>NC_073352.2:36891225-37634951 GCF_027580225.2 Misgurnus anguillicaudatus | reverse complement strand
ATGCCTGTCCCACATCAGGGTGAACTGATGAAGATGCCAGTTCAGTCTTGGCAGAAAGACATAGTGCAAGCCTATTAAATGAAGGTCTTGATCAGGATCCAGTACACCAATACTTTCAAGGTACCGGAAGGTGGTGTAATAATTGCAAACAACTATACACCACACATCACGCCAAAGCCTTTCAATTCTCTGGTTGTGTACACTTTTCCCAGTGATATGGCTTCTTCTCTCTGACGTAGATCAGTTGAACAAACAGGAAAGATGAAGGAAGATAGACAGATAGATTGTCAGTGGGGAGGAGCTTGCCACAATGAATATGAACAATGTCTTTCCAGCATACATCTACATTCAAAATAAGTTTGGGAGTGGGTAATTTTAGATAACTCAAATGGTTTTAAAAAAGGTAATATTACAATTTTTGTGTTTCCACCTACATGCAATACATTTGTGCTAAGGTAAAAAAAATCTAGAGAGTGTGAACATTTTGATATTGGGACAATGGATATTTAATTTCCAGCCCTGGTTATCACATGATGCAAATATTAAAGCAAATTAACTAAATTATTTGATACCTTGATTAACTTTAAACAGAAACAAAATGTTTTGTTTACGGTACTGAGGGTGGTTACTAAAGGTGATGTGCAGTGATACACAGAATCATTAGGCAAAGCTGTCATATAACAGCAACCATTTTTTAATAAAACAAAATGTTCAACAACATTATTGTTGTAAACTTGGAATTATTTTTCGATATGTCAACCAATATGTGCTTCACATCTCCAGTAAGGAACAGACTGTTAAAGTTTACGAGTTAAGACTTACAAACTAGTCAGAGTTATTGAAATGGATAGTTGCCGTGCTGTCCGGGGAGCACTTGGCTGTTGGCCTAAACCCACAGCACACACCCCTGTTCTGGTTAAACAGCTGACGAGAGGTGGTGGAGGGATGATGAAACTATCGAGGAACAAGAATGAATCCAAGAATGAATCTATATAGGTTTCCCTTAATGCAGATCAAGTGGCAATCTGTCACAATTACGAGGTGATTGGGTAGATTTGTTTGAACATGTTCCTCCCGAACTTTGTTAAAGGTCCCATGTCACAAAACATTTTTAAGATGTAAAATAAATCTTTGGTGTCCCCAGAATACATATATAAAGTTTAAGCTCAAAATGCCCCACAGATAATTTATTATATGTTAAAAATGCCACTTTTTAGGTGCAAACAAAAATGTGCCGTTTTAATTGTGTCCTTTAAAGGGCGTTTTGCAGGTAAAATTTTTCAACGAATTTGTGCAATTTGCTTGTTGATAATAAACATTTAAACTGTTATCCATTGTATTTTATGTTGTTGGGTATCACAAAACCCGAAAAAGTATGAAAAAGTACAGCAATTTGCAATGATTCTCCTTTCCCTCACAACGCACTGTATGACGTCACGCTGGGGAGAGAATTGACCAAAGCCGCCTTGAGAGCATTGAGAATGACTATAGAAAGACGAGTAAAGTACAGTTCTGATAGCGCAGATTATAGATAGATAGATAGATAGATAGATAGATAGATAGATAGATAGATAGATAGATAGATAGATAGATAGATAGATAGATAGATAGATAGATAGATAGATAGATATATAGATAGATAGATAGACAGACAGATAGACAGACAGACATATAGACAGACAGACAGACAGACAGACAGACAGACAGACAGACAGATGGATAGGCTAGTATAGAGAGATAGGCAGACAGCCAGATAGCATAACGTTAGCATATCTTCGTGTAGAAAGTAAACAAACACTTACCATACTCGTGCATGCTGGCTTGAGGGGGTCCATGATCCTGCCTGAAATGGATGTAACTTTATGCGATCTTCAGCACAAACGGTTTTGGCAGCATGTCTCTAATCCTGGAAGGTGAGTGAAGCACGTCACGTCTGTTCGCGGGGACCAGCGACCCAAACGAACTCACTTTCTTACAGCCAGTAGCGGAATGGCAATCGAGAGTCGGGACTTTCCCGGGCCGATCTGATAATAGTTATACATTTCGAGTTATATTAGCAACACCGTCTGGCGGCGTGATGTGCGCCGGTTCCCGCAGCCCGCTGGTCAAACTGTGCAGGCAGCCTCTCTGCTCAATAAAGTATATAAAAGTGCTCAACCTGTTCGGCAGGTCCAAACATGTACAGGATTTATAAAAATACGGTGATCAATGAGCGGTTCCTCCTCAAATGGCATAGTCTGTCGTGATGTAAAAAGCCGCCGAACGCCTGTTTATTACAGTATGTATGCGGTCGGATCCGAGTATGCTGCAGCTGCTGACTGCTGCTGCATAAAATGATCGTGTGATTCGTTATAATCGCATAAACAATATAACAAAGCATCATTTTATTTCCCAAAACAATATATTTGAGATATTATTTGATAGACTAGTAAGTGTGGATTAAGGATGTTTAAAAATCTCTAGCCTGGTGGTCAGGACATGAATGGATCAAATCAGCAGATTTGCGAAGTTTTATTTATCTCCACATATATCATAAATAATAATTAGCAAGGTAACTTTGCAGTATAACACATTATATATTTCCTACGATGTATATATGATTTCCAAATTATATACGTAAGTATTAAATAGCAATAAATGTCTCATCTATCTCTATGGCTCTGGCTGAGTCTTTCTCCACTTCTCCCCAACGTGACGTCATCGCAGAATTGCGTTAAAAAAACCGTTAATACCAAAAACGTAAAAAAAGTGGTCTTTAAGACCATTTTTGAGACATTTTAAAAATTATACACATATCTTGAGTGATTTATGTACCCATTAATCGACAGTGGTGGTTAACCTGCAACATACACTTTAAGGCCCTGTTTACACGTACACGGTTATTTTGAAAAACTGAGACATTTCCCTTCATTTGCACCCTTTGTACATGCAAACCGAGACCTTACCTCTGAAACCGATTCTTTCTAAAAAACTCCGGCCAGAGTGAATATTTTTAAAAACCTTCGGTCGAGCGGTTGCATGTAAACTGAGACAAACGGATATTTAAGCAGCCAACGTCACAGTTCGTTGCTGTTTTCGGGATTCTGATTGGCTTACGTGGGCTTTAGCTTCTCGTTACACCGCCACCTAGAGGTCTGGCATTCTCTTGACCGTATATACAGTGACTGGATGGCACATAACTTTCTTATGCTATATATAACTCCAATAAGAAAGAGATACTTATTATTGAGTCGAATCACTACAAACATATGTCAGATTACAAGTTGCCCATAGATGGCTGCACTGTGGTACCATCTTCCACAGTTAAGAATTTAGGTGTGATGTTCGACAGCAATTTATCCATCGATAGCCCTATCTCCAATGTCTGCCGCACAGTATTCTTCACCTACAAAGCCTTAAATGGCTTAGCACCCTCATATCTTAGAGAATTACTATCAGAATACAATCCATCACGTGCACTGCAGTCCCAAATTCTGGTCACTTAATTATCCCTAGAATATCAAAAATGTCTAAAGGTGGTAGAGGCTTTTCCTACTTAGCCGCTAAGCTCTGGAATGATTTACCAAACTATGTCCGAGAATCAGACACAGTCGATAACTTTAAATCTAGACTTAAGACTTTTCTCTTTAACAAAGCATTCACATAATTTGTCAAGTAAAGGTACTTATCTCACAATAGTTAGCTTGTACAACTTAATAAATAAATAAATTAAAACCTTATTATCATGAACACTTACACTTCAAAGCATGGTAAATTTAATTAATATTCTTAAGAAATATGTTGAAACTTTGAATTAGTAGACGGTTGAGTCTTAATTTGGCCACAACTATCTCTGTGTTCAGCAAAGGGAATGATTTTTGGTGACAAATCTTATTTTGACACATATTTGACTTAGTCTATATTCAGTTCCATCATGAGTATAATAGGCCGGTGTTGTAAGGTAACTGCGGTAGATAGTTTGCCACCGAACCTGCATTAAGGACATCAGTGGGGCCTCTGGCCTTAGTCAAATGGTTTGGCACGTGTGGTCGGGTTGCGATTTTGGTGTTTTCCTGTGGTCTTGTGAATAGTATGCCATATAGACCCGTTTGCCACTTAACCTGCATTAATGATGACAGTGGGGCTTCTGGCCTTAGTCAAATGGGTTTCTGTTTTAAAGATCAGATGGGGGGCCCCATACATAGCTTTGCCTTGGGGCCACCAATTTGCTTAATCCTCAACTGTGGGTAATATACTTATGCCGCAATAGTTAGCCTGTCTGGAACCAAGCTGATTTTTTAACCACATCACTGTGTGACACTTGCATTACATGTGAACGGCCCCTACGCTAATAGGATTTTGTTTCTCTCTCCCTGTCTCATCCTCGACCCCGAGGACAATGAGACAAACAGACCCAGTTCCGGTAAATGTGAAGGTCAGCACACCTCTGATCTACTGTCCGTCCGTCAACGTGATGCCCAGCTGATGCCTGACCAATGACCACCGGCAGAACCCGTTTAATCTCCTTATTCGTTTACATATATACAGTATATATATATATATATATATATATATATATATATATATATATATATATATATATATATATATATATATATATATATATATATATATATATATATATATATATAAAAAACTCCCAATGGTTTTTTCCTCCTAGGACTTTTTTCCTAGGGGTTTTTTAAACCCCGGGAGTCAGCCTTCATTGGCTTAACTTAGCACTCTCTTCTATACATTACATTATTAATACGCTCACTTATAATGTTGTCACGTTCCTATCTGTGTCCATTGCATGTTTTGAGTTTCACCTTCCTAGATTAGTTATCCTCTGTTAGTTAGTCATCATCCTCTGTTCATCTGTCTAATTGTCAACACCTGTTTATCATTAATTATCTAGTTTAGAGCCCTATTTAAGTTGTGCTTGTTTCAGTCTTCCTTGTCCGGTCTCAGTCGTGTTAGTTAGCAAAGTGTGTTCGTGCTGTGTTGTGAATTCATCCTGCTTTTGAAAGTAAAGTTTATATGTTATTTGGAAACTACTTGTCTTCTTCTTCTTACCACACACACGTATGTGATAGAAGACCGGACCAAAAACTGGAATGAAGATGGATATTGCTGCCATCAACATACACCCTGGAGGTAAAGCAAGACATTCCTCAGAAAGAATCGTCTTTCTCTTCCAGAACGGCAAGAGTCTAGAAGAATATGTGGAGGAGTTTCTAGACATCTGCCACCACACCACTTGCAGTGATCTTACCCTTATGGAGGGGTTCTGGGTTGGACTGGACGAAGAGTTGCGGTTTGTAATACCACAAGCAAATCCAGTATGGTCATTGTCAAGTTACATTAATATTGCTTTGTGTATTACACAATCACCTTTCATCGTCTCCCCCGTAGAAGAATATGACCCAATCGTCCAATCCAACTCAGCACCAGCGAGACAGCCTACCTCAGAACCCGATCCACCACCCATGGCCGCAAAGATATCATGTGAGCCCCCCGCAGACGGAGAAGGACTACCCGCCACGATGAGTAAGCCAGATCCCAATGAGAAGAGGACTGAGGCTACTATCGTACAGGATGAAGAGCCCACTCACCAATCTGACCAGGGATGTGAGCCCGTGACTTCAGTGGCCGAAGGGGTTTTGGTGGATATTGAAACCGAGGACTGGCTTATCGACTGGAGCAGTGAGGTCCTGCTTCCCACCCATTCCCACCCATCTGTATCTGTCATCTTGCCATCACCTAGTTTAGTCAAGTCTCAGTTCACGTCTTTGTTAGATGTCTGCAGCCCGGTGCCCAGTGACGCTGTATCGCCGGCCATGCAACCTACAGCAGCATCTGGATGCGAGGATCCTGCATTCACACCGTCATCCTCTGTTCCCTGCACTCCATCCTGTCCTGTCGACCTATCGACTCAGCCTCAGCTCTTCCCTATTTCGGTCTCACCCGAGACCCGCAGCCTTGTGGCGTCGCCGGGTTCCCTCGTCCTACCGGCTCCCCTTTGGTCACTCGTCACTCTACTTCCACCTTGGACTTGCGAGTCGGCCGCTACGCTCTGCCTCTCCACCCCTCTGGTTACAGCGGGTTCCTCCATCCCTCCGGGATCACCTCTGTCCTTGGTCTCTCCAGCTCCCCCTCAGTCCTTGGGCACTCTGGCTCCACCTTCAACGCTCATCACCTCGACTTCGCCTGGGTCTTCTAAGCCAGAGATGTTGCTTGTCCTCATCGTCTCTCCATCTGCTCACTTGTTCTCCTCCAACTGGTTTCCGTCGGTCGTAGCATGGAGGCCATCCTGCCGTCGTCCTTCACTGCCCGTTCCATGGCTCCTCCCTCCGTCCATTCCTCCATGGCTCATTGCATCTCCCTTACCACCATGGACTTTAATGTTTATCTGCCTGTTTATTTGTGTTTCAGTTTTTTGCCCATTCCTCCTGTGTCCCAGTCCAGCATCCATTCTGTCATCATCTGTCTCTCACAGCGCGAGGTCGCGCTTTGCCGGAGGGGGGCGAACTGTCACGTTCCTATCTGTGTCCATTGCATGTTTTGAGTTTCACCTTCCTAGATTAGTTATCCTCTGTTAGTTAGTCATCATCCTCTGTTCATCTGTCTAATTGTCAACACCTGTTTATCATTAATTATCTAGTTTAGAGCCCTATTTAAGTTGTGCTTGTTTCAGTCTTCCTTGTCCGGTCTCAGTCGTGTTAGTTAGCAAAGTGTGTTCGTGCTGTGTTGTGAATTCATTCTGCTTTTGAAAGTAAAGTTTATATGTTATTTGGAAACTACTTGTCTTCTTCTTCTTACCACACACACGTATGTGATAAATGTTGATTCATAGCCACAGCAAATTCTGCTGTTTATGCTATCTGTATTATTTTATGCTATCTGTCAATTTTTCTGTGTTTTTCCCTGCTTCTATTAATGTAAAGCTGCTTTGAAACAATTACCAATTGTGAAAAGCGCTATATAAATAAAATTGAATTGAATATACACAAGTACGTGTCAATGAACACTTTTCTGAAAACTGATATGCGTGCACGTTATTTTTGAAACCAAAGACGGTAGAAATGTCAGTTTATGCAAATAGCCCCACGTGTAAACGTAGTCGAAAATGCAAATGAGCTGATAAATTGCAAACACTGATCACAGTGATGGTGGTTTGTTGAAATTAAAACTCAATTGTGCTGTCAATTACTTTTTCTTTCTCTCTTTTTCTGCACTAAATGGCAGTAGCATGGTTGTACTGTGCAGAGTAAAGGCTGGGTCCATGATTTCTGAAAGCCAATGTTGATATTTGAAATCACCTTAACATCACGCCCCTACCCCAATAGAATCTAGACTTTCTACTGATAGACCCGGCCCACACATATGCAATCCAGGCAAAGATGTCGGTAAGTAGACACGCCCCTTACTGCTGATTAGCTGTTTTGGTAGTCAGCCCGACTCCCTCTTTCAAAGCCATTTTCAGATATTGTGTACCCCGCCTTTAAGGGGTGGTATTATTATAATAAGATCCCCTTACAACATCATGTGGGGTCAAATTTTAATTACCTTATATATACTGTAAGTTACTGGGTTGAAATTTCACATTTTTAGGTTGATAGAAGCACTGGGAACCCAATTATTTCACTAAAACATGAAAAACGTAAATTGTTCATGCTATGTGACCTTTAATAAAACCTTATACAGTTGATATATTTTGTTAAAACGTATTGTATATTATGGGTTTGGATATGTACATAGTACATCAAGGACACATGAATTGGGTCATGACAACTCACCTGAGCCCCTTTCTGGATGTTCAAGCATGTATCTAGCCACCTCAACATTTTCTCCTCCCTTGTCACTACGTACACGGTGAGGCAAACCATGTGAACTGACAGCAGCAAGGAAACACTGGAGCACAGTTGATGTTCTATTGTTTGTATTGGCTTGAAGATACATTATACGCCTACTGAATCCATCTATGCCTCCATGTATAACAATTCTCCATCTATAAAGATTTACAAATTTATCTGCAATAAGCTTTACTTACTTAGTAAATAAGATTTACTTAGTTATCTGCAATAAGCAGATAAGTAAGTGTTGACATTAAAGTTTTGTAAAACTTCTGATCTTGTCAGTCACTTAGTGATTTTCTAAAATCATCCATCATTTGCAAATTAGTAAATGCATTTCTCAAAACAATTTGGAAAGGTTTCAACAGCATACACTAGTGGAGAACCACTATAAGACTCTCTGGTCAATATTTCTTAAAGGGACACTTCACCCATTTGCATTAATCTTTGTATAGTTAGAACCCCAGTCATGTTTTTGAATGGTCGTGCATCATTTCCTTAGTTGACACTGAGACAGGAGAAATACAGATTTCAGTGTTGCACTTCCTTCTTTCAATGATGTTAAAATCATCACTTTGCATCATTGAAAGAAGGAAGTGCAATATCTTTGTTGAGGAAGTAAGACTACAAACACCCATTTTCTCTGTCACATAGGCACCAAATTCGAAATGTATGTTACATTTTGACCACAAATATGACACACTTTCAATAAAGATGAATGTTTCTACGGGTGAAATGCTCCTTTAAGCATAATGTCAGATAAGGCTAGAAACAGAAACAACTGTACACAGTAAACTGCATAAATGTACTGCCCTGCTAAAAAAACAATAAAACCATTACAGAAATTCTAATGGTTTCCATTAAAATACCAATAGGAACCTTAAGCTTTTACCATTACAATACAAGCACTACAGAATTCCTTTAGGATTTAATGGCCCCACCAATAGAACCCAACAAATACCAATGGAGACCAACAGAGACCATTATAGTTTCCAATACAACCAATAAAATTCCCATCACTAAATCCAATAGAATCTATTATATGGTTTCTTTTGATGTACACAAGTGATTAGATGATGTTGAAGATTTAACAAGTATTTTCATTGTTATCTGAGTAATTCTCTAAAGCTACAAAGAAAATAAATAAATAACTTTTTGTTAATAAACAGAATAAATAAAATTCTAACCTTATCAGTTTATGGTTACCATCTATGTGCCACAGGGAGAGAGGACCCGGAACAGAGTATGGCACTCTTGGGACAATGTTAAGTTGAAGCCCGCGAATAAAATTTCCAACAGGATCAACTTCTTTTAGATGAAGCCGCACCCGGAACTGCTGAACTCTTCAGAAGGAATGTTAGGTAGAATATGGATGATAATTTCCAGTAAAAACATAGCACAACATAACAACATATAACAATATAATCTTGCACATTATCCTTTTCACCAAAAATGCTAAGAAGTCCATCAAAACACAACTAACTTTTAATCCCATGTTTTCTTGCATGCATGGATGGACTTCTGTATTAACTTAAAAGTGTGACAACCTACCACACTCTCCCGTACAATATGTGAAAATTACGTGATCTCTTAATTACCTTATTCCTTGAGAATTAAGATGTCCAGTCACAGTCCTTATACCTGCGTTTGGGTAATGAGCAATAAAGTCAGAGATTACATGCTGGAGGTCTTCATCTGTGATGTCTGAATAAGTCTGTCGCACAGACAGTCCATATTCCGACATTCTCCTATGAACAGTTCTCTTGCTAACACAAAAAATTTGTGCTATGTCACCAACTCTAAAGTTGTTTTCTAGAAGAAATAGCAGCTGCTCCCTTGACATCACAGTGCTGAATCTGCATTGGTCCACCATCTGAATTATCATTTGCAATAAATGAAAAACATGCTCTTCATTAGGTAATTCTGCAATAGCAGCTAAAATTGTCAAGGCACTATATGTTCTCCAAGCTGATGACAACTCGATCAATCTCAGCTTCAGGTCTTAAAATTTCAGCTGCCAATATACCCAGGGCATCTGCAATATGGTCCAACTGGCTGAAAATAAAGATGGCAACATTTGAACATTAGATGACATTTGATGTGGTTAAAATGTGTTCATTTAAATGTGCTATGTACATAGCTACATAGGCTATATGCCGAAAACTATTAAAGACGTGAAAGTAAGGTTGGGGGATAAATTGCACAAATAACACTATTTTCTCACACTTTCAAAACACATCTAGTATTTAAATAATAATATATATTCAATATATGTACATACGTTTAAGCTGTAGGTTGCAAATTAGACTGTTTCCTGGAGCGAAAATGTATTATTGTGTTTAATGTGTAACCATGTTTTTTTATTATTACTGGAGCAAAATCATGGTTTTACTACACTAACCATGGTTTAACTATGTTTTTTTAAAACCATGTTTGTTAAAACCATGGTTATTTTGTGGTTAACATGGTTATACTTTAGTAACCATGTTTTTTGGTTTTAACTGTTGTACAACCATTAACTTTCGCAAGGGCACATGAGCATTCTGTGTCTGCGTGAAATAATCAAATGACATATATGGGGTAACTGGAAATTAAGACTCTTGAAAACAAAACAAACTCCGCTCCACATCACAAAAAGTTTAAACCGTTGAAAAACGTAATAATTTCATAAACGGCATTTTGAAAGGCTGACTGACTGACCTAGAAATATCTGCTGCCATGTTTCCCAGTACCGCTGACTGTTTACGTAGGTGTAGATGCTCTTGGTATTAACTTCCGCTGCGATGATTTAACCGCTTATGACACGGAAGTTTCACCGCAACTGTCAATGTGGTTCAGATAGTAGGCTACCCTAAATAACTTAAGTGGCACATTTAGCAAGATTTAGGTTAATTTTAGACTTCACTGAGCATATTAGCAGTTATATTTCTTAAAATGCTAATGTATGCTAATTGTTGAAGCCTTAAAAGAACACGTTTATTAATAAGAGCTTTCAAATGAACTCAATTTACCCTTATTCAATGAACACATCATCATCATTAGGCATAAACACCAGTCTATATAACCAATAGTTATCACCATATTCAACCAAATATGAAACCTGAAACCATGACACAACGCAGTTTTTTAATAAACATCATAATCATTCAAATGCAGCATCAAAGGCATACAGGGCAGTTAAAAGTAGTCTACATCACAAATACATTTAAATTTAACGTGTGACACCTGAATGCTGCAATCTTAGTCCTCTCTTTCAACACATTCCCTATCCTAGTCAAGCTTTTGATTTGTTTTCAAATAAGTTGTCAGGAGGTTAACAACAAACATAAGGCATTGATGTCGAACTTGGCTGACCAACAAGCAGTTAACTTAGCCATCAGTCTTACTTTAATGGGTTTAAATTAGACCAGTGTGTAAGCTTTGTGTACATGACATATATATAAAACATCAAAGAAAAAGACCAAAACATTGACCAATTGTCTAAACATGTTTAATTTGACGTTTGTGCTTGGGGGTCACCTACCGGCAGACATGGGAACTGCAATACTTTTGATTAGTGAGTGTGGCCTTCTAGTTCTCAAAAATATTTTATGCTTAGGTTACTCAGTCTACCTACTAAAACAATAACATTAAACAAATAAAATGGGGAAATATGTATTATTTTATTTCATAAATCATAATTGCTCAGGTCTTGGGGTATACAACAAAATAAATATATACAATTATACAAATAATCTAAATCTCACTATTCATAAAAGTTCTTAAACTTGTAAACTCAGTGTAAACATGTTTAATTTATGTTAACTTACACATTCGATTCACCCTGCAGATATATTGTATATATTTGCACAGAATGTAACAAATATTATATTGCCTGGGAATAAATAGTCAAAAAAAGTAAAGTAGATAATACATAAATATTAATAGATAATGTGGCGTGAAGGTATAAAGTTATATAAGGTGAAATTTACACATTTATCTATTGTTATATATACAATTTTATCTTATTTAAAAATGGATGAATATATTAATTAGGAAATATAACTAGTTTTAACAAACATGCATCACTAAAAACATTACTGGTGTGCATTTTGAGGCAAAACAAAGGGCACTGACAGATTTACAGATATGTCAGTGCAAGTTGTTTTCAGTTTGGACAGCTCTTACATTTATTTTAGTCTAGGACTAATCTAATCCCTGTCCGGGAAACCGTCCCATATGTTTCAACATGCCAAAACCTTTACTCACAACAGTAAACCATTAGGAACACATACTGTAGCCACCCGAACATGCATGACAAACACTTTATTACTGTTATTTTAAGTTAATGTGGCTGTTAATGTATATTGTCTGAACATACTTGAATAACTTAGTATCATTTAAATAAATAATGTCGTTGACATATGTCTTCAAATGAACTTTAAATACTCAAACATCTGAATGTTAAGATTTTTCCCCTCTTTTCTCAATTGTTTGTCTATATGAAGTTCAAAAGGTTCTGGAGGAGCCTAATCATTTAGTCATGTGGCCAGTTGCATAAACATAGTTGTTTTGACTTTGTCTTAAGAATGAATATGACTAACTAGCAATTAGTTAGGGCTAATCAGTCTTATTATTTGTATTTAAATTAGACCAATCTACCTTTCTAACACTTAAAACACCAGTCTGGGGGGGGGTTGAAGTTTCCCTTAAGCCACAGCCTCATGTTCAAGCTCTTTGAAGGTTGGGGTGTTGAAGTTTGGGCTCAATCCTTGGCCTTAGGTTCACAACTCCCTTCGAGGACAGAAAGCCCAGTTAATTTACCATTACACCGTGTTCCAAATTATTATGAACATGCCATTTTTGTTTATTTTTCCAATACAGTCAGTAAGTTCACTTAAAAATGTATTAAGTAATTAATTCCTGTAACAATTTATATCTGGTGGACCTAAACAGAAATTATTGAACTATTATAAGATTTATGAGTGATTCACAGTACAGACAGATTTGAATATATAAAGGTTTTTGTATATGTTTTTTTTCACAATATGATATAAAGGGCATAATGTCTTTTGAAATAAATTTACTTTCATGGAGGATAATACACCATCCCATGCTGCAAAAACCATCACTGACTATTTTAATTAATATGGGCATAAAATAAGAAAGAAATCAAGGTATTACCACCATCATCCGCTGACCCGAGTCCTATTTAAGAGCCTGTGGTGCATCATTATATGAAAGATCTGTGAGGTGGACAGAACAAAAGTTACAAAGCATAAACTTTCATCAACAATGAATCAATTAAAAACATCAACTTAGGGATGCAATACTAGCGTCTTCAAGTGGAATAAAGACAAAACCTATACTTGTATACTTACAAGTTTAATGAATGGGAGAGTTAAAGTCATGTCAAAGATATGTCCATATATTATTATGTAACTTGTGTAAATACATTATTTATTTTACATTGTGTTTTTTTTGGACAATGTTTGTTTTGTGTCCATGCAGCACATTTGACAGATATATGTTTTTGGATCATTTAAATCGATTATATCATTATCAGTATGTTTAAAGTGCATAATAATTTGTAACAGCATATTTTGCATATTTTTCTAAGTATTAAAGTATACTTTGACATATTTATTTCATTTAAATAGAATAACATCCACACTGTCATATAAGCGTTGAGTGAAAATTAGAATTTGTAAACTTACTGACTGTATTGGGAAAATAAACAAAAATGGCATCTACATAATAATTTGGAACACAGTGTAATTATCAAGAATAAATGGGCAGGTGAACTAGTAAACTGTCTGTTACATACCTCCACTTCACTGAATTAATAAACAGAGAAAACAATAAATCACTGTTGAGTAAGAATGAAACAAACTTCTTGTGATGGTAAACTGGGTCAAAGAGTACTAGTACATACACACATTGAATGATTACAAACTACATTTACTACAGTAGTCAGTAGAACAATGTAACTGCCACAGTTAAATTACTTTGATCAGGCTATATAAATAAAAACAAAAAATATTATTAAAATTAACTTTAATAATAAAGACAACATATCTGTTAAACTTATACATTCATGTTCCTCTAGAATAAAGGATCAACACAGTTGTGGTCACACAAAAAGCTACCAGAAGCTAATAGTGGCTTTAACTACTATATTAGCAAATCTGCCAACTTTCAAACCAGTTCTGAACCGCACAGAAAAGTTAAAGAAATTAAATTCAGTAGGTGACTCACCCCACGATTATTGTTCACATTTCTATTAAGTGTCCCCTTGTTGTTGGAAATGAAGTTCAATCAGATCTTGTTAAAAACTCGTTACAAACACAAGTAGTTATTTGGAGATGACGTATGTGTCACACGTGCTTAGAGACGACGTATGTATCACACGTGCTTAGAGACGACGTGGGTATCAGACGTGCTTAGTGGCGACGTGGGTATCAGACGTGCTTAGTGGCGACGTATGTATCAGACGTGTTGTACGGCGACGTACATAGTTCAGACGTACTAAGTACACGTAATTTTTATGTAAATTTCGAACATACGCCGTCGTGACGTCGCCGCCGGTAAACGATTCTTCCATGCACTCGCCGTGACGTCACCGCCGGTCTTCCGTCTGCAGTCCCTATCAAATCCATTCAAAACTCCACACGGACTGGCGGCGACGGAAGGTTAGGCTGCTCCTTATCCTTCTCCAGGTTAGGCTTTGAATTGGCAGCAATCACTCGCCATACCCTCGGGTAGAGCGACCGACCCCGAGGGCGACGTCCTCGGACTTAAGGCGCCCGAGCAGCGGCCGTGGGAAAATCCGGAGACGGCCCCCCGTATCTCCGCCGCGGAAAGGGCCAGATACTCGCGGGTGGGCTCGTTCGAAAGGGCCCCTCCGGCGGACCAATCGACCCGAAGGTCGAAGGCCCCGGGCCCGAGGCGGCGCGATAAGGAAATTCGGATATTCGACCGGAAGTATCTCCGGTCCACGGGGTCGCACGGACTCGGGGCCGGCGTCGCCGGAAAGCCCCGGGAAAGACCTTTCGAACGAGACCGGTCACGCCTCCGGCAGACGAACGCAGCGGACGCTACGGGCGAGCAAACTCCGGACGAGCGTTTTTTTTTTTTCGAACCGCCGTATCTCGGCCGAGGAAAGGGTCGGAGGGTCGAGGGCGGGCTCGTTCGAAAGGTCCCCTCGGGTAGAGCGAGCGACCCCGAGGGCGACGTCCTGGGACTTAAGGCGCCCGAGCAGCGGCCGTGGGAAAATCCGGAGACGGCACCCCGTATCTCCGCTGCGGAAAGGGGCCAGATACTCGCGGGTGGGCTCGTTCGAAAGGGCCCCTCCGGTGGACCGACCGACCCGAAGGTCGAAGGACCCGGGCCCGAGGCGCCGGAGCGGCGCTGTAACGAAATTCGGATTTTCGACCGGAAGTATCTCCGGTCCCCCGGGCCGACCGAGGCGCACCCTCCCGGCCGCGGACCCGGCGGGTTCCCCCTTCGCGGGGGACGGTAGGGCGAACAGGTGCCATCAGGTATATAGCTAAGTCGGTCGGGGTTGACCAACTGTCGGAGAGGCGAAAGCTCCAGAACCTAAGTCGATGGGGTTGACCAACTGCTGGAGAAGTGAAAGCTCCAGAGCCTAAGTCGATTGAGGTTGACCAACTGCTGGAAACGCGAACACTCCAAAACCTAAGTCGATTGAGGTTGACCAACTGCTGGAAACTCGAACGCTACAAAACCTAAGTCGATTGAGGTTGACCAACTGCTGAAAACGCGAACGCTCCAAAACCTAAGTCGATTGAGGTTGAAAGGGCCAGATACTCGCGGGTGGGCTCGTTCGAAAGGGCCCCTCCGGCGGACCGACCGACCCGAAGGTCGAAGGACCCGGGCCCGAGGCGCCGGAGCGGCGCTGTAACGAAATTCGGATTTTCGACCGGAAGTATCTCCGGTCCCCCGGGCCGACCGAGGCGCACCCTCCCGGCGGGGGTCCCGGCGGGTTCCCCCTTCGCGGGGGACGGTAGGGCGAACAGGTGCCATCAGGTATATAGCTAAGTCGATCGGGGTTGACCAACTGTCGGAGAGGCGAAAGCTCCAGAACCTAAGTCGATGGGGTTGACCAACTGCTGGAGAAGTGAAAGCTCCAGAGCCTAAGTCGATTGAGGTTGACCAACTGCTGGAAACGCGAACACTCCAAAACCTAAGTCGATTGAGGTTGACCAACTGCTGGAAACTCGAACGCTCCAAAACCTAAGTCAATTGAGGTTGACCAACTGCTGGAAACGCGAACGCTCCAAAACCTAAGTCGATTGAGGTTGACCAACTGCTGGAAACGCGAACGCTCCAAAACCTAAGTCAATTGGGGTTGACCAACTGCTGGAAAATCTTTCGGGTTGACCAACGGTTGGAGAAATTTTGGGGTTGACCAACTGTTTGGTTCTCCAGAAGGGCCGGGAGGATGGGGCTTAGTCCGGTGGGGGAGTGCTTAAGAGTGGGATGGCAGGGACCGAACGGTGCGCCGGGTACGAGCTCCAGGGTGTCCGTCGCGGGGTCCAAAGCCGGCCTCGGGTGCACGGTGGTCGGGTTGACGGGGCGATGTTCCCGGGGTCGTATCTCGGCCGGGGAAGGGGGTACGGAGACGGGGGTGGGGTCGTTGGAAAGGGCCCCTCCTGGTGGATGAGGGACTCAAAGGGCTAAGGTCTCGGTCTTAAGGCGCCCGAGCTACGGCCGTTTAAAGGTGCAGCGGTGGAAGTCCGTATCTCCGGCCCCCGGGGTCGCACGGACCCGAGGCTGGCGTCCCCTGAAAGCCCCGAGAGAGACCTTTCGAACGAGACCGGCCGCGCCTCCGGCGGACGAACGCAGCGGACGCTACGGGCGCGCGAACTCCGGATGAGCGTTTTTTTTTTTCTTCGAACCGCCGTATCTCGGCCGCGAAAAGGGTCGGAGGGCCGAGGGCGGGCTCGTTCGAAAGGTCCCCTCGGGTAGAGCGACCGACCCCGAGGGCGACGTCCTCGGACTTAAGGCGCCCGAGCAGCGGCAGTGGGAAAATCCGGAGACGGCCCCTCGTATCTCCGCCGCGGAAGGGGCCAGATACTCGCGGGTGGGGTCGTTCGAAAGGGCCCCTCCGGCGGACCGACCGACCCGAAGTTCGAAGGCCCCGGGCCCGAGGCGCCCGAGATACGGCCGTTCGAAGTTTTCCGAAATTCGACCGGAAGTATCTCCGGTCCCCGGGGTCGCACGGACTCGGGGCCGGCGTCGCCGAAAAGCCCCGGGAAAGACCCTTCGAACGAGACCGGCCGCGCCTCCGGCGGACGAACGCAGCGGACGCTACGGGCGCGCGAACTCCGGACCAGCGTTTCTTTTTTTTCGATCCGCCGTATCTCGGCCGCGGAAAGGGTCGGAGGGTCGAGTGCGGGCTCGTTCGAAAGGTCCCCTCGGGTAGAGCGACCGACCCCGAGGGCGACGTCCTCGGACTTAAGGCGCCCGAGCAGCGGCCGTGGGAAAATCCAGAGACGGCCCCCCGTATCTCCGCCGCGGAAAGGGCCAGATACTCGTGGGTGGGCTCGTTCGAAAGGGCCCCTCCGGCGGACCAATCGACCCGAAGTTCGAAGGCCCCGGACCCGAGGCGCCGGAGCGGCGCGGTAACGAAATTCGGATAATCGACCGGAAGTATCTCCGGTACACGGGGTCGCACGGACTCAGGGCCGGCGTCGCCGGAAAGCCCCGGGAAATACCTTTCGAACGAGACCGGCCGCGCCTCCGGCGGAACAACGCAGCGGACACTACGGGCGCGCGAACTCCGGACCAGCGTTTTTTTTTTCAATCCGCCGTATCTCGGCCGCAGGAAGGGTCGGAGGGTCCAGGGCGGGCTCGTTTGAAAGGTCCCCTCGGGTAGAGCGACCGACCCCGAGGGCGACGTCCTCGGACTTAAGGCGCCCGAGCAGCGGCCGTGGGAAAATCCGGAGACGGCCCCCCGTTTCTCCGCCGCGGAAAGGGCCAGATACTCGCGGGTGGGCTCGTTCGAAAGGGCCCCTCCGGCGGACCAATCGATTCGAAGGTCGAAGGCCCCGGACCCGAGGCGCCGGAGCGGCGCGGTAACGAAATTCGGATATTCGACCGGAAGTATCTCCGGTCCACGGGGTCGCACGGACTCGGGGCCGGCGTCGCCGGAAAGCCCCGGGAAACACCTTTCGAACGAGACCGGTCAAGTTTCCGGCGGACGAACGCAGCGGACGCTACGGGCGAGCAAACTCCCGACGAGCGTTTTTTTTTTTCGAACCGCCGTATCTCGGCCGCGGAAAGGGTCGGAGGGTCGAGGGCGGGCTCGTTCGAAAGGTCCCCTCGGGTAGAGCGACCGACCCCGAGGGCGACGTCCTGGGACTTAAGGCGCCCGAGCAGCGGCCGTGGGAAAATCCGGAGACGGCACCCCGTATCTCCGCTGCGGAAAGGGCCAGATACTCGCGGGTGGGCTCGTTCGAAAGGGCCCCTCCGGCGGACCGACCGACCCGAAGGTCGAAGGACCCGGGCCCGAGGCGCCGGAGCGGCGCTGTAACGAAATTCGGATTTTCGACCGGAAGTATCTCCGGTACCCCGGGCCGACCGAGGCGCACCCTCCCGGCCGCGGTCCCGGCGGGTTCCCCCTTCGCGGGGGACGGTAGGGCGAACAGGTGCCATCAGGTATATAGCTAAGTCGATCGGGGTTGACCAACTGTCGGAGAGGCGAAAGCTCCAGAACCTAAGTCGATGGGGTTGACCAACTGCTGGAGAAGTCGCTACGGGCGAGCAAACTCCCGACGAGCGTTTTTTTTTTTTCGAACCGCCGTATCTCGGCCGCGGAAAGGGTCGGAGGGTCGAGCGACCGACCCCGAGGGCGACGTCCAGGTGCCATCAGGTATATAGCTAAGTCGATCGGGGTTGACCAACTGTCGGAGAGGCGAAAGCTCCAGAACCTAAGTCGATGGGGTTGACCAACTGCTGGAGAAGTCGCTACGGGCGAGCAAACTCCCGACGAGCGTTTTTTTTTTTTCGAACCGCCGTATCTCGGCCGCGGAAAGGGTCGGAGGGTAGAGCGACCGACCCCGAGGGCGACGTCCTCGGACTTAAGGCGCCCGAGCAGCGGCCGTGGGAAAATCCGGAGAAGGCCCCCCGTATCTCCGCCGCGGAAAGGGCCAGATACTCGTGGGTGGGCTCGTTCGAAAGGGCCCATCCGGCGGACCAATCGACCCGAAGGTCGAAGGCCCCGGGCCCGAGGCGCCGGAGCGGCGCGGTAACGAAATTCGGATATTCGACCGGAAGTATCTCCGGTCCACGGGATCGCACGGACTCGGGGCCGGCGTCGCCGGAAAGCCCCGGGAAAGACCTTTCGAACGAGACCGGTCACGCCTCCGGCGGACGAACGCAGCGGACGCTACGGGCGAGCAAACTCCGGACGAGCGGTTTTTTTTTTTCATACCGCCGTATCTCGGCCGCGGAAAGGGTCGGAGGGTCGAGGGCGGGCTCGTTCGAAAGGTCCCCTCGGGTAGAGCGACCGACCCCGAGGGCGACGTCCTGGGACTAAAGGCGCCCGAGCAGCGGCCGTGGGAAAATCCGGAGACGGCACCCCGTATCTCCGCTGCGGAAAGAGACAGATACTCGCGGGTGGGCTCGTTCGAAAGGGCCCCTCCGGCGGACCGACCGACCCAAAGGTCGAAGGACCCGGGCCCGAGGCGCCGGAGCGGCGCTGTAACGAAATTCGGATTTTCGACCGGAAGTATCTCCGGTCCCCCAGGCCGACCGAGGCGCACCCTCCCGGCCGCGGACCCGGCGGGTTCCCCCTTCGCGGGGGACGGTAGGGCGAACAGGTGCCATCAGGTATATAGCTAAGTCGATCGGGGTTGACCAACTGTCGGAGAGGCGAAAGCTCCAGAACCTAAGTCGATGGGGTTGACCAACTGCTGGAGAAGTGAAAGCTCCAGAGCCTAAGTCTATGGCAGGAGAAGCGAACGCCCCAGAACCTAAGTCGATGGGGTTGACCAACTGCTGGAAAAGTGAAAGCTCAAGAGCCTAAGTCGTTGGGGTTGACCAACTGCTGGAGAGGCGAAAGCTCCAGAGCCTAAGTCGATTGAGGTTGACCAACTGCTGGAAACGCGAACGCTCCAAAACCTAAGTCGATTGAGGTTGACCAACTGCTGGAAACGCGAACACCCCAAAACCTAAGTCGATTGAGGTTGACCAACTGCTGGAAAATCTTTCGGGTTGACCAACGGTTGGAGAAATTTTGGGGTTGACCAACTGTTTGGTTCTCCAGAAGGGCCGGGAGGATGGGGCTTAGTCCGGTGGGGGAGTGCTTAAGAGTGGGATGGCAGGGACCAAACGGTGCGCCGGGTACGAGCTCCAGGGTGTCCGTCGCGGGGTCCAAAGCCGGCCTCGGGTGCACGGTGGTCGGGTTGACGGGGCGATGTTCCCGGGGTCGTATCTCGGCCGGGGAAGGGGGTACGGAGACGTGGGTGGGGTCGTTGGAAAGGGCCCCTCCTGGAGGATGAGGGACCCAAAGGGCTAAGGTCTCGGTCTTAAGGCGCCCGAGCTACGGCCGTTTAAAGGTGCAGCAGTGGAAGTCCGTATCTCCGGCCCCCGGGGTCGCACGGACCCGAGGCTGGCGTCCCCGGAAAGCCCCGAGAGAGACCTTTCAAACGAGAACGGCCGCGCCTCCGGCGGACGAACGCAGCGGACGCTACGGGCGCGCGAACTACGGACGAGCGTTTTTTTTTTTCGAACCGCCGTATCTCGGCCGCGAAAAGGGTCGGAGGGTCGAGGGCGGGCTCGTTCGAAAGGTCTCCTCGGGTAGAGCGACCGACCCCGAGGGCGACGTCCTCGGACTTAAGGCGCCCGAGCAGCGGCCGTGGGAAAATCCGGAGACGGCCCCCCGTATCTCCGCCGCGGAAAAGGCCAGATACTCGCGGGTGGGCTCGTTCGAAAGGGCCCCTCCGGCGGACCAATCGACCCGAAGGTCGAAGGCCCCGGACCCGAGGGGCCGGAGCGGCGCGGTAACGAAATTCGGATATTCGACCGGAAGTATCTCCGGTCCACGGGGTCGCACGGACTCGGGGCCGGCGTCGCCGGAAAGCCCCGGAAAAGACCTTTCGAACGAGACCGGCCGCGCCTCCGGCGGACGAACGCAGCGGACGCTACGGGCGCGCGAACTCCGGACCAGCGTTTTTTTTTTTCGATCCGCCGTATCTCGGCCGCGGAAAGGGTCGGAGGGTCGAGGGCGGGCTCGTTCGAAAGTTCCCCTCGGGTAGAGCGACCGACCCCGAGGGCGACGTCCTCGGACTTAAGGCGCCCGAGCAGCGGCCGTGGGAAAATCCGGAGACGGCCCCCCGTATCTCCGCCGCGGAAAAGGCCAGATACTCGCGGGTGGGCTCGTTCGAAAGGGCCCCTCCGGCGGACCAATCGACCCGAAGTTCGAAGGCCCCGGACCCGAGGCGCCGGAGCGGCGCGGTAACGAAATTCGGATATTCTACCGGAAGTATCTCCGGTCCACGGGGTCGCACGGACTCGGGGCCGGCGTCGCCGGAAAGCCCCGGGAAAGACCTTTCGAACGAGACCGGCCGCGCCTCCGGCGGACGAACGCAGCGGACGCTACGGGCGCGCGAACTCCGGACCAGCGTTTTTTTTTTTCGATCCGCCGTATCTCGGCCGCGGAAAGGGTCGGAGGGTCGAGGGCGGGCTCGTTCGAAAGGTCCCCTCGGGTAGAGCGACCGACCCCGAGGGCGACGTCCTCGGACTTAAGGCGCCCGAGCAGCGGCCGTGGGAAAATCCGGAGAAGGCCCCCCGTATCTCCGCCGCGGAAAGGGCCAGATACTCGTGGGTGGGCTCGTTCGAAAGGGCCCATCCGGCGGACCAATCGACCCGAAGGTCGAAGGCCCCGGGCCCGAGCGGCGCGGTAACGAAATTCGGATATTCGACCGGAAGTATCTCCGGTCCACGGGATCGCACGGACTCGAGGCCGGCGTCGCCGGAAAGCCCCGGGAAAGACCTTTCGAACGAGACCGGTCACGCCTCCGGCGGACGAACGCAGCGGACGCTACGGGCGAGCAAACTCCGGACGAGTGTTTTTTTTTTTTTCAAACCGCCGTATCTCGGCCGCGGAAAGGGTCGGAGGGTCGAGGGCGGGCTCGTTCGAAAGGTCCCCTCGGGTAGAGCGACCGACCCCGAGGGCGACGTCCTGGGACTTAAGGCGCCCGAGCAGCGGCCGTGGGAAAACCCGGAGACGGCACCCCGTATCTCCGCTGCGGAAAGGGCCAGATACTCGCGGGTGGGCTCGTTCGAAAGGGCCCCTCCGGCGGACCGACCGACCCGAAGGTCGAAGGACCCGGGCCCGAGGCGCCGGAGCGGCGCTGTAACGAAATTCGGATTTTCGACCGGAAGTATCTCCGGTCCCCCAGGCCGACCGAGGCGCACCCTCCCGGCCGCGGACCCGGCGGGTTCCCCCTTCGCGGGGGACGGTAGGGCGAACAGGTGCCATCAGGTATATAGCTAAGTCGATCGGGGTTGACCAACTGTCGGAGAGGCGAAAGCTCCAGAACCTAAGTCGATGGGGTTGACCAACTGCTGGAGAAGTGAAAGCTCCAGAGCCTAAGTCGATTGGGGTTGACCAACTGTCGGAGAGGCGATAGCTCTAGAACCTAAGTCTATGGCAGGAGAAGCGAACGCCCCAGAACCTAAGTCGATGGGGTTGACCAACTGCTGGAGAAGTAAAAGCTCAAGAGCCTAAGTCGTTGGGGTTGACCAACTGCTGGAGAGGCGAAAGCTCCAGAGCCTAAGTCGATTGAGGTTGACCAACTGCTGGAAACGCGAACGCTCCAAAACCTAAGTCGATTGAGGTTGACCAACTGCTGGAAACGCGAACACTCCAAAACCTAAGTCGATTGAGGTTGACCAACTGCTGGAAATTCGAACGCTCCAAAACCTAAGTCGATTGAGGTTGACCAACTGCTGGAAAATCTTTCTGGTTGACCAACGGTTGGAGAAATTTTGGGGTTGACCAACTGTTTGGTTCTCCAGAAGGGCCGGGAGGATGGGGCTTAGTCCGGTGGGGGAGTGCTTAAGAGTGGGATGGCAGGGACCAAACGGTGCGCCGGGTACGAGCTCCAGGGTGTCCGTCGCGGGGTCCAAAGCCGGCCTCGGGTGCACGGTGGTCGGGTTGACGGGGCGATGTTCCCGGGGTCGTATCTCGGCCGGGGAAAGGGGTACGGAGACGTGGGTGGGGTCGTTGGAAAGGGCCCCTCCTGGAGGATGAGGGACCCAAAGGGCTAAGGTCTCGGTCTTAAGGCGCCCGAGCTACGGCCGTTTAAAGGTGCAGCGGTGGAAGTCCGTATCTCCGGCCCCCGGGGTCGCACGGACCCGAGGCTGGCGTCCACGGAAAGCCCCGAGAGAGACCTTTCGAACGAGACCGGCCGCGCCTCCGGCGGACGAACGCAGCAGACGCTACGGGCAAGCGAACTACGGACGAGCGTTTTTTTTTTTTTTCGAACCGCCGTATCTCGGCCGCGAAAAGGGTCGGAGGGTCGAGGGCGGGCTCGTTCGAAAGGTCTCCTCGGGTAGAGCGACCGACCTCGAGGGCGACGTCCTCGGACTTAAGGCGCCCGAGCAGCGGCAGTGGGAAAATCCGGAGACGGCCCCCCGTATCTCCGCTGCGGAAGGGGCCAGATACTCCCGGGTGGGCTCGTTCGAAAGGGCCATTCCGGCGGACCGACCGACCCGAAGTTCGAAGGCCCCGGGCCCGAGGCGCCGGAGCGGCGCGGTAACGAAATTCGGATATTCGACCGGAAGTATCTCCGGTCCACGGGGTCGCACGGACTCGGGGCCGGCGTCGCCGGAAAGCCCCGGGAAAGACCTTTTGAACGAGACCGGCCGCGCCTCCGGCGGACGAACGCAGCGGACGCTACGGGCGCGCGAACTCCGGACCAGCGTTTTTTTTTTTTCGATCCGCCGTATCTCGGCCGCGGAAAGGGTCGGAGGGTCGAGGGCGGGCTCGTTCGAAAGGTCCCCTCGGGTAGAGCGACCGACCCCGAGGGCGACGTCCTGGGACTTAAGGCGCCCGAGCAGCGGCCGTGGGAAAATCCGGAGTCGGCACCCCGTATCTCCGCTGCGGAAAGGGCCAGATACTCGCGGGTGGGCTCGTTCGAAAGGGCCCCTCCGGCGGACCGACCGACCCGAAGGTCGAAGGCCCCGGACCCGAGGCGCCGGAGCGGCGCGGTAACGAAATTCGGATATTCGACCTGAAGTATCTCCGGTCCACGGGGTCGCACGGACTCGAGGCCGGCGTCGCCGGAAAGCCCCGGGAAAGACCTTTCGAACGAGACCGGCCGCGCCTCCGGCGGACGAACGCAGCGGACGCTCCGGGCGCGCGAACTCCGGACCAGCGTTTTTTTTTTTCGATCCGCCGTATCTCGGCCGCGGAAAGGGTCGGAGGGTCGAGGGCGGGCTCGTTCGAAAGGTCCCCTCGGGTAGAGCGACCGACCCCGAGGGCGACGTCCTCGGACTTAAGGCGCCCGAGCAGCGGCCGTGGGAAAATCCGGAGACGGCCCCCCGTATCTCCGCCGCGGAAAAGGCCAGATACTCGCGGGTGGGCTCGTTCGAAAGGGCCCCTCCGGCGGACCAATCGACCCGAAGATCGAAGGCCCCGGACCCGAGGCGCCGGAGCGGCGCGGTAACGAAATTCGGATATTCTACCGGAAGTATCTCCGGTCCACGGGGTCGCACGGACTCGGGGCCGGCGTCGCCGGAAAGCCCCGGGAAAGACCTTTCGAACGAGACCGGCCGCGCCTCCGGCGGACGAACGCAGCGGACGCTACGGGCGCGCGAACTCCGGACCAGCGTTTTTTTTTTTCGATCCGCCGTATCTCGGCCGCGGAAAGGGTCGGAGGGTCGAGGGCGGGCTCGTTCGAAAGGTCCCCTCGGGTAGAGCGACCGACCCCGAGGGCGACGTCCTCGGACTTAAGGCGCCCGAGCAGCGGCCGTGGGAAAATCCGGAGAAGGCCCCCCGTATCTCCGCCGCGGAAAGGGCCAGATACTCGTGGGTGGGCTCGTTCGAAAGGGCCCCTCCGGCGGACCAATCGACCCGAAGATCGAAGGCCCCGGACCCGAGGCGCCGGAGCGGCGCGGTAACGAAATTCGGATATTCTACCGGAAGTATCTCCGGTCCACGGGGTCGCACGGACTCGGGGCCGGCGTCGCCGGAAAGCCCCGGGAAAGACCTTTCGAACGAGACCGGCCGCGCCTCCGGCGGACGAACGCAGCGGACGCTACGGGCGCGCGAACTCCGGACCAGCGTTTTTTTTTTTCGATCCGCCGTATCTCGGCCGGAGAAAGGGTCGGAGGGTCGAGGGCGGGCTCGTTCGAAAGGTCCCCTCGGGTAGAGCGACCGACCCCGAGGGCGACGTCCTCGGACTTAAGGCGCCCGAGCAGCGGCCGTGGGAAAATCCGGAGAAGGCCCCCCGTATCTCCGCCGCGGAAAGGGCCAGATACTCGTGGGTGGGCTCGTTCGAAAGGGCCCATCCGGCGGACCAATCGACCCGAAGGTCGAAGGCCCCGGGCCCGAGGCGCCGGAGCGGCGCGGTAACGAAATTCGGATATTCGACCGGAAGTATCTCCGGTCCACGGGATCGCACGGACTCGGGGCCGGCGTCGCCGGAAAGCCCCGGGAAAGACCTTTCGAACGAGACCGGTCACGCCTCCGGCGGACGAACGCAGCGGACGCTACGGGCGAGCAAACTCCGGACGAGCGTTTTTTTTTTTTTCAAACCGCCGTATCTCGGCCGCGGAAAGGGTCGGAGGGTCGAGGGCGGGCTCGTTCGAAAGGTCCCCTCGGGTAGAGCGACCGACCCCGAGGGCGACGTCCTGGGACTTAAGGCGCCCGAGCAGCGGCCGTGGGAAAATCCGGAGACGGCACCCTGTATCTCCGCTGCGGAAAGGGCCAGATACTCGCGGGTGGGCTCGTTCGAAAGGGCCCCTCCGGCGGACCGACCGACCCGAAGGTCGAAGGACCCGGGCCCGAGGCGCCGGAGCGGCGCTGTAACGAAATTCGGATTTTCGACCGGAAGTATCTCCGGTCCCCCAGGCCGACCGAGGCGCACCCTCCCGGCCGCGGACCCGGCGGGTTCCCCCTTCGCGGGGGACGGTAGGGCGAACAGGTGCCATCAGGTATATAGCTAAGTCGATCGGGGTTGACCAACTGTCGGAGAGGCGAAAGCTCCAGAACCTAAGTCGATGGGGTTGACCAACTGCTGGAGAAGTGAAAGCTCCAGAGCCTAAGTCGATTGGGGTTGACCAACTGTCGGAGAGGCGATAGCTCTAGAACCTAAGTCTATGGCAGGAGAAGCGAACGCCCCAGAACCTAAGTCGATGGGGTTGACCAACTGCTGGAGAAGTAAAAGCTCAAGAGCCTAAGTCGTTGGGGTTGACCAACTGCTGGAGAGGCGAAAGCTCCAGAGCCTAAGTCGATTGAGGTTGACCAACTGCTGGAAACGCGAACGCTCCAAAACCTAAGTCGATTGAGGTTGACCAACTGCTGGAAACGCGAACACTCCAAAACCTAAGTCGATTGAGGTTGACCAACTGCTGGAAATTCGAACGCTCCAAAACCTAAGTCGATTGAGGTTGACCAACTGCTGGAAAATCTTTCGGGTTGACCAACGGTTGGAGAAATTTTGGGGTTGACCAACTGTTTGGTTCTCCAGAAGGGCCGGGAGGATGGGGCTTAGTCCGGTGGGGGAGTGCTTAAGAGTGGGATGGCAGGGACCAAACGGTGCGCCGGGTACGAGCTCCAGGGTGTCCGTCGCGGGGTCCAAAGCCGGCCTCGGGTGCACGGTGGTCGGGTTGACGGGGCGATGTTCCCGGGGTCGTATCTCGGCCGGGGAAAGGGGTACGGAGACGTGGGTGGGGTCGTTGGAAAGGGCCCCTCCTGGAGGATGAGGGACCCAAAGGGCTAAGGTCTCGGTCTTAAGGCGCCCGAGCTACGGCCGTTTAAAGGTGCAGCGGTGGAAGTCCGTATCTCCGGCCCCAGGCCGACCGAGGCGCACCCTCCCTGCCGCGGACCCGGCGGGTTCCCCCTTCGCGGGGGACGGTAGGGCGAACAGGTGCCATCAGGTATATAGCTAAGTCGATCGGGGTTGACCAACTGTCGGAGAGGCGAAAGCTCCAGAACCTAAGTCGATGGGGTTGACCAACTGCTGGAGAAGTGAAAGCTCCAGAGCCTAAGTCGATTGGGGTTGACCAACTGTCGGAGAGGCGATAGCTCTAGAACCTAAGTCTATGGCAGGAGAAGCGAACGCCCCAGAACCTAAGTCGATGGGGTTGACCAACTGCTGGAGAAGTAAAAGCTCAAGAGCCTAAGTCGTTGGGGTTGACCAACTGCTGGAGAGGCGAAAGCTCCAGAGCCTAAGTCGATTGAGGTTGACCAACTGCTGGAAACGCGAACGCTCCAAAACCTAAGTCGATTGAGGTTGACCAACTGCTGGAAACGCGAACACTCCAAAACCTAAGTCGATTGAAGTTGACCAACTGCTGGAAATTCGAACGCTCCAAAACCTAAGTCGATTGAGGTTGACCAACTGCTGGAAAATCTTTCGGGTTGACCAACGGTTGGAGAAATTTTGGGGTTGACCAACTGTTTGGTTCTCCAGAAGGGCCGGGAGGATGGGGCTTAGTCCGGTGGGGGAGTGCTTAAGAGTGGGATGGCAGGGACCAAACGGTGCGCCGGGTACGAGCTCCAGGGTGTCCGTCGCGGGGTCCAAAGCCGGCCTCGGGTGCACGGTGGTCGGGTTGACGGGGCGATGTTCCCGGGGTCGTATCTCGGCCGGGGAAGGGGGTACGGAGACGTGGGTGGGGTCGTTGGAAAGGGCCCCTCCTGGAGGATGAGGGACCCAAAGGGCTAAGGTCTCGGTCTTAAGGCGCCCGAGCTACGGCCGTTTAAAGGTGCAGCAGTGGAAGTCCGTATCTCCGGCCCCCGGGGTCGCACGGACCCGAGGCTGGCGTCCCCGGAAAGCCCCGAGAGAGACCTTTCGAACGAGAACGGCCGCGCCTCCGGCGGACGAACGCAGCGGACGCTACGGGCGCGCGAACTACGGACGAGCGTTTTTTTTTTTTCGAACCGCCGTATCTCGGCCGCGAAAAGGGTCGGAGGGTCGAGGGCGGGCTCGTTCGAAAGGTCTCCTCGGGTAGAGCGACCGACCCCGAGGGCGACGTCCTCGGACTTAAGGCGCCCGAGCAGCGGCCGTGGGAAAATCCGGAGACGGCCCCCCGTATCTCCGCCGCGGAAAAGGCCAGATACTCGCGGGTGGGCTCGTTCGAAAGGGCCCCTCCGGCGGACCAATCGACCCGAAGGTCGAAGGCCCCGGACCCGAGGGGCCGGAGCGGCGCGGTAACGAAATTCGGATATTCGACCGGAAGTATCTCCGGTCCACGGGGTCGCACGGACTCGTGGCCGGCATCGCCGGAAAGCCCCGGGAAAGACCTTTCGAACGAGACCGGCCGCGCCTCCGGCGGACGAACGCAGCGGACGCTACGGGCGCGCGAACTCCGGACCAGCGTTTTTTTTTTTCGATCCGCCGTATCTCGGCCGCGGAAAGGGTCGGAGGGTCGAGGGCGGGCTCGTTCGAAAGTTCCCCTCGGGTAGAGCGACCGACCCCGAGGGCGACGTCCTCGGACTTAAGGCGCCCGAGCAGCGGCCGTGGGAAAATCCGGAGACGGCCCCCCGTATCTCCGCCGCGGAAAAGGCCAGATACTCGCGGGTGGGCTCGTTCGAAAGGGCCCCTCCGGCGGACCAATCGACCCGAAGTTCGAAGGCCCCGGACCCGAGGCGCCGGAGCGGCGCGGTAACGAAATTCGGATATTCTACCGGAAGTATCTCCGGTCCACGGGGTCGCACGGACTCGGGGCCGGCGTCGCCGGAAAGCCCCGGGAAAGACCTTTCGAACGAGACCGGCCGCGCCTCCGGCGGACGAACGCAGCGGACGCTACGGGCGCGCGAACTCCGGACCAGCGTTTTTTTTTTTCGATCCGCCGTATCTCGGCCGCGGAAAGGGTCGGAGGGTCGAGGGCGGGCTCGTTCGAAAGGTCCCCTCGGGTAGAGCGACCGACCCCGAGGGCGACGTCCTCGGACTTAAGGCGCCCGAGCAGCGGCCGTGGGAAAATCCGGAGAAGGCCCCCTGTATCTCCGCCGCGGAAAGGGCCAGATACTCGTGGGTGGGCTCGTTCGAAAGGGCCCATCCGGCGGACCAATCGACCCGAAGGTCGAAGGCCCCGGGCCCGAGGCGCCGGAGCGGCGCGGTAACGAAATTCGGATATTCGACCGGAAGTATCTCCGGTCCACGGGATCGCACGGACTCGAGGCCGGCGTCGCCGGAAAGCCCCGGGAAAGACCTTTCGAACGAGACCGGTCACGCCTCCGGCGGACGAACGCAGCGGACGCTACGGGCGAGCAAACTCCGGACGAGTGTTTTTTTTTTTTTCAAACCGCCGTATCTCGGCCGCGGAAAGGGTCGGAGGGTCGAGGGCGGGCTCGTTCGAAAGGTCCCCTCGGGTAGAGCGACCGACCCCGAGGGCGACGTCCTGGGACTTAAGGCGCCCGAGCAGCGGCCGTGGGAAAACCCGGAGACGGCACCCCGTATCTCCGCTGCGGAAAGGGCCAGATACTCGCGGGTGGGCTCGTTCGAAAGGGCCCCTCCGGCGGACCGACCGACCCGAAGGTCGAAGGACCCGGGCCCGAGGCGCCGGAGCGGCGCTGTAACGAAATTCGGATTTTCGACCGGAAGTATCTCCGGTCCCCCAGGCCGACCGAGGCGCACCCTCCCGGCCGCGGACCCGGCGGGTTCCCCCTTCGCGTGGGACGGTAGGGCGAACAGGTGCCATCAGGTATATAGCTAAGTCGATCGGGGTTGACCAACTGTCGGAGAGGCGAAAGCTCCAGAACCTAAGTCGATGGGGTTGACCAACTGCTGGAGAAGTGAAAGCTCCAGAGCCTAAGTCGATTGGGGTTGACCAACTGTCGGAGAGGCGATAGCTCTAGAACCTAAGTCTATGGCAGGAGAAGCGAACGCCCCAGAACCTAAGTCGATGGGGTTGACCAACTGCTGGAGAAGTAAAAGCTCAAGAGCCTAAGTCGTTGGGGTTGACCAACTGCTGGAGAGGCGAAAGCTCCAGAGCCTAAGTCGATTGAGGTTGACCAACTGCTGGAAACGCGAACGCTCCAAAACCTAAGTCGATTGAGGTTGACCAACTGCTGGAAACGCGAACACTCCAAAACCTAAGTCGATTGAGGTTGACCAACTGCTGGAAATTCGAACGCTCCAAAACCTAAGTCGATTGAGGTTGACCAACTGCTGGAAAATCTTTCGGGTTGACCAACGGTTGGAGAAATTTTGGGGTTGACCAACTGTTTGGTTCTCCAGAAGGGCCGGGAGGATGGGGCTTAGTCCGGTGGGGGAGTGCTTAAGAGTGGGATGGCAGGGACCAAACGGTGCGCCGGGTACGAGCTCCAGGGTGTCCGTCGCGGGGTCCAAAGCCGGCCTCGGGTGCACGGTGGTCGGGTTGACGGGGCGATGTTCCCGGGGTCGTATCTCGGCCGGGGAAAGGGGTACGGAGACGTGGGTGGGGTCGTTGGAAAGGGCCCCTCCTGGAGGATGAGGGACCCAAAGGGCTAAGGTCTCGGTCTTAAGGCGCCCGAGCTACGGCCGTTTAAAGGTGCAGCGGTGGAAGTCCGTATCTCCGGCCCCCGGGGTCGCACGGACCCGAGGCTGGCGTCCACGGAAAGCCCCGAGAGAGACCTTTCGAACGAGACCGGCCGCGCCTCCGGCGGACGAACGCAGCGGACGCTACGGGCAAGCGAACTACGGACGAGCGTTTTTTTTTTTTTTCGAACCGCCGTATCTCGGCCGTGAAAAGGGTCGGAGGGTCGAGGGCGGGCTCGTTCGAAAGGACTCCTCGGGTAGAGCGACCGACCTCGAGGGCGACGTCCTCGGACTTAAGGCGCCCGAGCAGCGGCAGTGGGAAAATCCGGAGACGGCCCCCCGTATCTCCGCTGCGGAAGGGGCCAGATACTCCCGGGTGGGCTCGTTCGAAAGGGCCCCTCCGGCGGACCGACCGACCCGAAGTTCGAAGGCCCCGGGCCCGAGGCGCCGGAGCGGCGCGGTAACGAAATTCGGATATTCGACCGGAAGTATCTCCGGTCCACGGGGTCGCACGGACTCGGGGCCGGCGTCGCCGGAAAGCCCCGGGAAAGACCTTTCGAACGAGACCGGCCGCGCCTCCGGCGGACGAACGCAGCGGACGCTACGGGCGCGCAAACTCCGGACCAGCGTTTTTTTTCTTCGATCCGCCGTATCTCGGCCGCGGAAAGGGTCGGAGGGTCGAGGGCGGGCTCGTTCGAAAGGTCCCCTCGGGTAGAGCGACCGACCCCGAGGGCGACGTCCTGGGACTTAAGGCGCCCGAGCAGCGGCCGTGGGAAAATCCGGAGTCGGCACCCCGTATCTCCGCTGCGGAAAGGGCCAGATACTCGCGGGTGGGCTCGTTCGAAAGGGCCCCTCCGGCGGACCGACCGACCCGAAGGTCGAAGGCCCCGGACCCGAGGCGCCGGAGCGGCGCGGTAACGAAATTCGGATATTCGACCGGAAGTATCTCCGGTCCACGGGGTCGCACGGACTCGGGGCCGGCGTCGCCGGAAAGCCCCGGGAAAGACCTTTCGAACGAGACCGGCCGCGCCTCCGGCGGACGAACGCAGCGGACGCTCCGGGCGCGCGAACTCCGGACCAGCGTTTTTTTTTTTTCGATCCGCCGTATCTCGGCCGCGGAAAGGGTCGGAGGGTCGAGGGCGGGCTCGTTCGAAAGGTCCCCTCGGGTAGAGCGACCGACCCCGAGGGCGACGTCCTCGGACTTAAGGCGCCCGAGCAGCGGCCGTGGGAAAATCCGGAGACGGCCCCCCGTATCTCCGCCGCGGAAAAGGCCAGATACTCGCGGGTGGGCTCGTTCGAAAGGGCCCCTCCGGCGGACCAATCGACCCGAAGATCGAAGGCCCCGGACCCGAGGCGCCGGAGCGGCGCGGTAACGAAATTCGGATATTCTACCGGAAGTATCTCCGGTCCACGGGGTCGCACGGACTCGGGGCCGGCGTCGCCGGAAAGCCCCGGGAAAGACCTTTCGAACGAGACCGGCCGCGCCTCCGGCGGACGAACGCAGCGGACGCTACGGGCGCGCGAACTCCGGACCAGCGTTTTTTTTTTTCGATCCGCCGTATCTCGGCCGCGGAAAGGGTCGGAGGGTCGAGGGCGGGCTCGTTCGAAAGGTCCCCTCGGGTAGAGCGACCGACCCCGAGGGCGACGTCCTCGGACTTAAGGCGCCCGAGCAGCGGCCGTGGGAAAATCCGGAGAAGGCCCCCCGTATCTCCGCCGCGGAAAGGGCCAGATACTCGTGGGTGGGCTCGTTCGAAAGGGCCCATCCGGCGGACCAATCGACCCGAAGGTCGAAGGCCCCGGGCCCGAGGCGCCGGAGCGGCGCGGTAACGAAATTCGGATATTCGACCGGAAGTATCTCCGGTCCACGGGATCGCACGGACTCGGGGCCGGCGTCGCCGGAAAGCCCCGGGAAAGACCTTTCGAACGAGACCGGTCACGCCTCCGGCGGACGAACGCAGCGGACGCTACGGGCGAGCAAACTCCGGACGAGCGTTTTTTTTTTTTTCAAACCGCCGTATCTCGGCCGCGGAAAGGGTCGGAGGGTCGAGGGCGGGCTCGTTCGAAAGGTCCCCTCGGGTAGAACGACCGACCCCGAGGGCGACGTCCTGGGACTTAAGGCGCCCGAGCAGCGGCCGTGGGAAAATCCGGAGACGGCACCCCGTATCTCCGCTGCGGAAAGGGCCAGATACTCGCGGGTGGGCTCGTTCGAAAGGGCCCCTCCGGCGGACCGACCGACCCGAAGGTCGAAGGACCCGGGCCCGAGGCGCCGGAGCGGCGCTGTAACGAAATTCGGATTTTCGACCGGAAGTATCTCCGGTCCCCCAGGCCGACCGAGGCGCACCCTCCCGGCCGCGGACCCGGCGGGTTCCCCCTTCGCGGGGGACGGTAGGGCGAACAGGTGCCATCAGGTATATAGCTAAGTCGATCGGGGTTGACCAACTGTCGGAGAGGCGAAAGCTCCAGAACCTAAGTCGATGGGGTTGACCAACTGCTGGAGAAGTGAAAGCTCCAGAGCCTAAGTCGATTGGGGTTGACCAACTGTCGGAGAGGCGATAGCTCTAGAACCTAAGTCTATGGCAGGAGAAGCGAACGCCCCAGAACCTAAGTCGATGGGGTTGACCAACTGCTGGAGAAGTAAAAGCTCAAGAGCCTAAGTCGTTGGGGTTGACCAACTGCTGGAGAGGCGAAAGCTCCAGAGCCTAAGTCGATTGAGGTTGACCAACTGCTGGAAACGCGAACGCTCCAAAACCTAAGTCGATTGAGGTTGACCAACTGCTGGAAACGCGAACACTCCAAAACCTAAGTCGATTGAGGTTGACCAACTGCTGGAAATTCGAACGCTCCAAAACCTAAGTCGATTGAGGTTGACCAACTGCTGGAAAATCTTTCGGGTTGACCAACGGTTGGAGAAATTTTGGGGTTGACCAACTGTTTGGTTCTCCAGAAGGGCCGGGAGGATGGGGCTTAGTCCGGTGGGGGAGTGCTTAAGAGTGGGATGGCAGGGACCAAACGGTGCGCCGGGTACGAGCTCCAGGGTGTCCGTCGCGGGGTCCAAAGCCGGCCTCGGGTGCACGGTGGTCGGGTTGACGGGGCGATGTTCCCGGGGTCGTATCTCGGCCGGGGAAAGGGGTACGGAGACGTGGGTGGGGTCGTTGGAAAGGGCCCCTCCTGGAGGATGAGGGACCCAAAGGGCTAAGGTCTCGGTCTTAAGGCGCCCGAGCTACGGCCGTTTAAAGGTGCAGCGGTGGAAGTCCGTATCTCCGGCCCCCGGGGTCGCACGGACCCGAGGCTGGCGTCCACGGAAAGCCCCGAGAGAGACCTTTCGAACGAGACCGGCCGCGCCTCCGGCGGACGAACGCAGCGGACGCTACGGGCAAGCGAACTACGGACGAGCGTTTTTTTTTTTTTTCGAACCGCCGTATCTCGGCCGCGAAAAGGGTCGGAGGGTCGAGGGCGGGCTCGTTCGAAAGGTCTCCTCGGGTAGAGCGACCGACCTCGAGGGCGACGTCCTCGGACTTAAGGCGCCCGAGCAGCGGCAGTGGGAAAATCCGGAGACGGCCCCCCGTATCTCCGCTGCGGAAGGGGCCAGATACTCCCGGGTGGGCTCGTTCGAAAGGGCCCCTCCGGCGGACCGACCGACCCGAAGTTCGAAGGCCCCGGGCCCGAGGCGCCGGAGCGGCGCCGTAACGAAATTCGGATATTCGACCGGAAGTATCTCCGGTCCACGGGGTCGCACGGACTCGGGGCCGGCGTCGCCGGAAAGCCCCGGGAAAGACCTTTCGAACGAGACCGGCCGCGCCTCCGGCGGACGAACGCAGCGGACGCTACGGGCGCGCGAACTCCGGACCAGCGTTTTTTTTTTTCGATCCGCCGTATCTCGGCCGCGGAAAGGGTCGGAGGGTCGAGGGCGGGCTCGTTCGAAAGGTCCCCTCGGGTAGAGCGACCGACCCCGAGGGCGACGTCCTGGGACTTAAGGCGCCCGAGCAGCGGCCGTGGGAAAATCCGGAGTCGGCACCCCGTATCTCCGCTGCGGAAAGGGCCAGATACTCGCGGGTGGGCTCGTTCGAAAGGGCCCCTCCGGCGGACCGACCGACCCGAAGGTCGAAGGCCCCGGACCCGAGGCGCCGGAGCGGCGCGGTAACGAAATTCGGATATTCGACCGGAAGTATCTCCGGTCCACGGGGTCGCACGGACTCGGGGCCGGCGTCGCCGGAAAGCCCCGGGAAAGACCTTTCGAACGAGACCGGCCGCGCCTCCGGCGGACGAACGCAGCGGACGCTCCGGGCGCGCGAACTCCGGACCAGCGTTTTTTTTTTTCGATCCGCCGTATCTCGGCCGCGGAAAGGGTCGGAGGGTCGAGGGCGGGCTCGTTCGAAAGGTCCCCTCGGGTAGAGCGACCGACCCCGAGGGCGACGTCCTCGGACTTAAGGCGCCCGAGCAGCGGCCGTGGGAAAATCCGGAGACGGCCCCCCGTATCTCCGCCGCGGAAAAGGCCAGATACTCGCGGGTGGGCTCGTTCGAAAGGGCCCCTCCGGCGGACCAATCGACCCGAAGATCGAAGGCCCCGGACCCGAGGCGCCGGAGCGGCGCGGTAACGAAATTCGGATATTCGACCGGAAGTATCTCCGGTCCACGGGATCGCACGGACTCGGGGCCGGCGTCGCCGGAAAGCCCCGGGAAAGACCTTTCGAACGAGACCGGTCACGCCTCCGGCGGACGAACGCAGCGGACGCTACGGGCGAGCAAACTCCGGACGAGCGTTTTTTTTTTTTTTCAAACCGCCGTATCTCGGCCGCGGAAAGGGTCGGAGGGTCGAGGGCGGGCTCGTTCGAAAGGTCCCCTCGGGTAGAGCGACCGACCCCGAGGGCGACGTCCTGGGACTTAAGGCGCCCGAGCAGCGGCCGTGGGAAAATCCGGAGACGGCACCCCGTATCTCCGCTGCGGAAAGGGCCAGATACTCGCGGGTGGGCTCGTTCGAAAGGGCCCCTCCGGCGGACCGACCGACCCGAAGGTCGAAGGACCCGGGCCCGAGGCGCCGGAGCGGCGCTGTAACGAAATTCGGATTTTCGACCGGAAGTATCTCCGGTCCCCCAGGCCGACCGAGGCGCACCCTCCCGGCCGCGGACCCGGCGGGTTCCCCCTTCGCGGGGGACGGTAGGGCGAACAGGTGCCATCAGGTATATAGCTAAGTCGATCGGGGTTGACCAACTGTCGGAGAGGCGAAAGCTCCAGAACCTAAGTCGATGGGGTTGACCAACTGCTGGAGAAGTGAAAGCTCCAGAGCCTAAGTCGATTGGGGTTGACCAACTGTCGGAGAGGCGATAGCTCTAGAACCTAAGTCTATGGCAGGAGAAGCGAACGCCCCAGAACCTAAGTCGATGGGGTTGACCAACTGCTGGAGAAGTAAAAGCTCAAGAGCCTAAGTCGTTGGGGTTGACCAACTGCTGGAGAGGCGAAAGCTCCAGAGCCTAAGTCGATTGAGGTTGACCAACTGCTGGAAACGCGAACGCTCCAAAACCTAAGTCGATTGAGGTTGACCAACTGCTGGAAACGCGAACACTCCAAAACCTAAGTCGATTGAAGTTGACCAACTGCTGGAAATTCGAACGCTCCAAAACCTAAGTCGATTGAGGTTGACCAACTGCTGGAAAATCTTTCGGGTTGACCAACGGTTGGAGAAATTTTGGGGTTGACCAACTGTTTGGTTCTCCAGAAGGGCCGGGAGGATGGGGCTTAGTCCGGTGGGGGAGTGCTTAAGAGTGGGATGGCAGGGACCAAACGGTGCGCCGGGTACGAGCTCCAGGGTGTCCGTCGCGGGGTCCAAAGCCGGCCTCGGGTGCACGGTGGTCGGGTTGACGGGGCGATGTTCCCGGGGTCGTATCTCGGCCGGGGAAGGGGGTACGGAGACGTGGGTGGGGTCGTTGGAAAGGGCCCCTCCTGGAGGATGAGGGACCCAAAGGGCTAAGGTCTCGGTCTTAAGGCGCCCGAGCTACGGCCGTTTAAAGGTGCAGCAGTGGAAGTCCGTATCTCCGGCCCCCGGGGTCGCACGGACCCGAGGCTGGCGTCCCCGGAAAGCCCCGAGAGAGACCTTTCGAACGAGACCGGCCGCGCCTCCGGCGGACGAACGCAGCGGACGCTACGGGCGCGCGAACTACGGACGAGCGTTTTTTTTTTTTCGAACCGCCGTATCTCGGCCGCGAAAAGGGTCGGAGGGTCGAGGGCGGGCTCGTTCGAAAGGTCTCCTCGGGTAGAGCGACCGACCCCGAGGGCGACGTCCTCGGACTTAAGGCGCCCGAGCAGCGGCCGTGGGAAAATCCGGAGACGGCCCCCCGTATCTCCGCCGCGGAAAAGGCCAGATACTCGCGGGTGGGCTCGTTCGAAAGGGCCCCTCCGGCGGACCAATCGACCCGAAGTTCGAAGGCCCCGGACCCGAGGCGCCGGAGCGGCGCGGTAACGAAATTCGGATATTCTACCGGAAGTATCTCCGGTCCACGGGGTCGCACGGACTCGGGGCCGGCGTCGCCGGAAAGCCCCGGGAAAGACCTTTCGAACGAGACCGGCCGCGCCTCCGGCGGACGAACGCAGCGGACGCTACGGGCGCGCGAACTCCGGACCAGCGTTTTTTTTTTTTCGATCCGCCGTATCTCGGCCGCGGAAAGGGTCGGAGGGTCGAGGGCGGGCTCGTTCGAAAGGTCCCCTCGGGTAGAGCGACCGACCCCGAGGGCGACGTCCTCGGACTTAAGGCGCCCGAGCAGCGGCCGTGGGAAAATCCGGAGAAGGCCCCCCGTATCTCCGCCGCGGAAAGGGCCAGATACTCGTGGGTGGGCTCGTTCGAAAGGGCCCATCCGGCGGACCAATCGACCCGAAGGTCGAAGGCCCCGGGCCCGAGGCGCCGGAGCGGCGCGGTAACGAAATTCGGATATTCGACCGGAAGTATCTCCGGTCCACGGGATCGCACGGACTCGAGGCCGGCGTCGCCGGAAAGCCCCGGGAAAGACCTTTCGAACGAGACCGGTCACGCCTCCGGCGGACGAACGCAGCGGACGCTACGGGCGAGCAAACTCCGGACGAGCGTTTTTTTTTTTTTTCAAACCGCCGTATCTCGGCCGCGGAAAGGGTCGGAGGGTCGAGGGCGGGCTCGTTCGAAAGGTCCCCTCGGGTAGAGCGACCGACCCCGAGGGCGACGTCCTGGGACTTAAGGCGCCCGAGCAGCGGCCGTGGGAAAATCCGGAGACGGCACCCCGTATCTCCGCTGCGGAAAGGGCCAGATACTCGCGGGTGGGCTCGTTCGAAAGGGCCCCTCCGGCGGACCGACCGACCCGAAGGTCGAAGGACCCGGGCCCGAGGCGCCGGAGCGGCGCTGTAACGAAATTCGGATTTTCGACCGGAAGTATCTCCGGTCCCCCAGGCCGACCGAGGCGCACCCTCCCGGCCGCGGACCCGGCGGGTTCCCCCTTCGCGGGGGACGGTAGGGCGAACAGGTGCCATCAGGTATATAGCTAAGTCGATCGGGGTTGACCAACTGTCGGAGAGGCGAAAGCTCCAGAACCTAAGTCGATGGGGTTGACCAACTGCTGGAGAAGTGAAAGCTCCAGAGCCTAAGTCGATTGGGGTTGACCAACTGTCGGAGAGGCGATAGCTCTAGAACCTAAGTCTATGGCAGGAGAAGCGAACGCCCCAGAACCTAAGTCGATGGGGTTGACCAACTGCTGGAGAAGTAAAAGCTCAAGAGCCTAAGTCGTTGGGGTTGACCAACTGCTGGAGAGGCGAAAGCTCCAGAGCCTAAGTCGATTGAGGTTGACCAACTGCTGGAAACGCGAACGCTCCAAAACCTAAGTCGATTGAGGTTGACCAACTGCTGGAAACGCGAACACTCCAAAACCTAAGTCGATTGAGGTTGACCAACTGCTGGAAATTCGAACGCTCCAAAACCTAAGTCGATTGAGGTTGACCAACTGCTGGAAAATCTTTCGGGTTGACCAACGGTTGGAGAAATTTTGGGGTTGACCAACTGTTTGGTTCTCCAGAAGGGCCGGGAGGATGGGGCTTAGTCCGGTGGGGGAGTGCTTAAGAGTGGGATGGCAGGGACCAAACGGTGCGCCGGGTACGAGCTCCAGGGTGTCCGTCGCGGGGTCCAAAGCCGGCCTCGGGTGCACGGTGGTCGGGTTGACGGGGCGATGTTCCCGGGGTCGTATCTCGGCCGGGGAAAGGGGTACGGAGACGTGGGTGGGGTCGTTGGAAAGGGCCCCTCCTGGAGGATGAGGGACCCAAAGGGCTAAGGTCTCGGTCTTAAGGCGCCCGAGCTACGGCCGTTTAAAGGTGCAGCGGTGGAAGTCCGTATCTCCGGCCCCCGGGGTCGCACGGACCCGAGGCTGGCGTCCACGGAAAGCCCCGAGAGAGACCTTTCGAACGAGACCGGCCGCGCCTCCGGCGGACGAACGCAGCGGACGCTACGGGCAAGCGAACTACGGACGAGCGTTTTTTTTTTTTTTCGAACCGCCGTATCTCGGCCGCGAAAAGGGTCGGAGGGTCGAGGGCGGGCTCGTTCGAAAGGTCTCCTCGGGTAGAGCGACCGACCTCGAGGGCGACGTCCTCGGACTTAAGGCGCCCGAGCAGCGGCAGTGGGAAAATCCGGAGACGGCCCCCCGTATCTCCGCTGCGGAAGGGGCCAGATACTCCCGGGTGGGCTCGTTCGAAAGGGCCCCTCCGGCGGACCGACCGACCCGAAGTTCGAAGGCCCCGGGCCCGAGGCGCCGGAGCGGCGCGGTAACGAAATTCGGATATTCGACCGGAAGTATCTCCGGTCCACGGGGTCGCACGGACTCGGGGCCGGCGTCGCCGGAAAGCCCCGGGAAAGACCTTTCGAACGAGACCGGCCGCGCCTCCGGCGGACGAACGCAGCGGACGCTACGGGCGCGCGAACTCCGGACCAGCGTTTTTTTTTTTTCGATCCGCCGTATCTCGGCCGCGGAAAGGGTCGGAGGGTCGAGGGCGGGCTCGTTCGAAAGGTCCCCTCGGGTAGAGCGACCGACCCCGAGGGCGACGTCCTGGGACTTAAGGCGCCCGAGCAGCGGCCGTGGGAAAATCCGGAGTCGGCACCCCGTATCTCCGCTGCGGAAAGGGCCAGATACTCGCGGGTGGGCTCGTTCGAAAGGGCCCCTCCGGCGGACCGACCGACCCGAAGGTCGAAGGCCCCGGACCCGAGGCGCCGGAGCGGCGCGGTAACGAAATTCGGATATTCGACCGGAAGTATCTCCGGTCCACGGGGTCGCACGGACTCGGGGCCGGCGTCGCCGGAAAGCCCCGGGAAAGACCTTTCGAACGAGACCGGCCGCGCCTCCGGCGGACGAACGCAGCGGACGCTCCGGGCGCGCGAACTCCGGACCAGCGTTTTTTTTTTTCGATCCGCCGTATCTCGGCCGCGGAAAGGGTCGGAGGGTCGAGGGCGGGCTCGTTCGAAAGGTCCCCTCGGGTAGAGCGACCGACCCCGAGGGCGACGTCCTCGGACTTAAGGCGCCCGAGCAGCGGCCGTGGGAAAATCCGGAGACGGCCCCCCGTATCTCCGCCGCGGAAAAGGCCAGATACTCGCGGGTGGGCTCGTTCGAAAGGGCCCCTCCGGCGGACCAATCGACCCGAAGGTCGAAGGCCCCGGACCCGAGGCGCCGGAGCGGCGCGGTAACGAAATTCGGATATTCTACCGGAAGTATCTCCGGTCCACGGGGTCGCACGGACTCGGGGCCGGCGTCGCCGGAAAGCCCCGGGAAAGACCTTTCGAACGAGACCGGCCGCGCCTCCGGCGGACGAACGCAGCGGACGCTACGGGCGCGCGAACTCCGGACCAGCGTTTTTTTTTTTCGATCCGCCGTATCTCGGCCGCGGAAAGGGTCGGAGGGTCGAGGGCGGGCTCGTTCGAAAGGTCCCCTCGGGTAGAGCGACCGACCCCGAGGGCGACGTCCTCGGACTTAAGGCGCCCGAGCAGCGGCCGTGGGAAAATCCGGAGAAGGCCCCCCGTATCTCCGCCGCGGAAAGGGCCAGATACTCGTGGGTGGGCTCGTTCGAAAGGGCCCATCCGGCGGACCAATCGACCCGAAGGTCGAAGGCCCCGGGCCCGAGGCGCCGGAGCGGCGCGGTAACGAAATTCGGATATTCGACCGGAAGTATCTCCGGTCCACGGGATCGCACGGACTCGGGGCCGGCGTCGCCGGAAAGCCCCGGGAAAGACCTTTCGAACGAGACCGGTCACGCCTCCGGCGGACGAACGCAGCGGACGCTACGGGCGAGCAAACTCCGGACGAGCGTTTTTTTTTTTTTCAAACCGCCGTATCTCGGCCGCGGAAAGGGTCGGAGGGTCGAGGGCGGGCTCGTTCGAAAGGTCCCCTCGGGTAGAGCGACCGACCCCGAGGGCGACGTCCTGGGACTTAAGGCGCCCGAGCAGCGGCCGTGGGAAAATCCGGAGACGGCACCCCGTATCTCCGCTGCGGAAAGGGCCAGATACTCGCGGGTGGGCTCGTTCGAAAGGGCCCCTCCGGCGGACCGACCGACCCGAAGGTCGAAGGACCCGGGCCCGAGGCGCCGGAGCGGCGCTGTAACGAAATTCGGATTTTCGACCGGAAGTATCTCCGGTCCCCCAGGCCGACCGAGGCGCACCCTCCCGGCCGCGGACCCGGCGGGTTCCCCCTTCGCGGGGGACGGTAGGGCGAACAGGTGCCATCAGGTATATAGCTAAGTCGATCGGGGTTGACCAACTGTCGGAGAGGCGAAAGCTCCAGAACCTAAGTCGATGGGGTTGACCAACTGCTGGAGAAGTGAAAGCTCCAGAGCCTAAGTCGATTGGGGTTGACCAACTGTCGGAGAGGCGATAGCTCTAGAACCTAAGTCTATGGCAGGAGAAGCGAACGCCCCAGAACCTAAGTCGATGGGGTTGACCAACTGCTGGAGAAGTAAAAGCTCAAGAGCCTAAGTCGTTGGGGTTGACCAACTGCTGGAGAGGCGAAAGCTCCAGAGCCTAAGTCGATTGAGGTTGACCAACTGCTGGAAACGCGAACGCTCCAAAACCTAAGTCGATTGAGGTTGACCAACTGCTGGAAACGCGAACACTCCAAAACCTAAGTCGATTGAGGTTGACCAACTGCTGGAAATTCGAACGCTCCAAAACCTAAGTCGATTGAGGTTGACCAACTGCTGGAAAATCTTTCGGGTTGACCAACGGTTGGAGAAATTTTGGGGTTGACCAACTGTTTGGTTCTCCAGAAGGGCCGGGAGGATGGGGCTTAGTCCGGTGGGGGAGTGCTTAAGAGTGGGATGGCAGGGACCAAACGGTGCGCCGGGTACGAGCTCCAGGGTGTCCGTCGCGGGGTCCAAAGCCGGCCTCGGGTGCACGGTGGTCGGGTTGACGGGGCGATGTTCCCGGGGTCGTATCTCGGCCGGGGAAAGGGGTACGGAGACGTGGGTGGGGTCGTTGGAAAGGGCCCCTCCTGGAGGATGAGGGACCCAAAGGGCTAAGGTCTCGGTCTTAAGGCGCCCGAGCTACGGCCGTTTAAAGGTGCAGCGGTGGAAGTCCGTATCTCCGGCCCCCGGGGTCGCACGGACCCGAGGCTGGCGTCCACGGAAAGCCCCGAGAGAGACCTTTCGAACGAGACCGGCCGCGCCTCCGGCGGACGAACGCAGCGGACGCTACGGGCAAGCGAACTACGGACGAGCGTTTTTTTTTTTTTTCGAACCGCCGTATCTCGGCCGCGAAAAGGGTCGGAGGGTCGAGGGCGGGCTCGTTCGAAAGGTCTCCTCGGGTAGAGCGACCGACCTCGAGGGCGACGTCCTCGGACTTAAGGCGCCCGAGCAGCGGCAGTGGGAAAATCCGGAGACGGCCCCCCGTATCTCCGCTGCGGAAGGGGCCAGATACTCCCGGGTGGGCTCGTTCGAAAGGGCCCCTCCGGCGGACCGACCGACCCGAAGTTCGAAGGCCCCGGGCCCGAGGCGCCGGAGCGGCGCGGTAACGAAATTCGGATATTCGACCGGAAGTATCTCCGGTCCACGGGGTCGCACGGACTCGGGGCCGGCGTCGCCGGAAAGCCCCGGGAAAGACCTTTCGAACGAGACCGGCCGCGCCTCCGGCGGACGAACGCAGCGGACGCTACGGGCGCGCGAACTCCGGACCAGCGTTTTTTTTTTTCGATCCGCCGTATCTCGGCCGCGGAAAGGGTCGGAGGGTCGAGGGCGGGCTCGTTCGAAAGGTCCCCTCGGGTAGAGCGACCGACCCCGAGGGCGACGTCCTGGGACTTAAGGCGCCCGAGCAGCGGCCGTGGGAAAATCCGGAGTCGGCACCCCGTATCTCCGCTGCGGAAAGGGCCAGATACTCGCGGGTGGGCTCGTTCGAAAGGGCCCCTCCGGCGGACCGACCGACCCGAAGGTCGAAGGCCCCGGACCCGAGGCGCCGGAGCGGCGCGGTAACGAAATTCGGATATTCGACCGGAAGTATCTCCGGTCCACGGGGTCGCACGGACTCGGGGCCGGCGTCGCCGGAAAGCCCCGGGAAAGACCTTTCGAACGAGACCGGCCGCGCCTCCGGCGGACGAACGCAGCGGACGCTCCGGGCGCGCGAACTCCGGACCAGCGTTTTTTTTTTTCGATCCGCCGTATCTCGGCCGCGGAAAGGGTCGGAGGGTCGAGGGCGGGCTCGTTCGAAAGGTCCCCTCGGGTAGAGCGACCGACCCCGAGGGCGACGTCCTCGGACTTAAGGCGCCCGAGCAGCGGCCGTGGGAAAATCCGGAGACGGCCCCCCGTATCTCCGCCGCGGAAAAGGCCAGATACTCGCGGGTGGGCTCGTTCGAAAGGGCCCCTCCGGCGGACCAATCGACCCGAAGGTCGAAGGCCCCGGACCCGAGGCGCCGGAGCGGCGCGGTAACGAAATTCGGATATTCTACCGGAAGTATCTCCGGTCCACGGGGTCGCACGGACTCGGGGCCGGCGTCGCCGGAAAGCCCCGGGAAAGACCTTTCGAACGAGACCGGCCGCGCCTCCGGCGGACGAACGCAGCGGACGCTACGGGCGCGCGAACTCCGGACCAGCGTTTTTTTTTTTTCGATCCGCCGTATCTCGGCCGCGGAAAGGGTCGGAGGGTCGAGGGCGGGCTCGTTCGAAAGGTCCCCTCGGGTAGAGCGACCGACCCCGAGGGCGACGTCCTCGGACTTAAGGCGCCCGAGCAGCGGCCGTGGGAAAATCCGGAGAAGGCCCCCCGTATCTCCGCCGCGGAAAGGGCCAGATACTCGTGGGTGGGCTCGTTCGAAAGGGCCCATCCGGCGGACCAATCGACCCGAAGGTCGAAGGCCCCGGGCCCGAGGCGCCGGAGCGGCGCGGTAACGAAATTCGGATATTCGACCGGAAGTATCTCCGGTCCACGGGATCGCACGGACTCGGGGCCGGCGTCGCCGGAAAGCCCCGGGAAAGACCTTTCGAACGAGACCGGTCACGCCTCCGGCGGACGAACGCAGCGGACGCTACGGGCGAGCAAACTCCGGACGAGCGTTTTTTTTTTTTTCAAACCGCCGTATCTCGGCCGCGGAAAGGGTCGGAGGGTCGAGGGCGGGCTCGTTCGAAAGGTCCCCTCGGGTAGAGCGACCGACCCCGAGGGCGACGTCCTGGGACTTAAGGCGCCCGAGCAGCGGCCGTGGGAAAATCCGGAGACGGCACCCCGTATCTCCGCTGCGGAAAGGGCCAGATACTCGCGGGTGGGCTCGTTCGAAAGGGCCCCTCCGGCGGACCGACCGACCCGAAGGTCGAAGGACCCGGGCCCGAGGCGCCGGAGCGGCGCTGTAACGAAATTCGGATTTTCGACCGGAAGTATCTCCGGTCCCCCAGGCCGACCGAGGCGCACCCTCCCGGCCGCGGACCCGGCGGGTTCCCCCTTCGCGGGGGACGGTAGGGCGAACAGGTGCCATCAGGTATATAGCTAAGTCGATCGGGGTTGACCAACTGTCGGAGAGGCGAAAGCTCCAGAACCTAAGTCGATGGGGTTGACCAACTGCTGGAGAAGTGAAAGCTCCAGAGCCTAAGTCGATTGGGGTTGACCAACTGTCGGAGAGGCGATAGCTCTAGAACCTAAGTCTATGGCAGGAGAAGCGAACGCCCCAGAACCTAAGTCGATGGGGTTGACCAACTGCTGGAGAAGTAAAAGCTCAAGAGCCTAAGTCGTTGGGGTTGACCAACTGCTGGAGAGGCGAAAGCTCCAGAGCCTAAGTCGATTGAGGTTGACCAACTGCTGGAAACGCGAACGCTCCAAAACCTAAGTCGATTGAGGTTGACCAACTGCTGGAAACGCGAACACTCCAAAACCTAAGTCGATTGAGGTTGACCAACTGCTGGAAATTCGAACGCTCCAAAACCTAAGTCGATTGAGGTTGACCAACTGCTGGAAAATCTTTCGGGTTGACCAACGGTTGGAGAAATTTTGGGGTTGACCAACTGTTTGGTTCTCCAGAAGGGCCGGGAGGATGGGGCTTAGTCCGGTGGGGGAGTGCTTAAGAGTGGGATGGCAGGGACCAAACGGTGCGCCGGGTACGAGCTCCAGGGTGTCCGTCGCGGGGTCCAAAGCCGGCCTCGGGTGCACGGTGGTCGGGTTGACGGGGCGATGTTCCCGGGGTCGTATCTCGGCCGGGGAAAGGGGTACGGAGACGTGGGTGGGGTCGTTGGAAAGGGCCCCTCCTGGAGGATGAGGGACCCAAAGGGCTAAGGTCTCGGTCTTAAGGCGCCCGAGCTACGGCCGTTTAAAGGTGCAGCGGTGGAAGTCCGTATCTCCGGCCCCCGGGGTCGCACGGACCCGAGGCTGGCGTCCACGGAAAGCCCCGAGAGAGACCTTTCGAACGAGACCGGCCGCGCCTCCGGCGGACGAACGCAGCGGACGCTACGGGCAAGCGAACTACGGACGAGCGTTTTTTTTTTTTTCGAACCGCCGTATCTCGGCCGCGAAAAGGGTCGGAGGGTCGAGGGCGGGCTCGTTCGAAAGGTCTCCTCGGGTAGAGCGACCGACCTCGAGGGCGACGTCCTCGGACTTAAGGCGCCCGAGCAGCGGCAGTGGGAAAATCCGGAGACGGCCCCCCGTATCTCCGCTGCGGAAGGGGCCAGATACTCCCGGGTGGGCTCGTTCGAAAGGGCCCCTCCGGCGGACCGACCGACCCGAAGTTCGAAGGCCCCGGGCCCGAGGCGCCGGAGCGGCGCGGTAACGAAATTCGGATATTCGACCGGAAGTATCTCCGGTCCACGGGGTCGCACGGACTCGGGGCCGGCGTCGCCGGAAAGCCCCGGGAAAGACCTTTCGAACGAGACCGGCCGCGCCTCCGGCGGACGAACGCAGCGGACGCTACGGGCGCGCGAACTCCGGACCAGCGTTTTTTTTTTTTCGATCCGCCGTATCTCGGCCGCGGAAAGGGTCGGAGGGTCGAGGGCGGGCTCGTTCGAAAGGTCCCCTCGGGTAGAGCGACCGACCCCGAGGGCGACGTCCTCGGACTTAAGGCGCCCGAGCAGCGGCCGTGGGAAAATCCGGAGACGGCCCCCCGTATCTCCGCCGCGGAAAAGGCCAGATACTCGCGGGTGGGCTCGTTCGAAAGGGCCCCTCCGGCGGACCAATCGACCCGAAGGTCGAAGGCCCCGGACCCGAGGCGCCGGAGCGGCGCGGTAACGAAATTCGGATATTCTACCGGAAGTATCTCCGGTCCACGGGGTCGCACGGACTCGGGGCCGGCGTCGCCGGAAAGCCCCGGGAAAGACCTTTCGAACGAGACCGGCCGCGCCTCCGGCGGACGAACGCAGCGGACGCTACGGGCGCGCGAACTCCGGACCAGCGTTTTTTTTTTTCGATCCGCCGTATCTCGGCCGCGGAAAGGGTCGGAGGGTCGAGGGCGGGCTCGTTCGAAAGGTCCCCTCGGGTAGAGCGACCGACCCCGAGGGCGACGTCCTCGGACTTAAGGCGCCCGAGCAGCGGCCGTGGGAAAATCCGGAGAAGGCCCCCCGTATCTCCGCCGCGGAAAGGGCCAGATACTCGTGGGTGGGCTCGTTCGAAAGGGCCCATCCGGCGGACCAATCGACCCGAAGGTCGAAGGCCCCGGGCCCGAGGCGCCGGAGCGGCGCGGTAACGAAATTCGGATATTCGACCGGAAGTATCTCCGGTCCACGGGATCGCACGGACTCGGGGCCGGCGTCGCCGGAAAGCCCCGGGAAAGACCTTTCGAACGAGACCGGTCACGCCTCCGGCGGACGAACGCAGCGGACGCTACGGGCGAGCAAACTCCGGACGAGCGTTTTTTTTTTTTTTCAAACCGCCGTATCTCGGCCGCGGAAAGGGTCGGAGGGTCGAGGGCGGGCTCGTTCGAAAGGTCCCCTCGGGTAGAGCGACCGACCCCGAGGGCGACGTCCTGGGACTTAAGGCGCCCGAGCAGCGGCCGTGGGAAAATCCGGAGACGGCACCCCGTATCTCCGCTGCGGAAAGGGCCAGATACTCGCGGGTGGGCTCGTTCGAAAGGGCCCCTCCGGCGGACCGACCGACCCGAAGGTCGAAGGACCCGGGCCCGAGGCGCCGGAGCGGCGCTGTAACGAAATTCGGATTTTCGACCGGAAGTATCTCCGGTCCCCCAGGCCGACCGAGGCGCACCCTCCCGGCCGCGGACCCGGCGGGTTCCCCCTTCGCGGGGGACGGTAGGGCGAACAGGTGCCATCAGGTATATAGCTAAGTCGATCGGGGTTGACCAACTGTCGGAGAGGCGAAAGCTCCAGAACCTAAGTCGATGGGGTTGACCAACTGCTGGAGAAGTGAAAGCTCCAGAGCCTAAGTCGATTGGGGTTGACCAACTGTCGGAGAGGCGATAGCTCTAGAACCTAAGTCTATGGCAGGAGAAGCGAACGCCCCAGAACCTAAGTCGATGGGGTTGACCAACTGCTGGAGAAGTAAAAGCTCAAGAGCTTAAGTCGTTGGGGTTGACCAACTGCTGGAGAGGCGAAAGCTCCAGAGCCTAAGTCGATTGAGGTTGACCAACTGCTGGAAACGCGAACGCTCCAAAACCTAAGTCGATTGAGGTTGACCAACTGCTGGAAACGCGAACACTCCAAAACCTAAGTCGATTGAGGTTGACCAACTGCTGGAAATTCGAACGCTCCAAAACCTAAGTCGATTGAGGTTGACCAACTGCTGGAAAATCTTTCGGGTTGACCAACGGTTGGAGAAATTTTGGGGTTGACCAACTGTTTGGTTCTCCAGAAGGGCCGGGAGGATGGGGCTTAGTCCGGTGGGGGAGTGCTTAAGAGTGGGATGGCAGGGACCAAACGGTGCGCCGGGTACGAGCTCCAGGGTGTCCGTCGCGGGGTCCAAAGCCGGCCTCGGGTGCACGGTGGTCGGGTTGACGGGGCGATGTTCCCGGGGTCGTATCTCGGCCGGGGAAAGGGGTACGGAGACGTGGGTGGGGTCGTTGGAAAGGGCCCCTCCTGGAGGATGAGGGACCCAAAGGGCTAAGGTCTCGGTCTTAAGGCGCCCGAGCTACGGCCGTTTAAAGGTGCAGCGGTGGAAGTCCGTATCTCCGGCCCCCGGGGTCGCACGGACCCGAGGCTGGCGTCCACGGAAAGCCCCGAGAGAGACCTTTCGAACGAGACCGGCCGCGCCTCCGGCGGACGAACGCAGCGGACGCTACGGGCAAGCGAACTACGGACGAGCGTTTTTTTTTTTTCGAACCGCCGTATCTCGGCCGCGAAAAGGGTCGGAGGGTCGAGGGCGGGCTCGTTCGAAAGGTCTCCTCGGGTAGAGCGACCGACCTCGAGGGCGACGTCCTCGGACTTAAGGCGCCCGAGCAGCGGCAGTGGGAAAATCCGGAGACGGCCCCCCGTATCTCCGCTGCGGAAGGGGCCAGATACTCCCGGGTGGGCTCGTTCGAAAGGGCCCCTCCGGCGGACCGACCGACCCGAAGTTCGAAGGCCCCGGGCCCGAGGCGCCGGAGCGGCGCGGTAACGAAATTCGGATATTCGACCGGAAGTATCTCCGGTCCACGGGGTCGCACGGACTCGGGGCCGGCGTCGCCGGAAAGCCCCGGGAAAGACCTTTCGAACGAGACCGGCCGCGCCTCCGGCGGACGAACGCAGCGGACGCTACGGGCGCGCGAACTCCGGACCAGCGTTTTTTTTTTTTCGATCCGCCGTATCTCGGCCGCGGAAAGGGTCGGAGGGTCGAGGGCGGGCTCGTTCGAAAGGTCCCCTCGGGTAGAGCGACCGACCCCGAGGGCGACGTCCTGGGACTTAAGGCGCCCGAGCAGCGGCCGTGGGAAAATCCGGAGTCGGCACCCCGTATCTCCGCTGCGGAAAGGGCCAGATACTCGCGGGTGGGCTCGTTCGAAAGGGCCCCTCCGGCGGACCGACCGACCCGAAGGTCGAAGGCCCCGGACCCGAGGCGCCGGAGCGGCGCGGTAACGAAATTCGGATATTCGACCGGAAGTATCTCCGGTCCACGGGGTCGCACGGACTCGGGGCCGGCGTCGCCGGAAAGCCCCGGGAAAGACCTTTCGAACGAGACCGGCCGCGCCTCCGGCGGACGAACGCAGCGGACGCTCCGGGCGCGCGAACTCCGGACCAGCGTTTTTTTTTTTCGATCCGCCGTATCTCGGCCGCGGAAAGGGTCGGAGGGTCGAGGGCGGGCTCGTTCGAAAGGTCCCCTCGGGTAGAGCGACCGACCCCGAGGGCGACGTCCTCGGACTTAAGGCGCCCGAGCAGCGGCCGTGGGAAAATCCGAAGACGGCCCCCCGTATCTCCGCCGCGGAAAAGGCCAGATACTCGCGGGTGGGCTCGTTCGAAAGGGCCCCTCCGGCGGACCAATCGACCCGAAGGTCGAAGGCCCCGGACCCGAGGCGCCGGAGCGGCGCGGTAACGAAATTCGGATATTCTACCGGAAGTATCTCCGGTCCACGGGGTCGCACGGACTCGGGGCCGGCGTCGCCGGAAAGCCCCGGGAAAGACCTTTCGAACGAGACCGGCCGCGCCTCCGGCGGACGAACGCAGCGGACGCTACGGGCGAGCAAACTCCGGACGAGCGTTTTTTTTTTTTTCAAACCGCCGTATCTCGGCCGCGGAAAGGGTCGGAGGGTCGAGGGCGGGCTCGTTCGAAAGGTCCCCTCGGGTAGAGCGACCGACCCCGAGGGCGACGTCCTGGGACTTAAGGCGCCCGAGCAGCGGCCGTGGGAAAATCCGGAGACGGCACCCCGTATCTCCGCTGCGGAAAGGGCCAGATACTCGCGGGTGGGCTCGTTCGAAAGGGCCCCTCCGGCGGACCGACCGACCCGAAGGTCGAAGGACCCGGGCCCGAGGCGCCGGAGCGGCGCTGTAACGAAATTCGGATTTTCGACCGGAAGTATCTCCGGTCCCCCAGGCCGACCGAGGCGCACCCTCCCGGCCGCGGACCCGGCGGGTTCCCCCTTCGCGGGGGACGGTAGGGCGAACAGGTGCCATCAGGTATATAGCTAAGTCGATCGGGGTTGACCAACTGTCGGAGAGGCGAAAGCTCCAGAACCTAAGTCGATGGGGTTGACCAACTGCTGGAGAAGTGAAAGCTCCAGAGCCTAAGTCGATTGGGGTTGACCAACTGTCGGAGAGGCGATAGCTCTAGAACCTAAGTCTATGGCAGGAGAAGCGAACGCCCCAGAACCTAAGTCGATGGGGTTGACCAACTGCTGGAGAAGTAAAAGCTCAAGAGCCTAAGTCGTTGGGGTTGACCAACTGCTGGAGAGGCGAAAGCTCCAGAGCCTAAGTCGATTGAGGTTGACCAACTGCTGGAAACGCGAACGCTCCAAAACCTAAGTCGATTGAGGTTGACCAACTGCTGGAAACGCGAACACTCCAAAACCTAAGTCGATTGAGGTTGACCAACTGCTGGAAATTCGAACGCTCCAAAACCTAAGTCGATTGAGGTTGACCAACTGCTGGAAAATCTTTCGGGTTGACCAACGGTTGGAGAAATTTTGGGGTTGACCAACTGTTTGGTTCTCCAGAAGGGCCGGGAGGATGGGGCTTAGTCCGGTGGGGGAGTGCTTAAGAGTGGGATGGCAGGGACCAAACGGTGCGCCGGGTACGAGCTCCAGGGTGTCCGTCGCGGGGTCCAAAGCCGGCCTCGGGTGCACGGTGGTCGGGTTGACGGGGCGATGTTCCCGGGGTCGTATCTCGGCCGGGGAAAGGGGTACGGAGACGTGGGTGGGGTCGTTGGAAAGGGCCCCTCCTGGAGGATGAGGGACCCAAAGGGCTAAGGTCTCGGTCTTAAGGCGCCCGAGCTACGGCCGTTTAAAGGTGCAGCGGTGGAAGTCCGTATCTCCGGCCCCCGGGGTCGCACGGACCCGAGGCTGGCGTCCACGGAAAGCCCCGAGAGAGACCTTTCGAACGAGACCGGCCGCGCCTCCGGCGGACGAACGCAGCGGACGCTACGGGCAAGCGAACTACGGACGAGCGTTTTTTTTTTTTCGAACCGCCGTATCTCGGCCGCGAAAAGGGTCGGAGGGTCGAGGGCGGGCTCGTTCGAAAGGTCTCCTCGGGTAGAGCGACCGACCTCGAGGGCGACGTCCTCGGACTTAAGGCGCCCGAGCAGCGGCAGTGGGAAAATCCGGAGACGGCCCCCCGTATCTCCGCTGCGGAAGGGGCCAGATACTCCCGGGTGGGCTCGTTCGAAAGGGCCCCTCCGGCGGACCGACCGACCCGAAGTTCGAAGGCCCCGGGCCCGAGGCGCCGGAGCGGCGCGGTAACGAAATTCGGATATTCGACCGGAAGTATCTCCGGTCCACGGGGTCGCACGGACTCGGGGCCGGCGTCGCCGGAAAGCCCCGGGAAAGACCTTTTGAACGAGACCGGCCGCGCTTCCGGCGGACGAACGCAGCGGACGCTACGGGCGCGCGAACTCCGGACCAGCGTTTTTTTTTTTTCGATCCGCCGTATCTCGGCCGCGGAAAGGGTCGGAGGGTCGAGGGCGGGCTCGTTCGAAAGGTCCCCTCGGGTAGAGCGACCGACCCCGAGGGCGACGTCCTGGGACTTAAGGCGCCCGAGCAGCGGCCGTGGGAAAATCCGGAGTCGGCACCCCGTATCTCCGCTGCGGAAAGGGCCAGATACTCGCGGGTGGGCTCGTTCGAAAGGGCCCCTCCGGCGGACCGAACGACCCGAAGGTCGAAGGCCCCGGACCCGAGGCGCCGGAGCGGCGCGGTAACGAAATTCGGATATTCGACCGGAAGTATCTCCGGTCCACGGGGTCGCACGGACTCGGGGCCGGCGTCGCCGGAAAGCCCCGGGAAAGACCTTTCGAACGAGACCGGCCGCGCCTCCGGCGGACGAACGCAGCGGACGCTCCGGGCGCGCGAACTCCGGACCAGCGTTTTTTTTTTTCGATCCGCCGTATCTCGGCCGCGGAAAGGGTCGGAGGGTCGAGGGCGGGCTCGTTCGAAAGGTCCCCTCGGGTAGAGCGACCGACCCCGAGGGCGACGTCCTCGGACTTAAGGCGCCCGAGCAGCGGCCGTGGGAAAATCCGGAGACGGCCCCCCGTATCTCCGCCGCGGAAAAGGCCAGATACTCGCGGGTGGGCTCGTTCGAAAGGGCCCCTCCGGCGGACCAATCGACCCGAAGATCGAAGGCCCCGGACCCGAGGCGCCGGAGCGGCGCGGTAACGAAATTCGGATATTCTACCGGAAGTATCTCCGGTCCACGGGGTCGCACGGACTCGGGGCCGGCGTCGCCGGAAAGCCCCGGGAAAGACCTTTCGAACGAGACCGGCCGCGCCTCCGGCGGACGAACGCAGCGGACGCTACGGGCGCGCGAACTCCGGACCAGCGTTTTTTTTTTCGATCCGCCGTATCTCGGCCGCGGAAAGGGTCGGAGGGTCGAGGGCGGGCTCGTTCGAAAGGTCCCCTCGGGTAGAGCGACCGACCCCGAGGGCGACGTCCTCGGACTTAAGGCGCCCGAGCAGCGGCCGTGGGAAAATCCGGAGAAGGCCCCCCGTATCTCCGCCGCGGAAAGGGCCAGATACTCGTGGGTGGGCTCGTTCGAAAGGGCCCATCCGGCGGACCAATCGACCCGAAGGTCGAAGGCCCCGGGCCCGAGGCGCCGGAGCGGCGCGGTAACGAAATTCGGATATTCGACCGGAAGTATCTCCGGTCCACGGGATCGCACGGACTCGGGGCCGGCGTCGCCGGAAAGCCCCGGGAAAGACCTTTCGAACGAGACCGGTCACGCCTCCGGCGGACGAACGCAGCGGACGCTACGGGCGAGCAAACTCCGGACGAGCGTTTTTTTTTTTTTCAAACCGCCGTATCTCGGCCGCGGAAAGGGTCGGAGGGTCGAGGGCGGGCTCGTTCGAAAGGTCCCCTCGGGTAGAGCGACCGACCCCGAGGGCGACGTCCTGGGACTTAAGGCGCCCGAGCAGCGGCCGTGGGAAAATCCGGAGACGGCACCCCGTATCTCCGCTGCGGAAAGGGCCAGATACTCGCGGGTGGGCTCGTTCGAAAGGGCCCCTCCGGCGGACCGACCGACCCGAAGGTCGAAGGACCCGGGCCCGAGGCGCCGGAGCGGCGCTGTAACGAAATTCGGATTTTCGACCGGAAGTATCTCCGGTCCCCCAGGCCGACCGAGGCGCACCCTCCCGGCCGCGGACCCGGCGGGTTCCCCCTTCGCGGGGGACGGTAGGGCGAACAGGTGCCATCAGGTATATAGCTAAGTCGATCGGGGTTGACCAACTGTCGGAGAGGCGAAAGCTCCAGAACCTAAGTCGATGGGGTTGACCAACTGCTGGAGAAGTGAAAGCTCCAGAGCCTAAGTCGATTGGGGTTGACCAACTGTCGGAGAGGCGATAGCTCTAGAACCTAAGTCTATGGCAGGAGAAGCGAACGCCCCAGAACCTAAGTCGATGGGGTTGACCAACTGCTGGAGAAGTAAAAGCTCAAGAGCCTAAGTCGTTGGGGTTGACCAACTGCTGGAGAGGCGAAAGCTCCAGAGCCTAAGTCGATTGAGGTTGACCAACTGCTGGAAACGCGAACGCTCCAAAACCTAAGTCGATTGAGGTTGACCAACTGCTGGAAACGCGAACACTCCAAAACCTAAGTCGATTGAGGTTGACCAACTGCTGGAAATTCGAACGCTCCAAAACCTAAGTCGATTGAGGTTGACCAACTGCTGGAAAATCTTTCGGGTTGACCAACGGTTGGAGAAATTTTGGGGTTGACCAACTGTTTGGTTCTCCAGAAGGGCCGGGAGGATGGGGCTTAGTCCGGTGGGGGAGTGCTTAAGAGTGGGATGGCAGGGACCAAACGGTGCGCCGGGTACGAGCTCCAGGGTGTCCGTCGCGGGGTCCAAAGCCGGCCTCGGGTGCACGGTGGTCGGGTTGACGGGGCGATGTTCCCGGGGTCGTATCTCGGCCGGGGAAAGGGGTAAGGAGACGTGGGTGGGGTCGTTGGAAAGGGCCCCTCCTGGAGGATGAGGGACCCAAAGGGCTAAGGTCTCGGTCTTAAGGCGCCCGAGCTACGGCCGTTTAAAGGTGCAGCGGTGGAAGTCCGTATCTCCGGCCCCCGGGGTCGCACGGACCCGAGGCTGGCGTCCACGGAAAGCCCCGAGAGAGACCTTTCGAACGAGACCGGCCGCGCCTCCGGCGGACGAACGCAGCGGACGCTACGGGCAAGCGAACTACGGACGAGCGTTTTTTTTTTTTTTCGAACCGCCGTATCTCGGCCGCGAAAAGGGTCGGAGGGTCGAGGGCGGGCTCGTTCGAAAGGTCTCCTCGGGTAGAGCGACCGACCTCGAGGGCGACGTCCTCGGACTTAAGGCGCCCGAGCAGCGGCAGTGGGAAAATCCGGAGACGGCCCCCCGTATCTCCGCTGCGGAAGGGGCCAGATACTCCCGGGTGGGCTCGTTCGAAAGGGCCCCTCCGGCGGACCGACCGACCCGAAGTTCGAAGGCCACGGGCCCGAGGCGCCGGAGCGGCGCGGTAACGAAATTCGGATATTCGACCGGAAGTATCTCCGGTCCACGGGGTCGCACGGACTCGGGGCCGGCGTCGCCGGAAAGCCCCGGGAAAGACCTTTCGAACGAGACCGGCCGCGCCTCCGGCGGACGAACGCAGCGGACGCTACGGGCGCGCGAACTCCGGACCAGCGTTTTTTTTTTTCGATCCGCCGTATCTCGGCCGCGGAAAGGGTCGGAGGGTCGAGGGCGGGCTCGTTCGAAAGGTCCCCTCGAGTAGAGCGACCGACCCCGAGGGCGACGTCCTCGGACTTAAGGCGCCCGAGCAGCGGCCGTGGGAAAATCCGGAGACGGCCCCCCGTATCTCCGCCGCGGAAAGGGCCAGATACTCGCGGGTGGGCTCGTTCGAAAGGGCCCATCCGGCGGACCAATCGACCAGAAGGTCGAAGGCACCGGGCGCGAGGCGCCGGAGCGGCGCGGTAACGAAATTCGGATATTCGACCGGAAGTATCTCCGGTCCACGGGGTCGCACGAACTCGGGGCCGGCGTTGCCGAAAAGCCCCGGGAAAGACCTTTCGAACGAGACCGGTCACGCCTCCGGCGGACGAACGCAGCGGACGCTACGGGCAAGCAAACTCCGGACGAGCGTTTTTTTTTCGAACCGCCGTATCTCGGCCGCGGAAAGGGTCGGAGGGTCGAGGGCGGGCTCGTTCGAAAGGTCCCCTCGGGTAGAGCGACCGACCCCGAGGGCGACGTCCTGGGACTTAAGGCGCCCGAGCAGCGGCCGTGGGAAAATACGGAGACGGCACCCCGTATCTCCGCTGCGGAAAGGGCCAGATACTCGCGGGTGGGCTCGTTCGAAAGGGCCCCTCCGGCGGACCGACCGACCCGAAGGTCGAAGGACCCGGGCCCGAGGCGCCAGAGCGGCGCTGTAACGAAATTCGGATTTTCGACCGGAAGTATCTCCGGTCCCCCAGGCCGACCGAGGCGCACCCTCCCGGCCGCGGACCCGGCGGGTTCCCCCTTTGCGGGGGACGGTAGGGCGATCAGGTGCCATCAGGTATATAGCTAAGTCGATCGGGGTTGACCAACTGTCGGAGAGGCGAAAGCTCCAGAACCTAAGTCGATGGGGTTGACCAACTGCTGGAGAAGTGAAAGCTCCAGAGCCTAAGTCGATTGGGGTTGACCAACTGTCGGAGAGGCGAAAGCTATAGAACCTAAGTCTATGGCAGGAGAAGCGAACGCCCCAGAACCTAAGTCGATGGGGTTGACCAACTGCTGGAGAAGTGAAAGCTCAAGAGCCTAAGTCGTTGGGGTTGACCAACTGCTGGAGAGGCGAAAGCTCCAGAGCCTAAGTCGATTGAGGTTGACCAACTGCTGGAAACGCGAACGCTCCAAAACCTAAGTCGATTGAGGTTGACCAACTGCTGGAAACGCGAACACTCCAAAACCTAAGTCGATTGAGGTTGACCAACTGCTGGAAACTCGAACGCTCCAAAACCTAAGTCGATTGAGGTTGACCAACTGCTGGAAAATCTTTCGGGTTGACCAACGGTTGGAGAAATTTTGGGGTTGACCAACTGTTTGGTTCTCCAGAAGGGCCGGGAGGATGGGGCTTAGTCCGGTGGGGGAGTGCTTAAGAGTGGGATGGCAGGGACTAAACGGTGCGCCGGGTACGAGCTCCAGGGTGTCCGTCGCGGGGTCCAAAGCCGGCCTCGGGTGCACGGTGGTCGGGTTGACGGGGCCATGTTCCCGGGGTCGTATCTCGGCCGGGGAAGGGGGTACGGAGACGTGGGTGGGGTCGTTGGAAAGGGCCCCTCTTGGAGGATGAGGGACCCAAAGGGCTAAGGTCTCGGTCTTAAGGCGCCCGAGCTACGGCCGTTTAAAGGTGCAGCGGTGGAAGTCCGTATCTCCGGCCCCCGGGGTCGCACGGACCCGAGGCTGGCGTCCACGGAAAGCCCCGAGAGAGACCTTTCGAACGAGACCGGCCGCGCCTCCGGCGGACGAAAGCAGCGGACGCTACGGGCGCGCGAACTACGGACGAGCGTTTTTTTTTTTCGAACCGCCGTATCTCGGCCGCGAAAAGTGTCGGAGACTCGAGGGTGGGCTCGTTCGAAAGGTCTCCTCGGGTAGAGCGACCGACCCCGAGGGCGACGTCCTCGGACTTAAGGCGCCCGAGCAGCGGCAGTGGGAAAATCCGGAGACGGCCCCCTGTATCTCCGCTGCGGAAGGGGCCAGATACTCCCGGGTGGGCTCGTTCGAAAGGGCCCCTCCGGCGGACCGACCGACCCGAAGTTCGAAGGCCCCGGGCCCGAGGCGCCGGAGCGGCGCGGTAACGAAATTCGGATATTCGACCGGAAGTATCTCCGGTCCACGGGGTCGCACGGACTCGGGGCCGGCGTCGCCGGAAAGCCCCAAGAAAGACCTTTCGAACGAGACCAGTCACGCCTCCGGCGGACGAACGCAGCGGACGCTACGGGCGAGCAAACTCCGGACGAGCGTTTTTTTTTTTCGAACCGCCGTATCTCGGCCGCGGAAAGGGTCGGAGGGTCGAGGGCGGGCTCGTTCGAAAGGTCCCCTCGGGTAGAGCGACCGACCCCGAGGGCGACGTCCTGGGACTTAAGGCGCCCGAGCAGCGGCCGTGGGAAAATCCGGAGACGGCAACCCGTATCTCCGCTGCGGAAAGGGCCAGATACTCGCGGGTGGGCTCGTTCGAAAGGGCCCCTCCGGCGGACCGACCGACCCGAAGGTCGAAGGCCCCGGACCCGAGGCGCCGGAGCGGCGCGGTAACGAAATTCGGATATTCGACCGGAAGTATCTCCGGTCCACGGGGTCGCACGGACTCGGGGCCGGCGTCGCCGGAAAGCCCCGGGAAAGACCTTTCGAACGAGACCGGCCGCGCCTCCGGCGGACGAACGCAGCGGACGCTACGGGCGCGCGAACTCCGGACCAGCGTTTTTTTTTTCGATCCGCCGTATCTCGGCCGCGGAAAGGGTCGGAGGGTCGAGGGCGGGCTCGTTCGAAAGGTCCCCTCGGGTAGAGCGACCGACCCCGAGGGCGACGTCCTCGGACTTAAGGCGCCCGAGCAGCGGCCGTGGGAAAATCCAGAGACGGCCCCCCGTATCTCCGCCGCGGAAAAGGCCAGATACTCGCGGGTGGGCTCGTTTGAAAGGGCCCCTCCGGCGGACCAATCGACCCGAAGGTCGAAGGCCCCGGACCCGAGGCGCCGGAGCGGCGCGGTAACGAAATTCGGATATTCGACCGGAAGTATCTCCGGTCCACGGGGTCGCACGGACTCGGGGCCGGCGTCGCCGGAAAGCCCCCGGAAAGACCTTTCGAACGAGACCGGCCGCGCCTCCGGCGGACGAACGCAGCGGACGCTACGGGCGCGCGAACTCCGGACCAGCGTTTTTTTTTTTCGATCCGCCGTATCTCGGCCGCGGAAAGGGTCGGAGGGTCGAGGGCGGGCTCGTTCGAAAGGTCCCCTCGGGTAGAGCGACCGACCCCGAGGGCGACGTCCTCGGACTTAAGGCGCCCGAGCAGCGGCCGTGGGAAAATCCGGAGACGGCCCCCCGTATCTCCGCGCGGAAAGGGCCAGATACTCGCGGGTGGGCTCGTTCGAAAGGGCCCATCCGGCGGACCAATCGACCCGAAGGTCGAAGGCACCGGGCCCGAGGCGCCGGAGCGGCGCGGTAACGAAATTCGGATATTCGACCGGAAGTATCTCCGGTCCACGGGGTCGCACGAACTCGAGGCCGGCGTCGCCGGAAAGCCCCGGGAAAGACCTTTCGAACGAGACCGGTCACGCCTCCGGCGGACGAACGCAGCGGACGCTACGGGCAAGCAAACTCCGGACGAGCGTTTTATTTTTCGAACCGCCGTATCTCGGCCGCGGAAAGGGTCGGAGGGTCGAGGGCTGGCTCGTTCGAAAGGTCCCCTCGGGTAGAGCGACCGACCCCGAGGGCGACGTCCTGGGACTTAAGGCGCCCGAGCAGCGGCCGTGGGAAAATCCGGAGACGGCACCCCGTATCTCCGCTGCGGAAAGGGCCAGATACTCGCGGGTGGGCTCGTTCGAAAGGGCCCCTCCGGCGGACCGACCGACCCGAAGGTCGAAGGCCCCGGACCCGAGGCGCCGGAGCGGCGCGGTAACGAAATTCGGATATTCGACCGGAAGTATCTCCGGTCCACGGGGTCGCACGGACTCGGGGCCGGCGTCGCCGGAAAGCCCCGGGAAAGACCTTTCGAACGAGACCGGCCGCGCCTCCGGCGGACGAACGCAGCGGACGCTCCGGGCGCGCGAACTCCGGACCAGCGTTTTTTTTTTTTCGATCCGCCGTATCTCGGCCGCGGAAAGGGTCGGAGGGTCGAGGGCGGGCTCGTTCGAAAGGTCCCCTCGGGTAGAGCGACCGACCCCGAGGGCGACGTCCTCGGACTTAAGGCGCCCGAGCAGCGGCCGTGGGAAAATCCGAAGACGGCCCCCCGTATCTCCGCCGCGGAAAAGGCCAGATACTCGCGGGTGGGCTCGTTCGAAAGGGCCCCTCCGGCGGACCAATCGACCCGAAGATCGAAGGCCCCGGACCCGAGGCGCCGGAGCGGCGCGGTAACGAAATTCGGATATTCTACCGGAAGTATCTCCGGTCCACGGGGTCGCACGGACTCGGGGCCGGCGTCGCCGGAAAGCCCCGGGAAAGACCTTTCGAACGAGACCGGCCGCGCCTCCGGCGGACGAACGCAGCGGACGCTACGGGCGAGCAAACTCCGGACGAGCGTTTTTTTTTTTTTCAAACCGCCGTATCTCGGCCGCGGAAAGGGTCGGAGGGTCGAGGGCGGGCTCGTTCGAAAGGTCCCCTCGGGTAGAGCGACCGACCCCGAGGGCGACGTCCTGGGACTTAAGGCGCCCGAGCAGCGGCCGTGGGAAAATCCGGAGACGGCACCCCGTATCTCCGCTGCGGAAAGGGCCAGATACTCGCGGGTGGGCTCGTTCGAAAGGGCCCCTCCGGCGGACCGACCGACCCGAAGGTCGAAGGACCCGGGCCCGAGGCGCCGGAGCGGCGCTGTAACGAAATTCGGATTTTCGACCGGAAGTATCTCCGGTCCCCCAGGCCGACCGAGGCGCACCCTCCCGGCCGCGGACCCGGCGGGTTCCCCCTTCGCGGGGGACGGTAGGGCGAACAGGTGCCATCAGGTATATAGCTAAGTCGATCGGGGTTGACCAACTGTCGGAGAGGCGAAAGCTCCAGAACCTAAGTCGATGGGGTTGACCAACTGCTGGAGAAGTGAAAGCTCCAGAGCCTAAGTCGATTGGGGTTGACCAACTGTCGGAGAGGCGATAGCTCTAGAACCTAAGTCTATGGCAGGAGAAGCGAACGCCCCAGAACCTAAGTCGATGGGGTTGACCAACTGCTGGAGAAGTAAAAGCTCAAGAGCCTAAGTCGTTGGGGTTGACCAACTGCTGGAGAGGCGAAAGCTCCAGAGCCTAAGTCGATTGAGGTTGACCAACTGCTGGAAACGCGAACGCTCCAAAACCTAAGTCGATTGAGGTTGACCAACTGCTGGAAACGCGAACACTCCAAAACCTAAGTCGATTGAGGTTGACCAACTGCTGGAAATTCGAACGCTCCAAAACCTAAGTCGATTGAGGTTGACCAACTGCTGGAAAATCTTTCGGGTTGACCAACGGTTGGAGAAATTTTGGGGTTGACCAACTGTTTGGTTCTCCAGAAGGGCCGGGAGGATGGGGCTTAGTCCGGTGGGGGAGTGCTTAAGAGTGGGATGGCAGGGACCAAACGGTGCGCCGGGTACGAGCTCCAGGGTGTCCGTCGCGGGGTCCAAAGCCGGCCTCGGGTGCACGGTGGTCGGGTTGACGGGGCGATGTTCCCGGGGTCGTATCTCGGCCGGGGAAAGGGGTACGGAGACGTGGGTGGGGTCGTTGGAAAGGGCCCCTCCTGGAGGATGAGGGACCCAAAGGGCTAAGGTCTCGGTCTTAAGGCGCCCGAGCTACGGCCGTTTAAAGGTGCAGCGGTGGAAGTCCGTATCTCCGGCCCCCGGGGTCGCACGGACCCGAGGCTGGCGTCCACGGAAAGCCCCGAGAGAGACCTTTCGAACGAGACCGGCCGCGCCTCCGGCGGACGAACGCAGCGGACGCTACGGGCAAGCGAACTACGGACGAGCGTTTTTTTTTTTTTCGAACCGCCGTATCTCGGCCGCGAAAAGGGTCGGAGGGTCGAGGGCGGGCTCGTTCGAAAGGTCTCCTCGGGTAGAGCGACCGACCTCGAGGGCGACGTCCTCGGACTTAAGGCGCCCGAGCAGCGGCAGTGGGAAAATCCGGAGACGGCCCCCCCGTATCTCCGCTGCGGAAGGGGCCAGATACTCCCGGGTGGGCTCGTTCGAAAGGGCCCCTCCGGCGGACCGACCGACCCGAAGTTCGAAGGCCCCGGGCCCGAGGCGCCGGAGCGGCGCGGTAACGAAATTCGGATATTCGACCGGAAGTATCTCCGGTCCACGGGGTCGCACGGACTCGGGGCCGGCGTCGCCGGAAAGCCCCGGGAAAGACCTTTTGAACGAGACCGGCCGCGCTTCCGGCGGACGAACGCAGCGGACGCTACGGGCGCGCGAACTCCGGACCAGCGTTTTTTTTTTTTCGATCCGCCGTATCTCGGCCGCGGAAAGGGTCGGAGGGTCGAGGGCGGGCTCGTTCGAAAGGTCCCCTCGGGTAGAGCGACCGACCCCGAGGGCGACGTCCTGGGACTTAAGGCCCCCGAGCAGCGGCCGTGGGAAAATCCGGAGTCGGCACCCCGTATCTCTGCTGCGGAAAGGGCCAGATACTCGCGGGTGGGCTCGTTCGAAAGGGCCCCTCCGGCGGACCGACCGACCCGAAGGTCGAAGGCCCCGGACCCGAGGCGCCGGAGCGGCACGGTAACGAAATTCGGATATTCGACCGGAAGTATCTCCGGTCCACGGGGTCGCGCGGACTCGGGGCCGGCGTCGCCGGAAAGCCCCGGGAAAGACCTTTCGAACGAGACCGGCCGCGCCTCCGGCGGACGAACGCAGCGGACGCTCCGGGCGCGCGAACTCCGGACCAGCGTTTTTTTTTTTCGATCCGCCGTATCTCGGCCGCGGAAAGGGTCGGAGGGTCGAGGGCGGGCTCGTTCGAAAGGTCCCCTCGGGTAGAGCGACCGACCCCGAGGGCGACGTCCTCGGACTTAAGGCGCCCGAGCAGCGGCCGTGGGAAAATCCGGAGACGGCCCCCCGTATCTCCGCCGCGGAAAAGGCCAGATACTCGCGGGTGGGCTCGTTCGAAAGGGCCCCTCCGGCGGACCAATCGACCCGAAGATCGAAGGCCCCGGACCCGAGGCGCCGGAGCGGCGCGGTAACGAAATTCGGATATTCTACCGGAAGTATCTCCGGTCCACGGGGTCGCACGGACTCGGGGCCGGCGTCGCCGGAAAGCCCCGGGAAAGACCTTTCGAACGAGACCGGCCGCGCCTCCGGCGGACGAACGCAGCGGACGCTACGGGCGCGCGAACTCCGGACCAGCGTTTTTTTTTTTTCGATCCGCCGTATCTCGGCCGCGGAAAGGGTCGGAGGGTCGAGGGCGGGCTCGTTCGAAAGGTCCCCTCGGGTAGAGCGACCGACCCCGAGGGCGACGTCCTCGGACTTAAGGCGCCCGAGCAGCGGCCGTGGGAAAATCCGGAGAAGGCCCCCCGTATCTCCGCCGCGGAAAGGGCCAGATACTCGTGGGTGGGCTCGTTCGAAAGGGCCCATCCGGCGGACCAATCGACCCGAAGGTCGAAGGCCCCGGGCCCGAGGCGCCGGAGCGGCGCGGTAACGAAATTCGGATATTCGACCGGAAGTATCTCCGGTCCACGGGATCGCACGGACTCGGGGCCGGCGTCGCCGGAAAGCCCCGGGAAAGACCTTTCGAACGAGACCGGTCACGCCTCCGGCGGACGAACGCAGCGGACGCTACGGGCGAGCAAACTCCGGACGAGCGTTTTTTTTTTTTTCAAACCGCCGTATCTCGGCCGCGGAAAGGGTCGGAGGGTCGAGGGCGGGCTCGTTCGAAAGGTCCCCTCGGGTAGAGCGACCGACCCCGAGGGCGACGTCCTGGGACTTAAGGCGCCCGAGCAGCGGCCGTGGGAAAATCCGGAGACGGCACCCCGTATCTCCGCTGCGGAAAGGGCCAGATACTCGCGGGTGGGCTCGTTCGAAAGGGCCCCTCCGGCGGACCGACCGACCCGAAGGTCGAAGGACCCGGGCCCGAGGCGCCGGAGCGGCGCTGTAACGAAATTCGGATTTTCGACCGGAAGTATCTCCGGTCCCCCAGGCCGACCGAGGCGCACCCTCCCGGCCGCGGACCCGGCGGGTTCCCCCTTCGCGGGGGACGGTAGGGCGAACAGGTGCCATCAGGTATATAGCTAAGTCGATCGGGGTTGACCAACTGTCGGAGAGGCGAAAGCTCCAGAACCTAAGTCGATGGGGTTGACCAACTGCTGGAGAAGTGAAAGCTCCAGAGCCTAAGTCGATTGGGGTTGACCAACTGTCGGAGAGGCGATAGCTCTAGAACCTAAGTCTATGGCAGGAGAAGCGAACGCCCCAGAACCTAAGTCGATGGGGTTGACCAACTGCTGGAGAAGTAAAAGCTCAAGAGCCTAAGTCGTTGGGGTTGACCAACTGCTGGAGAGGCGAAAGCTCCAGAGCCTAAGTCGATTGAGGTTGACCAACTGCTGGAAACGCGAACAAGTCGATTGAGGTTGACCAACTGCTGGAAACGCGAACGCTCCAAAACCTAAGTCGATTGAGGTTGACCAACTGCTGGAAACGCGAACACTCCAAAACCTAAGTCGATTGAGGTTGACCAACTGCTGGAAACTCGAACGCTCCAAAACCTAAGTCGATTGAGGTTGACCAACTGCTGGAAAATCTTTCGGGTTGACCAACGGTTGGAGAAATTTTGGGGTTGACCAACTGTTTGGTTCTCCAGAAGGGCCGGGAGGATGGGGCTTAGTCCGGTGGGGGAGTGCTTAAGAGTGGGATGGCAGGGACTAAACGGTGCGCCGGGTACGAGCTCCAGGGTGTCCGTCGCGGGGTCCAAAGCCGGCCTCGGGTGCACGGTGGTCGGGTTGACGGGGCGATGTTCCCGGGGTCGTATCTCGGCCGGGGAAGGGGGTACGGAGACGTGGGTGGGGTCGTTGGAAAGGGCCCCTCCTGGAGGATGAGGGACCCAAAGGGCTAAGGTCTCGGTCTTAAGGCGCCCGAGCTACGGCCGTTTAAAGGTGCAGCGGTGGAAGTCCGTATCTCCGGCCCCCGGGGTCGCACGGACCCGAGGCTGGCGTCCACGGAAAGCCCCGAGAGAGACCTTTCGAACGAGACCGGCCGCGCCTCCGGCGGACGAACGCAGCGGACGCTACGGGCGCGCGAACTACGGACGAGCGGTTTTTTTTTTTTCGAACCGCCGTATCTCGGCCGCGAAAAGGGTCGGAGGGTCGAGGGCGGGCTCGTTCGAAAGGTCTCCTCGGGTAGAGCGACCGACCCCGAGGGCGACGTCCTCGGACTTAAGGCGCCCGAGCAGCGGCAGTGGGAAAATCCGGAGACGGCCCCCTGTATCTCCGCTGCGGAAGGGGCCAGATACTCCCGGGTGGGCTCGTTCGAAAGGGCCCCTCCGGCGGACCGACCGACCCGAAGTTCGAAGGCCCCGGGCCCGAGGCGCCCGAGATACGGCCGTTCGAAGTTTTCCTAAATTCGACCGGAAGTATCTCCGGTCATCGGGGTCGCACGGACTCGGGGCCGGCGTCGCCGAAAAGCCCCGGGAAAGACCTTTCGAACGAGACCGGCCGCGCCTCCAGCGGACGAACGCAGCGGACGCTACGGGCGCGCGAACTCCGGACCAGCGTTTTTTTTTTTCGATCCGCCGTATCTCGGCCGCGGAAAGGGTCGGAGGGTCGAGGGCGGGCTCGTTCGAAAGGTCCCCTCGGGTAGAGCGACCGACCCCGAGGGCGACGTCCTCGGACTTAAGGCGCCCGAGCAGCGGCCGTGGGAAAATCCGGTGACGGCCCCCCGTATCTCCGCCGCGGAAAGGGCCAGATACTCGCGGGTGGGCTCGTTCGAAAGGGCCCCTCCGGCGGACCAATCGACCCGAAGTTCGAAGGCCCCGGACCCGAGGCGCCGGAGCGGCGCGGTAACGAAATTCGGATATTCGACCGGAAGTATCTCCGGTCCACGGGGTCGCACGGACTCGGGGCCGGCGTCGCCGGAAAGCCCCGGGAAAGACCTTTCGAACGAGACCAGTCACGCCTCCGGCGGACGAACGCAGCGGACGCTACGGGCGAGCAAACTCCGGACGAGCGTTTTTTTTTTTCGAACCGCCGTATCTCGGCCGCGGAAAGGGTCGGAGGGTCGAGGGCGGGCTCGTTCGAAAGGTCCCCTCGGGTAGAGCGACCGACCCCGAGGGCGACGTCCTGGGACTTAAGGCGCCCGAGCAGCGGCCGTGGGAAAATCCGGAGACGGCAACCCGTATCTCCGCTGCGGAAAGGGCCAGATACTCGCGGGTGGGCTCGTTCGAAAGGGCCCCTCCGGCGGACCGACCGACCCGAAGGTCGAAGGCCCCGGACCCGAGGCGCCGGAGCGGCGCGGTAACGAAATTCGGATATTCGACCGGAAGTATCTCCGGTCCACGGGGTCGCACGGACTCGGGGCCGGCGTCGCCGGAAAGCCCCGGGAAAGACCTTTCGAACGAGACCGGCCGCGCCTCCGGCGGACGAACGCAGCGGACGCTACGGGCGCGCGAACTCCGGACCAGCGTTTTTTTTTTCGATCCGCCGTATCTCGGCCGCGGAAAGGGTCGGAGGGTCGAGGGCGGGCTCGTTCGAAAGGTCCCCTCGGGTAGAGCGACCGACCCCGAGGGCGACGTCCTCGGACTTAAGGCGCCCGAGCAGCGGCCGTGGGAAAATCCAGAGACGGCCCCCCGTATCTCCGCCGCGGAAAGGGCCAGATACTCGCGGGTGGGCTCGTTCGAAAGGGCCCCTCCGGCGGACCGACCGACCCGAAGGTCGAAGGCCCCGGACCCGAGGCGCCGGAGCGGCACGGTAACGAAATTCGGATATTCGACCGGAAGTATCTCCGGTCCACGGGGTCGCACGGACTCGGGGCCGGCGTCGCCGGAAAGCCCCGGGAAAGACCTTTCGAACGAGACCGGCCGCGCCTCCGGCGGACGAACGCAGCGGACGCTCCGGGCGCGCGAACTCCGGACCAGCGTTTTTTTTTTTTCGATCCGCCGTATCTCGGCCGCGGAAAGGGTCGGAGGGTCGAGGGCGGGCTCGTTCGAAAGGTCCCCTCGGGTAGAGCGACCGACCCCGAGGGCGACGTCCTCGGACTTAAGGCGCCCGAGCAGCGGCCGTGGGAAAATCCGGAGACGGCCCCCCGTATCTCCGCCGCGGAAAAGGCCAGATACTCGCGGGTGGGCTCGTTCGAAAGGGCCCCTCCGGCGGACCAATCGACCCGAAGATCGAAGGCCCCGGACCCGAGGCGCCGGAGCGGCGCGGTAACGAAATTCGGATATTCTACCGGAAGTATCTCCGGTCCACGGGGTCGCACGGACTCGGGGCCGGCGTCGCCGGAAAGCCCCGGGAAAGACCTTTCGAACGAGACCGGCCGCGCCTCCGGCGGACGAACGCAGCGGACGCTACGGGCGCGCGAACTCCGGACCAGCGTTTTTTTTTTTCGATCCGCCGTATCTCGGCCGCGGAAAGGGTCGGAGGGTCGAGGGCGGGCTCGTTCGAAAGGTCCCCTCGGGTAGAGCGACCGACCCCGAGGGCGACGTCCTCGGACTTAAGGCGCCCGAGCAGCGGCCGTGGGAAAATCCGGAGAAGGCCCCCCGTATCTCCGCCGCGGAAAGGGCCAGATACTCGTGGGTGGGCTCGTTCGAAAGGGCCCATCCGGCGGACCAATCGACCCGAAGGTCGAAGGCCCCGGGCCCGAGGCGCCGGAGCGGCGCGGTAACGAAATTCGGATATTCGACCGGAAGTATCTCCGGTCCACGGGATCGCACGGACTCGGGGCCGGCGTCGCCGGAAAGCCCCGGGAAAGACCTTTCGAACGAGACCGGTCACGCCTCCGGCGGACGAACGCAGCGGACGCTACGGGCGAGCAAACTCCGGACGAGCGTTTTTTTTTTTTTCAAACCGCCGTATCTCGGCCGCGGAAAGGGTCGGAGGGTCGAGGGCGGGCTCGTTCGAAAGGTCCCCTCGGGTAGAGCGACCGACCCCGAGGGCGACGTCCTGGGACTTAAGGCGCCCGAGCAGCGGCCGTGGGAAAATCCGGAGACGGCACCCCGTATCTCCGCTGCGGAAAGGGCCAGATACTCGCGGGTGGGCTCGTTCGAAAGGGCCCCTCCGGCGGACCGACCGACCCGAAGGTCGAAGGACCCGGGCCCGAGGCGCCGGAGCGGCGCTGTAACGAAATTCGGATTTTCGACCGGAAGTATCTCCGGTCCCCCAGGCCGACCGAGGCGCACCCTCCCGGCCGCGGACCCGGCGGGTTCCCCCTTCGCGGGGGACGGTAGGGCGAACAGGTGCCATCAGGTATATAGCTAAGTCGATCGGGGTTGACCAACTGTCGGAGAGGCGAAAGCTCCAGAACCTAAGTCGATGGGGTTGACCAACTGCTGGAGAAGTGAAAGCTCCAGAGCCTAAGTCGATTGGGGTTGACCAACTGTCGGAGAGGCGATAGCTCTAGAACCTAAGTCTATGGCAGGAGAAGCGAACGCCCCAGAACCTAAGTCGATGGGGTTGACCAACTGCTGGAGAAGTAAAAGCTCAAGAGCCTAAGTCGTTGGGGTTGACCAACTGCTGGAGAGGCGAAAGCTCCAGAGCCTAAGTCGATTGAGGTTGACCAACTGCTGGAAACGCGAACGCTCCAAAACCTAAGTCGATTGAGGTTGACCAACTGCTGGAAACGCGAACAATCCAAAACCTAAGTCGATTGAGGTTGACCAACTGCTGGAAATTCGAACGCTCCAAAACCTAAGTCGATTGAGGTTGACCAACTGCTGGAAAATCTTTCGGGTTGACCAACGGTTGGAGAAATTTTGGGGTTGACCAACTGTTTGGTTCTCCAGAAGGGCCGGGAGGATGGGGCTTAGTCCGGTGGGGGAGTGCTTAAGAGTGGGATGGCAGGGACCAAACGGTGCGCCGGGTACGAGCTCCAGGGTGTCCGTCGCGGGGTCCAAAGCCGGCCTCGGGTGCACGGTGGTCGGGTTGACGGGGCGATGTTCCCGGGGTCGTATCTCGGCCGGGGAAAGGGGTAAGGAGACGTGGGTGGGGTCGTTGGAAAGGGCCCCTCCTGGAGGATGAGGGACCCAAAGGGCTAAGGTCTCGGTCTTAAGGCGCCCGAGCTACGGCCGTTTAAAGGTGCAGCGGTGGAAGTCCGTATCTCCGGCCCCCGGGGTCGCACGGACCCGAGGCTGGCGTCCACGGAAAGCCCCGAGAGAGACCTTTCGAACGAGACCGGCCGCGCCTCCGGCGGACGAACGCAGCGGACGCTACGGGCCCCGAAGTTCGAAGGCCACGGGCCCGAGGCGCCGGAGCGGCGCGGTAACGAAATTCGGATATTCGACCGGAAGTATCTCCGGTCCACGGGGTCGCACGGACTCGGGGCCGGCGTCGCCGGAAAGCCCCGGGAAAGACCTTTCGAACGAGACCGGCCGCGCCTCCGGCGGACGAACGCAGCGGACGCTACGGGCGCGCGAACTCCGGACCAGCGTTTTTTTTTTTTCGATCCGCCGTATCTCGGCCGCGGAAAGGGTCGGAGGGTCGAGGGCGGGCTCGTTCGAAAGGTCCCCTCGGGTAGAGCGACCGACCCCGAGGGCGACGTCCTCGGACTTAAGGCGCCCGAGCAGCGGCCGTGGGAAAATCCAGAGACGGCCCCCCGTATCTCCGCCGCGGAAAGGGCCAGATACTCGCGGGTGGGCTCGTTCGAAAGGGCCCCTCCGGCGGACCGACCGACCCGAAGGTCGAAGGCCCCGGACCCGAGGCGCCGGAGCGGCACGGTAACGAAATTCGGATATTCGACCGGAAGTATCTCCGGTCCACGGGGTCGCGCGGACTCGGGGCCGGCGTCGCCGGAAAGCCCCGGGAAAGACCTTTCGAACGAGACCGGCCGCGCCTCCGGCGGACGAACGCAGCGGACGCTCCGGGCGCGCGAACTCCGGACCAGCGTTTTTTTTTTTCGATCCGCCGTATCTCGGCCGCGGAAAGGGTCGGAGGGTCGAGGGCGGGCTCGTTCGAAAGGTCCCCTCGGGTAGAGCGACCGACCCCGAGGGCGACGTCCTCGGACTTAAGGCGCCCGAGCAGCGGCCGTGGGAAAATCCGGAGACGGCCCCCCGTATCTCCGCCGCGGAAAAGGCCAGATACTCGCGGGTGGGCTCGTTCGAAAGGGCCCCTCCGGCGGACCAATCGACCCGAAGATCGAAGGCCCCGGACCCGAGGCGCCGGAGCGGCGCGGTAACGAAATTCGGATATTCTACCGGAAGTATCTCCGGTCCACGGGGTCGCACGGACTCGGGGCCGGCGTCGCCGGAAAGCCCCGGGAAAGACCTTTCGAACGAGACCGGCCGCGCCTCCGGCGGACGAACGCAGCGGACGCTACGGGCGCGCGAACTCCGGACCAGCGTTTTTTTTTTTCGATCCGCCGTATCTCGGCCGCGGAAAGGGTCGGAGGGTCGAGGGCGGGCTCGTTCGAAAGGTCCCCTCGGGTAGAGCGACCGACCCCGAGGGCGACGTCCTCGGACTTAAGGCGCCCGAGCAGCGGCCGTGGGAAAATCCGGAGAAGGCCCCCCGTATCTCCGCCGCGGAAAGGGCCAGATACTCGTGGGTGGGCTCGTTCGAAAGGGCCCATCCGGCGGACCAATCGACCCGAAGGTCGAAGGCCCCGGGCCCGAGGCGCCGGAGCGGCGCGGTAACGAAATTCGGATATTCGACCGGAAGTATCTCCGGTCCACGGGATCGCACGGACTCGGGGCCGGCGTCGCCGGAAAGCCCCGGGAAAGACCTTTCGAACGAGACCGGTCACGCCTCCGGCGGACGAACGCAGCGGACGCTACGGGCGAGCAAACTCCGGACGAGCGTTTTTTTTTTTTCAAACCGCCGTATCTCGGCCGCGGAAAGGGTCGGAGGGTCGAGGGCGGGCTCGTTCGAAAGGTCCCCTCGGGTAGAGCGACCGACCCCGAGGGCGACGTCCTGGGACTTAAGGCGCCCGAGCAGCGGCCGTGGGAAAATCCGGAGACGGCACCCCGTATCTCCGCTGCGGAAAGGGCCAGATACTCGCGGGTGGGCTCGTTCGAAAGGGCCCCTCCGGCGGACCGACTGACCCGAAGGTCGAAGGACCCGGGCCCGAGGCGCCGGAGCGGCGCTGTAACGAAATTCGGATTTTCGACCGGAAGTATCTCCGGTCCCCCAGGCCGACCGAGGCGCACCCTCCCGGCCGCGGACCCGGCGGGTTTCCCCTTCGCGGGGGACGGTAGGGCGAACAGGTGCCATCAGGTATATAGCTAAGTCGATCGGGGTTGACCAACTGTCGGAGAGGCGAAAGCTCCAGAACCTAAGTCGATGGGGTTGACCAACTGCTGGAGAAGTGAAAGCTCCAGAGCCTAAGTCGATTGGGGTTGACCAACTGTCGGAGAGGCGATAGCTCTAGAACCTAAGTCTATGGCAGGAGAAGCGAACGCCCCAGAACCTAAGTCGATGGGGTTGACCAACTGCTGGAGAAGTAAAAGCTCAAGAGCCTAAGTCGTTGGGGTTGACCAACTGCTGGAGAGGCGAAAGCTCCAGAGCCTAAGTCGATTGAGGTTGACCAACTGCTGGAAACGCGAACGCTCCAAAACCTAAGTCGATTGAGGTTGACCAACTGCTGGAAACGCGAACAATCCAAAACCTAAGTCGATTGAGGTTGACCAACTGCTGGAAATTCGAACGCTCCAAAACCTAAGTCGATTGAGGTTGACCAACTGCTGGAAAATCTTTCGGGTTGACCAACGGTTGGAGAAATTTTGGGGTTGACCAACTGTTTGGTTCTCCAGAAGGGCCGGGAGGATGGGGCTTAGTCCGGTGGGGGAGTGCTTAAGAGTGGGATGGCAGGGACCAAACGGTGCGCCGGGTACGAGCTCCAGGGTGTCCGTCGCGGGGTCCAAAGCCGGCCTCGGGTGCACGGTGGTCGGGTTGACGGGGCGATGTTCCCGGGGTCGTATCTCGGCCGGGGAAAGGGGTAAGGAGACGTGGGTGGGGTCGTTGGAAAGGGCCCCTCCTGGAGGATGAGGGACCCAAAGGGCTAAGGTCTCGGTCTTAAGGCGCCCGAGCTACGGCCGTTTAAAGGTGCAGCGGTGGAAGTCCGTATCTCCGGCCCCCGGGGTCGCACGGACCCGAGGCTGGCGTCCACGGAAAGCCCCGAGAGAGACCTTTCGAACGAGACCGGCCGCGCCTCCGGCGGACGAACGCAGCGGACGCTACGGGCAAGCGAACTACGGACGAGCGTTTTTTTTTTTTTTTCGAACCGCCGTATCTCGGCCGCGAAAAGGGTCGGAGGGTCGAGGGCGGGCTCGTTCGAAAGGTCTCCTCGGGTAGAGCGACCGACCTCGAGGGCGACGTCCTCGGACTTAAGGCGCCCGAGCAGCGGCAGTGGGAAAATCCGGAGACGGCCCCCCGTATCTCCGCTGCGGAAGGGGCCAGATACTCCCGGGTGGGCTCGTTCGAAAGGGCCCCTCCGGCGGACCGACCGACCCGAAGTTCGAAGGCCACGGGCCCGAGGCGCCGGAGCGGCGCGGTAACGAAATTCGGATATTCGACCGGAAGTATCTCCGGTCCACGGGGTCGCACGGACTCGGGGCCGGCGTCGCCGGAAAGCCCCGGGAAAGACCTTTCGAACGAGACCGGCCGCGCCTCCGGCGGACGAACGCAGCGGACGCTACGGGCGCGCGAACTCCGGACCAGCGTTTTTTTTTTTTCGATCCGCCGTATCTCGGCCGCGGAAAGGGTCGGAGGGTCGAGGGCGGGCTCGTTCGAAAGGTCCCCTCGGGTAGAGCGACCGACCCCGAGGGCGACGTCCTCGGACTTAAGGCGCCCGAGCAGCGGCCGTGGGAAAATCCGGAGACGGCCCCCCGTATCTCCGCCGCGGAAAGGGCCAGATACTCGCGGGTGGGCTCGTTCGAAAGGGCCCATCCGGCGGACCAATCGACCAGAAGGTCGAAGGCACCGGGCCCGAGGCGCCGGAGCGGCGCGGTAACGAAATTCGGATATTCGACCGGAAGTATCTCCGGTCCACGGGGTCGCACGAACTCGGGGCCGGCGTTGCCGAAAAGCCCCGGGAAAGACCTTTCGAACGAGACCGGTCACGCCTCCGGCGGACGAACGCAGCGGACGCTACGGGCAAGCAAACTCCGGACGAGCGTTTTTTTTTCGAACCGCCGTATCTCGGCCGCGGAAAGGGTCGGAGGGTCGAGGGCGGGCTCGTTCGAAAGGTCCCCTCGGGTAGAGCGACCGACCCCGAGGGCGACGTCCTGGGACTTAAGGCGCCCGAGCAGCGGCCGTGGGAAAATCCGGAGACGGCACCCCGTATCTCCGCTGCGGAAAGGGCCAGATACTCGCGGGTGGGCTCGTTCGAAAGGGCCCCTCCGGCGGACCGACCGACCCGAAGGTCGAAGGACCCGGGCCCGAGGCGCCAGAGCGGCGCTGTAACGAAATTCGGATTTTCGACCGGAAGTATCTCCGGTCCCCCAGGCCGACCGAGGCGCACCCTCCCGGCCGCGGACCCGGCGGGTTCCCCCTTTGCGGGGGACGGTAGGGCGATCAGGTGCCATCAGGTATATAGCTAAGTCGATCGGGGTTGACCAACTGTCGGAGAGGCGAAAGCTCCAGAACCTAAGTCGATGGGGTTGACCAACTGCTGGAGAAGTGAAAGCTCCAGAGCCTAAGTCGATTGGGGTTGACCAACTGTCGGAGAGGCGAAAGCTATAGAACCTAAGTCTATGGCAGGAGAAGCGAACGCCCCAGAACCTAAGTCGATGGGGTTGACCAACTGCTGGAGAAGTGAAAGCTCAAGAGCCTAAGTCGTTGGGGTTGACCAACTGCTGGAGAGGCGAAAGCTCCAGAGCCTAAGTCGATTGAGGTTGACCAACTGCTGGAAACGCGAACGCTCCAAAACCTAAGTCGATTGAGGTTGACCAACTGCTGGAAACGCGAACACTCCAAAACCTAAGTCGATTGAGGTTGACCAACTGCTGGAAACTCGAACGCTCCAAAACCTAAGTCGATTGAGGTTGACCAACTGCTGGAAAATCTTTCGGGTTGACCAACGGTTGGAGAAATTTTGGGGTTGACCAACTGTTTGGTTCTCCAGAAGGGCCGGGAGGATGGGGCTTAGTCCGGTGGGGGAGTGCTTAAGAGTGGGATGGCAGGGACTAAACGGTGCGCCGGGTACGAGCTCCAGGGTGTCCGTCGCGGGGTCCAAAGCCGGCCTCGGGTGCACGGTGGTCGGGTTGACGGGGCCATGTTCCCGGGGTCGTATCTCGGCCGGGGAAGGGGGTACGGAGACGTGGGTGGGGTCGTTGGAAAGGGCCCCTCTTGGAGGATGAGGGACCCAAAGGGCTAAGGTCTCGGTCTTAAGGCGCCCGAGCTACGGCCGTTTAAAGGTGCAGCGGTGGAAGTCCGTATCTCCGGCCCCCGGGGTCGCACGGACCCGAGGCTGGCGTCCACGGAAAGCCCCGAGAGAGACCTTTCGAACGAGACCGGCCGCGCCTCCGGCGGACGAAAGCAGCGGACGCTACGGGCGCGCGAACTACGGACGAGCGTTTTTTTTTTTTCGAACCGCCGTATCTCGGCCGCGAAAAGTGTCGGAGACTCGAGGGTGGGCTCGTTCGAAAGGTCTCCTCGGGTAGAGCGACCGACCCCGAGGGCGACGTCCTCGGACTTAAGGCGCCCGAGCAGCGGCAGTGGGAAAATCCGGAGACGGCCCCCTGTATCTCCGCTGCGGAAGGGGCCAGATACTCCCGGGTGGGCTCGTTCGAAAGGGCCCCTCCGGCGGACCGACCGACCCGAAGTTCGAAGGCCCCGGGCCCGAGGCGCCCGAGATACGGCCGTTCGAAGTTTTCCTAAATTCGACCGGAAGTATCTCCGGTCATCGGGGTCGCACGGACTCGGGGCCGGCGTCGCCGAAAAGCCCCGGGAAAGACCTTTCGAACGAGACCGGCCGCGCCTCCAGCGGACGAACGCAGCGGACGCTACGGGCGCGCGAACTCCGGACCAGCGTTTTTTTTTTTCGATCCGCCGTATCTCGGCCGCGGAAAGGGTCGGAGGGTCGAGGGCGGGCTCGTTCGAAAGGTCCCCTCGGGTAGAGCGACCGACCCCGAGGGCGACGTCCTCGGACTTAAGGCGCCCGAGCAGCGGCCGTGGGAAAATCCGGTGACGGCCCCCCGTATCTCCGCCGCGGAAAGGGCCAGATACTCGCGGGTGGGCTCGTTCGAAAGGGCCCCTCCGGCGGACCAATCGACCCGAAGTTCGAAGGCCCCGGACCCGAGGCGCCGGAGCGGCGCGGTAACGAAATTCGGATATTCGACCGGAAGTATCTCCGGTCCACGGGGTCGCACGGACTCGGGGCCGGCGTCGCCGGAAAGCCCCGGGAAAGACCTTTCGAACGAGACCAGTCACGCCTCCGGCGGACGAACGCAGCGGACGCTACGGGCGAGCAAACTCCGGACGAGCGTTTTTTTTTTCGAACCGCCGTATCTCGGCCGCGGAAAGGGTCGGAGGGTCGAGGGCGGGCTCGTTCGAAAGGTCCCCTCGGGTAGAGCGACCGACCCCGAGGGCGACGTCCTGGGACTTAAGGCGCCCGAGCAGCGGCCGTGGGAAAATCCGGAGACGGCAACCCGTATCTCCGCTGCGGAAAGGGCCAGATACTCGCGGGTGGGCTCGTTCGAAAGGGCCCCTCCGGCGGACCGACCGACCCGAAGGTCGAAGGCCCCGGACCCGAGGCGCCGGAGCGGCGCGGTAACGAAATTCGGATATTCGACCGGAAGTATCTCCGGTCCACGGGGTCGCACGGACTCGGGGCCGGCGTCGCCGGAAAGCCCCGGGAAAGACCTTTCGAACGAGACCGGCCGCGCCTCCGGCGGACGAACGCAGCGGACGCTACGGGCGCGCGAACTCCGGACCAGCGTTTTTTTTTTTGATCCGCCGTATCTCGGCCGCGGAAAGGGTCGGAGGGTCGAGGGCGGGCTCGTTCGAAAGGTCCCCTCGGGTAGAGCGACCGACCCCGAGGGCGACGTCCTCGGACTTAAGGCGCCCGAGCAGCGGCCGTGGGAAAATCCAGAGACGGCCCCCCGTATCTCCGCCGCGGAAAAGGCCAGATACTCGCGGGTGGGCTCGTTTGAAAGGGCCCCTCCGGCGGACCAATCGACCCGAAGGTCGAAGGCCCCGGACCCGAGGCGCCGGAGCGGCGCGGTAACGAAATTCGGATATTCGACCGGAAGTATCTCCGGTCCACGGGGTCGCACGGACTCGGGGCCGGCGTCGCCGGAAAGCCCCCGGAAAGACCTTTCGAACGAGACCGGCCGCGCCTCCGGCGGACGAACGCAGCGGACGCTACGGGCGCGCGAACTCCGGACCAGCGTTTTTTTTTTTCGATCCGCCGTATCTCGGCCGCGGAAAGGGTCGGAGGGTCGAGGGCGGGCTCGTTCGAAAGGTCCCCTCGGGTAGAGCGACCGACCCCGAGGGCGACGTCCTCGGACTTAAGGCGCCCGAGCAGCGGCCGTGGGAAAATCCGGAGACGGCCCCCCGTATCTCCGCGCGGAAAGGGCCAGATACTCGCGGGTGGGCTCGTTCGAAAGGGCCCATCCGGCGGACCAATCGACCCGAAGGTCGAAGGCACCGGGCCCGAGGCGCCGGAGCGGCGCGGTAACGAAATTCGGATATTCGACCGGAAGTATCTCCGGTCCACGGGGTCGCACGAACTCGAGGCCGGCGTCGCCGGAAAGCCCCGGGAAAGACCTTTCGAACGAGACCGGTCACGCCTCCGGCGGACGAACGCAGCGGACGCTACGGGCAAGCAAACTCCGGACGAGCGTTTTATTTTTCGAACCGCCGTATCTCGGCCGCGGAAAGGGTCGGAGGGTCGAGGGCTGGCTCGTTCGAAAGGTCCCCTCGGGTAGAGCGACCGACCCCGAGGGCGACGTCCTGGGACTTAAGGCGCCCGAGCAGCGGCCGTGGGAAAATCCGGAGACGGCACCCCGTATCTCCGCTGCGGAAAGGGCCAGATACTCGCGGGTGGGCTCGTTCGAAAGGGCCCCTCCGGCGGACCGACCGACCCGAAGGTCGAAGGACCCGGGCCCGAGGCGCCGGAGCGGCGCTGTAACGAAATTCGGATTTTCGACCGGAAGTATCTCCGGTCCCCCAGGCCGACCGAGGCGCACCCTCCCGGCCGCGGACCCGGCGGGTTCCCCCTTCGCGGGGGACGGTAGGGCGAACAGGTGCCATCAGGTATATAGCTAAGTCGATCGGGGTTGACCAACTGTCGGAGAGGCGAAAGCTCCAGAACCTAAGTCGATGGGGTTGACCAACTGCTGGAGAAGTGAAAGCTCCAGAGCCTAAGTCGATTGGGGTTGACCAACTGTCGGAGAGGCGAAAGCTATAGAACCTAAGTCTATGGCAGGAGAAGCGAACGCCCCAGAACCTAAGTCGATGGGGTTGACCAACTGCTGGAGAAGTGAAAGCTCAAGAGCCTAAGTCGTTGGGGTTGACCAACTGCTGGAGAGGCGAAAGCTCCAGAGCCTAAGTCGATTGAGGTTGACCAACTGCTGGAAACGCGAACGCTCCAAAACCTAAGTCGATTGAGGTTGACCAACTGCTGGAAACGCGAACACTCCAAAACCTAAGTCGATTGAGGTTGACCAACTGCTGGAAACTCGAACGCTCCAAAACCTAAGTCGATTGAGGTTGACCAACTGCTGGAAAATCTTTCGGGTTGACCAACGGTTGGAGAAATTTTGGGGTTGACCAACTGTTTGGTTCTCCAGAAGGGCCGGGAGGATGGGGCTTAGTCCGGTGGGGGAGTGCTTAAGAGTGGGATGGCAGGGACCAAACGGTGCGCCGGGTAGGAGCTCCAGGGTGTCCGTCGCGGGGTCCAAAGCCGGCCTCGGGTGCACGGTGGTCGGGTTGACGGGGCGATGTTCCCGGGGTCGTATCTCGGCCGGGGAAGGGGGTACGGAGACGTGGGTGGGGTCGTTGGAAAGGGCCCCCCCTGGAAGATGAGGGACCCAAAGGGCTAAGGTCTCGGTCTTAAGGCGCCCGAGCTACGGCCGTTTAAAGGTGCAGCGGTGGAAGTCCGTATCTCCGGCCCCCGGGGTCGCACGGACCCGAGGCTGGCGTCCACGGAAAGCCCCGAGAGAGACCTTTCGAACGAGACCGGCCGCGCCTCCGGCGGACGAACGCAGCGGACGCTACGGGCGCGCGAACTACGGACGAGCGTTTTTTTTTTTTCGAACCGCCGTATCTCGGCCGCGAAAAGGGTCGGAGGGTCGAGGGCGGGCTCGTTCGAAAGGTCTCCTCGGGTAGAGCGATCGACCCCGAGGGCGAAGTCCTCGGACTTAAGGCGCCCGAGCAGCGGCAGTGGGAAAATCCGGAGACGGCCCCCTGTATCTCCGCTGCGGAAGGGGCCAGATACTCCCGGGTGGGCTCGTTCGAAAGGGCCCCTCCGGCGGACCTACCGACCCGAAGTTCGAAGGCCCCGGGCCCGAGGCGCCCGAGATACGGCCGTTCAAAGTTTTCCTAAATTCGACCGGAAGTATCTCCGGTCCCCGGGGTCGCACGGACTCGGGGCCGGCGTCGCCGAAAAGCCCCGGGAAAGACCTTTCGACCGAGACCGGCCGCGCCTCCAGCGGACGAACGCAGCGGAGGCTACGGGCGCGCGAACTCCGGACCAGCGTTTTTTTTTTCGATCCGCCGTATCTCGGACTCGGAAAGGGTCGGAGGGTCGAGGGCGGGCTCGTTCGAAAGGTCCCCTCGGGTAGAGCGACCGACCCCGAGGGCGACGTCCTCGGACTTAAGGCGCCCGAGCAGCGGCCGTGGGAAAATCCGGTGACAGCCCCCCGTATCTCCGCCGCGGAAAGGGCCAGATACTCGCGGGTGGGCTCGTTCGAAAGGGCCCCTCCGGCGGACCACTCGACCCGAAGTTCGAAGGCCCCGGACCCGAGGCGCCGGAGCGGCGCAGTAACGAAATTCGGATATTCGACCGGAAGTATCTCCGGTCCACGGGGTCGCACGGACTCGGGCCCGGCGTCGCCGGAAAGCCCCGGGAAAGACCTTTCGAACGAGACCGGCCGCGCCTCCAGCGGACGAACGCAGCGGAGGCTACGGGCGCGCGAACTCCGGACCAGCGTTTTTTTTTTTCGATCCGCCGTATCTCGGACTCGGAAAGGGTCGGAGGGTCGAGGGCGGGCTCGTTCGAAAGGTCCCCTCGGGTAGAGCGACCGACCCCGAGGGCGACGTCCTCGGACTTAAGGCGCCCGAGCAGCGGCCGTGGGAAAATCCGGTGACGGCCCCCCGTATCTCCGCCGCGGAAAGGGCCAGATACTCGCGGGTGGGCTCGTTCGAAAGGGCCCCTCCGGCGGACCACTCGACCCGAAGTTCGAAGGCCCCGGACCCGAGGCGCCGGAGCGGCGCAGTAACGAAATTCGGATATTCGACCGGAAGTATCTCCGGTCCACGGGGTCGCACGGACTCGGGCCCGGCGTCGCCGGAAAGCCCCGGGAAAGACCTTTCGAACGAGACCAGTCACGCCTCCGGCGGACGAACGCAGCGGACGCTACGGGCGAGCAAACTCCGGACGAGCGTTTTTTTTTTCGAACCGCCGTATCTCGGCCGCGGAAAGGGTCGGTGGGTCGAGGGCGGGCTCGTTCGAAAGGTCCCCTCGGGTAGAGCGACCGACCCCGAGGGCGACGTCCTGGGACTTAAGGCGCCCGAGCAGCGGCCGTGGGAAAATCCGGAGACGGCCCCCCGTATCTCCGCCGCGGAAAGGGCCAGATACTCGCGGGTGGGCTCGTTCGAAAGGGCCCATCCGGCAGACCAATCGACCCGAAGGTCGAAGGCACCGGGCCCGAGGCGCCGGAGCGGCGCGGTAACGAAATTCGGATATTCGACCGGAAGTATCTCCGGTCCACGGGGTCGCACGGACTCGGGGCCGGCGTCGCCGGAAAGCCACGGGAAAGACCTTTCGAACGAGACCGGTCACGCCTCCGGCGGACGAACGCAGCGGACGCTACGGGCGAGCAAACTCCGGACGAGCGTTTTTTTTTTTCGAACCGCCGTATCTCGGCCGCGGAAAGGGTCGGAGGGTCGAGGGCGGGCTCGTTCGAAAGGTCCCCTCGGGTAGAGCGATCGACCCCGAGGGCGACGTCCTGGGACTTAAGGCGCCCGAGCAGCGGCCGTGGGAAAATCCGGAGACGGCACCCCGTATCTCCGCTGCGGAAAGGGCCAGATACTCGCGGGTGGGCTCGTTCGAAAGGGCCCCTCCGGCGGACCGAACGACCCGAAGGTCGAAGGACCCGGGCCCGAGGCGCCGGAGCGGCGCTGTAACGAAATTCGGATTTTCGACCGGAAGTATCTCCGGTCCCCCAGGCCGACCGAGGCGCACCCTCCCGGCCGCGGACCCGGCGGGTTCCCCCTTCGCGGGGGACGGTAGGGCGAACAGGTGCCATCAGGTATATAGCTAAGTCGATCGGGGTTGACCAACTGTCGGAGAGGCGAAATCTCCAGAACCTAAGTCGATGGGGTTGACCAACTTCTGGAGAAGTGAAAGCTCCAGAGCCTAAGTCGATTGGGGTTGACCAACTGTCGGAGAGGCGAAAGCTATAGAACCTAAGTCTATGGCAGGAGAAGCGAACGCCCCAGAACCTAAGTCGATGGGGTTGACCAACTGCTGGAGAAGTGAAAGCTCAAGAGCCTAAGTCGTTGGGGTTGACCAACTGCTGGAGAGGCGAAAGCTCCAGAGCCTAAGTCGATTGAGGTTGACCAACTGCTGGAAACGCGAACGCTCCAAAACCTAAGTCGATTGAGGTTGACCAACTGCTGGAAACGCGAACACTCCAAAACCTAAGTCGATTGAGGTTGACCAACTGCTGGAAACTCGAACGCTCCAAAACCTAAGTCGATTGAGGTTGACCAACTGCTGGAAAATCTTTCGGGTTGACCAACGGTTGGAGAAATTTTGGGGTTGACCAACTGTTTGGTTCTCCAGAAGGGCCGGGAGGATGGGGCTTAGTCCGGTGGGGGAGTGCTTAAGAGTGGGATGGCAGGGACCAAACGGTGCGCCGGGTACGAGCTCCAGGGTGTCCGTCGCGGGGTCCAAAGCCGGCCTCGGGTGCACGGTGGTCGGGTTGACGGGGCGATGTTCCCGGGGTCGTATCTCGGCCGGGGAAGGGGGTACGGAGACGTGGGTGGGGTCGTTGGAAAGGGCCCCTCCTGGAGGATGAGGGACCCAAAGGGCTAAGGTCTCGGTCTTAAGGCGCCCGAGCTACGGCCGTTTAAAGGTGCAGCGGTGGAAGTCCGTATCTCCGGCCCCCGGGGTCGCACGGACCCGAGGCTGGCGTCCACGGAAAGCCCCGAGAGAGACCGTTCGAACGAGACCGGCCGCGCCTCCGGCGGACAAACGCAGCGGACGCTACGGGCGCGCGAACTACGGACGAGCCTTTTTTTTTCGAACCGCCGTATCTCGGCCGCGAAAAGGGTCGGAGGGTCGAGGGCGGGCTCGTTCGAAAGGTCTCCTCGGGTAGAGCGACCGACCCCGAGGGCGACGTCCTCGGACTTAAGGCGCCCGAGCAGCGGCAGTGGGAAAATCCGGAGACGGCCCCCTGTATCTCCGCTGCGGAAGGGGCCAGATACTCCCGGGTGGGCTCGTTCGAAAGGGCCCCTCCGGCGGACCGACCGACCCGAAGTTCGAAGGCCCCGGGCCCGAGGCGCCCGAGATACGGCCGTTCGAAGTTTTCCTAAATTCGACCGGAAGTATCTCCGGTCCCCAGGGTCGCACGGACTCGGGGCCGGCGTCGCCGAAAAGCCCCGGGAAAGACCTTTCGAACGAGACCGGCCGCGCCTCCAGCGGACGAACGCAGCGGACGCTACGGGCGCGCGAACTCCGGACCAGCGTTTTTTTTTTTCGATCCGCCGTATCTCGGCCGCGGAAAGGGTCGGAGGGTCGAGGGCGGGCTCGTTCGAAAGGTCCCCTCGGGTAGAGCGACCGACCTTGAGGGCGACGTCCTGGGACTTAAGGCGCCCGAGCAGCGGCCGTGGGAAAATCCGGTGACGGCCCCCCGTATCTCCGCCGCGGAAAGGGCCAGATACTCGCGGGTGGGCTCGTTCGAAAGGGCCCCTCCGGCGGACCACTCGACCCGAAGTTCGAAGGCCCCGGACCCGAGGCGCCGGAGCGGCGCGGTAACGAAATTCGGATATTCGACCGGAAGTATCTCCGGTCCACGGGGTCGCACGGACTCGGGGCCGGCGTCGCCGGAAAACCCCGGGAAAGACCTTTCGAACGAGACCGGCCGCGCCTCCGGCGGACGAACGCAGCGGACGCTACGGGCGCGCGAACTCCGGACCAGCTTTTTTTTTTTTCGATCCGCCGTATCTCGGCCGCGGAAAGGGTCGGAGGGTCGAGGGCGGGCTCGTTCGAAAGGTCCCCTCGCGTAGAGCGACCGACCCCGAGGGCGACGTCCTCGGACTTAAGGCGCCCGAGCAGCGGCCGTGGGAAAATCCGGAGACGGCCCCCCGTATCTCCGCCGCGGAAAGGGCCAGATACTCGCGGGTGGGCTCGTTCGAAAGGGCCCATCCGGCGGACCAATCGACCCGAAGGTCGAAGGCACCGGGCCCGAGGCGCCGGAGCGGCGCGGTAACGAAATTCGGATATTCGACCGGAAGTATCTCCGGTCCACGGGGTCGCACGGACTCGGGGCCGGCGTCGCCGGAAAGCCCCGGGAAAGACCTTTCGAACGAGACCGGTCACGCCTCCGGCGGACGAACGCAGCGGACGCTACGGGTGAGCAAACTCCGGACGAGCGTTTTTTTTTTCCGAACTGCCGTATCTCGGCCGCGGAAAGGGTCGGAGGGTCGAGGGCGGGCTCGTTCGAAAGGTCCCCTCGGGTAGAGCGACCGACCCCGAGGGCGACGTCCTGGGACTTAAGGCGCCCGAGCAGCGGCCGTGGGAAAATCCGGAGACGGCACCCCGTATCTCCGCTGCGGAAAGGGCCAGATACTCGCGGGTGGGCTCGTTCGAAAGGGCCCCTCCGGCGGACCGACCGACCCGAAGGTCGAAGGACCCGGGCCCGAGGCGCCGGAGCGGCGCTGTAACGAAATTCGGATTTTCGACCGGAAGTATCTCCGGTCCCCCAGGCCGACCGAGGCGCACCCTCCCGGCCGCGGACCCGGCGGGTTCCCCCTTCGCGGGGGACGGTAGGGCGAACAGGTGCCATCAGGTATATAGCTAAGTCGATCGGGGTTGACCAACTGTCGGAGAGGCGAAAGCTCCAGAACCTAAGTCGATGGGGTTGACCAACTGCTGGAGAAGTGAAAGCTCCAGAGCCTAAGTCGATTGGGGTTGACCAACTGTCGGAGAGGCGAAAGCTATAGAACCTAAGTCTATGGCAGGAGAAGCGAACGCCCCAGAACCTAAGTCGATGGGGTTGACCAACTGCTGGAGAAGTGAAAGCTCAAGAGCCTAAGTCGTTGGGGTTGACCAACTGCTGGAGAGGCGAAAGCTCCAGAGCCTAAGTCGATTGAGGTTGACCAACTGCTGGAAACGCGAACGCTCCAAAACCTAAGTCGATTGAGGTTGACCAACTGCTGGAAACGCGAACACTCCAAAACCTAAGTCGATTGAGGTTGACCAACTGCTGGAAACTCGAACGCTCCAAAACCTAAGTCGATTGAGGTTGACCAACTGCTGGAAAATCTTTCGGGTTGACCAACGGTTGGAGAAATTTTGGGGTTGACCAACTGTTTGGTTCTCCAGAAGGGCCGGGAGGATGGGGCTTAGTCCGGTGGGGGAGTGCTTAAGAGTGGGATGGCAGGGACTAAACGGTGCGCCGGGTACGAGCTCCAGGGTGTCCGTCGCGGGGTCCAAAGCCGGCCTCGGGTGCACGGTGGTCGGGTTGACGGGGCGATGTTCCCGGGGTCGTATCTCGGCCGGGGAAGGGGGTACGGAGACGTGGGTGGGGTCGTTGGAAAGGGCCCCTCCTGGAGGATGAGGGACCCAAAGGGCTAAGGTCTCGGTCTTAAGGCGCCCGAGCTACGGCCGTTTAAAGGTGCAGCGGTGGAAGTCCGTATCTCCGGCCCCCGGGGTCGCACGGACCCGAGGCTGGCGTCCACGGAAAGCCCCGAGAGAGACCTTTCGAACGAGACCGGCCGCGCCTCCGGCGGACGAACGCAGCAGACGCTACGGGCGCGCGAACTACGGACGAGCGTTTTTTTTTTTTCGAACCGCCGTATCTCGGCCGCGAAAAGGGTCGGAGGGTCGAGGGCGGGCTCGTTTGAAAGGTCTCCTCGGGTAGAGCGACCGACCCCGAGGGCGACGTCCTCGGACTTAAGGCGCCCGAGCAGCGGCAGTGGGAAAATCCGGAGACGGCCCCCTGTATCTCCGCTGCGGAAGGGGCCAGATACTCCCGGGTGGGCTCGTTCGAAAGGGCCCCTCCGGCGGACCGACCGACCCGAAGTTCGAAGGCCCCGGGCCCGAGGCGCCGGAGCGGCGCGGTAACGAAATTCGGATATTCGACCGGAAGTATCTCCGGTCCACGGGGTCGCACGGACTCGGGGCCGGCGTCGCCGGAAAGCCCCGGGAAAGACCTTTCGAACGAGACCGGCCGCGCCTCCGGCGGACGAACGCAGCGGACGCTACGGGCGCGCGAACTCCGGACCAGCGTTTTTTTTTTTTCGATCCGCCGTATCTCGGCCGCGGAAAGGGTCGGAGGGTCGAGGGCGGGCTCGTTCGAAAGGTCCCCTCGGGTAGAGCGACCGACCCCGAGGGCGACGTCCTGGGACTTAAGGCGCCCGAGCAGCGGCCGTGGGAAAATCCGGAGACGGCCCCCGTATCTCCGCTGCGGAAAGGGCCAGATACTCGCGGGTGGGCTCGTTCGAAAGGGCCCCTCCGGCGGACCGACCGACCCGAAGGTCGAAGGCCCCGGACCCGAGGCGCCGGAGCGGCGCGGTAACGAAATTCGGATATTCGACCGGAAGTATCTCCGGTCCACGGGGTCGCACGGACTCGGGGCCGGCGTCGCCGGAAAGCCCCGGGAAAGACCTTTCGAACGAGACCGGCCGCGCCTCCGGCGGACGAACGCAGCGGACGCTACGGGCGCGCGAACTCCGGACCAGCGTTTTTTTTTTTTCGATCCGCCGTATCTCGGCCGCGGAAAGGGTCGGAGGGTCGAGGGCGGGCTCGTTCGAAAGGTCCCCTCGGGTAGAGCGACCGACCCCGAGGGCGACGTCCTCGGACTTAAGGCGCCCGAGCAGCGGCCGTGGGAAAATCCGGAGACGGCCCCCCGTATCTCCGCCGCGGAAAAGGCCAGATACTCGCGGGTGGGCTCGTTCGAAAGGGCCCCTCCGGCGGACCAATCGACCCGAAGGTCGAAGGCCCCGGACCCGAGGCGCCGGAGCGGCGCGGTAACGAAATTCGGATATTCGACCGGAAGTATCTCCGGTCCACGGGGTCGCACGGACTCGGGGCCGGCGTCGCCGGAAAGCCCCGGGAAAGACCTTTCGAACGAGACCGGCCGCGCCTCCGGCGGACGAACGCAGCGGACGCTACGGGCGCGCGAACTCCGGACCAGCGTTTTTTTTTTTTCGATCCGCCGTATCTCGGCCGCGGAAAGGGTCGGAGGGTCGAGGGCGGGCTCGTTCGAAAGGTCCCCTCGGGTAGAGCGACCGACCCCGAGGGCGACGTCCTCGGACTTAAGGCGCCCGAGCAGCGGCCGTGGGAAAATCCGGAGACGGCCCCCCGTATCTCCGCCGCGGAAAGGGCCAGATACTCGCGGGTGGGCTCGTTCGAAAGGGCCCATCCGGCGGACCAATCGACCCGAAGGTCGAAGGCACCGGGCCCGAGGCGCCGGAGCGGCGCGGTAACGAAATTCGGATATTCGACCGGAAGTATCTCCGGTCCACGGGGTCGCACGAACTCGGGGCCGGCGTCGCCGGAAAGCCCCGGGAAAGACCTTTCGAACGAGACCGGTCACGCCTCCGGCGGACGAACGCAGCGGACGCTACGGGCAAGCAAACTCCGGACGAGCGTTTTTTTTTTTCGAACCGCCGTATCTCGGCCGCGGAAAGGGTCGGAGGGTCGAGGGCGGGCTCGTTCGAAAGGTCCCCTCGGGTAGAGCGACCGACCCCGAGGGCGACGTCCTGGGACTTAAGGCGCCCGAGCAGCGGCCGTGGGAAAATCCGGAGACGGCACCCCGTATCTCCGCTGCGGAAAGGGCCAGATACTCGCGGGTGGGCTCGTTCGAAAGGGCCCCTCCGGCGGACCGACCGACCCGAAGGTCGAAGGACCCGGGCCCGAGGCGCCGGAGCGGCGCTGTAACGAAATTCGGATTTTCGACCGGAAGTATCTCCGGTCCCCCAGGCCGACCGAGGCGCACCCTCCCGGCCGCGGACCCGGCGGGTTCCCCCTTCGCGGGGGACGGTAGGGCGAACAGGTGCCATCAGGTATATAGCTAAGTCGATCGGGGTTGACCAACTGTCGGAGAGGCGAAAGCTCCAGAACCTAAGTCGATGGGGTTGACCAACTGCTGGAGAAGTGAAAGCTCCAGAGCCTAAGTCGATTGGGGTTGACCAACTGTCGGAGAGGCGAAAGCTATAGAACCTAAGTCTATGGCAGGAGAAGCGAACGCCCCAGAACCTAAGTCGATGGGGTTGACCAACTGCTGGAGAAGTGAAAGCTCAAGAGCCTAAGTCGTTGGGGTTGACCAACTGCTGGAGAGGCGAAAGCTCCAGAGCCTAAGTCGATTGAGGTTGACCAACTGCTGGAAACGCGAACGCTCCAAAACCTAAGTCGATTGAGGTTGACCAACTGCTGGAAACGCGAACACTCCAAAACCTAAGTCGATTGAGGTTGACCAACTGCTGGAAACTCGAACGCTCCAAAACCTAAGTCGATTGAGGTTGACCAACTGCTGGAAAATCTTTCGGGTTGACCAACGGTTGGAGAAATTTTGGGGTTGACCAACTGTTTGGTTCTCCAGAAGGGCCGGGAGGATGGGGCTTAGTCCGGTGGGGGAGTGCTTAAGAGTGGGATGGCAGGGACCAAACGGTGCGCCGGGTACGAGCTCCAGGGTGTCCGTCGCGGGGTCCAAAGCCGGCCTCGGGTGCACGGTGGTCGGGTTGACGGGGCGATGTTCCCGGGGTCGTATCTCGGCCGGGGAAGGGGGTACGGAGACGTGGGTGGGGTCGTTGGAAAGGGCCCCTCCTGGAGGATGAGGGACCCAAAGGGCTAAGGTCTCGGTCTTAAGGCGCCCGAGCTACGGCCGTTTAAAGGTGCAGCGGTGGAAGTCCGTATCTCCGGCCCCCGGGGTCGCACGGACCCGAGGCTGGCGTCCACGGAAAGCCCCGAGAGAGACCTTTCGAACGAGACCGGCCGCGCCTCCGGCGGACGAACGCAGCGGACGCTACGGGCGCGCGAACTACGGACGAGCGTTTTTTTTTTTTCGAACCGCCGTATCTCGGCCGCGAAAAGGGTCGGAGGGTCGAGGGCGGGCTCGTTCGAAAGGTCTCCTCGGGTAGAGCGACCGACCCCGAGGGCGACGTCCTCGGACTTAAGGCGCCCGAGCAGCGGCAGTGGGAAAATCCGGAGACGGCCCCCTGTATCTCCGCTGCGGAAGGGGCCAGATACTCCCGGGTGGGCTCGTTCGAAAGGGCCCCTCCGGCGGACCGACCGACCCGAAGTTCGAAGGCCCCGGGCCCGAGGCGCCCGAGATACGGCCGTTCGAAGTTTTCCTAAATTCGACCGGAAGTATCTCCGGTCCCCGGGGTCGCACGGACTCGGGGCCGGCGTCGCCGAAAAGCCCCGGGAAAGACCTTTCGAACGAGACCGGCCGCGCCTCCAGCGGACGAACGCAGCGGACGCTACGGGCGCGCGAACTCCGGACCAGCGTTTTTTTTTTTTCGATCCGCCGTATCTCGGCCGCGGAAAGGGTCGGAGGGTCGAGGGCGGGCTCGTTCGAAAGGTCCCCTCGGGTAGAGCGACCGACCCCGAGGGCGACGTCCTCGGACTTAAGGCGCCCGAGCAGCGGCCGTGGGAAAATCCGGTGACGGCCCCCCGTATCTCCGCCGCGGAAAGGGCCAGATACTCGCGGGTGGGCTCGTTCGAAAGGGCCCCTCCGGCGGACCACTCGACCCGAAGTTCGAAGGCCCCGGACCCGAGGCGCCGGAGCGGCGCGGTAACGAAATTCGGATATTCGACCGGAAGTATCTCCGGTCCACGGGGTCGCACGGACTCGGGGCCGGCGTCGCCGGAAAGCCCCGGGAAAGACCTTTCGAACGAGACCGGCCGCGCCTCCAGCGGACGAACGCAGCGGACGCTACGGGCGCGCGAACTCCGGACCAGCGTTTTTTTTTTTCGATCCGCCGTATCTCGGCCGCGGAAAGGGTCGGAGGGTCGAGGGCGGGCTCGTTCGAAAGGTCCCCTCGGGTAGAGCGACCGACCCCGAGGGCGACGTCCTCGGACTTAAGGCGCCCGAGCAGCGGCCGTGGGAAAATCCGGTGACGGCCCCCCGTATCTCCGCCGCGGAAAGGGCCAGATACTCGCGGGTGGGCTCGTTCGAAAGGGCCCCTCCGGCGGACCACTCGACCCGAAGTTCGAAGGCCCCGGACCCGAGGCGCCGGAGCGGCGCAGTAACGAAATTCGGATATTCGACCGGAAGTATCTCCGGTCCACGGGGTCGCACGGACTCGGGGCCGGCGTCGCCGGAAAGCCCCGGGAAAGACCTTTCGAACGAGACCAGTCACGCCTCCGGCGGACGAACGCAGCGGACGCTACGGGCGAGCAAACTCCGGACGAGCGTTTTTTTTTTTCGAACCGCCGTATCTCGGCCGCGGAAAGGGTCGGAGGGTCGAGGGCGGGCTCGTTCGAAAGGTCCCCTCGGGTAGAGCGACCGACCCCGAGGGCGACGTCCTCGGACTTAAGGCGCCCGAGCAGCGGCCGTGGGAAAATCCGGAGACGGCCCCCCGTATCTCCGCCGCGGAAAGGGCCAGATACTCGCGGGTGGGCTCGTTCGAAAGGGCCCATCCGGCGGACCAATCGACCCGAAGGTCGAAGGCACCGGGCCCGAGGCGCCGGAGCGGCGCGGTAACGAAATTCGGATATTCGACCGGAAGTATCTCCGGTCCACGGGGTCGCACGGACTCGGGGCCGGCGTCGCCGGAAAGCCCCGGGAAAGACCTTTCGAACGAGACCGGTCACGCCTCCGGCGGACGAACGCAGCGGACGCTACGGGCGAGCAAACTCCGGACGAGCGTTTTTTTTTTTCGAACTGCCGTATCTCGGCCGCGGAAAGGGTCGGAGGGTCGAGGGCGGGCTCGTTCGAAAGGTCCCCTCGGGTAGAGCGACCGACCCCGAGGGCGACGTCCTGGGACTTAAGGCGCCCGAGCAGCGGCCGTGGGAAAATCCGGAGACGGCACCCCGTATCTCCGCTGCGGAAAGGGCCAGATACTCGCGGGTGGGCTCGTTCGAAAGGGCCCCTCCGGCGGACCGACCGACCCGAAGGTCGAAGGACCCGGGCCCGAGGCGCCGGAGCGGCGCTGTAACGAAATTCGGATTTTCGACCGGAAGTATCTCCGGTCCCCCAGGCCGACCGAGGCGCACCCTCCCGGCCGCGGACCCGGCGGGTTCCCCCTTCGCGGGGGACGGTAGGGCGAACAGGTGCCATCAGGTATATAGCTAAGTCGATCGGGGTTGACCAACTGTCGGAGAGGCGAAAGCTCCAGAACCTAAGTCGATGGGGTTGACCAACTGCTGGAGAAGTGAAAGCTCCAGAGCCTAAGTCGATTGGGGTTGACCAACTGTCGGAGAGGCGAAAGCTATAGAACCTAAGTCTATGGCAGGAGAAGCGAACGCCCCAGAACCTAAGTCGATGGGGTTGACCAACTGCTGGAGAAGTGAAAGCTCAAGAGCCTAAGTCGTTGGGGTTGACCAACTGCTGGAGAGGCGAAAGCTCCAGAGCCTAAGTCGATTGAGGTTGACCAACTGCTGGAAACGCGAACGCTCCAAAACCTAAGTCGATTGAGGTTGACCAACTGCTGGAAACGCGAACACTCCAAAACCTAAGTCGATTGAGGTTGACCAACTGCTGGAAACTCGAACGCTCCAAAACCTAAGTCGATTGAGGTTGACCAACTGCTGGAAAATCTTTCGGGTTGACCAACGGTTGGAGAAATTTTGGGGTTGACCAACTGTTTGGTTCTCCAGAAGGGCCGGGAGGATGGGGCTTAGTCCGGTGGGGGAGTGCTTAAGAGTGGGATGGCAGGGACTAAACGGTGCGCCGGGTACGAGCTCCAGGGTGTCCGTCGCGGGGTCCAAAGCCGGCCTCGGGTGCACGGTGGTCGGGTTGACGGGGCGATGTTCCCGGGGTCGTATCTCGGCCGGGGAAGGGGGTACGGAGACGTGGGTGGGGTCGTTGGAAAGGGCCCCTCCTGGAGGATGAGGGACCCAAAGGGCTAAGGTCTCGGTCTTAAGGCGCCCGAGCTACGGCCGTTTAAAGGTGCAGCGGTGGAAGTCCGTATCTCCGGCCCCCGGGGTCGCACGGACCCGAGGCTGGCGTCCACGGAAAGCCCCGAGAGAGACCTTTCGAACGAGACCGGCCGCGCCTCCGGCGGACGAACGCAGCGGACGCTACGGGCGCGCGAACTACGGACGAGCGTTTTTTTTTTTTCGAACCGCCGTATCTCGGCCGCGAAAAGGGTCGGAGGGTCGAGGGCGGGCTCGTTCGAAAGGTCTCCTCGGGTAGAGCGACCGACCCCGAGGGCGACGTCCTCGGACTTAAGGCGCCCGAGCAGCGGCAGTGGGAAAATCCGGAGACGGCCCCCTGTATCTCCGCTGCGGAAGGGGCCAGATACTCCCGGGTGGGCTCGTTCGAAAGGGCCCCTCCGGCGGACCGACCGACCCGAAGTTCGAAGGCCCCGGGCCCGAGGCGCCCGAGATACGGCCGTTCGAAGTTTTCCTAAATTCGACCGGAAGTATCTCCGGTCCCCGGGGTCGCACGGACTCGGGGCCGGCGTCGCCGAAAAGCCCCGGGAAAGACCTTTCGAACGAGACCGGCCGCGCCTCCAGCGGACGAACGCAGCGGACGCTACGGGCGCGCGAACTCCGGACCAGCGTTTTTTTTTTTCGATCCGCCGTATCTCGGCCGCGGAAAGGGTCGGAGGGTCGAGGGCGGGCTCGTTCGAAAGGTCCCCTCGGGTAGAGCGACCGACCCCGAGGGCGACGTCCTCGGACTTAAGGCGCCCGAGCAGCGGCCGTGGGAAAATCCGGTGACGGCCCCCCGTATCTCCGCCGCGGAAAGGGCCAGATACTCGCGGGTGGGCTCGTTCGAAAGGGCCCCTCCGGCGGACCACTCGACCCGAAGTTCGAAGGCCCCGGACCCGAGGCGCCGGAGCGGCGCGGTAACGAAATTCGGATATTCGACCGGAAGTATCTCCGGTCCACGGGGTCGCACGGACTCGGGGCCGGCGTCGCCGGAAATCGACCGGAAGTATCTCCGGTCCACGGGGTCGCACGGACTCGGGGCCGGCGTCGCCGGAAAGCCCCGGGAAAGACCTTTCGAACGAGACCGGTCACGCCTCCGGCGGACGAACGCAGCGGACGCTACGGGCGAGCAAACTCCGGACGAGCGTTTTTTTTTTTCGAACTGCCGTATCTCGGCCGCGGAAAGGGTCGGAGGGTCGAGGGCGGGCTCGTTCGAAAGGTCCCCTCGGGTAGAGCGACCGACCCCGAGGGCGACGTCCTGGGACTTAAGGCGCCCGAGCAGCGGCCGTGGGAAAATCCGGAGACGGCACCCCGTATCTCCGCTGCGGAAAGGGCCAGATACTCGCGGGTGGGCTCGTTCGAAAGGGCCCCTCCGGCGGACCGACCGACCCGAAGGTCGAAGGACCCGGGCCCGAGGCGCCGGAGCGGCGCTGTAACGAAATTCGGATTTTCGACCGGAAGTATCTCCGGTCCCCCAGGCCGACCGAGGCGCACCCTCCCGGCCGCGGACCCGGCGGGTTCCCCCTTCGCGGGGGACGGTAGGGCGAACAGGTGCCATCAGGTATATAGCTAAGTCGATCGGGGTTGACCAACTGTCGGAGAGGCGAAAGCTCCAGAACCTAAGTCGATGGGGTTGACCAACTGCTGGAGAAGTGAAAGCTCCAGAGCCTAAGTCGATTGGGGTTGACCAACTGTCGGAGAGGCGAAAGCTATAGAACCTAAGTCTATGGCAGGAGAAGCGAACGCCCCAGAACCTAAGTCGATGGGGTTGACCAACTGCTGGAGAAGTGAAAGCTCAAGAGCCTAAGTCGTTGGGGTTGACCAACTGCTGGAGAGGCGAAAGCTCCAGAGCCTAAGTCGATTGAGGTTGACCAACTGCTGGAAACGCGAACGCTCCAAAACCTAAGTCGATTGAGGTTGACCAACTGCTGGAAACGCGAACACTCCAAAACCTAAGTCGATTGAGGTTGACCAACTGCTGGAAACTCGAACGCTCCAAAACCTAAGTCGATTGAGGTTGACCAACTGCTGGAAAATCTTTCGGGTTGACCAACGGTTGGAGAAATTTTGGGGTTGACCAACTGTTTGGTTCTCCAGAAGGGCCGGGAGGATGGGGCTTAGTCCGGTGGGGGAGTGCTTAAGAGTGGGATGGCAGGGACTAAACGGTGCGCCGGGTACGAGCTCCAGGGTGTCCGTCGCGGGGTCCAAAGCCGGCCTCGGGTGCACGGTGGTCGGGTTGACGGGGCGATGTTCCCGGGGTCGTATCTCGGCCGGGGAAGGGGGTACGGAGACGTGGGTGGGGTCGTTGGAAAGGGCCCCTCCTGGAGGATGAGGGACCCAAAGGGCTAAGGTCTCGGTCTTAAGGCGCCCGAGCTACGGCCGTTTAAAGGTGCAGCGGTGGAAGTCCGTATCTCCGGCCCCCGGGGTCGCACGGACCCGAGGCTGGCGTCCACGGAAAGCCCCGAGAGAGACCTTTCGAACGAGACCGGCCGCGCCTCCGGCGGACGAACGCAGCGGACGCTACGGGCGCGCGAACTACGGACGAGCGTTTTTTTTTTTTCGAACCGCCGTATCTCGGCCGCGAAAAGGGTCGGAGGGTCGAGGGCGGGCTCGTTCGAAAGGTCTCCTCGGGTAGAGCGACCGACCCCGAGGGCGACGTCCTCGGACTTAAGGCGCCCGAGCAGCGGCAGTGGGAAAATCCGGAGACGGCCCCCTGTATCTCCGCTGCGGAAGGGGCCAGATACTCCCGGGTGGGCTCGTTCGAAAGGGCCCCTCCGGCGGACCGACCGACCCGAAGTTCGAAGGCCCCGGGCCCGAGGCGCCGGAGATACGGCGCGGTAACGAAATTCGGATAAATTCGACCGGAAGTATCTCCGGTCCACGGGGTCGCACGGACTCGGGGCCGGCGTCGCCGGAAAGCCCCGGGAAAGACCTTTCGAACGAGACCGGCCGCGCCTCCGGCGGACGAACGCAGCGGACGCTACGGGCGCGCGAACTCCGGACCAGCGTTTTTTTTTTTTCGATCCGCCGTATCTCGGCCGCGGAAAGGGTCGGAGGGTCGAGGGCGGGCTCGTTCGAAAGGTCCCCTCGGGTAGAGCGACCGACCCCGAGGGCGACGTCCTCGGACTTAAGGCGCCCGAGCAGCGGCCGTGGGAAAATCCGGAGACGGCCCCCCGTATCTCCGCCGCGGAAAGGGCCAGATACTCGCGGGTGGGCTCGTTCGAAAGGGCCCATCCGGCGGACCAATCGACCAGAAGGTCGAAGGCACCGGGCCCGAGGCGCCGGAGCGGCGCGGTAACGAAATTCGGATATTCGACCGGAAGTATCTCCGGTCCACGGGGTCGCACGGACTCGGGGCCGGCGTCGCCGGAAAGCCCCGGGAAAGACCTTTCGAACGAGACCGGTCACGCCTCCGGCGGACGAACGCAGCGGACGCTACGGGCAAGCAAACTCCGGACGAGCGTTTTTTTTTTCGAACCGCCGTATCTCGGCCGCGGAAAGGGTCGGAGGGTCGAGGGCGGGCTCGTTCGAAAGGTCCCCTCGGGTAGAGCGACCGACCCCGAGGGCGACGTCCTGGGACTTAAGGCGCCCGAGCAGCGGCCGTGGGAAAATCCGGAGACGGCACCCCGTATCTCCGCTGCGGAAAGGGCCAGATACTCGCGGGTGGGCTCGTTCGAAAGGGCCCCTCCGGCGGACCGACCGACCCGAAGGTCGAAGGACCCGGGCCCGAGGCGCCGGAGCGGCGCTGTAACGAAATTCGGATTTTCGACCGGAAGTATCTCCGGTCCCCCAGGCCGACCGAGGCGCACCCTCCCGGCCGCGGACCCGGCGGGTTCCCCCTTCGCGGGGGACGGTAGGGCGAACAGGTGCCATCAGGTATATAGCTAAGTCGATCGGGGTTGACCAACTGTCGGAGAGGCGAAAGCTCCAGAACCTAAGTCGATGGGGTTGACCAACTGCTGGAGAAGTGAAAGCTCCAGAGCCTAAGTCGATTGGGGTTGACCAACTGTCGGAGAGGCGAAAGCTATAGAACCTAAGTCTATGGCAGGAGAAGCGAACGCCCCAGAACCTAAGTCGATGGGGTTGACCAACTGCTGGAGAAGTGAAAGCTCAAGAGCCTAAGTCGTTGGGGTTGACCAACTGCTGGAGAGGCGAAAGCTCCAGAGCCTAAGTCGATTGAGGTTGACCAACTGCTGGAAACGCGAACGCTCCAAAACCTAAGTCGATTGAGGTTGACCAACTGCTGGAAACGCGAACACTCCAAAACCTAAGTCGATTGAGGTTGACCAACTGCTGGAAACTCGAACGCTCCAAAACCTAAGTCGATTGAGGTTGACCAACTGCTGGAAAATCTTTCGGGTTGACCAACGGTTGGAGAAATTTTGGGGTTGACCAACTGTTTGGTTCTCCAGAAGGGCCGGGAGGATGGGGCTTAGTCCGGTGGGGGAGTGCTTAAGAGTGGGATGGCAGGGACTAAACGGTGCGCCGGGTACGAGCTCCAGGGTGTCCGTCGCGGGGTCCAAAGCCGGCCTCGGGTGCACGGTGGTCGGGTTGACGGGGCGATGTTCCCGGGGTCGTATCTCGGCCGGGGAAGGGGGTACGGAGACGTGGGTGGGGTCGTTGGAAAGGGCCCCTCCTGGAGGATGAGGGACCCAAAGGGCTAAGGTCTCGGTCTTAAGGCGCCCGAGCTACGGCCGTTTAAAGGTGCAGCGGTGGAAGTCCGTATCTCCGGCCCCCGGGGTCGCACGGACCCGAGGCTGGCGTCCACGGAAAGCCCCGAGAGAGACCTTTCGAACGAGACCGGCCGCGCCTCCGGCGGACGAACGCAGCGGACGCTACGGGCGCGCGAACTACGGACGAGCGTTTTTTTTTTTTCGAACCGCCGTATCTCGGCCGCGAAAAGGGTCGGAGGGTCGAGGGCGGGCTCGTTCGAAAGGTCTCCTCGGGTAGAGCGACCGACCCCGAGGGCGACGTCCTCGGACTTAAGGCGCCCGAGCAGCGGCAGTGGGAAAATCCGGAGACGGCCCCCTGTATCTCCGCTGCGGAAGGGGCCAGATACTCCCGGGTGGGCTCGTTCGAAAGGGCCCCTCCGGCGGACCGACCGACCCGAAGTTCGAAGGCCCCGGGCCCGAGGCGCCCGAGATACGGCCGTTCGAAGTTTTCCTAAATTCGACCGGAAGTATCTCCGGTCCCCGGGGTCGCACGGACTCGGGGCCGGCGTCGCCGAAAAGCCCCGGGAAAGACCTTTCGAACGAGACCGGCCGCGCCTCCAGCGGACGAACGCAGCGGACGCTACGGGCGCGCGAACTCCGGACCAGCGTTTTTTTTTTTCGATCCGCCGTATCTCGGCCGCGGAAAGGGTCGGAGGGTCGAGGGCGGGCTCGTTCGAAAGGTCCCCTCGGGTAGAGCGACCGACCCCGAGGGCGACGTCCTCGGACTTAAGGCGCCCGAGCAGCGGCCGTGGGAAAATCCGGTGACGGCCCCCCGTATCTCCGCCGCGGAAAGGGCCAGATACTCGCGGGTGGGCTCGTTCGAAAGGGCCCCTCCGGCGGACCAATCGACCCGAAGTTCGAAGGCCCCGGACCCGAGGCGCCGGAGCGGCGCGGTAACGAAATTCGGATATTCGACCGGAAGTATCTCCGGTCCACGGGGTCGCACGGACTCGGGGCCGGCGTCGCCGGAAAGCCCCGGGAAAGACCTTTCGAACGAGACCAGTCACGCCTCCGGCGGACGAACGCAGCGGACGCTACGGGCGAGCAAACTCCGGACGAGCGTTTTTTTTTTCGAACCGCCGTATCTCGGCCGCGGAAAGGGTCGGAGGGTCGAGGGCGGGCTCGTTCGAAAGGTCCCCTCGGGTAGAGCGACCGACCCCGAGGGCGACGTCCTGGGACTTAAGGCGCCCGAGCAGCGGCCGTGGGAAAATCCGGAGACGGCAACCCGTATCTCCGCTGCGGAAAGGGCCAGATACTCGCGGGTGGGCTCGTTCGAAAGGGCCCCTCCGGCGGACCGACCGACCCGAAGGTCGAAGGCCCCGGACCCGAGGCGCCGGAGCGGCGCGGTAACGAAATTCGGATATTCGACCGGAAGTATCTCCGGTCCACGGGGTCGCACGGACTCGGGGCCGGCGTCGCCGGAAAGCCCCGGGAAAGACCTTTCGAACGAGACCGGCCGCGCCTCCGGCGGACGAACGCAGCGGACGCTACGGGCGCGCGAACTCCGGACCAGCGTTTTTTTTTCCGATCCGCCGTATCTCGGCCGCGGAAAGGGTCGGAGGGTCGAGGGCGGGCTCGTTCGAAAGGTCCCCTCGGGTAGAGCGACCGACCCCGAGGGCGACGTCCTCGGACTTAAGGCGCCCGAGCAGCGGCCGTGGGAAAATCCAGAGACGGCCCCCCGTATCTCCGCCGCGGAAAAGGCCAGATACTCGCGGGTGGGCTCGTTTGAAAGGGCCCCTCCGGCGGACCAATCGACCCGAAGGTCGAAGGCCCCGGACCCGAGGCGCCGGAGCGGCGCGGTAACGAAATTCGGATATTCGACCGGAAGTATCTCCGGTCCACGGGGTCGCACGGACTCGGGGCCGGCGTCGCCGGAAAGCCCCCGGAAAGACCTTTCGAACGAGACCGGCCGCGCCTCCGGCGGACGAACGCAGCGGACGCTACGGGCGCGCGAACTCCGGACCAGCGTTTTTTTTTTTTCGATCCGCCGTATCTCGGCCGCGGAAAGGGTCGGAGGGTCGAGGGCGGGCTCGTTCGAAAGGTCCCCTCGGGTAGAGCGACCGACCCCGAGGGCGACGTCCTCGGACTTAAGGCGCCCGAGCAGCGGCCGTGGGAAAATCCGGAGACGGCCCCCCGTATCTCCGCGCGGAAAGGGCCAGATACTCGCGGGTGGGCTCGTTCGAAAGGGCCCATCCGGCGGACCAATCGACCCGAAGGTCGAAGGCACCGGGCCCGAGGCGCCGGAGCGGCGCGGTAACGAAATTCGGATATTCGACCGGAAGTATCTCCGGTCCACGGGGTCGCACGAACTCGAGGCCGGCGTCGCCGGAAAGCCCCGGGAAAGACCTTTCGAACGAGACCGGTCACGCCTCCGGCGGACGAACGCAGCGGACGCTACGGGCAAGCAAACTCCGGACGAGCGTTTTATTTTTCGAACCGCCGTATCTCGGCCGCGGAAAGGGTCGGAGGGTCGAGGGCTGGCTCGTTCGAAAGGTCCCCTCGGGTAGAGCGACCGACCCCGAGGGCGACGTCCTGGGACTTAAGGCGCCCGAGCAGCGGCCGTGGGAAAATCCGGAGACGGCACCCCGTATCTCCGCTGCGGAAAGGGCCAGATACTCGCGGGTGGGCTCGTTCGAAAGGGCCCCTCCGGCGGACCGACCGACCCGAAGGTCGAAGGACCCGGGCCCGAGGCGCCGGAGCGGCGCTGTAACGAAATTCGGATTTTCGACCGGAAGTATCTCCGGTCCCCCAGGCCGACCGAGGCGCACCCTCCCGGCCGCGGACCCGGCGGGTTCCCCCTTCGCGGGGGACGGTAGGGCGAACAGGTGCCATCAGGTATATAGCTAAGTCGATCGGGGTTGACCAACTGTCGGAGAGGCGAAAGCTCCAGAACCTAAGTCGATGGGGTTGACCAACTGCTGGAGAAGTGAAAGCTCCAGAGCCTAAGTCGATTGGGGTTGACCAACTGTCGGAGAGGCGAAAGCTATAGAACCTAAGTCTATGGCAGGAGAAGCGAACGCCCCAGAACCTAAGTCGATGGGGTTGACCAACTGCTGGAGAAGTGAAAGCTCAAGAGCCTAAGTCGTTGGGGTTGACCAACTGCTGGAGAGGCGAAAGCTCCAGAGCCTAAGTCGATTGAGGTTGACCAACTGCTGGAAACGCGAACGCTCCAAAACCTAAGTCGATTGAGGTTGACCAACTGCTGGAAACGCGAACACTCCAAAACCTAAGTCGATTGAGGTTGACCAACTGCTGGAAACTCGAACGCTCCAAAACCTAAGTCGATTGAGGTTGACCAACTGCTGGAAAATCTTTCGGGTTGACCAACGGTTGGAGAAATTTTGGGGTTGACCAACTGTTTGGTTCTCCAGAAGGGCCGGGAGGATGGGGCTTAGTCCGGTGGGGGAGTGCTTAAGAGTGGGATGGCAGGGACCAAACGGTGCGCCGGGTACGAGCTCCAGGGTGTCCGTCGCGGGGTCCAAAGCCGGCCTCGGGTGCACGGTGGTCGGGTTGACGGGGCGATGTTCCCGGGGTCGTATCTCGGCCGGGGAAGGGGGTACGGAGACGTGGGTGGGGTCGTTGGAAAGGGCCCCTCCTGGAGGATGAGGGACCCAAAGGGCTAAGGTCTCGGTCTTAAGGCGCCCGAGCTACGGCCGTTTAAAGGTGCAGCGGTGGAAGTCCGTATCTCCGGCCCCCGGGGTCGCACGGACCCGAGGCTGGCGTCCACGGAAAGCCCCGAGAGAGACCTTTCGAACGAGACCGGCCGCGCCTCCGGCGGACGAACGCAGCGGACGCTACGGGCGCGCGAACTACGGACGAGCGTTTTTTTTTTTTCGAACCGCCGTATCTCGGCCGCGAAAAGGGTCGGAGGGTCGAGGGCGGGCTCGTTCGAAAGGTCTCCTCGGGTAGAGCGATCGACCCCGAGGGCGAAGTCCTCGGACTTAAGGCGCCCGAGCAGCGGCAGTGGGAAAATCCGGAGACGGCCCCCTGTATCTCCGCTGCGGAAGGGGCCAGATACTCCCGGGTGGGCTCGTTCGAAAGGGCCCCTCCGGCGGACCTACCGACCCGAAGTTCGAAGGCCCCGGGCCCGAGGCGCCCGAGATACGGCCGTTCAAAGTTTTCCTAAATTCGACCGGAAGTATCTCCGGTCCCCGGGGTCGCACGGACTCGGGGCCGGCGTCGCCGAAAAGCCCCGGGAAAGACCTTTCGAACGAGACCGGCCGCGCCTCCAGCGGACGAACGCAGCGGAGGCTACGGGCGCGCGAACTCCGGACCAGCGTTTTTTTTTCGATCCGCCGTATCTCGGACTCGGAAAGGGTCGGAGGGTCGAGGGCGGGCTCGTTCGAAAGGTCCCCTCGGGTAGAGCGACCGACCCCGAGGGCGACGTCCTCGGACTTAAGGCGCCCGAGCAGCGGCCGTGGGAAAATCCGGTGACAGCCCCCCGTATCTCCGCCGCGGAAAGGGCCAGATACTCGCGGGTGGGCTCGTTCGAAAGGGCCCCTCCGGCGGACCACTCGACCCGAAGTTCGAAGGCCCCGGACCCGAGGCGCCGGAGCGGCGCAGTAACGAAATTCGGATATTCGACCGGAAGTATCTCCGGTCCACGGGGTCGCACGGACTCGGGCCCGGCGTCGCCGGAAAGCCCCGGGAAAGACCTTTCGAACGAGACCGGCCGCGCCTCCAGCGGACGAACGCAGCGGAGGCTACGGGCGCGCGAACTCCGGACCAGCGTTTTTTTTTTTCGATCCGCCGTATCTCGGACTCGGAAAGGGTCGGAGGGTCGAGGGCGGGCTCGTTCGAAAGGTCCCCTCGGGTAGAGCGACCGACCCCGAGGGCGACGTCCTCAGACTTAAGGCGCCCGAGCAGCGGCCGTGGGAAAATCCGGTGACGGCCCCCCGTATCTCCGCCGCGGAAAGGGCCAGATACTCGCGGGTGGGCTCGTTCGAAAGGGCCCCTCCGGCGGACCACTCGACCCGAAGTTCGAAGGCCCCGGACCCGAGGCGCCGGAGCGGCGCAGTAACGAAATTCGGATATTCGACCGGAAGTATCTCCGGTCCACGGGGTCGCACGGACTCGGGCCCGGCGTCGCCGGAAAGCCCCGGGAAAGACCTTTCGAACGAGACCAGTCACGCCTCCGGCGGACGAACGCAGCGGACGCTACGGGCGAGCAAACTCCGGACGAGCGTTTTTTTTTTCGAACCGCCGTATCTCGGCCGCGGAAAGGGTCGGTGGGTCGAGGGCGGGCTCGTTCGAAAGGTCCCCTCGGGTAGAGCGACCGACCCCGAGGGCGACGTCCTGGGACTTAAGGCGCCCGAGCAGCGGCCGTGGGAAAATCCGGAGACGGCCCCCCGTATCTCCGCCGCGGAAAGGGCCAGATACTCGCGGGTGGGCTCGTTCGAAAGGGCCCATCCGGCAGACCAATCGACCCGAAGGTCGAAGGCACCGGGCCCGAGGCGCCGGAGCGGCGCGGTAACGAAATTCGGATATTCGACCGGAAGTATCTCCGGTCCACGGGGTCGCACGGACTCGGGGCCGGCGTCGCCGGAAAGCCACGGGAAAGACCTTTCGAACGAGACCGGTCACGCCTCCGGCGGACGAACGCAGCGGACGCTACGGGCGAGCAAACTCCGGACGAGCGTTTTTTTTTTTCGAACCGCCGTATCTCGGCCGCGGAAAGGGTCGGAGGGTCGAGGGCGGGCTCGTTCGAAAGGTCCCCTCGGGTAGAGCGATCGACCCCGAGGGCGACGTCCTGGGACTTAAGGCGCCCGAGCAGCGGCCGTGGGAAAATCCGGAGACGGCACCCCGTATCTCCGCTGCGGAAAGGGCCAGATACTCGCGGGTGGGCTCGTTCGAAAGGGCCCCTCCGGCGGACCGAACGACCCGAAGGTCGAAGGACCCGGGCCCGAGGCGCCGGAGCGGCGCTGTAACGAAATTCGGATTTTCGACCGGAAGTATCTCCGGTCCCCCAGGCCGACCGAGGCGCACCCTCCCGGCCGCGGACCCGGCGGGTTCCCCCTTCGCGGGGGACGGTAGGGCGAACAGGTGCCATCAGGTATATAGCTAAGTCGATCGGGGTTGACCAACTGTCGGAGAGGCGAAATCTCCAGAACCTAAGTCGATGGGGTTGACCAACTTCTGGAGAAGTGAAAGCTCCAGAGCCTAAGTCGATTGGGGTTGACCAACTGTCGGAGAGGCGAAAGCTATAGAACCTAAGTCTATGGCAGGAGAAGCGAACGCCCCAGAACCTAAGTCGATGGGGTTGACCAACTGCTGGAGAAGTGAAAGCTCAAGAGCCTAAGTCGTTGGGGTTGACCAACTGCTGGAGAGGCGAAAGCTCCAGAGCCTAAGTCGATTGAGGTTGACCAACTGCTGGAAACGCGAACGCTCCAAAACCTAAGTCGATTGAGGTTGACCAACTGCTGGAAACGCGAACACTCCAAAACCTAAGTCGATTGAGGTTGACCAACTGCTGGAAACTCGAACGCTCCAAAACCTAAGTCGATTGAGGTTGACCAACTGCTGGAAAATCTTTCGGGTTGACCAACGTTTGGAGAAATTTTGGGGTTGACCAACTGTTTGGTTCTCCAGAAGGGCCGGGAGGATGGGGCTTAGTCCGGTGGGGGAGTGCTTAAGAGTGGGATGGCAGGGACCAAACGGTGCGCCGGGTACGAGCTCCAGGGTGTCCGTCGCGGGGTCCAAAGCCGGCCTCGGGTGCACGGTGGTCGGGTTGACGGGGCGATGTTCCCGGGGTCGTATCTCGGCCGGGGAAGGGGGTACGGAGACGTGGGTGGGGTCGTTGGAAAGGGCCCCTCCTGGAGGATGAGGGACCCAAAGGGCTAAGGTCTCGGTCTTAAGGCGCCCGAGCTACGGCCGTTTAAAGGTGCAGCGGTGGAAGTCCGTATCTCCGGCCCCCGGGGTCGCACGGACCCGAGGCTGGCGTCCACGGAAAGCCCCGAGAGAGACCTTTCGAACGAGACCGGCCGCGCCTCCGGCGGACAAACGCAGCGGACGCTACGGGCGCGCGAACTACGGACGAGCGTTTTTTTTTTTCGAACCGCCGTATCTCGGCCGCGAAAAGGGTCGGAGGGTCGAGGGCGGGCTCGTTCGAAAGGTCTCCTCGGGTAGAGCGACCGACCCCGAGGGCGACGTCCTCGGACTTAAGGCGCCCGAGCAGCGGCAGTGGGAAAATCCGGAGACGGCCCCCTGTATCTCCGCTGCGGAAGGGGCCAGATACTCCCGGGTGGGCTCGTTCGAAAGGGCCCCTCCGGCGGACCGACCGACCCGAAGTTCGAAGGCCCCGGGCCCGAGGCGCCCGAGATACGGCCGTTCGAAGTTTTCCTAAATTCGACCGGAAGTATCTCCGGTCATCGGGGTCGCACGGACTCGGGGCCGGCGTCGCCGAAAAGCCCCGGGAAAGACCTTTCGAACGAGACCGGCCGCGCCTCCAGCGGACGAACGCAGCGGACGCTACGGGCGCGCGAACTCCGGACCAGCGTTTTTTTTTTTCGATCCGCCGTATCTCGGCCGCGGAAAGGGTCGGAGGGTCGAGGGCGGGCTCGTTCGAAAGGTCCCCTCGGGTAGAGCGACCGACCCCGAGGGCGACGTCCTCGGACTTAAGGCGCCCGAGCAGCGGCCGTGGGAAAATCCGGTGACGGCCCCCCGTATCTCCGCCGCGGAAAGGGCCAGATACTCGCGGGTGGGCTCGTTCGAAAGGGCCCCTCCGGCGGACCACTCGACCCGAAGTTCGAAGGCCCCGGACCCGAGGCGCCGGAGCGGCGCGGTAACGAAATTCGGATATTCGACCGGAAGTATCTCCGGTCCACGGGGTCGCACGGACTCGGGGCCGGCGTCGCCGGAAAGCCCCGGGAAAGACCTTTCGAACGAGACCGGCCGCGCCTCCGGCGGACGAACGCAGCGGACGCTACGGGCGCGCGAACTCCGGACCAGCGTTTTTTTTTTTCGATCCGCCGTATCTCGGCCGTGGAAAGGGTCGGAGGGTCGAGGGCGGGCTAGTTCGAAAGGTCCCCTCGGGTAGAGCGACCGACCCCGAGGGCGACGTCCTCGGACTTAAGGCGCCCGAGCAGCGGCCGTGGGAAAATCCGGAGACGGCCCCCCGTATCTCCGCCGCGGAAAAGGCCAGATACTCGCAGGTGGGCTCGTTCGAAAGGGCCTTTCCGGCGGACCAATCGACCCGAAGGTCGAAGGCCCCGGACCCGAGGCGCCGGAGCGGCGCGGTAACGAAATTCGGATATTCGACCGGAAGTATCTCCGGTCCACGGGGTCGCACGGACTCGGGGCCGAAGTCGCCGGAAAACCCCGGGAAAGACCTTTCGAACGAGACCGGCCGCGCCTCCGGCGGACGAACGCAGCGGACGCTACGGGCGCGCGAACTCCGGACCAGCTTTTTTTTTTTCGATCCGCCGTATCTCGGCCGCGGAAAGGGTCGGAGGGTCGAGGGCGGGCTCGTTCGAAAGGTCCCCTCGGGTAGAGCGACCGACCCCGAGGGCGACGTCCTCGGACTTAAGGCGCCCGAGCAGCGGCCGTGGGAAAATCTGGAGACGGCCCCCCGTATCTCCGCCGCGGAAAGGGCCAGATACTCGCGGGTGGGCTCGTTCGAAAGGGCCCATCCGGCGGACCAATCGACCCGAAGGTCGAAGGCACCGGGCCCGAGGCGCCGGAGCGGCGCGGTAACGAAATTCGGATATTCGACCGGAAGTATCTCCGGTCCACGGGGTCGCACGGACTCGGGGCCGGCGTCGCCGGAAAGCCCCGGGAAAGACCTTTCGAACGAGACCGGTCACGCCTCCGGCGGACGAACGCAGCGGACGCTACGGGCGAGCAAACTCCGGACGAGCGTTTTTTTTTTTCGAACTGCCGTATCTCGGCCGCGGAAAGGGTCGGAGGGTCGAGGGCGGGCTCGTTCGAAAGGTCCCCTCGGGTAGAGCGACCGACCCCGAGGGCGACGTCCTGGGACTTAAGGCGCCCGAGCAGCGGCCGTGGGAAAATCCGGAGACGGCACCCCGTATCTCCGCTGCGGAAAGGGCCAGATACTCGCGGGTGGGCTCGTTCGAAAGGGCCCCTCCGGCGGACCGACCGACCCGAAGGTCGAAGGACCCGGGCCCGAGGCGCCGGAGCGGCGCTGTAACGAAATTCGGATTTTCGACCGGAAGTATCTCCGGTCCCCCAGGCCGACCGAGGCGCACCCTCCCGGCCGCGGACCCGGCGGGTTCCCCCTTCGCGGGGGACGGTAGGGCGAACAGGTGCCATCAGGTATATAGCTAAGTCGATCGGGGTTGACCAACTGTCGGAGAGGCGAAAGCTCCAGAACCTAAGTCGATGGGGTTGACCAACTGCTGGAGAAGTGAAAGCTCCAGAGCCTAAGTCGATTGGGGTTGACCAACTGTCGGAGAGGCGAAAGCTATAGAACCTAAGTCTATGGCAGGAGAAGCGAACGCCCCAGAACCTAAGTCGATGGGGTTGACCAACTGCTGGAGAAGTGAAAGCTCAAGAGCCTAAGTCGTTGGGGTTGACCAACTGCTGGAGAGGCGAAAGCTCCAGAGCCTAAGTCGATTGAGGTTCACCAACTGCTGGAAACTCGAACGCTCCAAAACCTAAGTCGATTGAGGTTGACCAACTGCTGGAAACGCGAACACTCCAAAACCTAAGTCGATTGAGGTTGACCAACTGCTGGAAACTCGAACGCTCCAAAACCTAAGTCGATTGAGGTTGACCAACTGCTGGAAAATCTTTCGGGTTGACCAACGGTTGGAGAAATTTTGGGGTTGACCAACTGTTTGGTTCTCCAGAAGGGCCGGGAGGATGGGGCTTAGTCCGGTGGGGGAGTGCTTAAGAGTGGGATGGCAGGGACTAAACGGTGCGCCGGGTACGAGCTCCAGGGTGTCCGTCGCGGGGTCCAAAGCCGGCCTTGGGTGCACGGTGGTCGGGTTGACGGGGCGATGTTCCCGGGGTCGTATCTCGGCCGGGGAAGGGGGTACGGAGACGTGGGTGGGGTCGTTGGAAAGGGCCCCTCCTGGAGGATGAGGGACCCAAAGGGCTAAGGTCTCGGTCTTAAGGCGCCCGAGCTACGGCCGTTTAAAGGTGCAGCGGTGGAAGTCCGTATCTCCGGCCCCCGGGGTCGCACGGACCCGAGGCTGGCGTCCACGGAAAGCCCCGAGAGAGACCTTTCGAACGAGACCGGCCGCGCCTCCGGCGGACGAACGCAGCAGACGCTACGGGCGCGCGAACTACGGACGAGCGTTTTTTTTTTTCGAACCGCCGTATCTCGGCCGCGAAAAGGGTCGGAGGGTCGAGGGCGGGCTCGTTCGAAAGGTCTCCTCGGGTAGAGCGACCGACCCCGAGGGCGACGTCCTCGGACTTAAGGCGCCCGAGCAGCGGCAGTGGGAAAATCCGGAGACGGCCCCCTGTATCTCCGCTGCGGAAGGGGCCAGATACTCCCGGGTGGGCTCGTTCGAAAGGGCCCCTCCGGCGGACCGACCGACCCGAAGTTCGAAGGCCCCGGGCCCGAGGCGCCCGAGATACGGCCGTTCGAAGTTTTCCTAAATTCGACCGGAAGTATCTCCGGTCATCGGGGTCGCACGGACTCGGGGCCGGCGTCGCCGAAAAGCCCCGGGAAAGACCTTTCGAACGAGACCGGCCGCGCCTCCAGCGGACGAACGCAGCGGACGCTACGGGCGCGCGAACTCCGGACCAGCGTTTTTTTTTTTCGATCCGCCGTATCTCGGCCGCGGAAAGGGTCGGAGGGTCGAGGGCGGGCTCGTTCGAAAGGTCCCCTCGGGTAGAGCGACCGACCCCGAGGGCGACGTCCTCGGACTTAAGGCGCCCGAGCAGCGGCCGTGGGAAAATCCGGTGACGGCCCCCCGTATCTCCGCCGCGGAAAGGGCCAGATACTCGCGGGTGGGCTCGTTCGAAAGGGCCCCTCCGGCGGACCACTCGACCCGAAGTTCGAAGGCCCCGGACCCGAGGCGCCGGAGCGGCGCGGTAACGAAATTCGGATATTCGACCGGAAGTATCTCCGGTCCACGGGGTCGCACGGACTCGGGGCCGGCGTTGCCGGAAAGCCCCGGGAAAGACCTTTCGAACGAGACCGGCCGCGCCTCCGGCGGACGAACGCAGCGGACGCTACGGGCGCGCGAACTCCGGACCAGCGTTTTTTTTTTTTCGATCCGCCGTATCTCGGCCGTGGAAAGGGTCGGAGGGTCGAGGGCGGGCTAGTTCGAAAGGTCCCCTCGGGTAGAGCGACCGACCCCGAGGGCGACGTCCTCGGACTTAAGGCGCCCGAGCAGCGGCCGTGGGAAAATCCGGAGACGGCCCCCCGTATCTCCGCCGCGGAAAAGGCCAGATACTCGCAGGTGGGCTCGTTCGAAAGGGCCTTTCCGGCGGACCAATCGACCCGAAGGTCGAAGGCCCCGGACCCGAGGCGCCGGAGCGGCGCGGTAACGAAATTCGGATATTCGACCGGAAGTATCTCCGGTCCACGGGGTCGCACGGACTCGGGGCCGAAGTCGCCGGAAAACCCCGGGAAAGACCTTTCGAACGAGACCGGCCGCGCCTCCGGCGGACGAACGCAGCGGACGCTACGGGCGCGCGAACTCCGGACCAGCTTTTTTTTTTTCCGATCCGCCGTATCTCGGCCGCGGAAAGGGTCGGAGGGTCGAGGGCGGGCTCGTTCGAAAGGTCCCCTCGGGTAGAGCGACCGACCCCGAGGGCGACGTCCTCGGACTTAAGGCGCCCGAGCAGCGGCCGTGGGAAAATCTGGAGACGGCCCCCCGTATCTCCGCCGCGGAAAGGGCCAGATACTCGCGGGTGGGCTCGTTCGAAAGGGCCCATCCGGCGGACCAATCGACCCGAAGGTCGAAGGCACCGGGCCCGAGGCGCCGGAGCGGCGCGGTAACGAAATTCGGATATTCGACCGGAAGTATCTCCGGTCCACGGGGTCGCACGGACTCGGGGCCGGCGTCGCCGGAAAGCCCCGGGAAAGACCTTTCGAACGAGACCGGTCACGCCTCCGGCGGACGAACGCAGCGGACGCTACGGGCGAGCAAACTCCGGACGAGCGTTTTTTTTTTTCGAACTGCCGTATCTCGGCCGCGGAAAGGGTCGGAGGGTCGAGGGCGGGCTCGTTCGAAAGGTCCCCTCGGGTAGAGCGACCGACCCCGAGGGCGACGTCCTGGGACTTAAGGCGCCCGAGCAGCGGCCGTGGGAAAATCCGGAGACGGCACCCCGTATCTCCGCTGCGGAAAGGGCCAGATACTCGCGGGTGGGCTCGTTCGAAAGGGCCCCTCCGGCGGACCGACCGACCCGAAGGTCGAAGGACCCGGGCCCGAGGCGCCGGAGCGGCGCTGTAACGAAATTCGGATTTTCGACCGGAAGTATCTCCGGTCCCCCAGGCCGACCGAGGCGCACCCTCCCGGCCGCGGACCCGGCGGGTTCCCCCTTCGCGGGGGACGGTAGGGCAAACAGGTGCCATCAGGTATATAGCTAAGTCGATCGGGGTTGACCAACTGTCGAAGAGGCGAAAGCTCCAGAACCTAAGTCGATGGGGTTGACCAACTGCTGGAGAAGTGAAAGCTCCAGAGCCTAAGTCGATTGGGGTTGACCAACTGTCGGAGAGGCGAAAGCTATAGAACCTAAGTCTATGGCAGGAGAAGCGAACGCCCCAGAACCTAAGTCGATGGGGTTGACCATCTGCTGGAGAAGTGAAAGCTCAAGAGCCTAAGTCGTTGGGGTTGACCAACTGCTGGAGAGGCGAAAGCTCCAGAGCCTAAGTCGATTGAGGTTCACCAACTGCTGGAAACTCGAACGCTCCAAAACCTAAGTCGATTGAGGTTGACCAACTGCTGGAAACGCGAACACTCCAAAACCTAAGTCGATTGAGGTTGACCAACTGCTGGAAACTCGAACGCTCCAAAACCTAAGTCGATTGAGGTTGACCAACTGCTGGAAAATCTTTCGGGTTGACCAACGGTTGGAGAAATTTTGGGGTTGACCAACTGTTTGGTTCTCCAGAAGGGCCGGGAGGATGGGGCTTAGTCCGGTGGGGGAGTGCTTAAGAGTGGGATGGCAGGGACTAAACGGTGCGCCGGGTACGAGCTCCAGGGTGTCCGTCGCGGGGTCCAAAGCCGGCCTCGGGTGCACGGTGGTCGGGTTGACGGGGCGATGTTCCCGGGGTCGTATCTCGGCCGGGGAAGGGGGTACGGAGACGTGGGTGGGGTCGTTGGAAAGGGCCCCTCCTGGAGGATGAGGGACCCAAAGGGCTAAGGTCTCGGTCTTAAGGCGCCCGAGCTACGGCCGTTTAAAGGTGCAGCGGTGGAAGTCCGTATCTCCGGCCCCCGGGGTCGCACGGACCCGAGGCTGGCGTCCACGGAAAGCCCCGAGAGAGACCTTTCGAACGAGACCGGCCGCGCCTCCGGCGGACGAACGCAGCAGACGCTACGGGCGCACGAACTACGGACGAGCGTTTTTTTTTTTTCGAACCGCCGTATCTCGGCCGCGAAAAGGGTCGGAGGGTCGAGGGCGGGCTCGTTCGAAAGGTCTCCTCGGGTAGAGCGACCGACCCCGAGGGCGACGTCCTCGGACTTAAGGCGCCCGAGCAGCGGCAGTGGGAAAATCCGGAGACGGCCCCCTGTATCTCCGCTGCGGAAGGGGCCAGATACTCCCGGGTGGCCTCGTTCGAAAGGGCCCCTCCGGCGGACCGACCGACCCGAAGTTCGAAGGCCCCGGGCCCGAGGCGCCCGAGATACGGCCGTTCGAAGTTTTCCTAAATTCGACCGGAAGTATCTCCGGTCCCCGGGGTCGCACGGACTCGGGGCCGGCGTCGCCGAAAAGCCCCGGGAAAGACCTTTCGAACGAGACCGGCCGCGCCTCCAGCGGACGAACGCAGCGGACGCTACGGGCGCGCGAACTCCGGACCAGCGTTTTTTTTTTTCGATCCGCCGTATCTCGGCCGCGGAAAGGGTCGGAGGGTCGAGGGCGGGCTCGTTCGAAAGGTCCCCTCGGGTAGAGCGACCGACCCCGAGGGCGACGTCCTCGGACTTAAGGCGCCCGAGCAGCGGCCGTGGGAAAATCCGGTGACGGCCCCCCGTATCTCCGCCGCGGAAAGGGCCAGATACTCGCGGGTGGGCTCGTTCGAAAGGGCCCCTCCGGCGGACCACTCGACCCGAAGTTCGAAGGCCCCGGACCCGAGGCGCCGGAGCGGCGCGGTAACGAAATTCGGATATTCGACCGGAAGTATCTCCGGTCCACGGGGTCGCACGGACTCGGGGCCGGCGTCGCCGGAAAGCCCCGGGAAAGACCTTTCGAACGAGACCGGCCGCGCCTCCGGCGGACGAACGCAGCGGACGCTACGGGCGCGCGAACTCCGGACCAGCGTTTTTTTTTTTCGATCCGCCGTATCTCGGCCGCGGAAAGGGTCGGAGGGTCGAGGGCGGGCTCGTTCGAAAGGTCCCCTCGGGTAGAGCGACCGACCCCGAGGGCGACGTCCTGGGACTTAAGGCGCCCGAGCAGCGGCCGTGGGAAAATCCGGAGTCGGCACCCCGTATCTCCGCTGCGGAAAGGGCCAGATACTCGCGGGTGGGCTCATTCGAAAGGGCCTCTCCGGCGGACCGACCGACCCGAAGGTCGAAGGCCCCGGACCCGAGGCGCCGGAGCGGCGCGGAAACGAAATTCGGATATTCGACCGGAAGTATCTCCGGTCCACGGGGTCGCACGGACTCGGGGCCGGCGTCGCCGGAAAGCCCCGGGAAAGACCTTTCGAACGAGACCGGCCGCGCCTCCGGCGAACGAACGCAGCGGACGCTACGGGCGCGCGAACTCCGGACCAGCGTTTTTTTTTTTCGATCCGCCGTATCTCGGCCGCGGAAAGGGTCGGAGGGTCGAGGGCGGGCTCGTTCGAAAGGTCCCCTCGGGTAGAGCGACCGACCCCGAGGGCGACGTCCTCGGACTTAAGGCGCCCGAGCAGCGGCCGTGGGAAAATCCGGAGACGGCCCCCCGTATCTCCGCCGCGGAAAAGGCCAGATACTCGCGGGTGGGCTCGTTCGAAAGGGCCCCTCCGGCGGACCAATTGACCCGAAGGTCGAAGGCCCCGGACCCGAGGCGCCGGAGCGGTGCGGTAACGAAATTTGGATATTCGACCGGAAGTATCTCCGGTCCACGGGGTCGCACGGACTCGGGGCCGGCGTCGCCGGAAAGCCCCGGGAAAGACCTTTCGAACGAGACCGGTCACGCCTCCGGCGGACGAACGCAGCGGACGCTACGGGCGAGCAAACTCCGGACGAGCGTTTTTTTTTTTCGAACTGCCGTATCTCGGCCGCGGAAAGGGTCGGAGGGTCGAGGGCGGGCTCGTTCGAAAGGTCCCCTCGGGTAGAGCGACCGACCCCGAGGGCGACGTCCTGGGACTTAAGGCGCCCGAGCAGCGGCCGTGGGAAAATCCGGAGACGGCACCCCGTATCTCCGCTGCGGAAAGGGCCAGATACTCGCGGGTGGGCTCGTTCGAAAGGGCCCCTCCGGCGGACCGACCGACCCGAAGGTCGAAGGACCCGGGCCCGAGGCGCCGGAGCGGCGCTGTAACGAAATTCGGATTTTCGACCGGAAGTATCTCCGGTCCCCCAGGCCGACCGAGGCGCACCCTCCCGGCCGCGGACCCGGCGGGTTCCCCCTTCGCGGGGGACGGTAGGGCGAACAGGTGCCATCAGGTATATAGCTAAGTCGATCGGGGTTGACCAACTGTCGGAGAGGCGAAAGCTCCAGAACCTAAGTCGATGGGGTTGACCAACTGCTGGAGAAGTGAAAGCTCCAGAGCCTAAGTCGATTGGGGTTGACCAACTGTCGGAGAGGCGAAAGCTATAGAACCTAAGTCTATGGCAGGAGAAGCGAACGCCCCAGAACCTAAGTCGATGGGGTTGACCAACTGCTGGAGAAGTGAAAGCTCAAGAGCCTAAGTCGTTGGGGTTGACCAACTGCTGGAGAGGCGAAAGCTCCAGAGCCTAAGTCGATTGAGGTTGACCAACTGCTGGAAACGCGAACGCTCCAAAACCTAAGTCGATTGAGGTTGACCAACTGCTGGAAACGCGAACACTCCAAAACCTAAGTCGATTGAGGTTGACCAACTGCTGGAAACTCGAACGCTCCAAAACCTAAGTCGATTGAGGTTGACCAACTGCTGGAAAATCTTTCGGGTTGACCAACGGTTGGAGAAATTTTGGGGTTGACCAACTGTTTGGTTCTCCAGAAGGGCCGGGAGGATGGGGCTTAGTCCGGTGGGGGAGTGCTTAAGAGTGGGATGGCAGGGACTAAACGGTGCGCCGGGTACGAGCTCCAGGGTGTCCGTCGCGGGGTCCAAAGCCGGCCTCGGGTGCACGGTGGTCGGGTTGACGGGGCGATGTTCCCGGGGTCGTATCTCGGCCGGGGAAGGGGGTACGGAGACGTGGGTGGGGTCGTTGGAAAGGGCCCCTCTTGGAGGATGAGGGACCCAAAGGGCTAAGGTCTCGGTCTTAAGGCGCCCGAGCTACGGCCGTTTATAGGTGCAGCGGTGGAAGTCCGTATCTCCGGCCCCCGGGGTCGCACGGACCCGAGGCTGGCGTCCACGGAAAGCCCCGAGAGAGACCTTTCGAACGAGACCGGCCGCGCCTCCGGCGGACGAACGCAGCAGACGCTACGGGCGCGCGAACTACGGACGAGCGTTTTTTTTTTTTCGAACCGCCGTATCTCGGCCGCGAAAAGGGTCGGAGGGTCGAGGGCGGGCTCGTTCGAAAGGTCTCCTCGGGTAGAGCGACCGACCCCGAGGGCGACGTCCTCGGACTTAAGGCGCCCGAGCAGCGGCAGTGGGAAAATCCGGAGACGGCCCCCTGTATCTCCGCTGCGGAAGGGGCCAGATACTCCCGGGTGGGCTCGTTCGAAAGGGCCCCTCCGGCGGACCGACCGACCCGAAGTTCGAAGGCCCCGGGCCCAAGGCGCCCGAGATACGGCCGTTCGAAGTTTTCCTAAATTCGACCGGAAGTATCTCCGGTCCCCGGGGTCGCACGGACTCGGGGCCGGCGTCGCCGAAAAGCCCCGGGAAAGACCTTTCGAACGAGACCGGCCGCGCCTCCAGCGGACGAACGCAGCGGACGCTACGGGCGCGCGAACTCCGGACCAGCGTTTTTTTTTTTTCGATCCGCCGTATCTCGGCCGCGGAAAGGGTCGGAGGGTCGAGGGAGGGCTCGTTCGAAAGGTCCCCTCGGGTAGAGCGACCGACCCCGAGGGCGACGTCCTCGGACTTAAGGCGCCCGAGCAGCGGCCGTGGGAAAATCCGGTGACGGCCCCCCGTATCTCCGCCGCGGAAAGGGCCAGATACTCGCGGGTGGGCTCGTTCGAAAGGGCCCCTCCGGCGGACCACTCGACCCGAAGTTCGAAGGCCCCGGACCCGAGGCGCCGGAGCGGCGCGGTAACGAAATTCGGATATTCGACCGGAAGTATCTCCGGTCCACGGGGTCGCACGGACTCGGGGCCGGCGTCGCCGGAAAGCCCCGGGAAAGACCTTTCGAACGAGACCGGCCGCGCCTCCGGCGGACGAACGCAGCGGACGCTACGGGCGCGCGAACTCCGGACCAGCGTTTTTTTTTTTCGATCCGCCGTATCTCGGCCGCGGAAAGGGTCGGAGGGTCGAGGGCGGGCTCGTTCGAAAGGTCCCCTCGGGTAGAGCGACCGACCCCGAGGGTGACGTCCTGGGACTTAAGGCGCCCGAGCAGCGGCCGTGGGAAAATCCGGAGTCGGCACCCCGTATCTCCGCTGCAGAAAGGGCCAGATACTCGCGGGTGGGCTCATTCGAAAGGGCCTCTCCGGCGGACCGACCGACCCGAAGGTCGAAGGCCCCGGACCCGAGGCGCCGGAGCGGCGCGGAAACGAAATTCGGATATTCGACCGGAAGTATCTCCGGTCCACGGGGTCGCACGGACTCGGGGCCGGCGTCGCCGGAAAGCCCCGGGAAAGACCTTTCGAACGAGACCGGCCGCGCCTCCGGCGGACGAACGCAGCGGACGCTACGGGCGCGCGAACTCCGGACCAGCGTTTTTTTTTTTTCGATCCGCCGTATCTCGGCCGCGGAAAGGGTCGGAGGGTCGAGGGCGGGCTCGTTCGAAAGGTCCCCTCGGGTAGAGCGACCGACCCCGAGGGCGACGTCCTTGGACTTAAGGCGCCCGAGCAGCGGCCGTGGGAAAATCCGGAGACGGCCCCCCGTATCTCCGCCGCGGAAAAGGCCAGATACTCGCGGGTGGGCTCGTTTGAAAGGGCCCCTCCGGCGGACCAATCGACCCGAAGGTCGAAGGCCCCGGGCCCGAGGCGCCGTAGCGGCGCGGTAACGAAATTCAGATATTCGACCGGAAGTATCTCCGGTCCACGGGGTCGCACGGACTCGGGGCCGGCGTCGCCGGAAAGCCCCGGGAAAGACCTTTCGAACGAGACCGGTCACGCCTCCGGCGGACGAACGCAGCGGACGCTACGGGCGAGCAAACTCCGGACGAGCGTTTTTTTTTTTTTCGAACCGCCGTATCTCGGCCGCGGAAAGGGTCGGAGGGTCGAGGGCGGGCTCGTTCGAAAGGTCCCCTCGGGTAGAGCGACCGACCCCGAGGGCGACGTCCTGGGACTTAGGGCGCCCGAGCAGCGGCCGTGGGAAAATCCGTAGACGGCACCCCGTATCTCCGCTGCGGAAAGGGCCAGATACTCGCGGGTGGGATCGTTCGAAAGGGCCCCTCCGGCGGACCGACCGACCCGAAGGTCGAAGGACCCGGGCCCGAGGCGCCGGAGCGGCGCTGTAACGAAATTCGGATTTTTGACCGGAAGTATCTCCGGTCCCCCGGGCCGACCGAGGCGCACCCTCCCGGCCGCGGACCCAGCGGGTTCCCCCTTCGCGGGGGACGGTAGGGCGAACAGGTGCCATCAGGTATATAGCTAAGTCGATCGGGGTTGACCAACTGTCGGAGAGGCGAAAGCTCCAGAACCTAAGTCGATGGGGTTGACCAACTGCTGGAGAAGTGAAAGCTCCAGAGCCTAAGTCGATTGGGGTTGACCAACTGTCGGAGAGGCGAAAGCTCTAGAACCTAAGTCTATGGCAGGAGAAGCGAACGCCCCAGAACCTAAGTCGATGGGGTTGACCAACTGCTGGAGAAGTGAAAGCTCAAGAGCCTAAGTCGTTGGGGTTGACCAACTGCTGGAGAGGCGAAAGCTCCAGAGCCTAAGTCGATTGAGGTTGACCAACTGCTGGAAAATCTTTCGGGTTGACCAACGGTTGGAGAAATTTTGGGGTTGACCAACTGTTTGGTTCTCCAGAAAGGCCGGGAGGATGGGGCTTAGTCCGGTGGGGGAGTGCTTAGGAGTGGGATGGCAGGGACCAAACGGTGCGCCGGGTACGAGCTCCAGGGTGTCCGTCGCGGGGTCCAAAGCCGGCCTCGGGTGCACGGTGGTCGGGTTGACGGGGCGATGTTCCCGGGGTCGTATCTCGGCCGGGGAAGGGGGTACGGAGACGTGGGTGGGGTCGTTGGAAAGGGCCCCTCCTGGAGGATGAGGGACCCAAAGGGCTAAGGTCTCGGTCTTAAGGCGCCCGAGCTATGGCCGTTTAAAGGTGCAGCGGTGGAAGTCCGTATCTCCGGCCCCCGGGGTCGCACGGACCCGAGGCTGGCGTCCACGGAAAGCCCCGAGAGAGACCTTTCGAACGAGACCGGCCGCGCCTCCGGCGGACGAACGCAGCGGACGCTAAGGGCGCGCAAACTCCGGACGAGCGTTTTTATTTTTTTCGAACCGCCGTATCTCGGCCGCGAAAAGGGTCGGAGGGACGAGGGCGGGCTCGTTCGAAAGGTCTCCTCGGGTAGAGCGACCGACCCCGAGGGCGACGTCCTCGGACTTAAGGCGCCCGAGAAGCGGCAGTGGGAAAATCCGGAGACGGCCCCCCGTATCTCCGCTGTGGAAGGGGCCAGATACTCCCGGGTGGGCTCGTTCGAAAGGGCCCCTCCGGCGGACCGACCGACCCGAAGTTCGAAGGCCCCGGGCCCGAGGCGCCCGAGATACGGCCGTTCAAAGTTTTCCTAAATTCGACCGGAAGTATCTCCGGTCCCCGGGGTCGCACGGACTCGGGGCCGGCGTCGCCGAAAAGCCCCGGGAAAGACCTTTCGAACGAGACCGGCCGCGCCTCCAGCGGACGAACGCAGCGGACGCTACGGGCGCGCGAACTCCGGACCAGCTTTTTTTTTTTTTCGATCCGCCGTATCTCGGCCGCGGAAAGGGTCGGAGGGTCGAGGGCGGGCTCGTTCGAAAGGTCCCCTCGGGTAGAGCGACCGACCCCGAGGGCGACGTCCTCGGACTTAAGGCGCCCGAGCAGCGGCCGTGGGAAAATCCGGTGACGGCCCCCCGTATCTCCGCCGCGGAAAGGGCCAGATACTCGCGGGTGGGCTCGTTCGAAAGGGCCCCTCCGGCGGACCAATCGACCCGAAGTTCGAAGGCCCCGGACCCGAGGCGCCGGAGCGGCGCGGTAACGAAATTCGGATATTCGACCGGAAGTATCTCCGGTCCACGGGGTCGCACGGACTCGGGGCCGGCGTCGCCGGAAAGCCCCGGGAAAGACCTTTCGAACGAGACCGGTCAAGCCTCCGGCGGACGAACGCAGCGGACGCTACGGGCGCGCGAACTCCGGACCAGCGTTTTTTTTTTCGATCCGCCGTATCTCGTCCGCGGAAAGGGTCGGAGGGTCGAGGGCGGGCTCGTCCGAAAGGTCCCCTCGGGTAGAGCGACCGACCCCGAGGGCGACGTCCTCGGACTTAAGGCGCCCGAGCAGCGGCCGTGGGAAAATCCGGAGACGGCCCCCCGTATCTCCGCCGGGGAAAGGGCCAGATACTCGCGGGTGGGCTCGTTCGAAAGGGCCCCTCCGGCGGACCAATCAACCCGAAGGTCGAAGGCCCCGGGCCCGAGGCGCCGGAGCGGCGCGGTAACGAAACTCGGATATTCGACCGGAAGTATCTCCGGTCCACGGGGTCGCACGGACTCGGGGCCGGCGTCGCCGGAAAGCCCCGGGAAAGACCTTTCGAACGAGACCGGTCAAGCCTTCGGCGGACGAACGCAGCGGACGCTACGGGCGAGCAAACTCCGGACGAGCGTTTTTTTTTTTCGAACCGCCGTATCTCGGCCGCGGAAAGGGTCGGAGGGTCGAGGGCGGGCTCGTTCGAAAGGTCCTTTCGGGTAGAGCGACCGACCCCGAGGGCGACGTCCTGGGACTTAAGGCGCCCGAGCAGCGGCCGTGGGAAAATCCGGAGACGGCACCCCGTATCTCCGCTGCGGAAAGGGCCAGATACTCGCGGGTGGGCTCGTTCGAAAGGGCCCCTCCGGCGGACCGACCGACCCGAAGGTCGAAGGACCCGGGCCCGAGCCGCCGGAGCGGCGCTGTAACGAAATTCGGATTTTGGACCGGAAGTATCTCCGGTCCCCCGGGCCGACCGAGGCGCACCCTCCCGGCCGCGGTCCCGGCGGGTTCCCCCTTCGCGGGGGACGGTAGGGCGAACAGGTGCCATCAGGTATATAGCTAAGTCGATCGGGGTTGACCAACTGTCAGAGAGGCGAAAGCTCCAGAACCTAAGTCGATGGGGTTGACCAACTGCTGGAGAAGTGAAAGCTCCAGAGCCTAAGTCGATTGGGGTTGACCAACTGTCGGAGAGGCGAAAGCTCTAGATCCTAAGTCTATGGAAGGAGAAGCGAACGCCCCAGAACCTAAGTCGATGGGGTTGACCAACTGCTGGAGAAGTGAAAGCTCAAGAGCCTAAGTCGTTGGGGTTGACCAACTGCTGGAGAGGCGAAAGCTCTAGAACCTAAGTCTATGGAAGGAGAAGCGAACGCCCCAGAACCTAAGTCGATGGGGTTGACCAACTGCTGGAGAAGTGAAAGCTCAAGAGCCTACGTCGATTGAGGTTGACCAACTGCTGGAAACGCGAACGCTCCAAAACCTAAGTCGATTGAGGTTGACCAACTGCTAGAAATGCGAACACTCCAAAACCTAAGTCGATTAAGGTTGACCAACTGCTGGAAACGCGAACACTCCAAAACCTAAGTCGATTGAGGTTGACCAACTGCTGGAAACTCAAACGCTCCAAAACCTAAGTCGATTGGGGTTGACCAACTGCTGGAAAATCTTTCGGGTTGACCAACGGTTGGAGAAATTTTGGGGTTGACCAACTGTTTGGTTCTCCAGAAGGGCCGGGAGGATGGGGCTTAGTCCGGTGGGGGAGTGCTTAAGAGTGGGATGGCAGGGACCGAACGGTGCGCCGGGTACGAGCTCCAGGGTGTCCGTCGCGGGGTCCAAAGCCGGCCTCGGGTGCACGGTGGTCGGGTTGACGGGGCGATGTTCCCGGGGTCGTATCTCGGCCGGGGAAGGGGGTACGGAGACGTGGGTGGGGTCGTTGGAAAGGGCCCCTCTTGGAGGATGAGGGACCCAAAGGGCTAAGGTCTCGGTCTTAAGGCGCCCGAGCTACGGCCGTTTATAGGTGCAGCGGTGGAAGTCCGTATCTCCGGCCCCCGGGGTCGCACGGACCCGAGGCTGGCGTCCACGGAAAGCCCCGAGAGAGACCTTTCGAACGAGACCGGCCGCGCCTCCGGCGGACGAACGCAGCAGACGCTACGGGCGCGCGAACTACGGACGAGCGTTTTTTTTTTTTCGAACCGCCGTATCTCGGCCGCGAAAAGGGTCGGAGGGTCGAGGGCGGGCTCGTTCGAAAGGTCTCCTCGGGTAGAGCGACCGACCCCGAGGGCGACGTCCTCGGACTTAAGGCGCCCGAGCAGCGGCAGTGGGAAAATCCGGAGACGGCCCCCTGTATCTCCGCTGCGGAAGGGGCCAGATACTCCCGGGTGGGCTCGTTCGAAAGGGCCCCTCCGGCGGACCGACCGACCCGAAGTTCGAAGGCCCCGGGCCCAAGGCGCCCGAGATACGGCCGTTCGAAGTTTTCCTAAATTCGACCGGAAGTATCTCCGGTCCCCGGGGTCGCACGGACTCGGGGCCGGCGTCGCCGAAAAGCCCCGGGAAAGACCTTTCGAACGAGACCGGCCGCGCCTCCAGCGGACGAACGCAGCGGACGCTACGGGCGCGCGAACTCCGGACCAGCGTTTTTTTTTTTTCGATCCGCCGTATCTCGGCCGCGGAAAGGGTCGGAGGGTCGAGGGAGGGCTCGTTCGAAAGGTCCCCTCGGGTAGAGCGACCGACCCCGAGGGCGACGTCCTCGGACTTAAGGCGCCCGAGCAGCGGCCGTGGGAAAATCCGGTGACGGCCCCCCGTATCTCCGCCGCGGAAAGGGCCAGATACTCGCGGGTGGGCTCGTTCGAAAGGGCCCCTCCGGCGGACCACTCGACCCGAAGTTCGAAGGCCCCGGACCCGAGGCGCCGGAGCGGCGCGGTAACGAAATTCGGATATTCGACCGGAAGTATCTCCGGTCCACGGGGTCGCACGGACTCGGGGCCGGCGTCGCCGGAAAGCCCCGGGAAAGACCTTTCGAACGAGACCGGCCGCGCCTCCGGCGGACGAACGCAGCGGACGCTACGGGCGCGCGAACTCCGGACCAGCGTTTTTTTTTTTCGATCCGCCGTATCTCGGCCGCGGAAAGGGTCGGAGGGTCGAGGGCGGGCTCGTTCGAAAGGTCCCCTCGGGTAGAGCGACCGACCCCGAGGGTGACGTCCTGGGACTTAAGGCGCCCGAGCAGCGGCCGTGGGAAAATCCGGAGTCGGCACCCCGTATCTCCGCTGCAGAAAGGGCCAGATACTCGCGGGTGGGCTCATTCGAAAGGGCCTCTCCGGCGGACCGACCGACCCGAAGGTCGAAGGCCCCGGACCCGAGGCGCCGGAGCGGCGCGGAAACGAAATTCGGATATTCGACCGGAAGTATCTCCGGTCCACGGGGTCGCACGGACTCGGGGCCGGCGTCGCCGGAAAGCCCCGGGAAAGACCTTTCGAACGAGACCGGCCGCGCCTCCGGCGGACGAACGCAGCGGACGCTACGGGCGCGCGAACTCCGGACCAGCGTTTTTTTTTTTTCGATCCGCCGTATCTCGGCCGCGGAAAGGGTCGGAGGGTCGAGGGCGGGCTCGTTCGAAAGGTCCCCTCGGGTAGAGCGACCGACCCCGAGGGCGACGTCCTTGGACTTAAGGCGCCCGAGCAGCGGCCGTGGGAAAATCCGGAGACGGCCCCCCGTATCTCCGCCGCGGAAAAGGCCAGATACTCGCGGGTGGGCTCGTTTGAAAGGGCCCCTCCGGCGGACCAATCGACCCGAAGGTCGAAGGCCCCGGGCCCGAGGCGCCGTAGCGGCGCGGTAACGAAATTCAGATATTCGACCGGAAGTATCTCCGGTCCACGGGGTCGCACGGACTCGGGGCCGGCGTCGCCGGAAAGCCCCGGGAAAGACCTTTCGAACGAGACCGGTCACGCCTCCGGCGGACGAACGCAGCGGACGCTACGGGCGAGCAAACTCCGGACGAGCGTTTTTTTTTTTTCGAACCGCCGTATCTCGGCCGCGGAAAGGGTCGGAGGGTCGAGGGCGGGCTCGTTCGAAAGGTCCCCTCGGGTAGAGCGACCGACCCCGAGGGCGACGTCCTGGGACTTAGGGCGCCCGAGCAGCGGCCGTGGGAAAATCCGTAGACGGCACCCCGTATCTCCGCTGCGGAAAGGGCCAGATACTCGCGGGTGGGATCGTTCGAAAGGGCCCCTCCGGCGGACCGACCGACCCGAAGGTCGAAGGACCCGGGCCCGAGGCGCCGGAGCGGCGCTGTAACGAAATTCGGATTTTTGACCGGAAGTATCTCCGGTCCCCCGGGCCGACCGAGGCGCACCCTCCCGGCCGCGGACCCAGCGGGTTCCCCCTTCGCGGGGGACGGTAGGGCGAACAGGTGCCATCAGGTATATAGCTAAGTCGATCGGGGTTGACCAACTGTCGGAGAGGCGAAAGCTCCAGAACCTAAGTCGATGGGGTTGACCAACTGCTGGAGAAGTGAAAGCTCCAGAGCCTAAGTCGATTGGGGTTGACCAACTGTCGGAGAGGCGAAAGCTCTAGAACCTAAGTCTATGGCAGGAGAAGCGAACGCCCCAGAACCTAAGTCGATGGGGTTGACCAACTGCTGGAGAAGTGAAAGCTCAAGAGCCTAAGTCGTTGGGGTTGACCAACTGCTGGAGAGGCGAAAGCTCCAGAGCCTAAGTCGATTGAGGTTGACCAACTGCTGGAAAATCTTTCGGGTTGACCAACGGTTGGAGAAATTTTGGGGTTGACCAACTGTTTGGTTCTCCAGAAAGGCCGGGAGGATGGGGCTTAGTCCGGTGGGGGAGTGCTTAGGAGTGGGATGGCAGGGACCAAACGGTGCGCCGGGTACGAGCTCCAGGGTGTCCGTCGCGGGGTCCAAAGCCGGCCTCGGGTGCACGGTGGTCGGGTTGACGGGGCGATGTTCCCGGGGTCGTATCTCGGCCGGGGAAGGGGGTACGGAGACGTGGGTGGGGTCGTTGGAAAGGGCCCCTCCTGGAGGATGAGGGACCCAAAGGGCTAAGGTCTCGGTCTTAAGGCGCCCGAGCTATGGCCGTTTAAAGGTGCAGCGGTGGAAGTCCGTATCTCCGGCCCCCGGGGTCGCACGGACCCGAGGCTGGCGTCCACGGAAAGCCCCGAGAGAGACCTTTCGAACGAGACCGGCCGCGCCTCCGGCGGACGAACGCAGCGGACGCTAAGGGCGCGCAAACTCCGGACGAGCGTTTTTATTTTTTTCGAACCGCCGTATCTCGGCCGCGAAAAGGGTCGGAGGGACGAGGGCGGGCTCGTTCGAAAGGTCTCCTCGGGTAGAGCGACCGACCCCGAGGGCGACGTCCTCGGACTTAAGGCGCCCGAGAAGCGGCAGTGGGAAAATCCGGAGACGGCCCCCCGTATCTCCGCTGTGGAAGGGGCCAGATACTCCCGGGTGGGCTCGTTCGAAAGGGCCCCTCCGGCGGACCGACCGACCCGAAGTTCGAAGGCCCCGGGCCCGAGGCGCCCGAGATACGGCCGTTCAAAGTTTTCCTAAATTCGACCGGAAGTATCTCCGGTCCCCGGGGTCGCACGGACTCGGGGCCGGCGTCGCCGAAAAGCCCCGGGAAAGACCTTTCGAACGAGACCGGCCGCGCCTCCAGCGGACGAACGCAGCGGACGCTACGGGCGCGCGAACTCCGGACCAGCTTTTTTTTTTTTTCGATCCGCCGTATCTCGGCCGCGGAAAGGGTCGGAGGGTCGAGGGCGGGCTCGTTCGAAAGGTCCCCTCGGGTAGAGCGACCGACCCCGAGGGCGACGTCCTCGGACTTAAGGCGCCCGAGCAGCGGCCGTGGGAAAATCCGGTGACGGCCCCCCGTATCTCCGCCGCGGAAAGGGCCAGATACTCGCGGGTGGGCTCGTTCGAAAGGGCCCCTCCGGCGGACCAATCGACCCGAAGTTCGAAGGCCCCGGACCCGAGGCGCCGGAGCGGCGCGGTAACGAAATTCGGATATTCGACCGGAAGTATCTCCGGTCCACGGGGTCGCACGGACTCGGGGCCGGCGTCGCCGGAAAGCCCCGGGAAAGACCTTTCGAACGAGACCGGTCAAGCCTCCGGCGGACGAACGCAGCGGACGCTACGGGCGCGCGAACTCCGGACCAGCGTTTTTTTTTTCGATCCGCCGTATCTCGTCCGCGGAAAGGGTCGGAGGGTCGAGGGCGGGCTCGTCCGAAAGGTCCCCTCGGGTAGAGCGACCGACCCCGAGGGCGACGTCCTCGGACTTAAGGCGCCCGAGCAGCGGCCGTGGGAAAATCCGGAGACGGCCCCCCGTATCTCCGCCGGGGAAAGGGCCAGATACTCGCGGGTGGGCTCGTTCGAAAGGGCCCCTCCGGCGGACCAATCAACCCGAAGGTCGAAGGCCCCGGGCCCGAGGCGCCGGAGCGGCGCGGTAACGAAACTCGGATATTCGACCGGAAGTATCTCCGGTCCACGGGGTCGCACGGACTCGGGGCCGGCGTCGCCGGAAAGCCCCGGGAAAGACCTTTCGAACGAGACCGGTCAAGCCTTCGGCGGACGAACGCAGCGGACGCTACGGGCGAGCAAACTCCGGACGAGCGTTTTTTTTTTTTCGAACCGCCGTATCTCGGCCGCGGAAAGGGTCGGAGGGTCGAGGGCGGGCTCGTTCGAAAGGTCCTTTCGGGTAGAGCGACCGACCCCGAGGGCGACGTCCTGGGACTTAAGGCGCCCGAGCAGCGGCCGTGGGAAAATCCGGAGACGGCACCCCGTATCTCCGCTGCGGAAAGGGCCAGATACTCGCGGGTGGGCTCGTTCGAAAGGGCCCCTCCGGCGGACCGACCGACCCGAAGGTCGAAGGACCCGGGCCCGAGCCGCCGGAGCGGCGCTGTAACGAAATTCGGATTTTGGACCGGAAGTATCTCCGGTCCCCCGGGCCGACCGAGGCGCACCCTCCCGGCCGCGGTCCCGGCGGGTTCCCCCTTCGCGGGGGACGGTAGGGCGAACAGGTGCCATCAGGTATATAGCTAAGTCGATCGGGGTTGACCAACTGTCAGAGAGGCGAAAGCTCCAGAACCTAAGTCGATGGGGTTGACCAACTGCTGGAGAAGTGAAAGCTCCAGAGCCTAAGTCGATTGGGGTTGACCAACTGTCGGAGAGGCGAAAGCTCTAGATCCTAAGTCTATGGAAGGAGAAGCGAACGCCCCAGAACCTAAGTCGATGGGGTTGACCAACTGCTGGAGAAGTGAAAGCTCAAGAGCCTAAGTTGTTGGGGTTGACCAACTGCTGGAGAGGCGAAAGCTCTAGAACCTAAGTCTATGGAAGGAGAAGCGAACGCCCCAGAACCTAAGTCGATGGGGTTGACCAACTGCTGGAGAAGTGAAAGCTCAAGAGCCTACGTCGATTGAGGTTGACCAACTGCTGGAAACGCGAACGCTCCAAAACCTAAGTCGATTGAGGTTGACCAACTGCTAGAAATGCGAACACTCCAAAACCTAAGTCGATTAAGGTTGACCAACTGCTGGAAACGCGAACACTCCAAAACCTAAGTCGATTGAGGTTGACCAACTGCTGGAAACTCAAACGCTCCAAAACCTAAGTCGATTGGGGTTGACCAACTGCTGGAAAATCTTTCGGGTTGACCAACGGTTGGAGAAATTTTGGGGTTGACCAACTGTTTGGTTCTCCAGAAGGGCCGGGAGGATGGGGCTTAGTCCGGTGGGGGAGTGCTTAAGAGTGGGATGGCAGGGACCGAACGGTGCGCCGGGTACGAGCTCCAGGGTGTCCGTCGCGGGGTCCAAAGCCGGCCTCGGGTGCACGGTGGTCGGGTTGACGGGGCGATGTTCCCGGGGTCGTATCTCGGCCGGGGAAGGGGGTACGGCGACGGGGGTGGGGTCGTTGGAAAGGGCCCCTCCTGGAGGATGAGGGACCCAAAGGGCTAAGGTCTCGGTCTTAAGGCGCCCGAGCTACGGCCGTTTAAAGGTGCAGCGGTGGAAGTCCGTATCTCCGGCCCCCGGGGTCGCACGGACCCGAGGCTGGCGTCCCCGGAAAGCCCCGACAGAGACCTTTCGAACGAGACCGGCCGCGCCTCCGGCGGACGAACGCAGCGGACGTTACGGGCGCGCGAACTCCGGACGAGCGTTTTTTTTTCTTCGAACCGCCGTATCTCGGCCGCGAAAAGGGTCGGAGAGTCGAAGGCGGGCTCGTTCGAAAGGTCCCCTCGGGTAGAGCGACCGACCGACCCCGAGGGCGACGTCCTCGGATTTAAGGCGCCCGAGCAGCGGCAGTGGGAAAATCCGGAGACGGCCCCCCGTATCTCGGACCGACCGACCCGAAGTTCGAAGGCCCCGGGCCCGAGGCGCCCGAGATACGGCTGTTCGAAGTTTTCCGAAATTCGACCGGAAGTATCTCCGGTCCACGGGGTCGCACGGACTCGGGGCCGGCGTCGCCGGAAAGCCCCGGGAAAGACCTTTCGAACGAGACCAGTCACGCCTCCGGCGGACGAACGCAGCGGACGCTACAGGCGAGCAAACTCCGGATGAGCGTTTTTTTTTTTCGAACCGCCGTATCTCGGCCGCGGAAAGGGTCGGAGGGTCGAGGGCGGGCTCGTTCGAAAGGTCCCCTCGGGTAGAGCGACCGACCCCGAGGGCGACGTCCTCGGACTTAAGGCGCCCGAGCAGCGGCCGTGGGAAAATCCGGAGTCGGCACCCCGTATCTCCGCTGCGGAAAGGGCCAGATACTCGCGGGTGGGCTCGTTCGAAAGGGCCCCTCCGGCGGACCGACCGACCCGAAGGTCGAAGGCCCCGGACCCGAGGCGCCGGAGCGGCGCGGTAACGAATTTCGGATATTCGACCGGAAGTATCTCCGGTCCACGGGGTCGCACGGACTCGGGGCCGGCGTCGCCGGAAAGCCCCGGGAAAGACCTTTCGAACGAGACCGGCCGCGCCTCCGGCGGACGAACGCAGCGGACGCTACGGGCGCGCGAACTCCGGACGAGCGTTTTTTTTTTCGATCCGCCGTATCTCGGCCACGGAAAGGGTCGGAGGGTCGAGGGCGGGCTCGTTCGAAAGGTCCCCTCGGGTAGAGCGACCGACCCCGAGGGCGACGTCCTCGGACTTAAGGCGCCCGAGCAGCGGCCATGGGAAAATCCGGAGACGGCCCCCCGTATCTCCGCCGCAGAAAAGGATAGATACTCGCGGGTGGGCTCGTTCGAAAGGGCCCCTCCGGCGGACCAATCGACCCGAAGGTCGAAGGCCCCGGACCCGAGGCGCCGGAGCGGCGCGGTAACGAAATTCGGATATTCGACCGGAAGTATCTCCGGTCCACGGGGTCGCACGGACTCGGGGCCGGCGTCGCCGGAAAGCCCCGGGAAAGACCTTTCGAACGAGACCAGCCGCGCCTCCGGCGGACGAACGCAGCGGACGCTACGGGCGCGCGAACTCCGGACCAGCGTTTTTTTTTTTCGATCCGCCGTATCTCGGCCGCGGAAAGGGTCGGAGGGTCGAGGGCGTGCTCGTTCGAAAGGTCCCCTCGGGTAGAGCGACCGACCCCGAGGGCGACGTCCTCGGACTTAAGGCGCCCGAGCAGCGGCCGTGGGAAAATCCGGGGAAGGCCCCCCGTATCTCCGCCGCGGAAAGGGCCAGATACTCGTGGGTGGGCTCGTTCGAAAGGGCCCATCCGGCGGACCAATCGACCCGAAGGTCGAAGGCCCCGGGCCCGAGGCGCCGGAGCGGCGCGGTAACGAAATTCGGATATTCGACCGGAAGTATCTCCGGTCCACGGGATCGCACGGACTCGGGGCCGGCGTCGCCGGAAAGCCCCGGGAAAGACCTTTCCAACGAGACCGGTCAAACCTCCGGCAGACGAACGCAGCGGACGCTACGGGCGAGCAAACTCCGGACGAGCGTTTTTTTTTTTTTCGAACCGCCGTATCTCGGCCGCGGAAAGGGTCGGAGGGTCGAGGGCGGGCTCGTTCGAAAGGTCCCCTCGGGTAGAGCGACCGACCCCGAGGGCGACGTCCTGGGACTTAAGGCGCCCGAGCAGCGGCCGTGGGAAAATCCGGAGACGGCACCCCGTATCTCCGCTGCGGAAAGGGCCAGATACTCGCGGGTGGGCTCGTTCGAAAGGGCCCCTCCGGCGGACCGAACGACCCGAAGGTCGAAGGACCCGGGCCCGGGGCCGGAGCGGCGCTGTAACGAAATTCGGATTTTCGACCGGAAGTATCTTCGATTGAGGTTGACCAACTGCTGGAAACGCGAACACTCCAAAACCTAAGTCGATTGAGGTTGACCAACTGCTGGAAACTCGAACGCTCCAAAACCTAAGTCGATTGAGGTTGACCAACTGCTGGAAAATCTTTCGGGTTGACCAACGGTTGGAGAAATTTTGGGGTTGACCAACTGTTTGGTTCTCCAGAAGGGCCGGGAGGATGGGGCTTAGTCCGGTGGGGGAGTGCTTAAGAGTGGGATGGCAGGGACTAAACGGTGCGCCGGGTACGAGCTCCAGGGTGTCCGTCGCGGGGTCCAAAGCCGGCCTCGGGTGCACGGTGGTCGGGTTGACGGGGCGATGTTCCCGGGGTCGTATCTCGGCCGGGGAAGGGGGTACGGAGACGTGGGTGGGGTCGTTGGAAAGGGCCCCTCCTGGAGGATGAGGGACCCAAAGGGCTAAGGTCTCGGTCTTAAGGCGCCCGAGCTACGGCCGTTTAAAGGTGCAGCGGTGGAAGTCCGTATCTCCGGCCCCCGGGGTCGCACGGACCCGAGGCTGGCGTCCACGGAAAGCCCCGAGAGAGACCTTTCGAACGAGACCGGCCGCGCCTCCGGCGGACGAACGCAGCGGACGCTACGGGCAAGCGAACTACGGACGAGCGTTTTTTTTTTTTTTTCGAACCGCCGTATCTCGGCCGCGAAAAGGGTCGGAGGGTCGAGGGCGGGCTCGTTCGAAAGGTCTCCTCGGGTAGAGCGACCGACCTCGAGGGCGACGTCCTCGGACTTAAGGCGCCCGAGCAGCGGCAGTGGGAAAATCCGGAGACGGCCCCCCGTATCTCCGCTGCGGAAGGGGCCAGATACTCCCGGGTGGGCTCGTTCGAAAGGGCCCCTCCGGCGGACCGACCGACCCGAAGTTCGAAGGCCCCGGGCCCGAGGCGCCGGAGCGGCGCGGTAACGAAATTCGGATATTCGACCGGAAGTATCTCCGGTCCACGGGGTCGCACGGACTCGGGGCCGGCGTCGCCGGAAAGCCCCGGGAAAGACCTTTCGAACGAGACCGGCCGCGCCTCCGGCGGACGAACGCAGCGGACGCTACGGGCGCGCGAACTCCGGACCAGCGTTTTTTTTTTTTCGATCCGCCGTATCTCGGCCGCGGAAAGGGTCGGAGGGTCGAGGGCGGGCTCGTTCGAAAGGTCCCGTCGGGTAGAGCGACCGACCCCGAGGGCGACGTCCTGGGACTTAAGGCGCCCGAGCAGCGGCCGTGGGAAAATCCGGAGTCGGCACCCCGTATCTCCGCTGCGGAAAGGGCCAGATACTCGCGGGTGGGCTCGTTCGAAAGGGCCCCTCCGGCGGACCGACCGACCCGAAGGTCGAAGGCCCCGGACCCGAGGCGCCGGAGCGGCGCGGTAACGAAATTCGGATATTCGACCGGAAGTATCTCCGGTCCACGGGGTCGCACGGACTCGGGGCCGGCGTCGCCGGAAAGCCCCGGGAAAGACCTTTCGAACGAGACCGGCCGCGCCTCCGGCGGACGAACGCAGCGGACGCTCCGGGCGCGCGAACTCCGGACCAGCGTTTTTTTTTTTCGATCCGCCGTATCTCGGCCGCGGAAAGGGTCGGAGGGTCGAGGGCGGGCTCGTTCGAAAGGTCCCCTCGGGTAGAGCGACCGACCCCGAGGGCGACGTCCTCGGACTTAAGGCGCCCGAGCAGCGGCCGTGGGAAAATCCGGAGACGGCCCCCCGTATCTCCGCCGCGGAAAAGGCCAGATACTCGCGGGTGGGCTCGTTCGAAAGGGCCCCTCCGGCGGACCAATCGACCCGAAGGTCGAAGGCCCCGGACCCGAGGCGCCGGAGCGGCGCGGTAACGAAATTCGGATATTCTACCGGAAGTATCTCCGGTCCACGGGGTCGCACGGACTCGGGGCCGGCGTCGCCGGAAAGCCCCGGGAAAGACCTTTCGAACGAGACCGGCCGCGCCTCCGGCGGACGAACGCAGCGGACGCTACGGGCGCGCGAACTCCGGACCAGCGTTTTTTTTTTTCCGATCCGCCGTATCTCGGCCGCGGAAAGGGTCGGAGGGTCGAGGGCGGGCTCGTTCGAAAGGTCCCCTCGGGTAGAGCGACCGACCCCGAGGGCGACGTCCTCGGACTTAAGGCGCCCGAGCAGCGGCCGTGGGAAAATCCGGAGAAGGCCCCCCGTATCTCCGCCGCGGAAAGGGCCAGATACTCGTGGGTGGGCTCGTTCGAAAGGGCCCATCCGGCGGACCAATCGACCCGAAGGTCGAAGGCCCCGGGCCCGAGGCGCCGGAGCGGCGCGGTAACGAAATTCGGATATTCTACCGGAAGTATCTCCGGTCCACGGGATCGCACGGACTCGGGGCCGGCGTCGCCGGAAAGCCCCGGGAAAGACCTTTCGAACGAGACCGGCCGCGCCTCCGGCGGACGAACGCAGCGGACGCTACGGGCGCGCGAACTCCGGACCAGCGTTTTTTTTTTCCGAACCGCCGTATCTCGGCCGCGGAAAGGGTCGGAGGGTCGAGGGCGGGCTCGTTCGAAAGGTCCCCTCGGGTAGAGCGACCGACCCCGAGGGCGACGTCCTGGGACTTAAGGCGCCCGAGCAGCGGCCGTGGGAAAATCCGGAGACGGCACCCCGTATCTCCGCTGCGGAAAGGGCCAGATACTCGCGGGTGGGCTCGTTCGAAAGGGCCCCTCCGGCGGACCGACCGACCCGAAGGTCGAAGGACCCGGGCCCGAGGCGCCGGAGCGGCGCTGTAACGAAATTCGGATTTTCGACCGGAAGTATCTCCGGTCCCCCAGGCTGACCGAGGCGCACCCTCCCGGCCGCGGACCCGGCGGGTTCCCCCTTCGCGGGGGACGGTAGGGCGAACAGGTGCCATCAGGTATATAGCTAAGTCGATCGGGGTTGACCAACTGTCGGAGAGGCGAAAGCTCCAGAACCTAAGTCCATGGGGTTGACCAACTGCTGGAGAAGTGAAAGCTCCAGAGCCTAAGTCGATTGGGGTTGACCAACTGTCGGAGAGGCGATAGCTCTAGAACCTAAGTCTATGGCAGGAGAAGCGAACGCCCCAGAACCTAAGTCGATGGGGTTGACCAACTGCTGGAGAAGTAAAAGCTCAAGAGCCTAAGTCGTTGGGGTTGACCAACTGCTGGAGAGGCGAAAGCTCCAGAGCCTAAGTCGATTGAGGTTGACCAACTGCTGGAAACGCGAACGCTCCAAAACCTAAGTCGATTGAGGTTGACCAACTGCTGGAAACGCGAACACTCCAAAACCTAAGTCGATTGAGGTTGACCAACTGCTGGAAAATCTTTCGGGTTGACCAACGGTTGGAGAAATTTTGGGGTTGACCAACTGTTTGGTTCTCCAGAAGGGCCGGGAGGATGGGGCTTAGTCCGGTGGGGGAGTGCTTAAGAGTGGGATGGCAGGGACTAAACGGTGCGCCGGGTACGAGCTCCAGGGTGTCCGTCGCGGGGTCCAAAGCCGGCCTCGGGTGCACGGTGGTCGGGTTGACGGGGCGATGTTCCCGGGGTCGTATCTCGGCCGGGGAAGGGGGTACGGAGACGTGGGTGGGGTCGTTGGAAAGGGCCCCTCCTGGAGGATGAGGGACCCAAAGGGCTAAGGTCTCGGTCTTAAGGCGCCCGAGCTACGGCCGTTTAAAGGTGCAGCGGTGGAAGTCCGTATCTCCGGCCCCCGGGGTCGCACGGACCCGAGGCTGGCGTCCACGGAAAGCCCCGAGAGAGACCTTTCGAACGAGACCGGCCGCGCCTCCGGCGGACGAACGCAGCGGACGCTACGGGCAAGCGAACTACGGACGAGCTTTTTTTTTTTTTTTTTCGAACCGCCGTATCTCGGCCGCGAAAAGGGTCGGAGGGTCGAGGGCGGGCTCGTTCGAAAGGTCTCCTCGGGTAGAGCGACCGACCTCGAGGGCGACGTCCTCGGACTTAAGGCGCCCGAGCAGCGGCAGTGGGAAAATCCGGAGACGGCCCCCCGTATCTCCGCTGCGGAAGGGGCCAGATACTCCCGGGTGGGCTCGTTCGAAAGGGCCCCTCCGGCGGACCGACCGACCCGAAGTTCGAAGGCCCCGGGCCGGGTCGAGGGCGGGCTCGTTCGAAAGGTCCCGTCGGGTAGAGCGACCGACCCCGAGGGCGACGTCCTGGGACTTAAGGCGCCCGAGCAGCGGCCGTGGGAAAATCCGGAGTCGGCACCCCGTATCTCCGCTGCGGAAAGGGCCAGATACTCGCGGGTGGGCTCGTTCGAAAGGGCCCCTCCGGCGGACCGAACGACCCGAAGGTCGAAGGACCCGGGCCCGGGGCCGGAGCGGCGCTGTAACGAAATTCGGATTTTCGACCGGAAGTATCTTCGATTGAGGTTGACCAACTGCTGGAAACGCGAACACTCCAAAACCTAAGTCGATTGAGGTTGACCAACTGCTGGAAACTCGAACGCTCCAAAACCTAAGTCGATTGAGGTTGACCAACTGCTGGAAAATCTTTCGGGTTGACCAACGGTTGGAGAAATTTTGGGGTTGACCAACTGTTTGGTTCTCCAGAAGGGCCGGGAGGATGGGGCTTAGTCCGGTGGGGGAGTGCTTAAGAGTGGGATGGCAGGGACTAAACGGTGCGCCGGGTACGAGCTCCAGGGTGTCCGTCGCGGGGTCCAAAGCCGGCCTCGGGTGCACGGTGGTCGGGTTGACGGGGCGATGTTCCCGGGGTCGTATCTCGGCCGGGGAAGGGGGTACGGAGACGTGGGTGGGGTCGTTGGAAAGGGCCCCTCCTGGAGGATGAGGGACCCAAAGGGCTAAGGTCTCGGTCTTAAGGCGCCCGAGCTACGGCCGTTTAAAGGTGCAGCGGTGGAAGTCCGTATCTCCGGCCCCCGGGGTCGCACGGACCCGAGGCTGGCGTCCACGGAAAGCCCCGAGAGAGACCTTTCGAACGAGACCGGCCGCGCCTCCGGCGGACGAACGCAGCGGACGCTACGGGCAAGCGAACTACGGACGAGCGTTTTTTTTTTTTTTTCGAACCGCCGTATCTCGGCCGCGAAAAGGGTCGGAGGGTCGAGGGCGGGCTCGTTCGAAAGGTCTCCTCGGGTAGAGCGACCGACCTCGAGGGCGACGTCCTCGGACTTAAGGCGCCCGAGCAGCGGCAGTGGGAAAATCCGGAGACGGCCCCCCGTATCTCCGCTGCGGAAGGGGCCAGATACTCCCGGGTGGGCTCGTTCGAAAGGGCCCCTCCGGCGGACCGACCGACCCGAAGTTCGAAGGCCCCGGGCCCGAGGCGCCGGAGCGGCGCGGTAACGAAATTCGGATATTCGACCGGAAGTATCTCCGGTCCACGGGGTCGCACGGACTCGGGGCCGGCGTCGCCGGAAAGCCCCGGGAAAGACCTTTCGAACGAGACCGGCCGCGCCTCCGGCGGACGAACGCAGCGGACGCTACGGGCGCGCGAACTCCGGACCAGCGTTTTTTTTTCCGATCCGCCGTATCTCGGCCGCGGAAAGGGTCGGAGGGTCGAGGGCGGGCTCGTTCGAAAGGTCCCGTCGGGTAGAGCGACCGACCCCGAGGGCGACGTCCTGGGACTTAAGGCGCCCGAGCAGCGGCCGTGGGAAAATCCGGAGTCGGCACCCCGTATCTCCGCTGCGGAAAGGGCCAGATACTCGCGGGTGGGCTCGTTCGAAAGGGCCCCTCCGGCGGACCGACCGACCCGAAGGTCGAAGGCCCCGGACCCGAGGCGCCGGAGCGGCGCGGTAACGAAATTCGGATATTCGACCGGAAGTATCTCCGGTCCACGGGGTCGCACGGACTCGGGGCCGGCGTCGCCGGAAAGCCCCGGGAAAGACCTTTCGAACGAGACCGGCCGCGCCTCCGGCGGACGAACGCAGCGGACGCTCCGGGCGCGCGAACTCCGGACCAGCGTTTTTTTTTTTCGATCCGCCGTATCTCGGCCGCGGAAAGGGTCGGAGGGTCGAGGGCGGGCTCGTTCGAAAGGTCCCCTCGGGTAGAGCGACCGACCCCGAGGGCGACGTCCTCGGACTTAAGGCGCCCGAGCAGCGGCCGTGGGAAATTCCGGAGACGGCCCCCCGTATCTCCGCCGCGGAAAAGGCCAGATACTCGCGGGTGGGCTCGTTCGAAAGGGCCCCTCCGGCGGACCAATCGACCCGAAGGTCGAAGGCCCCGGACCCGAGGCGCCGGAGCGGCGCGGTAACGAAATTCGGATATTCTACCGGAAGTATCTCCGGTCCACGGGGTCGCACGGACTCGGGGCCGGCGTCGCCGGAAAGCCCCGGGAAAGACCTTTCGAACGAGACCGGCCGCGCCTCCGGCGGACGAACGCAGCGGACGCTCCGGGCGCGCGAACTCCGGACCAGCGTTTTTTTTTTTTCGATCCGCCGTATCTCGGCCGCGGAAAGGGTCGGAGGGTCGAGGGCGGGCTCGTTCGAAAGGTCCCCTCGGGTAGAGCGACCGACCCCGAGGGCGACGTCCTCGGACTTAAGGCGCCCGAGCAGCGGCCGTGGGAAAATCCGGAGACGGCCCCCCGTATCTCCGCCGCGGAAAAGGCCAGATACTCGCGGGTGGGCTCGTTCGAAAGGGCCCCTCCGGCGGACCAATCGACCCAAAGGTCGAAGGCCCCGGACCCGAGGCGCCGGAGCGGCGCGGTAACGAAATTCGGATATTCTACCGGAAGTATCTCCGGTCCACGGGGTCGCACGGACTCGGGGCCGGCGTCGCCGGAAAGCCCCGGGAAAGACCTTTCGAACGAGACCGGCCGCGCCTCCGGCGGACGAACGCAGCGGACGCTACGGGCGCGCGAACTCCGGACCAGCGTTTTTTTTTTCCGATCCGCCGTATCTCGGCTGCGGAAAGGGTCGGAGGGTCGAGGGCGGGCTCGTTCGAAAGGTCCCCTCGGGTAGAGCGACCGACCCCGAGGGCGACGTCCTCGGACTTAAGGCGCCCGAGCAGCGGCCGTGGGAAAATCCGGAGAAGGCCCCCCGTATCTCCGCCGCGGAAAGGGCCAGATACTCGTGGGTGGGCTCGTTCGAAAGGGCCCATCCGGCGGACCAATCGACCCGAAGGTCGAAGGCCCCGGACCCGAGGCGCCGGAGCGGCGCGGTAACGAAATTCGGATATTCGACCGGAAGTATCTCCGGTCCACGGGGTCGCACGGACTCGGGGCCGGCGTTGCCGGAAAGCCCCGGGAAAGACCTTTCGAACGAGACCAGTCACGCCTCCGGCGGACGAACGCAGCGGACGCTACGGGCGAGCAAACTCCGGACGAGCGTTTTTTTTTTTTCGAACCGCCGTATCTCGGCCGCGGAAAGGGTCGGAGGGTCGAGGGCGGGCTCGTTCGAAAGGTCCCCTCGGGTAGAGCGACCGACCCCGAGGGCGACGTCCTCGGACTTAAGGCGCCCGAGCAGCGGCCGTGGGAAAATCCGGAGTCGGCACCCCGTATCTCCGCTGCGGAAAGGGCCAGATACTCGCGGGTGGGCTCGTTCGAAAGGGCCCCTCCGGCGGACCGACCGACCCGATGGTCGAAGGCCCCGGACCCGAGGCGCCGGAGCGGCGCGGTAACGAATTTCGGATATTCGACCGGAAGTATCTCCGGTCCACGGGGTCGCACGGACTCGGGGCCGGCGTCGCCGGAAAGCCCCGGGAAAGACCTTTCGAACGAGACCGGCCGCGCCTCCGGCGGACGAACGCAGCGGACGCTACGGGCGCGCGAACTCCGGACGAGCGTTTTTTTTTTTCGATCCGCCGTATCTCGGCCGCGGAAAGGGTCGGAGGGTCGAGGGCGGGCTCGTTCGAAAGGTCCCCTCGGGTAGAGCGACCGACCCCGAGGGCGACGTCCTCGGACTTAAGGCGCCCGAGCAGCGGCCGTGGGAAAATCCGGAGACGGCCCCCCGTATCTCCGCCGCAGAAAAGGCCAGATACTCGCGGGTGGGCTCGTTCGAAAGGGCCCCTCCGGCGGACCAATCGACCCGAAGGTCGAAGGCCCCGGACCCGAGGCGCCGGAGCGGCGCGGTAACGAAATTCGGATATTCGACCGGAAGTATCTCCGGTCCACGGGGTCGCACGGACTCGGGGCCGGCGTCGCGGAAAGCCCCGGGAAAGACCTTTCGAACGAGACCAGCCGCGCCTCCGGCGGACGAACGCAGCGGACGCTACGGGCGCGCGAACTCCGGACCAGCGTTTTTTTTTTTTCGATCCGCCGTATCTCGGCCGCGGAAAGGGTCGGAGGGTCGAGGGCGTGCTCGTTCGAAAGGTCCCCTCGGGTAGAGCGACCGACCCCGAGGGCGACGTCCTCGGACTTAAGGCGCCCGAGCAGCGGCCGTGGGAAAATCCGGAGAAGGCCCCCCGTATCTCCGCCGCGGAAAGGGCCAGATACTCGTGGGTGGGCTCGTTCGAAAGGGCCCATCCGGCGGACCAATCGACCCGAAGGTCGAAGGCCCCGGGCCCGAGGCGCCGGAGCGGCGCGGTAACGAAATTCGGATATTCGACCGGAAGTATCTCCGGTCCACGGGATCGCACGGACTCGGGGCCGGCGTCGCCGGAAAGCCCCGGGAAAGACCTTTCGAACGAGACCGGTCAAACCTCCGGCGGACGAACGCAGCGGACGCTACGGGCGAGCAAACTCCGGACGAGCGGTTTTTTTTTTTTTCGAACCGCCGTATCTCGGCCGCGGAAAGGGTCGGAGGGTCGAGGGCGGGCTCGTTCGAAAGGTCCCCTCGGGTAGAGCGACCGACCCCGAGGGCGACGTCCTGGGACTTAAGGCGCCCGAGCAGCGGCCGTGGGAAAATCCGGAGACGGCACCCCGTATCTCCGCTGCGGAAAGGGCCAGATACTCGCGGGTGGGCTCGTTCGAAAGGGCCCCTCCGGCGGACCGAACGACCCGAAGGTCGAAGGACCCGGGCCCGGGGCCGGAGCGGCGCTGTAACGAAATTCGGATTTTCGACCGGAAGTATCTTCGATTGAGGTTGACCAACTGCTGGAAACGCGAACACTCCAAAACCTAAGTCGATTGAGGTTGACCAACTGCTGGAAACTCGAACGCTCCAAAACCTAAGTCGATTGAGGTTGACCAACTGCTGGAAAATCTTTCGGGTTGACCAACGGTTGGAGAAATTTTGGGGTTGACCAACTGTTTGGTTCTCCAGAAGGGCCGGGAGGATGGGGCTTAGTCCGGTGGGGGAGTGCTTAAGAGTGGGATGGCAGGGACTAAACGGTGCGCCGGGTACGAGCTCCAGGGTGTCCGTCGCGGGGTCCAAAGCCGGCCTCGGGTGCACGGTGGTCGGGTTGACGGGGCGATGTTCCCGGGGTCGTATCTCGGCCGGGGAAGGGGGTACGGAGACGTGGGTGGGGTCGTTGGAAAGGGCCCCTCCTGGAGGATGAGGGACCCAAAGGGCTAAGGTCTCGGTCTTAAGGCGCCCGAGCTACGGCCGTTTAAAGGTGCAGCGGTGGAAGTCCGTATCTCCGGCCCCCGGGGTCGCACGGACCCGAGGCTGGCGTCCACGGAAAGCCCCGAGAGAGACCTTTCGAACGAGACCGGCCGCGCCTCCGGCGGACGAACGCAGCGGACGCTACGGGCAAGCGAACTACGGACGAGCGTTTTTTTTTTTTTTCGAACCGCCGTATCTCGGCCGCGAAAAGGGTCGGAGGGTCGAGGGCGGGCTCGTTCGAAAGGTCTCCTCGGGTAGAGCGACCGACCTCGAGGGCGACGTCCTCGGACTTAAGGCGCCCGAGCAGCGGCAGTGGGAAAATCCGGAGACGGCCCCCCGTATCTCCGCTGCGGAAGGGGCCAGATACTCCCGGGTGGGCTCGTTCGAAAGGGCCCCTCCGGCGGACCGACCGACCCGAAGTTCGAAGGCCCCGGGCCCGAGGCGCCGGAGCGGCGCGGTAACGAAATTCGGATATTCGACCGGAAGTATCTCCGGTCCACGGGGTCGCACGGACTCGGGGCCGGCGTCGCCGGAAAGCCCCGGGAAAGACCTTTCGAACGAGACCGGCCGCGCCTCCGGCGGACGAACGCAGCGGACGCTACGGGCGCGCGAACTCCGGACCAGCGTTTTTTTTTTTCGATCCGCCGTATCTCGGCCGCGGAAAGGGTCGGAGGGTCGAGGGCGGGCTCGTTCGAAAGGTCCCGTCGGGTAGAGCGACCGACCCCGAGGGCGACGTCCTGGGACTTAAGGCGCCCGAGCAGCGGCCGTGGGAAAATCCGGAGTCGGCACCCCGTATCTCCGCTGCGGAAAGGGCCAGATACTCGCGGGTGGGCTCGTTCGAAAGGGCCCCTCCGGCGGACCGACCGACCCGAAGGTCGAAGGCCCCGGACCCGAGGCGCCGGAGCGGCGCGGTAACGAAATTCGGATATTCGACCGGAAGTATCTCCGGTCCACGGGGTCGCACGGACTCGGGGCCGGCGTCGCCGGAAAGCCCCGGGAAAGACCTTTCGAACGAGACCGGCCGCGCCTCCGGCGGACGAACGCAGCGGACGCTCCGGGCGCGCGAACTCCGGACCAGCGTTTTTTTTTTTCGATCCGCCGTATCTCGGCCGCGGAAAGGGTCGGAGGGTCGAGGGCGGGCTCGTTCGAAAGGTCCCCTCGGGTAGAGCGACCGACCCCGAGGGCGACGTCCTCGGACTTAAGGCGCCCGAGCAGCGGCCGTGGGAAATTCCGGAGACGGCCCCCCGTATCTCCGCCGCGGAAAAGGCCAGATACTCGCGGGTGGGCTCGTTCGAAAGGGCCCCTCCGGCGGACCAATCGACCCGAAGGTCGAAGGCCCCGGACCCGAGGCGCCGGAGCGGCGCGGTAACGAAATTCAGATATTCTACCGGAAGTATCTCCGGTCCACGGGGTCGCACGGACTCGGGGCCGGCGTCGCCGGAAAGCCCCGGGAAAGACCTTTCGAACGAGACCGGCCGCGCCTCCGGCGGACGAACGCAGCGGACGCTACGGGCGCGCGAACTCCGGACCAGCGTTTTTTTTTCCGATCCGCCGTATCTCGGCCGCGGAAAGGGTCGGAGGGTCGAGGGCGGGCTCGTTCGAAAGGACCCCTCGTTTAGAGCGACCGACCCCGAGGGCGACGTCCTCGGACTTAAGGCGCCCGAGCAGCGGCCGTGGGAAAATCCGGAGAAGGCCCCCCGTATCTCCGCCGCGGAAAGGGCCAGATACTCGTGGGTGGGCTCGTTCGAAAGGGCCCATCCGGCGGACCAATCGACCCGAAGGTCGAAGGCCCCGGGCCCGAGGCGCCGGAGCGGCGCGGTAACGAAATTCGGATATTCTACCGGAAGTATCTCCGGTCCACGGGATCGCACGGACTCGGGGCCGGCGTCGCCGGAAAGCCCCGGGAAAGACCTTTCGAACGAGACCGGTCACGCCTCCGGCGGACGAACGCAGCGGACGCTACGGGCGAGCAAACTCCGGACGAGCGTTTTTTTTTTTTTCGAACCGCCGTATCTCGGCCGCGGAAAGGGTCGGAGGGTCGAGGGCGGGCTCGTTCGAAAGGTCCCCTCGGGTAGAGCGACCGACCCCGAGGGCGACGTCCTGGGACTTAAGGCGCCCGAGCAGCGGCCGTGGGAAAATCCGGAGACGGCACCCCGTATCTCCGCTGCGGAAAGGGCCAGATACTCGGGGGTGGGCTCGTTCGAAAGGGCCCCTCCGGCGGACCGACCGACCCGAAGGTCGAAGGACCCGGGCCCGAGGCGCCGGAGCGGCGCTGTAACGAAATTCGGATTTTCGACCGGAAGTATCTCCGGTCCCCCAGGCTGACCGAGGCGCACCCTCCCGGCCGCGGACCCGGCGGGTTCCCCCTTCGCGGGGGACGGTGGGGCGAACAGGTGCCATCAGGTATATAGCTAAGTCGATCGGGGTTGACCAACTGTCGGAGAGGCGAAAGCTCCAGAACCTAAGTCCATGGGGTTGACCAACTGCTGGAGAAGTGAAAGCTCCAGAGCCTAAGTCGATTGGGGTTGACCAACTGTCGGAGAGGCGATAGCTCTAGAACCTAAGTCTATGGCAGGAGAAGCGAACGCCCCAGAACCTAAGTCGATGGGGTTGACCAACTGCTGGAGAAGTAAAAGCTCAAGAGCCTAAGTCGTTGGGGTTGACCAACTGCTGGAGAGGCGAAAGCTCCAGAGCCTAAGTCGATTGAGGTTGACCAACTGCTGGAAACGCGAACGCTCCAAAACCTAAGTCGATTGAGGTTGACCAACTGCTGGAAACGCGAACACTCCAAAACCTAAGTCGATTGAGGTTTACCAACTGCTGGAAACTCGAACGCTCCAAAACCTAAGTCGATTGAGGTTGACCAACTGCTGGAAAATCTTTCGGGTTGACCAACGGTTGGAGAAATTTTGGGGTTGACCAACTGTTTGGTTCTCCAGAAGGGCCGGGAGGATGGGGCTTAGTCCGGTGGGGGAGTGCTTAAGAGTGGGATGGCAGGGACCAAACGGTGCGCCGGGTACGAGCTCCAGGGTGTCCGTCGCGGGGTCCAAAGCCGGCCTCGGGTGCACGGTGGTCGGGTTGACGGGGCGATGTTCCCGGGGTCGTATCTCGGCCGGGGAAAGGGGTACGGAGACGTGGGTGGGGTCGTTGGAAAGGGCCCCTCCTGGAGGATGAGGGACCCAAAGGGCTAAGGTCTCGGTCTTAAGGCGCCCGAGCTACGGCCGTTTAAAGGTGCAGCGGTGGAAGTCCGTATCTCCGGCCCCCGGGGTCGCACGGACCCGAGGCTGGCGTCCACGGAAAGCCCCGAGAGAGACCTTTCGAACGAGACCGGCCGCGCCTCCGGCGGACGAACGCAGCGGACGCTACGGGCAAGCGAACTACGGACGAGCGTTTTTTTTTTTTTCGAACCGCCGTATCTCGGCCGCGAAAAGGGTCGGAGGGTCGAGGGCGGGCTCGTTCGAAAGGTCTCCTCGGGTAGAGCGACCGACCTCGAGGGCGACGTCCTCGGACTTAAGGCGCCCGAGCAGCGGCAGTGGGAAAATCCGGAGACGGCCCCCCGTATCTCCGCTGCGGAAGGGGCCAGATACTCCCGGGTGGGCTCGTTCGAAAGGGCCCCTCCGGCGGACCGACCGACCCGAAGTTCGAAGGCCCGGGCCCGAGGCGCCCGAGATACGGCCGTTCGAAGTTTTCCTAAATTCGACCGGAAGTATCTCCGGTCCCCGGGGTCGCACGGACTCGGGGCCGGCGTCGCCGAAAAGCCCCGGGAAAGACCTTTCGAACGAGTCCGGCCGCGCCTCCAGCGGACGAACGCAGCGGACGCTACGGGCGCGCGAACTCCGGACCAGCGGTTTTTTTTTTTTCGATCCGCCGTATCTCGGCCGCGGAAAGGGTCGGAGGGTCGAGGGCGGGCTCGTTCGAAAGGTCCCCTCGGGTAGAGCGACCGACCCCGAGGGCGACGTCCTCGGACTTAAGGCGCCCGAGCAGCGGCCGTGGGAAAATCCGGTGACGGCCCCCCGTATCTCCGCCGCGGAAAGGGCCAGATACTCGCGGGTGGGCTCGTTCGAAAGGGCCCCTCCGGCGGACCAATCGACCCGAAGTTCGAAGGCCCCGGACCCGAGGCGCCGGAGCGGCGCGGTAACGAAATTCGGATATTCTACCGGAAGTATCTCCGGTCCACGGGGTCGCACGGACTCGGGGCCGGAGTCGCCGGAAAGCCCCGGGAAAGACCTTTCGAACGAGACCGGCCGCGCCTCCGGCGGACGAACGCAGCGGACGCTACGGGCGCGCGAACTCCGGACCAGCGTTTTTTTTTTTTCGAACCGCCGTATCTCGGCCGCGGAAAGGGTCGGAGGGTCGAGGGCGGGCTCGTTCGAAAGGTCCCCTCGGGTAGAGCGACCGACCCCGAGGGCGACGTCCTGGGACTTAAGGCGCCCGAGCAGCGGCCGTGGGAAAATCCGGAGTCGGCACCCCGTATCTCCGCTGCGGAAAGGGCCAGATACTCGCGGGTGGGCTCGTTCGAAAGGGCCCCTCCGGCGGACCGACCGACCCGAAGGTCGAAGGCCCCGGACCCGAGGCGCCGGAGCGGCGCGGTAACGAAATTCGGATATTCGACCGGAAGTATCTCCGGTCCACGGGGTCGCACGGACTCGGGGCCGGCGTCGCCGGAAAGCCCCGGGAAAGACCTTTCGAACGAGACCGGCCGCGCCTCCGGCGGACGAACGCAGCGGACGCTCCGGGCGCGCGAACTCCGGACCAGCGTTTTTTTTTTTCGATCCGCCGTATCTCGGCCGCGGAAAGGGTCGGAGGGTCGAGGGCGGGCTCGTTCGAAAGGTCCCCTCGGGTAGAGCGACCGACCCCGAGGGCGACGTCCTCGGACTTAAGGCGCCCGAGCAGCGGCCGTGGGAAATTCCGGAGACGGCCCCCCGTATCTCCGCCGCGGAAAAGGCCAGATACTCGCGGGTGGGCTCGTTCGAAAGGGCCCCTCCGGCGGACCAATCGACCCGAAGGTCGAAGGCCCCGGACCCGAGGCGCCGGAGCGGCGCGGTAACGAAATTCGGATATTCTACCGGAAGTATCTCCGGTCCACGGGGTCGCACGGACTCGGGGCCGGCGTCGCCGGAAAGCCCCGGGAAAGACCTTTCGAACGAGACCGGCCGCGCCTCCGGCGGACGAACGCAGCGGACGCTACGGGCGCGCGAACTCCGGACCAGCGTTTTTTTTTCCGATCCGCCGTATCTCGGCCGCGGAAAGGGTCGGAGGGTCGAGGGCGGGCTCGTTCGAAAGGACCCCTCGTTTAGAGCGACCGACCCCGAGGGCGACGTCCTCGGACTTAAGGCGCCCGAGCAGCGGCCGTGGGAAAATCCGGAGAAGGCCCCCCGTATCTCCGCCGCGGAAAGGGCCAGATACTCGTGGGTGGGCTCGTTCGAAAGGGCCCATCCGGCGGACCAATCGACCCGAAGGTCGAAGGCCCCGGGCCCGAGGCGCCGGAGCGGCGCGGTAACGAAATTCGGATATTCTACCGGAAGTATCTCCGGTCCACGGGATCGCACGGACTCGGGGCCGGCGTCGCCGGAAAGCCCCGGGAAAGACCTTTCGAACGAGACCGGTCACGCCTCCGGCGGACGAACGCAGCGGACGCTACGGGCGAGCAAACTCCGGACGAGCGTTTTTTTTTTTTTCGAACCGCCGTATCTCGGCCGCGGAAAGGGTCGGAGGGTCGAGGGCGGGCTCGTTCGAAAGGTCCCCTCGGGTAGAGCGACCGACCCCGAGGGCGACGTCCTGGGACTTAAGGCGCCCGAGCAGCGGCCGTGGGAAAATCCGGAGACGGCACCCCGTATCTCCGCTGCGGAAAGGGCCAGATACTCGCGGGTGGGCTCGTTCGAAAGGGCCCCTCCGGCGGACCGACCGACCCGAAGGTCGAAGGACCCGGGCCCGAGGCGCCGGAGCGGCGCTGTAACGAAATTCGGATTTTCGACCGGAAGTATCTCCGGTCCCCCAGGCTGACCGAGGCGCACCCTCCCGGCCGCGGACCCGGCGGGTTCCCCCTTCGCGGGGGACGGTGGGGCGAACAGGTGCCATCAGGTATATAGCTAAGTCGATCGGGGTTGACCAACTGTCGGAGAGGCGAAAGCTCCAGAACCTAAGTCCATGGGGTTGACCAACTGCTGGAGAAGTGAAAGCTCCAGAGCCTAAGTCGATTGGGGTTGACCAACTGTCGGAGAGGCGATAGCTCTAGAACCTAAGTCTATGGCAGGAGAAGCGAACGCCCCAGAACCTAAGTCGATGGGGTTGACCAACTGCTGGAGAAGTAAAAGTTCAAGAGCCTAAGTCGTTGGGGTTGACCAACTGCTGGAGAGGCGAAAGCTCCAGAGCCTAAGTCGATTGAGGTTGACCAACTGCTGGAAACGCGAACGCTCCAAAACCTAAGTCGATTGAGGTTGACCAACTGCTGGAAACGCGAACACTCCAAAACCTAAGTCGATTGAGGTTTACCAACTGCTGGAAACTCGAACGCTCCAAAACCTAAGTCGATTGAGGTTGACCAACTGCTGGAAAGTCTTTCGGGTTGACCAACGGTTGGAGAAATTTTGGGGTTGACCAACTGTTTGGTTCTCCAGAAGGGCCGGGAGGATGGGGCTTAGTCCGGTGGGGGAGTGCTTAAGAGTGGGATGGCAGGGACCAAACGGTGCGCCGGGTACGAGCTCCAGGGTGTCCGTCGCGGGGTCCAAAGCCGGCCTCGGGTGCACGGTGGTCGGGTTGACGGGGCGATGTTCCCGGGGTCGTATCTCGGCCGGGGAAAGGGGTACGGAGACGTGGGTGGGGTCGTTGGAAAGGGCCCCTCCTGGAGGATGAGGGACCCAAAGGGCTAAGGTCTCGGTCTTAAGGCGCCCGAGCTACGGCCGTTTAAAGGTGCAGCGGTGGAAGTCCGTATCTCCGGCCCCCGGGGTCGCACGGACCCGAAGCTGGCGTCCACGGAAAGCCCCGAGAGAGACCTTTCGAACGAGACCGGCCGCGCCTCCGGCAGACGAACGCAGCGGACGCTACGGGCAAGCGAACTACGGACGAGCGTTTTTTTTTTTTCGAACCGCCGTATCTCGGCCGCGAAAAGGGTCGGAGGGTCGAGGGCGGGCTCGTTCGAAAGGTCTCCTCGGGTAGAGCGACCGACCTCGAGGGCGACGTCCTCGGACTTAAGGCGCCCGAGCAGCGGCAGTGGGAAAATCCGGAGACGGCCCCCCGTATCTCCGCTGCGGAAGGGGCCAGATACTCCCGGGTGGGCTCGTTCGAAAGGGCCCCTCCGGCGGACCGACCGACCCGAAGTTCGAAGGCCCCGGGCCCGAGGCGCCGGAGCGGCGCGGTAACGAAATTCGGATATTCGACCGGAAGTATCTCCGGTCCACGGGGTCGCACGGACTCGGGGCCGGCGTCGCCGGAAAGCCCCGGGAAAGACCTTTCGAACGAGACCGGCCGCGCCTCCGGCGGACGAACGCAGCGGACGCTACGGGCGCGCGAACTCCGGACCAGCGTTTTTTTTTTCGATCCGCCGTATCTCGGCCGCGGAAAGGGTCGGAGGGTCGAGGGCGGGCTCGTTCGAAAGGTCCCGTCGGGTAGAGCGACCGACCCCGAGGGCGACGTCCTGGGACTTAAGGCGCCCGAGCAGCGGCCGTGGGAAAATCCGGAGTCGGCACCCCGTATCTCCGCTGCGGAAAGGGCCAGATACTCGCGGGTGGGCTCGTTCGAAAGGGCCCCTCCGGCGGACCGACCGACCCGAAGGTCGAAGGCCCCGGACCCGAGGCGCCGGAGCGGCGCGGTAACGAAATTCGGATATTCGACCAGAAGTATCTCCGGTCCACGGGGTCGCACGGACTCGGGGCCGGCGTCGCCGGAAAGCCCCGGGAAAGACCTTTCGAACGAGACCGGCCGCGCCTCCGGCGGACGAACGCAGCGGACGCTCCGGGCGCGCGAACTCCGGACCAGCGTTTTTTTTTTTCGATCCGCCGTATCTCGGCCGCGGAAAGGGTCGGAGGGTCCAGGGCGGGCTCGTTCGAAAGGTCCCCTCGGGTAGAGCGACCGACCCCGAGGGCGACGTCCTCGGACTAAAGGCGCCCGAGCAGCGGCCGTGGGAAATTCCGGAGACGGCCCCCCGTATCTCCGCCGCGGAAAAGGCCAGATACTCGCGGGTGGGCTCGTTCGAAAGGGCCCCTCCGGCGGACCAATCGACCCGAAGGTCGAAGGCCCCGGACCCGAGGCGCCGGAGCGGCGCGGTAACGAAATTCGGATATTCTACCGGAAGTATCTCCGGTCCACGGGGTCGCACGGACTCGGGGCCGGCGTCGCCGGAAAGCCCCGGGAAAGACCTTTCGAACGAGACCGGCCGCGCCTCCGGCGGACGAACGCAGCGGACGCTACGGGCGCGCGAACTCCGGACCAGCGTTTTTTTTTCCGATCCGCCGTATCTCGGCCGCGGAAAGGGTCGGAGGGTCGAGGGCGGGCTCGTTCGAAAGGACCCCTCGTTTAGAGCGACCGACCCCGAGGGCGACGTCCTCGGACTTAAGGCGCCCGAGCAGCGGCCGTGGGAAAATCCGGAGAAGGCCCCCCGTATCTCCGCCGCGGAAAGGGCCAGATACTCGTGGGTGGGCTCGTTCGAAAGGGCCCATCCGGCGGACCAATCGACCCGAAGGTCGAAGGCCCCGGGCCCGAGGCGCCGGAGCGGCGCGGTAACGAAATTCGGATATTCTACCGGAAGTATCTCCGGTCCACGGGATCGCACGGACTCGGGGCCGGCGTCGCCGGAAAGCCCCGGGAAAGACCTTTCGAACGAGACCGGTCACGCCTCCGGCGGACGAACGCAGCGGACGCTACGGGCGAGCAAACTCCGGACGAGCGTTTTTTTTTTTTCGAACCGCCGTATCTCGGCCGCGGAAAGGGTCGGAGGGTCGAGGGCGGGCTCGTTCGAAAGGTCCCCTCGGGTAGAGCGACCGACCCCGAGGGCGACGTCCTGGGACTTAAGGCGCCCGAGCAGCGGCCGTGGGAAAATCCGGAGACGGCACCCCGTGTCTCCGCTGCGGAAAGGGCCAGATACTCGCGGGTGGGCTCGTTCGAAAGGGCCCCTCCGGCGGACCGACCGACCCGAAGGTCGAAGGACCCGGGCCCGAGGCGCCGGAGCGGCGCTGTAACGAAATTCGGATTTTCGACCGGAAGTATCTCCGGTCCACGGGGTCGCACGGACTCGGGGCCGGCGTCGCCGGAAAGCCCCGGGAAAGACCTTTCGAACGAGACCGGCCGCGCCTCCGGCGGACGAACGCAGCGGACGCTACGGGCGCGCGAACTCCGGACGAGCGTTTTTTTTTTTCGATCCGCCGTATCTCGGCCGCGGAAAGGGTCGGAGGGTCGAGGGCGGGCTCGTTCGAAAGGTCCCCTCGGGTAGAGCGACCGACCCCGAGGGCGACGTCCTCGGACTTAAGGCGCCCGAGCAGCGGCCGTGGGAAAATCCGGAGACGGCCCCCCGTATCTCCGCCGCAGAAAAGGCCAGATACTCGCGGGTGGGCTCGTTCGAAAGGGCCCCTCCGGCGGACCAATCGACCCGAAGGTCGAAGGCCCCGGACCCGAGGCGCCGGAGCGGCGCGGTAACGAAATTCGGATATTCGACCGGAAGTATCTCCGGTCCACGGGGTCGCACGGACTCGGGGCCGGCGTCGCCGGAAAGCCCCGGGAAAGACCTTTCGAACGAGACCAGCCGCGCCTCCGGCGGACGAACGCAGCGGACGCTACGGGCGCGCGAACTCCGGACCAGCGTTTTTTTTTTTCGATCCGCCGTATCTCGGCCGCGGAAAGGGTCGGAGGGTCGAGGGCGTGCTCGTTCGAAAGGTCCCCTCGGGTAGAGCGACCGACCCCGAGGGCGACGTCCTCGGACTTAAGGCGCCCGAGCAGCGGCCGTGGGAAAATCCGGAGAAGGCCCCCCGTATCTCCGCCGCGGAAAGGGCCAGATACTCGTGGGTGGGCTCGTTCGAAAGGGCCCATCCGGCGGACCAATCGACCCGAAGGTCGAAGGCCCCGGGCCCGAGGCGCCGGAGCGGCGCGGTAACGAAATTCGGATATTCGACCGGAAGTATCTCCGGTCCACGGGATCGCACGGACTCGGGGCCGGCGTCGCCGGAAAGCCCCGGGAAAGACCTTTCGAACGAGACCGGTCAAACCTCCGGCGGACGAACGCAGCGGACGCTACGGGCGAGCAAACTCCGGACGACCTTTTTTTTTTTTTCGAACCGCCGTATCTCGGCCGCGGAAAGGGTCGGAGGGTCGAGGGCGGGCTCGTTCGAAAGGTCCCCTCGGGTAGAGCGACCGACCCCGAGGGCGACGTCCTGGGACTTAAGGCGCCCGAGCAGCGGCCGTGGGAAAATCCGGAGACGGCACCCCGTATCTCCGCTGCGGAAAGGGCCAGATACTCGCGGGTGGGCTCGTTCGAAAGGGCCCCTCCGGCGGACCGAACGACCCGAAGGTCGAAGGACCCGGGCCCGGGGCCGGAGCGGCGCTGTAACGAAATTCGGATTTTCGACCGGAAGTATCTTCGATTGAGGTTGACCAACTGCTGGAAACGCGAACACTCCAAAACCTAAGTCGATTGAGGTTGACCAACTGCTGGAAACTCGAACGCTCCAAAACCTAAGTCGATTGAGGTTGACCAACTGCTGGAAAATCTTTCGGGTTGACCAACGGTTGGAGAAATTTTGGGGTTGACCAACTGTTTGGTTCTCCAGAAGGGCCGGGAGGATGGGGCTTAGTCCGGTGGGGGAGTGCTTAAGAGTGGGATGGCAGGGACTAAACGGTGCGCCGGGTACGAGCTCCAGGGTGTCCGTCGCGGGGTCCAAAGCCGGCCTCGGGTGCACGGTGGTCGGGTTGACGGGGCGATGTTCCCGGGGTCGTATCTCGGCCGGGGAAGGGGGTACGGAGACGTGGGTGGGGTCGTTGGAAAGGGCCCCTCCTGGAGGATGAGGGACCCAAAGGGCTAAGGTCTCGGTCTTAAGGCGCCCGAGCTACGGCCGTTTAAAGGTGCAGCGGTGGAAGTCCGTATCTCCGGCCCCCGGGGTCGCACGGACCCGAGGCTGGCGTCCACGGAAAGCCCCGAGAGTGACCTTTCGAACGAGACCGGCCGCGCCTCCGGCGGACGAACGCAGCGGACGCTACGGGCAAGCGAACTACGGACGAGCGTTTTTTTTTTTTTTCGAACCGCCGTATCTCGGCCGCGAAAAGGGTCGGAGGGTCGAGGGCGGGCTCGTTCGAAAGGTCTCCTCGGGTAGAGCGACCGACCTCGAGGGCGACGTCCTCGGACTTAAGGCGCCCGAGCAGCGGCAGTGGGAAAATCCGGAGACGGCCCCCCGTATCTCCGCTGCGGAAGGGGCCAGATACTCCCGGGTGGGCTCGTTCGAAAGGGCCCCTCCGGCGGACCGACCGACCCGAAGTTCGAAGGCCCCGGGCCCGAGGCGCCGGAGCGGCGCGGTAACGAAATTCGGATATTCGACCGGAAGTATCTCCGGTCCACGGGGTCGCACGGACTCGGGGCCGGCGTCGCCGGAAAGCCCCGGGAAAGACCTTTCGAACGAGACCGGCCGCGCCTCCGGCGGACGAACGCAGCGGACGCTACGGGCGCGCGAACTCCGGACCAGCGTTTTTTTTTTCGATCCGCCGTATCTCGGCCGCGGAAAGGGTCGGAGGGTCGAGGGCGGGCTCGTTCGAAAGGTCCCGTCGGGTAGAGCGACCGACCCCGAGGGCGACGTCCTGGGACTTAAGGCGCCCGAGCAGCGGCCGTGGGAAAATCCGGAGTCGGCACCCCGTATCTCCGCTGCGGAAAGGGCCAGATACTCGCGGGTGGGCTCGTTCGAAAGGGCCCCTCCGGCGGACCGACCGACCCGAAGGTCGAAGGCCCCGGACCCGAGGCGCCGGAGCGGCGCGGTAACGAAATTCGGATATTCGACCGGAAGTATCTCCGGTCCACGGGGTCGCACGGACTCGGGGCCGGCGTCGCCGGAAAGCCCCGGGAAAGACCTTTCGAACGAGACCGGCCGCGCCTCCGGCGGACGAACGCAGCGGACGCTCCGGGCGCGCGAACTCCGGACCAGCGTTTTTTTTTTTCGATCCGCCGTATCTCGGCCGCGGAAAGGGTCGGAGGGTCCAGGGCGGGCTCGTTTGAAAGGTCCCCTCGGGTAGAGCGACCGACCCCGAGGGCGACGTCCTCGGACTAAAGGCGCCCGAGCAGCGGCCGTGGGAAATTCCGGAGACGGCCCCCCGTATCTCCGCCGCGGAAAAGGCCAGATACTCGCGGGTGGGCTCGTTCGAAAGGGCCCCTCCGGCGGACCAATCGACCCGAAGGTCGAAGGCCCCGGACCCGAGGCGCCGGAGCGGCGCGGTAACGAAATTCGGATATTCTACCGGAAGTATCTCCGGTCCACGGGGTCGCACGGACTCGGGGCCGGCGTCGCCGGAAAGCCCCGGGAAAGACCTTTCGAACGAGACCGGCCGCGCCTCCGGCGGACGAACGCAGCGGACGCTACGGGCGCGCGAACTCCGGACCAGCGTTTTTTTTTTCCGATCCGCCGTATCTCGGCCGCGGAAAGGGTCGGAGGGTCGAGGGCGGGCTCGTTCGAAAGGACCCCTCGTTTAGAGCGACCGACCCCGAGGGCGACGTCCTCGGACTTAAGGCGCCCGAGCAGCGGCCGTGGGAAAATCCGGAGAAGGCCCCCCGTATCTCCGCCGCGGAAAGGGCCAGATACTCGTGGGTGGGCTCGTTCGAAAGGGCCCATCCGGCGGACCAATCGACCCGAAGGTCGAAGGCCCCGGGCCCGAGGCGCCGGAGCGGCGCGGTAACGAAATTCGGATATTCTACCGGAAGTATCTCCGGTCCACGGGATCGCACGGACTCGGGGCCGGCGTCGCCGGAAAGCCCCGGGAAAGACCTTTCGAACGAGACCGGTCACGCCTCCGGCGGACGAACGCAGCGGACGCTACGGGCGAGCAAACTCCGGACGAGCGTTTTTTTTTTTTCGAACCGCCGTATCTCGGCCGCGGAAAGGGTCGGAGGGTCGAGGGCGGGCTCGTTCGAAAGGTCCCCTCGGGTAGAGCGACCGACCCCGAGGGCGACGTCCTGGGACTTAAGGCGCCCGAGCAGCGGCCGTGGGAAAATCCGGAGACGGCACCCCGTGTCTCCGCTGCGGAAAGGGCCAGATACTCGCGGGTGGGCTCGTTCGAAAGGGCCCCTCCGGCGGACCGACCGACCCGAAGGTCGAAGGACCCGGGCCCGAGGCGCCGGAGCGGCGCTGTAACGAAATTCGGATTTTCGACCGGAAGTATCTCCGGTCCCCCAGGCTGACCGAGGCGCACCCTCCCGGCCGCGGACCCGGCGGGTTCCCCCTTCGCGGGGGACGGTGGGGCGAACAGGTGCCATCAGGTATATAGCTAAGTCGATCGGGGTTGACCAACTGTCGGAGAGGCGAAAGCTCCAGAACCTAAGTCCATGGGGTTGACCAACTGCTGGAGAAGTGAAAGCTCCAGAGCCTAAGTCGATTGGGGTTGACCAACTGTCGGAGAGGCGATAGCTCTAGAACCTAAGTCTATGGCAGGAGAAGCGAACGCCCCAGAACCTAAGTCGATGGGGTTGACCAACTGCTGGAGAAGTAAAAGCTCAAGAGCCTAAGTCGTTGGGGTTGACCAACTGCTGGAGAGGCGAAAGCTCCAGAGCCTAAGTCGATTGAGGTTGACCAACTGCTGGAAACGCGAACGCTCCAAAACCTAAGTCGATTGAGGTTGACCAACTGCTGGAAACGCGAACACTCCAAAACCTAAGTCGATTGAGGTTTACCAACTGCTGGAAACTCGAACGCTCCAAAACCTAAGTCGATTGAGGTTGACCAACTGCTGGAAAATCTTTCGGGTTGACCAACGGTTGGAGAAATTTTGGGGTTGACCAACTGTTTGGTTCTCCAGAAGGGCCGGGAGGATGGGGCTTAGTCCGGTGGGGGAGTGCTTAAGAGTGGGATGGCAGGGACCAAACGGTGCGCCGGGTACGAGCTCCAGGGTGTCCGTCGCGGGGTCCAAAGCCGGCCTCGGGTGCACGGTGGTCGGGTTGACGGGGCGATGTTCCCGGGGTCGTATCTCGGCCGGGGAAAGGGGTACGGAGACGTGGGTGGGGTCGTTGGAAAGGGCCCCTCCTGGAGGATGAGGGACCCAAAGGGCTAAGGTCTCGGTCTTAAGGCGCCCGAGCTACGGCCGTTTAAAGGTGCAGCGGTGGAAGTCCGTATCTCCGGCCCCCGGGGTCGCACGGACCCGAGGCTGGCGTCCACGGAAAGCCCCGAGAGAGACCTTTCGAACGAGACCGGCCGCGCCTCCGGCGGACGAACGCAGCGGACGCTACGGGCAAGCGAACTACGGACGAGCGTTTTTTTTTTTTCGAACCGCCGTATCTCGGCCGCGAAAAGGGTCGGAGGGTCGAGGGCGGGCTCGTTCGAAAGGTCTCCTCGGGTAGAGCGACCGACCTCGAGGGCGACGTCCTCGGACTTAAGGCGCCCGAGCAGCGGCAGTGGGAAAATCCGGAGACGGCCCCCCGTATCTCCGCTGCGGAAGGGGCCAGATACTCCCGGGTGGGCTCGTTCGAAAGGGCCCCTCCGGCGGACCGACCGACCCGAAGTTCGAAGGCCCGGGCCCGAGGCGCCCGAGATACGGCCGTTCGAAGTTTTCCTAAATTCGACCGGAAGTATCTCCGGTCCCAGGGGGCGCACGGACTCGGGGCCGGCGTCGCCGAAAAGCCCCGGGAAAGACCTTTCGAACGAGACCGGCCGCGCCTCCAGCGGACGAACGCAGCGGACGCTACGGGCGCGCGAACTCCGGACCAGCGGTTTTTTTTTTTCGATCCGCCGTATCTCGGCCGCGGAAAGGGTCGGAGGGTCGAGGGCGTGCTCGTTCGAAAGGTCCCCTCGGGTAGAGCGACCGACCCCGAGGGCGACGTCCTCGGACTTAAGGCGCCCAAGCAGCGGCCGTGGGAAAATCCGGAGAAGGCCCCCCGTATCTCCGCCGCGGAAAGGGCCAGATACTCGTGGGTGGGCTCGTTCGAAAGGGCCCATCCGGCGGACCAATCGACCCGAAGGTCGAAGGCCCCGGGCCCGAGGCGCCGGAGCGGCGCGGTAACGAAATTCGGATATTCGACCGGAAGTATCTCCGGTCCACGGGATCGCACGGACTCGGGGCCGGCGTCGCCGGAAAGCCCCGGGAAAGACCTTTCGAACGAGACCGGTCAAACCTCCGGCGGACGAACGCAGCGGACGCTACGGGCGAGCAAACTCCGGACGAGCGTTTTTTTTTTTTTCGAACCGCCGTATCTCGGCCGCGGAAAGGGTCGGAGGGTCGAGGGCGGGCTCGTTCGAAAGGTCCCCTCGGGTAGAGCGACCGACCCCGAGGGCGACGTCCTGGGACTTAAGGCGCCCGAGCAGCGGCCGTGGGAAAATCCGGAGACGGCACCCCGTATCTCCGCTGCGGAAAGGGCCAGAAACTCGCGGGTGGGCTCGTTCGAAAGGGCCCCTCCGGCGGACCGACCGACCCGAAGGTCGAAGGACCCGGGCCCGGGGCCGGAGCGGCGCTGTAACGAAATTCGGATTTTCGACCGGAAGTATCTCCAGTCCCCCAGGCCGACCGAGGCGCACCCTCCCGGCCGCGGATCCGGCGGGTTCCCCCTTCGCGGGGGACGGTAGGGCGAACAGGTGCCATCAGGTATATAGCTAAGTCGATCGGGGTTGACCAACTGTCGGAGAGGCGAAAGCTCCAGAACCTAAGTCGATGGGGTTGACCAACTGCTGGAGAAGTGAAAGCTCCAGAGCCTAAGTCGATTGGGGTTGACCAACTGTCGGAGAGGCGATAGCTCTAGAACCTAAGTCTATGGCAGGAGAAGCGAACGCCCCAGAACCTAAGTCGATGGGGTTGACCAACTGCTGTAGAAGTAAAAGCTCAAGAGCCTAAGTCGTTGGGGTTGACCAACTGCTGGAGAGGCGAAAGCTCCAGAGCCTAAGTCGATTGAGGTTGACCAACTGCTGGAAACGCGAACGCTCCAAAACCTAAGTCGATTGAGGTTGACCAACTGCTGGAAACGCGAACACTCCAAAACCTAAGTCGATTGAGGTTGACCAACTGCTGGAAACTCGAACGCTCCAAAACCTAAGTCGATTGAGGTTGACCAACTGCTGGAAAATCTTTTGGGTTGGCCAACGGTTGGAGAAATTTTGGGGTTGACCAACTGTTTGGTTCTCCAGAAGGGCCGGGAGGATGGGGCTTAGTCCGGTGGGGGAGTGCTTAAGAGTGGGATGGCAGGGACTAAACGGTGCGCCGGGTACGAGCTCCAGGGTGTCCGTCGCGGGGTCCAAAGCCGGCCTCGGGTGCACGGTGGTCGGGTTGACGGGGCGATGTTCCCGGGGTCGTATCTCGGCCGGGGAAGGGGGTACGGAGACGTGGGTGGGGTCGTTGGAAAGGGCCCCTCCTGGAGGATGAGGGACCCAAAGGGCTAAGGTCTCGGTCTTAAGGCGCCCGAGCTACGGCCGTTTAAAGGTGCAGCGGTGGAAGTCCGTATCTCCGGCCCCCGGGGTCGCACGGACCCGAGGCTGGCGTCCACGGAAAGCCCCGAGAGAGACCTTTCGAACGAGACCGGCCGCGCCTCCGGCGGACGAACGCAGCGGACGCTACGGGCGCGCGAACTACGGACGAGCGTTTTTTTTTTTCGAACCGCCGTATCTCGGCCGCGAAAAGGGTCGGAGGGTCGAGGGCGGGCTCGTTCGAAAGGTTTCCTCGGGTAGAGCGACCGACCCCGAGGGCGACGTCCTCGGACTTAAGGCGCCCGAGCAGCGGCAGTGGGAAAATCCGGAGACGGCCCCCTGTATCTCCGCTGCGGAAGGGGCCAGATACTCCCGGGTGGGCTCGTTCAAAAGGGCCCCTCCGGCGGACCGACCGACCCGAAGGTCGAAGGCCCCGGGCCCGAGGCGCCCGAGATACGGCCGTTCGAAGTTTTCCTAAATTCGACCGGAAGTATCTCCGGTCCCCGGGGTCGCACGGACTCGGGGCCGGCGTCGCCGAAAAGCCCCAGGAAAGACCTTTCGAACGAGACCGGCCGCGCCTCCAGCGGACGAACGCAGCGGACGCTACGGGCGCGCGAACTCCGGACCAGCGTTTTTTTTTTTTCGATCCGCCGTATCTCGGCAGCGGAAAGGGTCGGAGGGTCGAGGGCGGGCTCGTTCGAAAGGTCCCCTCGGGTAGAGCGACCGACCCCGAGGGCGACGTCCTCGGACTTAAGGCGCCCGAGCAGCGGCCGTGGGAAAATCCGGTGACGGCCCCCCGTATCTCCGCCGCGGAAAGGGCCAGATACTCGCGGGTGGGCTCGTTCGAAAGGGACCCTCCGGCGGACCACTCGACCCGAAGTTCGAAGGCCCCGGACCCGAGGCGCCGGAGCGGCGCGGTAACGAAATTCGGATATTCGACCGAAAGTATCTCCGGTCCACGGGGTCGCACGGACTCGGGGCCAGCGTCGCCGGAAAGCCCCGGGAAAGACCTTTCGAACGAGACCAGTCACGCCTCCGGCGGACGAACGCAGCGGACGCTACGGGCGAGCAAACACTGGACGAGCGTTTTTTTTTTTTTCGAACCGCCGTATCTCGGCCGCGGAAAGGGTCGGAGGGTCGAGGGCGGGCTCGTTCGAAAGGTCCCCTCGGGTAGAGCGACCGACCCCGAGGGCGACGTCCTGGGACTTAAGGCGCCCGAGCAGCGGCCGTGGGAAAATCCGGAGACGGCACCCCGTATCTCCGCTGCGGAAAGGGCCAGATACTCGGGGGTGGGCTCGTTCGAAAGGGCCCCTCCGGCGGACCGACCGACCCGAAGGTCGAAGGACCCGGGCCCGAGGCGCTGGAGCGGCGCTGTAACGAAATTCGGATTTTCGACCGGAAGTATCTCCGGTCCCCCAGGCCGACCGAGGCGCACCCTCCCGGCCGCGGACCCGGCGGGTTCCCCCTTCGCGGGGGACGGTAGGGCGAACAGGTGCCATCAGGTATATAGCTAAGTCGATCGGGGTTGACCAACTGTCGGAGAGGCGAAAGCTCCAGAACTCAAGTCGATGGGGTTGACCAACTGCTGGAGAAGTGAAAGCTCCAGAGCCTAAGTCGATTGGGGTTGACCAACTGTCGGAGAGGCGATAGCTCTAGAACCTAAGTCTATGGCAGGAGAAGCGAACGCCCCAGAACCTAAGTCGATGGGGTTGACCAACTGCTGGAGAAGTAAAAGCTCAAGAGCCTAAGTCGTTGGCGTTGACCAACTGCTGGAGAGGCGAAAGCTCCAGAGCCTAAGTCGATTGAGGTTGACCAACTGCTGGAAACGCGAACGCTCCAAAACCTAAGTCGATTGAGGTTGACCAACTGCTGGAAACGCGAACACTCCAAAACCTAAGTCGATTGAGGTTGACCAACTGCTGGAAACTCGAACGCTCCAAAACCTAAGTCGATTGAGGTTGACCAACTGCTGGAAAATCTTTCGGGTTGACCAACGGTTGGAGAAATTTTGGGGTTGACCAACTGTTTGGTTCTCCAGAAGGGCCGGGAGGATGGGGCTTAGTCCGGTGGGGGAGTGCTTAAGAGTGGGATGGCAGGGACCAAACGGTGCGCCGGGTACGAGCTCCAGGGTGTCCGTCGCAGGGTCCAAAGCCGGCCTCGGGTGCACGGTGGTCGGGTTGACGGGGCGATGTTCCCGGGGTCGTATCTCGGCCGGGGAAAGGGGTACGGAGACGTGGGTGGGGTCGTTGGAAAGGGCCCCTCCTGGAGGATGAGGGACCCAAAGGGCTAAGGTCTCGGTCTTAAGGCGCCCGAGCTACGGCCGTTTAAAGGTGCAGCGGTGGAAGTCCGTATCTCCGGCCCCCGGGGTCGCACGGACCCGAGGCTGGCGTCCACGGAAAGCCCCGAGAGAGAACTTTCGAACGAGACCGGCCGCGCCTCCGGCGGACGAACGCAGCGGACGCTACGGGCAAGCGAACTACGGATGAGCGTTTTTTTTTTATTCGAACCGCCGTATCTCGGCCGCGAAAAGGGTCGGAGGGTCGAGGGCGGGCTCGTTCGAAAGGTCTCCTCGGGTAGAGCGACCGACCTCGAGGGCGACGTCCTCGGACTTAAGGCGCCCGAGCAGCGGCAGTGGGAAAGTCCGGAGACGGCCAACCGTATCTCCGCTGCGGAAGGGGCCAGATACTCCCGGGTGGGCTCGTTCGAAAGGGCCCCTCCGGCGGACCGACCGACCCGAAGTTCGAAGGCCCCGGGCCCGAGGCGCCCGAGATACGGCCGTTCGAAGTTTTCCTAAGTTCGACCGGAAGTATCTCCGGTCCCCGGGGTCGCACGGACTCGGGGCCGGCGTCGCCGAAAAGCCCCAGGAAAGACCTTTCGAACGAGACCGGCCGCGCCTCCAGCGGACGAACGCAGCGGACGCTACGGGCGCGCGAACTCCGGACCAGCGTTTTTTTTTTTTTCGAACCGCCGTATCTCGGCCGCGGAAAGGGTCGGAGGGTCGAGGGCGGGCTCGTTCGAAAGGTCCCCTCGGGTAGAGCGACCGACCCCGAGGGCGACGTCCTCGGACTTAAGGCGCCCGAGCAGCGGCCGTGGGAAAATCCGGTGACGGCCCCCCGTATCTCCGCCGCGGAAAGAGCCAGATACTCGCGGGTGGGCTCGTTCGAAAGGGCCCCTCCGGCGGACCAATCGACCCGAAGTTCGAAGGCCCCGGACCCGAGGCGCCGGAGCGGCGCGGTAACGAAATTCGGATATTCGACCGGAAGTATCTCCGGTCCACGGGGTCGCACGGACTCGGGGCCGGCGTCGCCGGAAAGCCCCGGGAAAGACCTTTCGAACGAGACCAGTCACGCCTCCGGCGGACGAACGCAGCGGACGCTACGGGCGAGCAAACTCCGGACGAGCGTTTTTTTTTTTCGAACCGCCGTATCTCGGCCGCGGAAAGGGTCGGAGGGTCGAGGGCGGGCTCGTTCGAAAGGTCCCCTCGGGTAGAGCGACCGACCCCGAGGGCGACGTCCTCGGACTTAAGGCGCCCGAGCAGCGGCCGTGGGAAAATCCGGAGTCGGCACCCCGTATCTCCGCTGCGGAAAGGGCCAGATACTCGCGGGTGGGCTCGTTCGAAAGGGCCCCTCCGGCGGACCGACCGACCCGAAGGTCGAAGGCCCCGGACCCGAGGCGCCGGAGCGGCGCGGTAACGAATTTCGGATATTCGACCGGAAGTATCTCCGGTCCACGGGGTCGCACGGACTCGGAGCCGGCGTCGCCGGAAAGCCCCGGGAAAGACCTTTCGAACGAGACCGGCCGCGCCTCCGGCGGACGAACGCAGCGGACGCTACGGGCGCGCGAACTCCGGACCAGCGTTTTTTTTTTTTCAATCCGCCGTATCTCGGCCGCGGAAAGGGTCGGAGGGTCGAGGGCGTGCTCGTTCGAAAGGTCCCCTCGGGTAGAGCGACCGACGCCGAGGGCGACGTCCTCGGACTTAAGGCGCCCGAGCAGCGGCCGTGGGAAAATCCGGAGAAGGCCCCCCGTATCTCCGCCGCGGAAAGGGCCAGATACTCGTGGGTGGGCTCGTTCGAAAGGGCCCATCCGGCGGACCAATCGACACGAAGGTCGAAGGCCCCGGGCCCGAGGCGCCGGAGCGGCGCGGTAACGAAATTCGGATATTCGACCGGAAGTATCTCCGGTCCACGGGATCGCACGGACTCGGGGCCGGCGTCGCCGGAAAGCCCCGGGAAAGTCCTTTCGAACGAGAACGGTCAAACCTCCGGCGGACGAACGCAGCGGACGCTACGGGCGAGCAAACTCCGGACGAGCTTTTTTTTTTTTTTTCGAACCGCCGTATCTCGGCCGCGGAAAGGGTCGGAGGGTCGAGGGCGGGCTCGTTCGAAAGGTCCCCTCGGGTAGAGCGACCGACCCCGAGGGCGACGTCCTGGGACTTAAGGCGCCCGAGCAGCGGCCGTGGGAAAATCCGGAGACGGCACCCCGTATCTCCGCTGCGGAAAGGGCCAGATACTCGCGGGTGGGCTCGTTCGAAAGGGCCCCTCCGGCGGACCGACCGACCCGAAGGTCGAAGGACCCGGGCCCGAGGCCCCGGAGCGGCGCTGTAACGAAATTCGGATTTTCGACCGGAAGTATCTCCGGTCCCCCAGGCCGACCGAGGCGCACCCTCCCGGCCGCGGACCCGGCGGGTTCCCCCTTCGCGGGGGACGGTAGGGCGAACAGGTGCCATCAGGTATATAGCTAAGTCGATCGGGGTTGACCAACTGTCGGAGAGGCGAAAGCTCCAGAACCTAAGTCGATGGGGTTGACCAACTGCTGGAGAAGTGAAAGCTCCAGAGCCTAAGTCGATTGGGGTTGACCAACTGTCGGAGAGGCGATAGCTCTAGAACCTAAGTCTATGGCAGGAGAAGCGAACGCCCCAGAACCTAAGTCGATGGGGTTGACCAACTGCTGTAGAAGTAAAAGCTCAAGAGCCTAAGTCGTTGGGGTTGACCAACTGCTGGAGAGGCGAAAGCTCCAGAGCCTAAGTCGATTGAGGTTGACCAACTGCTGGAAACGCGAACGCTCCAAAACCTAAGTCGATTGAGGTTGACCAACTGCTGGAAACGCGAACACTCCAAAACCTAAGTCGATTGAGGTTGACCAACTGCTGGAAACTCGAACGCTCCAAAACCTAAGTCGATTGAGGTTGACCAACTGCTGGAAAATCTTTCGGGTTGACCAACGGTTGGAGAAATTTTGGGGTTGACCAACTGTTTGGTTCTCCAGAAGGGCCGGGAGGATGGGGCTTAGTCCGGTGGGGGAGTGCTTAAGAGTGGGATGGCAGGGACCAAACGGTGCGCCGGGTACGAGCTCCAGGGTGTCCGTCGCGGGGTCCAAAGCCGGCCTCGGGTGCACGGTGGTCGGGTTGACGGGGCGATGTTCCCGGGGTCGTATCTCGGCCGGGGAAAGGGGTACGGAGACGTGGGTGGGGTCGTTGGAAAGGGCCCCTCCTGGAGGATGAGGGACCCAAAGGGCTAAGGTCTCGGTCTTAAGGCGCCCGAGCTACGGCCGTTTAAAGGTGCAGCGGTGGAAGTCCGTATCTCCGGCCCCCGGGGTCGCACGGACCCGAGGCTGGCGTCCACGGAAAGCCCCGAGAGAGACCTTTCGAACGAGACCGGCCGCGCCTCCGGCGGACGAACGCAGCGGACGCTACGGGCGCGCGAACTCCGGACGAGCTTTTTTTTTTTTTCGAACCGCCGTATCTCGGCCGCGAAAAGGGTCGGAGGGTCGAGGGCGGGCTCGTTCGAAAGGTCTCCTCGGGTAGAGCGACCGACCCCGGGGGGCGACGTCCTCGGACTTAAGACGCCCGAGCAGCGGCAGTGGGAAAATCCGGAGACGGCCCCCCGTATCTCCGCTGCGGAAGGGGCCAGATACTCCCGGGTGGGCTCGTTCGAAAGGGCCCCTCCGGCGGACCGACCGACCCGAAGTTCGAAGGCCCCGGGCCGAGGCGCCCGAGATACGGCCGTTCGAAGTTTTCCTAAATTCGACCGGAAGTATCTCCGGTCCCCGGGGTCGCACGGACTCGGGCCCGGCGTCGCCGGAAAGCCCCGGGAAAGACCTTTCGAACGAGACCGGCCGCGCCTCCGGCGGACGAACGCAGCGGACGCTACGGGCGAGCAAACTCCGGACGAGCGTTTTTTTTTTTTTCGAACCGCCGTATCTCGGCCGCGGAAAGGGTCGGAGGGTCGAGGGCGGGCTCGTTTGAAAGGTCCCCTCGGGTAGAGCGACCGACCCCGAGGGCGACGTCCTGGGACTTAAGGCGCCCGAGCAGCGGCCGTGGGAAAATCCGGAGACGGCACCCCGTATCTCCGCTGCGGAAAGGGCCAGATACTCGCGGGTGGGCTCGTTCGAAAGGGCCCCTCCGGCGGACCGACCGACCCGAAGGTCGAAGGACCCGGGCCCGAGGCGCCGGAGCGGCGCTGTAACGAAATTCGGATTTTCGACCGGAAGTATCTCCGGTCCACGGGGTCGCACGGACTCGGGGCCGGCGTCGCCGGAAAGCCCCGGGAAAGACCTTTCGAACGAGACCGGCCGCGCCTCCAGCGGACGAACGCAGCGGACGCTACGGGCGCGCGAACTCCGGACCAGCGTTTTTTTTTTTCGATCCGCCGTATCTCGGCAGCGGAAAGGGTCGGAGGGTCGAGGGCGGGCTCGTTCGAAAGGTCCCCTCGGGTAGAGCGACCGACCCCGAGGGCGACGTCCTCGGACTTAAGGCGCCCGAGCAGCGGCCGTGGGAAAATCCGGTGACGGCCCCCCGTATCTCCGCCGCGGAAAGGGCCAGATACTCGCGGGTGGGCTCGTTCGAAAGGGACCCTCCGGCGGACCACTCGACCCGAAGTTCGAAGGCCCCGGACCCGAGGCGCCGGAGCGGCGCGGTAACGAAATTCGGATATTCGACCGGAAGTATCTCCGGTCCACGGGGTCGCACGGACTCGGGGCCAGCGTCGCCGGAAAGCCCCGGGAAAGACCTTTCGAACGAGACCAGTCACGCCTCCGGCGGACGAACGCAGCGGACGCTACGGGCGAGCAAACTCCGGACGAGCGTTTTTTTTTTTCGAACCGCCGTATCTCGGCCGCGGAAAGGGTCGGAGGGTCGAGGGCGGGCTCCTTCGAAAGGTCCCCTCGGGTAGAGCGACCGACCCCGAGGGCGACGTCCTGGGACTTAAGGCGCCCGAGCAGCGGCCGTGGGAAAATCCGGAGACGGCACCCCGTATCTCCGCTGCGGAAAGGGCCAGATACTCGCGGGTGGGCTCGTTCGAAAGGGCCCCTCCGGCGGACCGACCGACCCGAAGGTCGAAGGACCCGGGCCCGAGGCGCCGGAGCGGCGCTGTAACGAAATTCGGATTTTCGACCGGAAGTATCTCCGGTCCCCCAGGCCGACCGAGGCGCACCCTCCCGGCCGCGGACCCGGCGGGTTCCCCCTTCGCGGGGGACGGTAGGGCGAACAGGTGCCATCAGGTATATAGCTAAGTCGATCGGGGTTGACCAACTGTCGGAGAGGCGAAAGCTCCAGAACCTAAGTCGATGGGGTTGACCAACTGCTGGAGAAGTGAAAGCTCCAGAGCCTAAGTCGATTGGGGTTGACCAACTGTCGGAGAGGCGATAGCTCTAGAACCTAAGTCTATGGCAGGAGAAGCGAACGCCCCAGAACCTAAGTCGATGGGGTTGACCAACTGCTGGAGAAGTAAAAGCTCAAGAGCCTAAGTCGTTGGGGTTGACCAACTGCTGGAGAGGCGAAAGCTCCAGAGCCTAAGTCGATTGAGGTTGACCAACTGCTGGAAACGCGAACGCTCCAAAACCTAAGTCGATTGAGGTTGACCAACTGCTGGAAACGCGAACACTCCAAAACCTAAGTCGATTGAGGTTGACCAACTGCTGGAAACTCGAACGCTCCAAAACCTAAGTCGATTGAGGTTGACCAACTGCTGGAAAATCTTTCGGGTTGACCAACGGTTGGAGAAATTTTGGGGTTGACCAACTGTTTGGTTCTCCAGAAGGGCCGGGAGGATGGGGCTTAGTCCGGTGGGGGAGTGCTTAAGAGTGGGATGGCAGGGACCAAACGGTGCGCCGGGTACGAGCTCCAGGGTGTCCGTCGCGGGGTCCAAAGCCGGCCTCGGGTGCACGGTGGTCGGGTTGACGGGGCGATGTTCCCGGGGTCGTATCTCGGCCGGGGAAAGGGGTACGGAGACGTGGGTGGGGTCGTTGGAAAGGGCCCCTCCTGGAGGATGAGGGACCCAAAGGGCTAAGGTCTCGGTCTTAAGGCGCCCGAGCTACGGCCGTTTAAAGGTGCAGCGGTGGAAGTCCGTATCTCCGGCCCCCGGGGTCGCACGGACCCGAGGCTGGCGTCCACGGAAAGCCCCGAGAGAGACCTTTCGAACGAGACCGGCCGCGCCTCCGGCGGACGAACGCAGCGGACGCTACGGGCAAGCGAACTACGGATGAGCGTTTTTTTTTTATTCGAACCGCCGTATCTCGGCCGCGAAAAGGGTCGGAGGGTCGAGGGCGGGCTCGTTCGAAAGGTCTCCTCGGGTAGAGCGACCGACCTCGAGGGCGACGTCCTCGGACTTAAGGCGCCCGAGCAGCGGCAGTGGGAAAGTCCGGAGACGGCCAACCGTATCTCCGCTGCGGAAGGGGCCAGATACTCCCGGGTGGGCTCGTTCGAAAGGGCCCCTCCGGCGGACCGACCGACCCGAAGATCGAAGGCCCCGGGCCCGAGGCGCCCGAGATACGGCCGTTCGAAGTTTTCCTAAATTCGACCGGAAGTATCTCCGGTCCCCGGGGTCGCACGGACTCGGGGCCGGCGTCGCCGAAAAGCCCCGGGAAAGACCTTTCGAACGAGACCGGCCGCGCCTCCAGCGGACGAACGCAGCGGACGCTACGGGCGCGCGAACTCCGGACCAGCGTTTTTTTTTTTTTCGAACCGCCGTATCTCGGCCGCGGAAAGGGTCGGAGGGTCGAGGGCGGGCTCGTTCGAAAGGTCCCCTCGGGTAGAGCGACCGACCCCGAGGGCGACGTCCTCGGACTTAAGGCGCCCGAGCAGCGGCCGTGGGAAAATCCGGTGACGGCCCCCCGTATCTCCGCCGCGGAAAGGGCCAGATACTCGCGGGTGGGCTCGTTCGAAAGGGCCCCTCCGGCGGACCAATCGACCCGAAGTTCGAAGGCCCCGGACCCGAGGCGCCGGAGCGGCGCGGTAACGAAATTCGGATATTCGACCGGAAGTATCTCCGGTCCACGGGGTCGCACGGACTCGGGGCTGGCGTCGCCGGAAAGCCCCGGGAAAGACCTTTCGAACGAGACCAGTCACGCCTCCGGCGGACGAACGCAGCGGACGCTACGGGCGAGCAAACTCCGGACGAGCGTTTTTTTTTTTCGATCCGCCGTATCTCGGCCGCGGAAAGGGTCGGAGGGTCGAGGGCGGGCTCGTTCGAAAGGTCCCCTCGGGTAGAGCGACCGACCCCGAGGGCGACGTCCTCGGACTTAAGGCGCCCGAGCAGCGGCCGTGGGAAAATCCGGAGACGGCCCCCCGTATCTCCGCCGCGGAAAAGGCCAGATACTCGCGGGTGGGCTCGTTCGAAAGGGCCCCTCCGGCGGACCAATCGACCCGAAGGTCGAAGGCCCCGGACCCGAGGCGCCGGAGCGGCGCGGTAACGAAATTCGGATATTCTACCGGAAGTATCTCCGGTCCACGGGGTCGCACGGACTCGGGGCCGGCGTCGCCGGAAAGCCCCGGGAAAGACCTTTCGAACGAGACCGGCCGCGCCTCCGGCGGACGAACGCAGCGGACGCTACGGGCGCGCGAACTCCGGACCAGCGTTTTTTTTTTTCGATCCGCCGTATCTCGGCCGCGGAAAGGGTCGGAGGGTCGAGGGCGGGCTCGTTCGAAAGGTCCCCTCGGGTAGAGCGACCGACCCCGAGGGCGACGTCCTCGGACTTAAGGCGCCCGAGCAGCGGCCGTGGGAAAATCCGGAGAAGGCCCCCCGTATCTCCGCCGCGGAAAGGGCCAGATACTCGTGGGTGGGCTCGTTCGAAAGGGCCCATCCGGCGGACCAATCGACCCGAAGGTCGAAGGCCCCGGGCCCGAGGCGCCGGAGCGGCGCGGTAACGAAATTCGGATATTCGACCGGAAGTATCTCCGGTCCACGGGATCGCACGGACTCGGGGCCGGCGTCGCCGGAAAGCCCCGGGAAAGACCTTTCGAACGAGACCGGCCGCGCCTCCGGCGGACGAACGCAGCGGACGCTACGGGCGCGCGAACTCCGGACCAGCGGTTTTTTTTTTCGATCCGCCGTATCTCGGCCGCGGAAAGGGTCGGAGGGTCGAGGGCGGGCTCGTTCGAAAGGTCCCCTCGGGTAGAGCGACCGACCCCGAGGGCGACGTCCTCGGACTTAAGGCGCCCGAGCAGCGGCCGTGGGAAAATCCGGAGAAGGCCCCCCGTATCTCCGCCGCGGAAAGGGCCAGATACTCGTGGGTGGGCTCGTTCGAAAGGGCCCATCCGGCGGACCAATCGACCCGAAGGTCGAAGGCCCCGGGCCCGAGGCGCCGGAGCGGCGCGGTAACGAAATTCGGATATTCGACCGGAAGTATCTCCGGTCCACGGGATCGCACGGACTCGGGGCCGGCGTCGCCGGAAAGCCCCGGGAAAGACCTTTCGAACGAGACCGGTCACGCCTCCGTCGGACGAACGCAGCGGAAGCTACGGGCGAGCAAACTCCGGACGAGCGTTTTTTTTTTTTTCGAACCGCCGTATCTCGGCCGCGGAAAGGGTCGGAGGGTCGAGGGCGGGCTCGTTCGAAAGGTCCCCTCGGGTAGAGCGACCGACCCCGAGGGCGACGTCCTGGGACTTAAGGCGCCCGAGCAGCGGCCGTGGGAAAATCCGGAGACGGCACCCCGTATCTCCGCTGCGGAAAGGGCCAGATACTCGCGGGTGGGCTCGTTCGAAAGGGCCCCTCCGGCGGACCGACCGACCCGAAGGTCGAAGGACCCGGGCCCGAGGCGCCGGAGCGGCGCTGTAACGAAATTCGGATTTTCGACCGGAAGTATCTCCAGTCCCCCAGGCCGACCGAGGCGCACCCTCCCGGCCGCGGACCCGGCGGGTTCCCCCTTCGCGGGGGACGGTAGGGCGAACAGGTGCCATCAGGTATATAGCTAAGTCAATCGGGGTTGACCAACTGTCGGAGAGGCGAAAGCTCCAGAACCTAAGTCGATGGGGTTGACCAACTGCTGGAGAAGTGAAAGCTCCAGAGCCTAAGTCGATTGGTGTTGACCAACTGTCGGAGAGGCGATAGCTCTAGAACCTAAGTCTATGGCAGGAGAAGCGAACGCCCCAGAACCTAAGTCGATGGGGTTGACCAACTGATGGAGAAGTAAAAGCTCAAGAGCCTAAGTCGTTGGGGTTGACCAACTGCTGGAGAGGCGAAAGCTCCAGAGCCTAAGTCGATTGAGGTTGACCAACTGCTGGAAACGCGAACGCTCCAAAACCTAAGTCGATTGAGGTTGACCAACTGCTGGAAACGCGAACACTCCAAAACCTAAGTCGATTGAGGTTGACCAACTGCTGGAAACTCGAACGCTCCATAACCTAAGTCGATTGAGGTTGACCAACTGCTGGAAAATCTTTCGGGTTGACCAACGGTTGGAGAAATTTTGGGGTTGACCAACTGTTTGGTTCTCCAGAAGGGCCGGGAGGATGGGGCTTAGTCCGGTGGGGGAGTGCTTAAGAGTGGGATGGCAGGGACCAAACGGTGCGCCGGGTAGGAGCTCCAGGGTGTCCGTCGCGGGGTCCAAAGCCGGCCTCGGGTGCACGGTGGTCGGGTTGACGGGGCGATGTTCCCGGGGTCGTATCTCGGCCGGGGAAAGGGGTACGGAGACGTGGGTGGGGTCGTTGGAAAGGACCCCTTCTGGAGGATGAGGGACCCAAGGGCTAAGGTCTCGGTCTTAAGGCGCCCGAGCTACGGCCGTTTAAAGGTGCAGCGGTGGAAGTCCGTATCTCCGGCCCCCGGGGTCGCACGGACCCGAGGCTGGCGTCCACGGAAAGCCCCGAGAGAGACCTTTCGAACGAGACCGGCCGCGCCTCCGGCGGACGAACGCAGCGGACGCTACGGGCAAGCGAACTACGGACGAGCGTTTTTTTTTTTTTCGAACCGCCGTATCTCGGCCGCGAAAAGGGTCGGAGGGTCGAGGGCGGGCTCGTTCGAAAGGTCTCCTCGGGTAGAGCGACCGACCTCGAGGGCGACGTCCTCGGACTTAAGGCGCCCGAGCAGCGGCAGTGGGAAAGTCCGGAGACGGCCAACCGTATCTCCGCAGCGGAAGGGGCCAGATACTCCCGGGTGGGCTCGTTCGAAAGGGCCCCTCCGGCGGACCGACCGACCCGAAGTTCGAAGGCCCCGGACCCGAGGGGCCGGAGCGGCGCGGTAATGAAATTCGGATATTCGACCGGAAGTATCTCCGGTCCCCGGGGTCGCACGGACTCGGGGCCGGCGTCGCCGGAAAGCCCCGGGAAAGACCTTTCGAACGAGACCGGCCGCGCTTCCGGCGGACGAACGCAGCGGACGCTACGGGCGCGCGAACTCCGGACCAGCGTTTTTTTTTTTTTCGATCCGCCGTATCTCGGCCGCGGAAAGGGTCGGAGGGTCGAGGGCGGGCTCGTTCGAAAGGTCCCCTCGGGTAGAGCGACCGACCCCGAGGGCGACGTCCTCGGACTTAAGGCGCCCGAGCAGCGGCCGTGGGAAAATCCGGTGACGGCCCCCCGTATCTCCGCCGCGGAAAGGGCCAGATACTCGCGGGTGGGCTCGTTCGAAAGGGCCCCTCCGGCGGACCAATCGACCCGAAGTTCGAAGGCCCCGGACCCGAGGCGCCGGAGCGGCGCGGTAACGAAATTCGGATATTCTACCGGAAGTATCTCCGGTCCACGGGGTCGCACGGACTCGGGGCCGGAGTCGCCGGAAAGCCCCGGGAAAGACCTTTCGAACGAGACCGGCCGCGCCTCCGGCGGACGAACGCAGCGGACGCTACGGGCGCGCGAACTCCGGACCAGCGTTTTTTTTTTTTCGAACCGCCGTATCTCGGCCGCGGAAAGGGTCGGAGGGTCGAGGGCGGGCTCGTTCGAAAGGTCCCCTCGGGTAGAGCGACCGACCCCGAGGGCGACGTCCTGGGACTTAAGGCGCCCGAGCAGCGGCCGTGGGAAAATCCGGAGACGGCACCCCGTATCTCCGCTGCGGAAAGGGCCAGATACTCGCGGGTGGGCTCGTTCGAAAGGGCCCCTCCGGCGGACCGACCGACCCGAAGGTCGAAGGACCCGGGCCCGAGGCGCCGGAGCGGCGCTGTAACGAAATTCGGAGTTTCGACCGGAAGTATCACCGGTCCCCCAGGCCGACCGAGGCGCACCCTCCCGGCCGCGGACCCGGCGGGTTCCCCCTTCGCGGGGGACGGTAGGGCGAACAGGTGCCATCAGGTATATAGCTAAGTCGATCGGGGTTGACCAACTGTCGGAGAGGCGAAAGCTCCAGAACCTAAGTCGATGGGGTTGACCAACTGCTGGAGAAGTGAAAGCTCCAGAGCCTAAGTCGATTGGGGTTGACCAACTGTCGGAGAGGCAATAGCTCTAGAACCTAAGTCTATGGCAGGAGAAGCGAACGCCCCAGAACCTAAGTCGATGGGGTTGACCAACTGCTGGAGAAGTAAAAGCTCAAGAGCCTAAGTCGTTGGGGTTGACCAACTGCTGGAGAGGCGAAAGCTCCAGAGCCTAAGTCGATTGAGGTTGACCAACTGCTGGAAACGCGAACGCTCCAAAACCTAAGTCGATTGAGGTTGATCAACTGCTGGAAACGCGAACACTCCAAAACCTAAGTCGATTGAGGTTGACCAACTGCTGGAAACTCGAACGCTCCAAAACCTAAGTCGATTGAGGTTGACCAACTGCTGGAAAATCTTTCGGGTTGACCAACGGTTGGAGAAATTTTGGGGTTGACCAACTGTTTGGTTCTCCAGAAGGGCCGGGAGGATGGGGCTTAGTCCGGTGGGGGAGTGCTTAAGAGTGGGATGGCAGGGACCAAACGGTGCGCCGGGTACGAGCTCCAGGGTGTCCGTCGCGGGGTCCAAAGCCGGCCTCGGGTGCACGGTGGTCGGGTTGACGGGGCGATGTTCCCGGGGTCGTATCTCGGCCGGGGAAAGGGGTACGGAGACGTGGGTGGGGTCGTTGGAAAGGGCCCCTCCTGGAGGATGAGGGACCCAAAGGGCTAAGGTCTCGGTCTTAAGTCGCCCGAGCTACGGCCGTTTAAAGGTGCAGCGGTGGAAGTCCGTATCTCCGGCCCCCGGGGTCGCACGGACCCGAGGCTGGCGTCCACGGAAAGCCCCGAGAGAGACCTTTCGAACGAGACCGGCCGCGCCTCCGGCGGACGAACGCAGCGGACGCTACGGGCAAGCGAACTGCGGACTAGCGTTTTTTTTTTTTTTCGAACCGCCGTATCTCGGCCGCGAAAAGGGTCGGAGGGTCGAGGGCGGGCTCGTTCGAAAGGTCTCCTCGGGTAGAGCGACCGACCTCGAGGGCGACGTCCTCGGACTTAAGGCGCCCGAGCAGCGGCAGTGGGAAAATCCGGAGACGGCCAACCGTATCTCCGCTGCGGAAGGGGCCAGATACTCCCGGGTGGGCTCGTTCGAAAGGGCCCCTCCGGCGGACCGACCGACCCGAAGTTCGAAGGCCCCGGGCCCGAGGCGCCGGAGCGGCGCGGTAACGAAATTCGGATATTCGACCGGAAGTATCTCCGGTCCACGGGGTCGCACGGACTCGGGGCCGGCGTCGCCGGAAAGCCCCGGGAAAGACCTTTCGAACGAGACCGGCCGCGCCTCCGGCGGACGAACGCAGCGGACGCTACGGGCGCGCGAACTCCGGACCAGCTTTTTTTTTTTTCGATCCGCCGTATCTCGGCCGCGGAAAGGGTCGGAGGGTCGAGGGCAGGCTCGTTCGAAAGGTCCCCTCGGGTAGAGCGACCGACCCCGAGGGCGACGTCCTCGGACTTAAGGCGCCCGAGCAGCGGCCGTGGGAAAATCCGGAGACGGCCCCCCGTATCTCCGCCGCGGAAAAGGCCAGATACTCGCGGGTGGGCTCGTTCGAAAGGGCCCCTCCGGCGGACCAATCGAATCGAAGGTCGAAGGCCCCGGACCCGAGGCGCCGGAGCGGCGCGGTAACGAAATTCGGATATTCTACCGGAAGTATCTCCGGTCCACGGGGTCGCACGGACTCGGGGCCGGCGTCGCCGGAAAGCCCCGGGAAAGACCTTTCGAACGAGACCGGCCGCGCCTCCGTCGGACGAACGCAGCGGACGCTACGGGCAAGCGAACTACGGACGAGCGTTTTTTTTTTTTTCGAACCGCCGTATCTCGGCCGCGAAAAGGGTCGGAGGGTCGAGGGCGGGCTCGTTCGAAAGGTCTCCTCGGGTAGAGCGACCGACCTCGAGGGCGACGTCCTCGGACTTAAGGCGCCCGAGCAGCGGCAGTGGGAAAATCCGGAGACGGCCCCCCGTATCTCCGCTGCGGAAGGGGCCAGATACTCCCGGGTGGGCTCGTTCGAAAGGGCCCCTCCGGCGGACCGACCGACCCGAAGTTCGAAGGCCCCGGGCCCGAGGCGCCCGAGATACGGCCGTTCGAAGTTTTCCTAAATTCGACCGGAAGTATCTCCGGTCCCCGGGGTCGCACGGACTCGGGGCCGGCGTCGCCGAAAAGCCCCGGGAAAGACCTTTCGAACGAGACCGGCCGCGCCTCCAGCGGACGAACGCAGCGGACGCTACGGGCGCGCGAACTCCGGACCAGCGTTTTTTTTTTTTTCGATCCGCCGTATCTCGGCCGCGGAAAGGGTCGGAGGGTCGAGGGCGGGCTCGTTCGAAAGGTCCCCTCGGGTAGAGCGACCGACCCCGAGGGCGACGTCCTCGGACTTAAGGCGCCCGAGCAGCGGCCGTGGGAAAATCCGGTGACGGCCCCCCGTATCTCCGCCGCGGAAAGGGCCAGATACTCGCGGGTGGGCTCGTTCGAAAGGGCCCCTCCGGCGGACCAATCGACCCGAAGTTCGAAGGCCCCGGACCCGAGGCGCCGGAGCGGCGCGGTAACGAAATTCGGATATTCGACCGGAAGTATCTCCGGTCCACGGGGTCGCACGGACTCGGGGCCGGCGTCGCCGGAAAGCCCCGGGAAAGACCTTTCGAACGAGACCAGTCACGCCTCCGGCGGACGAACGCAGCGGACGCTACGGGCGAGCAAACTCCGGACGAGCGTTTTTTTTTTTTCGAACCGCCGTATCTCGGCCGCGGAAAGGGTCGGAGGGTCGAGGGCGGGCTCGTTCGAAAGGTCCCCTCGGGTAGAGCGACCGACCCTGAGGGCGACGTCCTCGGACTTAAGGCGCCCGAGCAGCGGCCGTGGGAAAATCCGGAGTCGGCACCCCGTATCTCCGCTGCGGAAAGGGCCAGATACTCGCGGGTGGGCTCGTTCGAAAGGGCCCCTCCGGCGGACCGACCGACCCGAAGGTCGAAGGCCCCGGACCCGAGGCGCCGGAGCGGCGCGGTAACGAATTTCGGATATTCGACCGGAAGTATCTCCGGTCCACGGGGTCGCACGGACTCGGGGCCGGCGTCGCCGGAAAGCCCCGGGAAAGACCTTTCGAACGAGACCGGCCGCGCCTCCGGCGGACGAACGCAGCGGACGCTACGGGCGCGCGAACTCCGGACGAGCGTTTTTTTTTTTCGATCCGCCGTATCTCGGCCGCGGAAAGGGTCGGAGGGTCGAGGGCGGGCTCGTTCGAAAGGTCCCCTCGGGTAGAGCGACCGACCCCGAGGGCGACGTCCTCGGACTTAAGGCGCCCGAGCAGCGGCCGTGGGAAAATCCGGAGACGGCCCCCCGTATCTCCGCCGCAGAAAAGGCCAGATACTCGCGGGTGGGCTCGTTCGAAAGGGCCCCTCCGGCGGACCAATCGACCCGAAGGTCGAAGGCCCCGGACCCGAGGCGCCGGAGCGGCGCGGTAACGAAATTCGGATATTCGACCGGAAGTATCTCCGGTCCACGGGGTCGCACGGACTCGGGGCCGGCGTCGCCGGAAAGCCCCGGGAAAGACCTTTCGAACGAGACCAGCCGCGCCTCCGGCGGACGAACGCAGCGGACGCTACGGGCGCGCGAACTCCGGACCAGCGTTTTTTTTTTTTCGATCCGCCGTATCTCGGCCGCGGAAAGGGTCGGAGGGTCGAGGGCGTGCTCGTTCGAAAGGTCCCCTCGGGTAGAGCGACCGACCCCGAGGGCGACGTCCTCGGACTTAAGGCGCCCGAGCAGCGGCCGTGGGAAAATCCGGAGAAGGCCCCCCGTATCTCCGCCGCGGAAAGGGCCAGATACTCGTGGGTGGGCTCGTTCGAAAGGGCCCATCCGGCGGACCAATCGACCCGAAGGTCAAAGGCCCCGGGCCCGAGGCGCCGGAGCGGCGCGGTAACGAAATTCGGATATTCGACCGGAAGTATCTCCGGTCCACGGGATCGCACGGACTCGGGGCCGGCGTCGCCGGAAAGCCCCGGGAAAGACCTTTCGAACGAGACCGGTCAAACCTCCGGCGGACGAACGCAGCGGACGCTACGGGCGAGCAAACTCCGGACGAGCGTTTTTTTTTTTTTCGAACCGCCGTATCTCGGCCGCGGAAAGGGTCGGAGGGTCGAGGGCGGGCTCGTTCGAAAGGTCCCCTCGGGTAGAGCGACCGACCCCGAGGGCGACGTCCTGGGACTTAAGGCGCCCGAGCAGCGGCCGTGGGAAAATCCGGAGACGGCACCCCGTATCTCCGCTGCGGAAAGGGCCAGATACTCGCGGGTGGGCTCGTTCGAAAGGGCCCCTCCGGCGGACCGAACGACCCGAAGGTCGAAGGACCCGGGCCCGGGGCCGGAGCGGCGCTGTAACGAAATTCGGATTTTCGACCGGAAGTATCTTCGATTGAGGTTGACCAACTGCTGGAAACGCGAACACTCCAAAACCTAAGTCGATTGAGGTTGACCAACTGCTGGAAACTCTAACGCTCCAAAACCTAAGTCGATTGAGGTTGACCAACTGCTGGAAAATCTTTCGGGTTGACCAACGGTTGGAGAAATTTTGGGGTTGACCAACTGTTTGGTTCTCCAGAAGGGCCGGGAGGATGGGGCTTAGTCCGGTGGGGGAGTGCTTAAGAGTGGGATGGCAGGGACCAAACGGTGCGCCGGGTACGAGCTCCAGGGTGTCCGTTGCGGGGTCCAAAGCCGGCCTCGGGTGCACGGTGGTCGGGTTGACGGGGCGATGTTCCCGGGGTCGTATCTCGGCCGGGGAAAGGGGTACGGAGACGTGGGTGGGGTCGTTGGAAAGGGCCCCTCCTGGAGGATGAGGGACCCAAGGGCTAAGGTCTCGGTCTTAAGGCGCCCGAGCTACGGCCGTTTAAAGGTGCAGCGGTGGAAGTCCGTATCTCCGGCCCCCGGGGTCGCACGGACCCGAGGCTGGCGTCCACGGAAAGCCCCGAGAGAGACCTTTCGAACGAGACCGGCCGCGCCTCCGGCGGACGAACGCAGCGGACGCTACGGGCAAGCGAACTATGGACGAGCGTTTTTTTTTTTTTCGAACCGCCGTATCTCGGCCGCGAAAAGGGTCGGAGGGTCGAGGGCGGGCTCGTTCGAAAGGTCTCCTCGGGTAGAGCGACCGACCTCGAGGGCGACGTCTTCGGACTTAAGGCGCCCGAGCAGCGGCAGTGGGAAAGTCCGGAGACGGCCAACCGTATCTCCGCTGCGGAAGGGGCCAGATACTCCCGGGTGGGCTCGTTCGAAAGGGCCCCTCCGGCGGACCGACCGACCCGAAGTTCGAAGGCCCCGGGCCCGAGGCGCCCGAGATACGGCCGTTCGAAGTTTTCCTAAATTCGACCGGAAGTATCTCCGGTCCCCGGGGTCGCACGGACTCGGGGCCGGCGTCGCCGAAAAGCCCCGGGAAAGACCTTTCGAACGAGACCGGCCGCGCCTCCAGCGGCCGAACGCAGCGGACGCTACGGGCGCGCGAACTCCGGACCAGCGTTTTTTTTTTCGATCCGCCGTATCTCGGCCGCGGAAAGGGTCGGAGGGTCGAGGGCGGGCTCGTTCGAAAGGTCCCCTCGGGTAGAGCGACCGACCCCGAGGGCGACGTCCTCGGACTTAAGGCGCCCGAGCAGCGGCCGTGGGAAAATCCGGTGACGGCCCCCCGTATCTCCGCCGCGGAAAGGGCCAGATACTCGCGGGTGGGCTCGTTCGAAAGGGCCCCTCCGGCGGACCAATCGACCCGAAGTTCGAAGGCCCCGGACCCGAGGCGCCGGAGCGGCGCGGTAACGAAATTCGGATATTCGACCGGAAGTATCTCCGGTCCACGGGGTCGCACGGACTCGGGGCCGGCGTCGCCGGAAAGCCCCGGGAAAGACCTTTCGAACGAGACCGGCCGCGCCTCCGGCGGACGAACGCAGCGGACGCTACGGGCGCGCGAACTCCGGACCAGCTTTTTTTTTTTTCGATCCGCCGTATCTCGGCCGCGGAAAGGGTCGGAGGGTCGAGGGCAGGCTCGTTCGAAAGGTCCCCTCGGGTAGAGCGACCGACCCCGAGGGCGACGTCCTCGGACTTAAGGCGCCCGAGCAGCGGCCGTGGGAAAATCCGGAGACGGCCCCCCGTATCTCCGCCGCGGAAAAGGCCAGATACTCGCGGGTGGGCTCGTTCGAAAGGGCCCCTCCGGCGGACCAATCGAATCGAAGGTCGAAGGCCCCGGACCCGAGGCGCCGGAGCGGCGCGGTAACGAAATTCGGATATTCTACCGGAAGTATCTCCGGTCCACGGGGTCGCACGGACTCGGGGCCGGCGTCGCCGGAAAGCCCCGGGAAAGACCTTTCGAACGAGACCGGCCGCGCCTCCGTCGGACGAACGCAGCGGACGCTACGGGCAAGCGAACTACGGACGAGCGTTTTTTTTTTTTTCGAACCGCCGTATCTCGGCCGCGAAAAGGGTCGGAGGGTCGAGGGCGGGCTCGTTCGAAAGGTCTCCTCGGGTAGAGCGACCGACCTCGAGGGCGACGTCCTCGGACTTAAGGCGCCCGAGCAGCGGCAGTGGGAAAATCCGGAGACGGCCCCCCGTATCTCCGCTGCGGAAGGGGCCAGATACTCCCGGGTGGGCTCGTTCGAAAGGGCCCCTCCGGCGGACCGACCGACCCGAAGTTCGAAGGCCCCGGGCCCGAGGCGCCCGAGATACGGCCGTTCGAAGTTTTCCTAAATTCGACCGGAAGTATCTCCGGTCCCCGGGGTCGCACGGACTCGGGGCCGGCGTCGCCGAAAAGCCCCGGGAAAGACCTTTCGAACGAGACCGGCCGCGCCTCCAGCGGACGAACGCAGCGGACGCTACGGGCGCGCGAACTCCGGACCAGCGTTTTTTTTTTTTCGATCCGCCGTATCTCGGCCGCGGAAAGGGTCGGAGGGTCGAGGGCGGGCTCGTTCGAAAGGTCCCCTCGGGTAGAGCGACCGACCCCGAGGGCGACGTCCTCGGACTTAAGGCGCCCGAGCAGCGGCCGTGGGAAAATCCGGTGACGGCCCCCCGTATCTCCGCCGCGGAAAGGGCCAGATACTCGCGGGTGGGCTCGTTCGAAAGGGCCCCTCCGGCGGACCAATCGACCCGAAGTTCGAAGGCCCCGGACCCGAGGCGCCGGAGCGGCGCGGTAACGAAATTCGGATATTCGACCGGAAGTATCTCCGGTCCACGGGGTCGCACGGACTCGGGGCCGGCGTCGCCGGAAAGCCCCGGGAAAGACCTTTCGAACGAGACCAGTCACGCCTCCGGCGGACGAACGCAGCGGACGCTACGGGCGAGCAAACTCCGGACGAGCGTTTTTTTTTTTTCGAACCGCCGTATCTCGGCCGCGGAAAGGGTCGGAGGGTCGAGGGCGGGCTCGTTCGAAAGGTCCCCTCGGGTAGAGCGACCGACCCTGAGGGCGACGTCCTCGGACTTAAGGCGCCCGAGCAGCGGCCGTGGGAAAATCCGGAGTCGGCACCCCGTATCTCCGCTGCGGAAAGGGCCAGATACTCGCGGGTGGGCTCGTTCGAAAGGGCCCCTCCGGCGGACCGACCGACCCGAAGGTCGAAGGCCCCGGACCCGAGGCGCCGGAGCGGCGCGGTAACGAATTTCGGATATTCGACCGGAAGTATCTCCGGTCCACGGGGTCGCACGGACTCGGGGCCGGCGTCGCCGGAAAGCCCCGGGAAAGACCTTTCGAACGAGACCGGCCGCGCCTCCGGCGGACGAACGCAGCGGACGCTACGGGCGCGCGAACTCCGGACGAGCGTTTTTTTTTTTCGATCCGCCGTATCTCGGCCGCGGAAAGGGTCGGAGGGTCGAGGGCGGGCTCGTTCGAAAGGTCCCCTCGGGTAGAGCGACCGACCCCGAGGGCGACGTCCTCGGACTTAAGGCGCCCGAGCAGCGGCCGTGGGAAAATCCGGAGACGGCCCCCCGTATCTCCGCCGCAGAAAAGGCCAGATACTCGCGGGTGGGCTCGTTCGAAAGGGCCCCTCCGGCGGACCAATCGACCCGAAGGTCGAAGGCCCCGGACCCGAGGCGCCGGAGCGGCGCGGTAACGAAATTCGGATATTCGACCGGAAGTATCTCCGGTCCACGGGGTCGCACGGACTCGGGGCCGGCGTCGCCGGAAAGCCCCGGGAAAGACCTTTCGAACGAGACCAGCCGCGCCTCCGGCGGACGAACGCAGCGGACGCTACGGGCGCGCGAACTCCGGACCAGCGTTTTTTTTTTTTCGATCCGCCGTATCTCGGCCGCGGAAAGGGTCGGAGGGTCGAGGGCGTGCTCGTTCGAAAGGTCCCCTCGGGTAGAGCGACCGACCCCGAGGGCGACGTCCTCGGACTTAAGGCGCCCGAGCAGCGGCCGTGGGAAAATCCGGAGAAGGCCCCCCGTATCTCCGCCGCGGAAAGGGCCAGATACTCGTGGGTGGGCTCGTTCGAAAGGGCCCATCCGGCGGACCAATCGACCCGAAGGTCAAAGGCCCCGGGCCCGAGGCGCCGGAGCGGCGCGGTAACGAAATTCGGATATTCGACCGGAAGTATCTCCGGTCCACGGGATCGCACGGACTCGGGGCCGGCGTCGCCGGAAAGCCCCGGGAAAGACCTTTCGAACGAGACCGGTCAAACCTCCGGCGGACGAACGCAGCGGACGCTACGGGCGAGCAAACTCGGGACGTGCGTTTTTTTTTTTTTCGAACCGCCGTATCTCGGCCGCGGAAAGGGCCGGAGGGTCGAGGGCGGGCTCGTTCGAAAGGTCCCCTCGGGTAGAGCGACCGACCCCGAGGGCGACGTCCTGGGACTTAAGGCGCCCGAGCAGCGGCCGTGGGAAAATCCGGAGACGGCACCCCGTATCTCCGCTGCGGAAAGGGCCAGATACTCGCGGGTGGGCTCGTTCGAAAGGGCCCCTCCGGCGGACCGAACGACCCGAAGGTCGAAGGACCCGGGCCCGGGGCCGGAGCGGCGCTGTAACGAAATTCGGATTTTCGACCGGAAGTATCTTCGATTGAGGTTGACCAACTGCTGGAAACGCGAACACTCCAAAACCTAAGTCGATTGAGGTTGACCAACTGCTGGAAACTCTAACGCTCCAAAACCTAAGTCGATTGAGGTTGACCAACTGCTGGAAAATCTTTCGGGTTGACCAACGGTTGGAGAAATTTTGGGGTTGACCAACTGTTTGGTTCTCCAGAAGGGCCGGGAGGATGGGGCTTAGTCCGGTGGGGGAGTGCTTAAGAGTGGGATGGCAGGGACTAAACGGTGCGCCGGGTACGAGCTCCAGGGTGTCCGTCGCGGGGTCCAAAGCCGGCCTCGGGTGCACGGTGGTCGGGTTGACGGGGCGATGTTCCCGGGGTCGTATCTCGGCCGGGGAAAGGGGTACGGAGACGTGGGTGGGGTCGTTGGAAAGGGCCCCTCCTGGAGGATGAGGGACCCAAGGGCTAAGGTCTCGGTCTTAAGGCGCCCGAGCTACGGCCGTTTAAAGGTGCAGCGGTGGAAGTCCGTATCTCCGGCCCCCGGGGTCGCACGGACCCGAGGCTGGCGTCCACGGAAAGCCCCGAGAGAGACCTTTCGAACGAGACCGGCCGCGCCTCCGGCGGACGAACGCAGCGGACGCTACGGGCAAGCGAACTATGGACGAGCGTTTTTTTTTTTTTCGAACCGCCGTATCTCGGCCGCGAAAAGGGTCGGAGGGTCGAGGGCGGGCTCGTTCGAAAGGTCTCCTCGGGTAGAGCGACCGACCTCGAGGGCGACGTCTTCGGACTTAAGGCGCCCGAGCAGCGGCAGTGGGAAAGTCCGGAGACGGCCAACCGTATCTCCGCTGCGGAAGGGGCCAGATACTCCCGGGTGGGCTCGTTCGAAAGGGCCCCTCCGGCGGACCGACCGACCCGAAGTTCGAAGGCCCCGGGCCCGAGGCGCCCGAGATACGGCCGTTCGAAGTTTTCCTAAATTCGACCGGAAGTATCTCCGGTCCCCGGGGTCGCACGGACTCGGGGCCGGCGTCGCCGAAAAGCCCCGGGAAAGACCTTTCGAACGAGACCGGCCGCGCCTCCAGCGGCCGAACGCAGCGGACGCTACGGGCGCGCGAACTCCGGACCAGCGTTTTTTTTTTCGATCCGCCGTATCTCGGCCGCGGAAAGGGTCGGAGGGTCGAGGGCGGGCTCGTTCGAAAGGTCCCCTCGGGTAGAGCGACCGACCCCGAGGGCGACGTCCTCGGACTTAAGGCGCCCGAGCAGCGGCCGTGGGAAAATCCGGTGACGGCCCCCCGTATCTCCGCCGCGGAAAGGGCCAGATACTCGCGGGTGGGCTCGTTCGAAAGGGCCCCTCCGGCGGACCAATCGACCCGAAGTTCGAAGGCCCCGGACCCGAGGCGCCGGAGCGGCGCGGTAACGAAATTCGGATATTCGACCGGAAGTATCTCCGGTCCACGGGGTCGCACGGACTCGGGGCCGGCGTCGCCGGAAAGCCCCGGGAAAGACCTTTCGAACGAGACCGGCCGCGCCTCCGGCGGACGAACGCAGCGGACGCTACGGGCGCGCGAACTCCGGACCAGCTTTTTTTTTTTTCGATCCGCCGTATCTCGGCCGCGGAAAGGGTCGGAGGGTCGAGGGCAGGCTCGTTCGAAAGGTCCCCTCGGGTAGAGCGACCGACCCCGAGGGCGACGTCCTCGGACTTAAGGCGCCCGAGCAGCGGCCGTGGGAAAATCCGGAGACGGCCCCCCGTATCTCCGCCGCGGAAAAGGCCAGATACTCGCGGGTGGGCTCGTTCGAAAGGGCCCCTCCGGCGGACCAATCGAATCGAAGGTCGAAGGCCCCGGACCCGAGGCGCCGGAGCGGCGCGGTAACGAAATTCGGATATTCTACCGGAAGTATCTCCGGTCCACGGGGTCGCACGGACTCGGGGCCGGCGTCGCCGGAAAGCCCCGGGAAAGACCTTTCGAACGAGACCGGCCGCGCCTCCGTCGGACGAACGCAGCGGACGCTACGGGCAAGCGAACTACGGACGAGCGTTTTTTTTTTTTCGAACCGCCGTATCTCGGCCGCGAAAAGGGTCGGAGGGTCGAGGGCGGGCTCGTTCGAAAGGTCTCCTCGGGTAGAGCGACCGACCTCGAGGGCGACGTCCTCGGACTTAAGGCGCCCGAGCAGCGGCAGTGGGAAAATCCGGAGACGGCCCCCCGTATCTCCGCTGCGGAAGGGGCCAGATACTCCCGGGTGGGCTCGTTCGAAAGGGCCCCTCCGGCGGACCGACCGACCCGAAGTTCGAAGGCCCCGGGCCCGAGGCGCCCGAGATACGGCCGTTCGAAGTTTTCCTAAATTCGACCGGAAGTATCTCCGGTCCCCGGGGTCGCACGGACTCGGGGCCGGCGTCGCCGAAAAGCCCCGGGAAAGACCTTTCGAACGAGACCGGCCGCGCCTCCAGCGGACGAACGCAGCGGACGCTACGGGCGCGCGAACTCCGGACCAGCGTTTTTTTTTTTTCGATCCGCCGTATCTCGGCCGCGGAAAGGGTCGGAGGGTCGAGGGCGGGCTCGTTCGAAAGGTCCCCTCGGGTAGAGCGACCGACCCCGAGGGCGACGTCCTCGGACTTAAGGCGCCCGAGCAGCGGCCGTGGGAAAATCCGGTGACGGCCCCCCGTATCTCCGCCGCGGAAAGGGCCAGATACTCGCGGGTGGGCTCGTTCGAAAGGGCCCCTCCGGCGGACCAATCGACCCGAAGTTCGAAGGCCCCGGACCCGAGGCGCCGGAGCGGCGCGGTAACGAAATTCGGATATTCGACCGGAAGTATCTCCGGTCCACGGGGTCGCACGGACTCGGGGCCGGCGTCGCCGGAAAGCCCCGGGAAAGACCTTTCGAACGAGACCAGTCACGCCTCCGGCGGACGAACGCAGCGGACGCTACGGGCGAGCAAACTCCGGACGAGCGTTTTTTTTTTTTCGAACCGCCGTATCTCGGCCGCGGAAAGGGTCGGAGGGTCGAGGGCGGGCTCGTTCGAAAGGTCCCCTCGGGTAGAGCGACCGACCCTGAGGGCGACGTCCTCGGACTTAAGGCGCCCGAGCAGCGGCCGTGGGAAAATCCGGAGTCGGCACCCCGTATCTCCGCTGCGGAAAGGGCCAGATACTCGCGGGTGGGCTCGTTCGAAAGGGCCCCTCCGGCGGACCGACCGACCCGAAGGTCGAAGGCCCCGGACCCGAGGCGCCGGAGCGGCGCGGTAACGAATTTCGGATATTCGACCGGAAGTATCTCCGGTCCACGGGGTCGCACGGACTCGGGGCCGGCGTCGCCGGAAAGCCCCGGGAAAGACCTTTCGAACGAGACCGGCCGCGCCTCCGGCGGACGAACGCAGCGGACGCTACGGGCGCGCGAACTCCGGACAGGCGTTTTTTTTTTCGATCCGCCGTATCTCGGCCGCGGAAAGGGTCGGAGGGTCGAGGGCGGGCTCGTTCGAAAGGTCCCCTCGGGTAGAGCGACCGACCCCGAGGGCGACGTCCTCGGACTTAAGGCGCCCGAGCAGCGGCCGTGGGAAAATCCGGAGACGGCCCCCCGTATCTCCGCCGCAGAAAAGGCCAGATACTCGCGGGTGGGCTCGTTCGAAAGGGCCCCTCCGGCGGACCAATCGACCCGAAGGTCGAAGGCCCCGGACCCGAGGCGCCGGAGCGGCGCGGTAACGAAATTCGGATATTCGACCGGAAGTATCTCCGGTCCACGGGGTCGCACGGACTCGGGGCCGGCGTCGCCGGAAAGCCCCGGGAAAGACCTTTCGAACGAGACCAGCCGCGCCTCCGGCGGACGAACGCAGCGGACGCTACGGGCGCGCGAACTCCGGACCAGCGTTTTTTTTTTTTCGATCCGCCGTATCTCGGCCGCGGAAAGGGTCGGAGGGTCGAGGGCGTGCTCGTTCGAAAGGTCCCCTCGGGTAGAGCGACCGACCCCGAGGGCGACGTCCTCGGACTTAAGGCGCCCGAGCAGCGGCCGTGGGAAAATCCGGAGAAGGCCCCCCGTATCTCCGCCGCGGAAAGGGCCAGATACTCGTGGGTGGGCTCGTTCGAAAGGGCCCATCCGGCGGACCAATCGACCCGAAGGTCAAAGGCCCCGGGCCCGAGGCGCCGGAGCGGCGCGGTAACGAAATTCGGATATTCGACCGGAAGTATCTCCGGTCCACGGGATCGCACGGACTCGGGGCCGGCGTCGCCGGAAAGCCCCGGGAAAGACCTTTCGAACGAGACCGGTCAAACCTCCGGCGGACGAACGCAGCGGACGCTACGGGCGAGCAAACTCCGGACGAGCGTTTTTTTTTTTTTTCGAACCGCCGTATCTCGGCCGCGGAAAGGGTCGGAGGGTCGAGGGCGGGCTCGTTCGAAAGGTCCCCTCGGGTAGAGCGACCGACCCCGAGGGCGACGTCCTGGGACTTAAGGCGCCCGAGCAGCGGCCGTGGGAAAATCCGGAGACGGCACCCCGTATCTCCGCTGCGGAAAGGGCCAGATACTCGCGGGTGGGCTCGTTCGAAAGGGCCCCTCCGGCGGACCGAACGACCCGAAGGTCGAAGGACCCGGGCCCGGGGCCGGAGCGGCGCTGTAACGAAATTCGGATTTTCGACCGGAAGTATCTTCGATTGAGGTTGACCAACTGCTGGAAACGCGAACACTCCAAAACCTAAGTCGATTGAGGTTGACCAACTGCTGGAAACTCGAACGCTCCAAAACCTAAGTCGATTGAGGTTGACCAACTGCTGGAAAATCTTTCGGGTTGACCAACGGTTGGAGAAATTTTGGGGTTGACCAACTGTTTGGTTCTCCAGAAGGGCCGGGAGGATGGGGCTTAGTCCGGTGGGGGAGTGCTTAAGAGTGGGATGGCAGGGACTAAACGGTGCGCCGGGTACGAGCTCCAGGGTGTCCGTCGCGGGGTCCAAAGCCGGCCTCGGGTGCACGGTGGTCGGGTTGACGGGGCGATGTTCCCGGGGTCGTATCTCGGCCGGGGAAGGGGGTACGGAGACGTGGGTGGGTTCGTTGGAAAGGGCCCCTCCTGGAGGATGAGGGACCCAAAGGGCTAAGGTCTCGGTCTTAATGCGCCCGAGCTACGGCCAATTAAAGGTGCAGCGGTGGAAGTCCGTATCTCCGGCCCCCGGGGTCGCACGGACCCGAGGCTGGCGTCCACGGAAAGCCCCGAGAGAGACCTTTCGAACGAGACCGGCCGCGCCTCCGGCGGACGAACGCAGCGGACGCTACGGGCAAGCGAACTATGGACGAGCGTTTTTTTTTTTTTTCGAACCGCCGTATCTCGGCCGCGAAAAGGGTCGGAGGGTCGAGGGCGGGCTCGTTCGAAAGGTCTCCTCGGGTAGAGCGACCGACCTCGAGGGCGACGTCCTCGGACTTAAGGCGCCCGAGCAGCGGCAGTGGGAAAATCCGGAGACGGCCCCCCGTATCTCCGCTGCGGAAGGGGACAGATACTCCCGGGTGGGCTCGTTCGAAAGGGCCCCTCCGGCGGACCGACCGACCCGAAGTTCGAAGGCCCCGGGCCCGAGGCGCCGGAGCGGCGCGGTAACGAAATTCGGATATTCGACCGGAAGTATCTCCGGTCCACGGGGTCGCACGGACTCGGGGCCGGCGTCGCCGGAAAGCCCCGGGAAAGACCTTTCGAACGAGACCGGCCGCGCCTCCGGCGGACGAACGCAGCGGACGCTACGGGCGCGCGAACTCCGGACCAGCGTTTTTTTTTTCGATCCGCCGTATCTCGGCCGCGGAAAGGGTCGGAGGGTCGAGGGCGGGCTCGTTCGAAAGGTCCCCTCGGGTAGAGCGACCGACCCCGAGGGCGACGTCCTGGGACTTAAGGCGCCCGAGCAGCGGCCGTGGGAAAATCCGGAGTCGGCACCCCGTATCTCCGCTGCGGAAAGGGCCAGATACTCGCGGGTGGGCTCGTTCGAAAGGGCCCCTCTGGCGGACCGACCGACCCGAAGGTCGAAGGCCCCGGGCCCGAGGCGCCGGAGCGGCGCGGTAACGAAATTCGGATATTCGACCGGAAGTATCTCCGGTCCACGGGATCGCACGGACTCGGGGCCGGCGTCGCCGGAAAGCCCCGGGAAAGACCTTTCGAGCGAGACCGGCCGCGCCTCCGGCGGACGAACGCAGCGGACGCTACGGGCGCGCGAACTCCGGACCAGCGTTTTTTTTTTTTTTTCGAACCGCCGTATCTCGGCCGCGGAAAGGGTCGGAGGGTCGAGGGCGGGCTCGTTCGAAAGGTCCCCTCGGGTAGAGCGACCGACCCCGAGGGCGACGTCCTGGGACTTAAGGCGCCCGAGCAGCGGCCGTGGGAAAATCCGGAGACGGCACCCCGTATCTCCGCTGCGGAAAGGGCCAGATACTCGCGGGTGGGCTCGTTCGAAAGGGCCCCTCCGGCGGACCGAACGACCCGAAGGTCGAAGGACCCGGGCCCGGGGCCGGAGCGGCGCTGTAACGAAATTCGGATTTTCGACCGGAAGTATCTTCGATTGAGGTTGACCAACTGCTGGAAACGCGAACACTCCAAAACCTAAGTCGATTGAGGTTGACCAACTGCTGGAAACTCGAACGCTCCAAAACCTAAGTCGATTGAGGTTGACCAACTGCTGGAAAATCTTTCGGGTTGACCAACGGTTGGAGAAATTTTGGGGTTGACCAACTGTTTGGTTCTCCAGAAGGGCCGGGAGGATGGGGCTTAGTCCGGTGGGGGAGTGCTTAAGAGTGGGATGGCAGGGACTAAACGGTGCGCCGGGTACGAGCTCCAGGGTGTCCGTCGCGGGGTCCAAAGCCGGCCTCGGGTGCACGGTGGTCGGGTTGACGGGGCGATGTTCCCGGGGTCGTATCTCGGCCGGGGAAGGGGGTACGGAGACGTGGGTGGGGTCGTTGGAAAGGGCCCCTCCTGGAGGATGAGGGACCCAAAGGGCTAAGGTCTCGATCTTAAGGCGCCCGAGCTACGGCCGTTTAAAGGTGCAGCGGTGGAAGTCCGTATCTCCGGCCCCCGGGGTCGCACGGACCCGAGGCTGGCGTCCACGGAAAGCCCCGAGAGAGACCTTTCGAACGAGACTGGCCGCGCCTCCGGCGGACGAACGCAGCGGACGCTACGGGCAAGCGAACTACGGACGAGCGTTTTTTTTTTTTTTCGAACCGCCGTATCTCGGCCGCGAAAAGGGTCGGAGGGTCGAGGGCGGGCTCGTTCGAAAGGTCTCCTCGGGTAGAGCGACCGACCTCGAGGGCGACGTCCTCGGACTTAAGGCGCCCGAGCAGCGGCAGTGGGAAAATCCGGAGACGGCCCCCCGTATCTCCGCTGCGGAAGGGGCCAGATACTCCCGGGTGGGCTCGTTCGAAAGGGCCCCTCCGGCGGACCAATCGACCCGAAGGTCGAAGGCCCCGGGCCCGAGGCGCCGGAGCGGCAACGAAATTCGGATATTCGACCGGAAGTATCTCCGGTCCACGGGATCGCACGGACTCGGGGCCGGCGTCGCCGGAAAGCCCCGGGAAAGACCTTTCGAACGAGACCGGCCGCGCTTCCGGCGGACGAACGCAGCGGACGCTACGGGCGCGCGAACTCCGGACCAGCGTTTTTTTTTTTTTCGATCCGCCGTATCTCGGCCGCGGAAAGGGTCGGAGGGTCGAGGGCGGGCTCGTTCGAAAGGTCCCCTCGGGTAGAGCGACCGACCCCGAGGGCGACGTCCTCGGACTTAAGGCGCCCGAGCAGCGGCCGTGGGAAAATCCGGAGAAGGCCCCCCGTATCTCCGCCGCGGAAAGGGCCAGATACTCGTGGGTGGGCTCGTTTGAAAGGGCCCATCCGGCGGACCAATCGACCCGAAGGTCGAAGGCCCCGGGCCCGAGGCGCCGGAGCGGCGCGGTAACGAAATTCGGATATTCGACCGGAAGTATCTCCGGTCCACGGGATCGCACGGACTCGGGGCCGGCGTCGCCGGAAAGCCCCGGGAAAGACCTTTCGAACGAGACCAGTCACGCCTCCGGCGGACGAACGCAGCGGACGCTACGGGCGAGCAAACTCCGGACGAGCGTTTTTTTTTTTTTTCGAACCGCCGTATCTCGGCCGCGGAAAGGGTCGGAGGGTCGAGGGTGGGCTCGTTCGAAAGGTCCCCTCGGGTAGAGCGACCGACCCCGAGGGCGACGTCCTGGGACTTAAGGCGCCCGAGCAGCGGCCGTGGGAAAATCCGGAGACGGCACCCCGTATCTCCGCTGCGGAAAGGGCCAGATACTCGCGGGTGGGCTCGTTCGAAAGTGCCCCTCCGGCGGACCGACCGACCCGAAGGTCGAAGGACCCGGGCCCGAGGCGCCGGAGCGGCGCTGTAACGAAATTCGGATTTTCGACCGGAAGTATCTCCGGTCCCCCAGGCCGACCGAGGCGCACCCTTCCGGCCGCGGACCCGGCGGGTTCCCCCTTCGCGGGGGACGGTAGGGCGAACAGGTGCCATCAGGTATATAGCTAAGTCGATCGGGGTTGACCAACTGTCGGAGAGGCGAAAGCTCCAGAACTCAAGTCGATGGGGTTGACCAACTGCTGGAGAAGTAAAAGCTCAAGAGCCTAAGTCGTTGGGGTTGACCAACTGCTGGAGAGGCGAAAGCTCCAGAGCCTAAGTCGATTGAGGTTGACCAACTGCTGGAAACGCGAACGCTCCAAAACCTAAGTCGATTGAGGTTGACCAACTGCTGGAAACGCGAACACTCCAAAACCTAAGTCGATTGAGGTTGACCAACTGCTGGAAACTCGAACGCTTCAAAACCTAAGTCGATTGAGGTTGACCAACTGCTGGAAAATCTTTCGGGTTGACCAACGGTTGGAGAAATTTTGGGGTTGACCAACTGTTTGGTTCTCCAGAAGGGCCGGGAGGATGGGGCTTAGTCCGGTGGGGGAGTGCTTAAGAGTGGGATGGCAGGGACCAAACGGTGCGCCGGGTACGAGCTCCAGGGTGTCCGTCGCGGGGTCCAAAGCCGGCTTCGGGTGCACGGTGGTCGGGTTGACGGGGCGATGTTCCCGGGGTCGTATCTCGGCCGGGGAAGGGGGTACGGAGACGTGGGTGGGGTCGTTGGAAAGGGCCCCTCCTGGAGGATGAGGGACCCAAAGGGCTAAGGTCTCGGTCTTAAGGCGCCCGAGCTACGGCCGTTTAAAGGTGCAGCGGTGGAAGTCCGTATCTCCGGCCCCCGGGGTCGCACGGACCCGAGGCTGGCGTCCCCGGAAAGCCCCGAGAGAGACCTTTCGAACGAGACCGGCCGCGCCTCCGGCGGACGAACGCAGCGGACGCTACGGGCGCGCGAACTCCGGACCAGCGTTTTTTTTTTTTCGATCCGCCGTATCTCGGCCGCGGAAAGGGTCGGAGGGTCGAGGGCGGGCTCGTTCGAAAGGTCCCCTCGGGTAGAGCGACCGACCCCGAGGGCGACGTCCTGGGACTTAAGGCGCCCGAGCAGCGGCCGTGGGAAAATCCGGAGTCGGCACCCCGTATCTCCGCTGCGGAAAGGGCCAGATACTCGCGGGTATTTTACCGGGCAAGCGAACTACGGACGAGCGTATTTTTTTTATTTTCGAACCGCCGTATCTCGGCCGCGAAAAGGGTCGGAGGGTCGAGGGCGGGCTCGTTCGAAAGGTCTCCTCGGGTAGAGCGACCGACCTCGAGGGCGACGTCCTCGGACTTAAGGCGCCCGAGCAGCGGCAGTGGGAAAATCCGGAGACGGCCCCCCGTATCTCCGCTGCGGAAGGGGCCAGATACTCCCGGGTGGGCTCGTTCGAAAGGGCCCCTCCGGCGGACCAATCGACCCGAAGGTCGAAGGCCCCGGGCCCGAGGCGCCGGAGCGGCAACGAAATTCGGATATTCGACCGGAAGTATCTCCGGTCCACGGGATCGCACGGACTCGGGGCCGGCGTCGCCGGAAAGCCCCGGGAAAGACCTTTCGAACGAGACCGGCCGCGCTTCCGGCGGACGAACGCAGCGGACGCTACGGGCGCGCGAACTCCGGACCAGCGTTTTTTTTTTTTTCGATCCGCCGTATCTCGGCCGCGGAAAGGGTCGGAGGGTCGAGGGCGGGCTCGTTCGAAAGGTCCCCTCGGGTAGAGCGACCGACCCCGAGGGCGACGTCCTCGGACTTAAGGCGCCCGAGCAGCGGCCGTGGGAAAATCCGGAGAAGGCCCCCCGTATCTCCGCCGCGGAAAGGGCCAGATACTCGTGGGTGGGCTCGTTTGAAAGGGCCCATCCGGCGGACCAATCGACCCGAAGGTCGAAGGCCCCGGGCCCGAGGCGCCGGAGCGGCGCGGTAACGAAATTCGGATATTCGACCGGAAGTATCTCCGGTCCACGGGATCGCACGGACTCGGGGCCGGCGTCGCCGGAAAGCCCCGGGAAAGACCTTTCGAACGAGACCAGTCACGCCTCCGGCGGACGAACGCAGCGGACGCTACGGGCGAGCAAACTCCGGACGAGCGTTTTTTTTTTTTTCGAACCGCCGTATCTCGGCCGCGGAAAGGGTCGGAGGGTCGAGGGTGGGCTCGTTCGAAAGGTCCCCTCGGGTAGAGCGACCGACCCCGAGGGCGACGTCCTGGGACTTAAGGCGCCCGAGCAGCGGCCGTGGGAAAATCCGGAGACGGCACCCCGTATCTCCGCTGCGGAAAGGGCCAGATACTCGCGGGTGGGCTCGTTCGAAAGTGCCCCTCCGGCGGACCGACCGACCCGAAGGTCGAAGGACCCGGGCCCGAGGCGCCGGAGCGGCGCTGTAACGAAATTCGGATTTTCGACCGGAAGTATCTCCGGTCCCCCAGGCCGACCGAGGCGCACCCTTCCGGCCGCGGACCCGGCGGGTTCCCCCTTCGCGGGGGACGGTAGGGCGAACAGGTGCCATCAGGTATATAGCTAAGTCGATCGGGGTTGACCAACTGTCGGAGAGGCGAAAGCTCCAGAACTCAAGTCGATGGGGTTGACCAACTGCTGGAGAAGTAAAAGCTCAAGAGCCTAAGTCGTTGGGGTTGACCAACTGCTGGAGAGGCGAAAGCTCCAGAGCCTAAGTCGATTGAGGTTGACCAACTGCTGGAAACGCGAACGCTCCAAAACCTAAGTCGATTGAGGTTGACCAACTGCTGGAAACGCGAACACTCCAAAACCTAAGTCGATTGAGGTTGACCAACTGCTGGAAACTCGAACGCTTCAAAACCTAAGTCGATTGAGGTTGACCAACTGCTGGAAAATCTTTCGGGTTGACCAACGGTTGGAGAAATTTTGGGGTTGACCAACTGTTTGGTTCTCCAGAAGGGCCGGGAGGATGGGGCTTAGTCCGGTGGGGGAGTGCTTAAGAGTGGGATGGCAGGGACCAAACGGTGCGCCGGGTACGAGCTCCAGGGTGTCCGTCGCGGGGTCCAAAGCCGGCTTCGGGTGCACGGTGGTCGGGTTGACGGGGCGATGTTCCCGGGGTCGTATCTCGGCCGGGGAAGGGGGTACGGAGACGTGGGTGGGGTCGTTGGAAAGGGCCCCTCCTGGAGGATGAGGGACCCAAAGGGCTAAGGTCTCGGTCTTAAGGCGCCCGAGCTACGGCCGTTTAAAGGTGCAGCGGTGGAAGTCCGTATCTCCGGCCCCCGGGGTCGCACGGACCCGAGGCTGGCGTCCCCGGAAAGCCCCGAGAGAGACCTTTCGAACGAGACCGGCCGCGCCTCCGGCGGACGAACGCAGCGGACGCTACGGGCGCGCGAACTCCGGACCAGCGTTTTTTTTTTTCGATCCGCCGTATCTCGGCCGCGGAAAGGGTCGGAGGGTCGAGGGCGGGCTCGTTCGAAAGGTCCCCTCGGGTAGAGCGACCGACCCCGAGGGCGACGTCCTGGGACTTAAGGCGCCCGAGCAGCGGCCGTGGGAAAATCCGGAGAAGGCCCCCCGTATCTCCGCCGCGGAAAGGGCCAGATACTCGTGGGTGGGCTCGTTTGAAAGGGCCCATCCGGCGGACCAATCGACCCGAAGGTCGAAGGCCCCGGGCCCGAGGCGCCGGAGCGGCGCGGTAACGAAATTCGGATATTCGACCGGAAGTATCTCCGGTCCACGGGATCGCACGGACTCGGGGCCGGCGTCGCCGGAAAGCCCCGGGAAAGACCTTTCGAACGAGACCAGTCACGCCTCCGGCGGACGAACGCAGCGGACGCTACGGGCGAGCAAACTCCGGACGAGCGTTTTTTTTTTTTTCGAACCGCCGTATCTCGGCCGCGGAAAGGGTCGGAGGGTCGAGGGTGGGCTCGTTCGAAAGGTCCCCTCGGGTAGAGCGACCGACCCCGAGGGCGACGTCCTGGGACTTAAGGCGCCCGAGCAGCGGCCGTGGGAAAATCCGGAGACGGCACCCCGTATCTCCGCTGCGGAAAGGGCCAGATACTCGCGGGTGGGCTCGTTCGAAAGTGCCCCTCCGGCGGACCGACCGACCCGAAGGTCGAAGGACCCGGGCCCGAGGCGCCGGAGCGGCGCTGTAACGAAATTCGGATTTTCGACCGGAAGTATCTCCGGTCCCCCAGGCCGACCGAGGCGCACCCTTCCGGCCGCGGACCCGGCGGGTTCCCCCTTCGCGGGGGACGGTAGGGCGAACAGGTGCCATCAGGTATATAGCTAAGTCGATCGGGGTTGACCAACTGTCGGAGAGGCGAAAGCTCCAGAACTCAAGTCGATGGGGTTGACCAACTGCTGGAGAAGTAAAAGCTCAAGAGCCTAAGTCGTTGGGGTTGACCAACTGCTGGAGAGGCGAAAGCTCCAGAGCCTAAGTCGATTGAGGTTGACCAACTGCTGGAAACGCGAACGCTCCAAAACCTAAGTCGATTGAGGTTGACCAACTGCTGGAAACGCGAACACTCCAAAACCTAAGTCGATTGAGGTTGACCAACTGCTGGAAACTCGAACGCTTCAAAACCTAAGTCGATTGAGGTTGACCAACTGCTGGAAAATCTTTCGGGTTGACCAACGGTTGGAGAAATTTTGGGGTTGACCAACTGTTTGGTTCTCCAGAAGGGCCGGGAGGATGGGGCTTAGTCCGGTGGGGGAGTGCTTAAGAGTGGGATGGCAGGGACCAAACGGTGCGCCGGGTACGAGCTCCAGGGTGTCCGTCGCGGGGTCCAAAGCCGGCTTCGGGTGCACGGTGGTCGGGTTGACGGGGCGATGTTCCCGGGGTCGTATCTCGGCCGGGGAAGGGGGTACGGAGACGTGGGTGGGGTCGTTGGAAAGGGCCCCTCCTGGAGGATGAGGGACCCAAAGGGCTAAGGTCTCGGTCTTAAGGCGCCCGAGCTACGGCCGTTTAAAGGTGCAGCGGTGGAAGTCCGTATCTCCGGCCCCCGGGGTCGCACGGACCCGAGGCTGGCGTCCCCGGAAAGCCCCGAGAGAGACCTTTCGAACGAGACCGGCCGCGCCTCCGGCGGACGAACGCAGCGGACGCTACGGGCGCGCGAACTCCGGACCAGCGTTTTTTTTTTTCGATCCGCCGTATCTCGGCCGCGGAAAGGGTCGGAGGGTCGAGGGCGGGCTCGTTCGAAAGGTCCCCTCGGGTAGAGCGACCGACCCCGAGGGCGACGTCCTGGGACTTAAGGCGCCCGAGCAGCGGCCGTGGGAAAATCCGGAGTCGGCACCCCGTATCTCCGCTGCGGAAAGGGCCAGATACTCGCGGGTGGGCTCGTTCGAAAGGGCCCCTCCGGCGGACCGACCGACCCGAAGGTCGAAGGCCCCGGACCCGAGGCGCCGGAGCGGCGCGGTAACGAAATTCGGATATTCGACCGGAAGTATCTCCGGTCCACGGGGTCGCACGGACTCGGGGCCGGCGTCGCCGGAAAGCCCCGGGAAAGACCTTTCGAACGAGACCGGCCGCGCCTCCGGCGGACGAACGCAGCGGACGCTCCGGGCGCGCGAACTCCGGACCAGCGTTTTTTTTTTTTCGATCCGCCGTATCTCGGCCGCGGAAAGGGTCGGAGGGTCGAGGGCGGGCTCGTTCGAAAGGTCCCCTCGGGTAGAGCGACCGACCCCGAGGGCGACGTCCTCGGACTTAAGGCGCCCGAGCAGCGGCCGTGGGAAAATCCGGAGACGGCCCCCCGTATCTCCGCCGCGGAAAAGGCCAGATACTCGCGGGTGGGCTCGTTCGAAAGGGCCCCTCCGGCGGACCAATCGACCCGAAGGTCGAAGGCCCCGGACCCGAGGCGCCGGAGCGGCGCGGTAACGAAATTCGGATATTCTACCGGAAGTATCTCCGGTCCACGGGGTCGCACGGACTCGGGGCCGGCGTCGCCGGAAAGCCCCGGGAAAGACCTTTCGAACGAGACCGGCCGCGCCTCCGGCGGACGAACGCAGCGGACGCTACGGGCGCGCGAACTCCGGACCAGCGTTTTTTTTTTTCGATCCGCCGTATCTCGGCCGCGGAAAGGGTCGGAGGGTCGAGGGCGGGCTCGTTCGAAAGGTCCCCTCGGGTAGAGCGACCGACCCCGAGGGCGACGTCCTCGGACTTAAGGCGCCCGAGCAGCGGCCGTGGGAAAATCCGGAGAAGGCCCCCCGTATCTCCGCCGCGGAAAGGGCCAGATACTCGTGGGTGGGCTCGTTCGAAAGGGCCCATCCGGCGGACCGACCGACCCGAAGGTCGAAGGCCCCGGGCCCGAGGCGCCGGAGCGGCGCGGTAACGAAATTCGGATATTCGACCGGAAGTATCTCCGGTCCACAAGATCGCACGGACTCGGGGCCGGCGTCGCCGGAAAGCCCCGGGAAAGACCTTTCGAACGAGACCGGCCGCGCTTCCGGCGGACGAACGCAGCGGACGCTACGGGCGCGCGAACTCCGGACCAGCATTTTTTTTTTTCGATCCGCCGTATCTCGGCCGCGGAAAGGGTCGGAGGGTCGAGGGCGGGCTCGTTCGAAAGGTCCCCTCGGGTAGAGCGACCGACCCCGAGGGCGACGTCCTCGGACTTAAGGCGCCCGAGCAGCGGCCGTGGGAAAATCCGGAGAAGGCCCCCCGTATCTCCGCCGCGGAAAGGGCCAGATACTCGTGGGTGGGCTCGTTTGAAAGGGCCCATCCGGCGGACCAATCGACCCGAAGGTCGAAGGCCCCGGGCCCGAGGCGCCGGAGCGGCGCGGTAACGAAATTCGGATATTCGACCGGAAGTATCTCCGGTCCACGGGATCGCACGGACTCGGGGCCGGCGTCGCCGGAAAGCCCCGGGAAAGACCTTTCGAACGAGACCAGTCACGCCTCCGGCGGACGAACGCAGCGGACGCTACGGGCGAGCAAACTCCGGACGAGCGTTTTTTTTTTTTCGAACCGCCGTATCTCGGCCGCGGAAAGGGTCGGAGGGTCGAGGGTGGGCTCGTTCGAAAGGTCCCCTCGGGTAGAGCGACCGACCCCGAGGGCGACGTCCTGGGACTTAAGGCGCCCGAGCAGCGGCCGTGGGAAAATCCGGAGACGGCACCCCGTATCTCCGCTGCGGAAAGGGCCAGATACTCGCGGGTGGGCTCGTTCGAAAGTGCCCCTCCGGCGGACCGACCGACCCGAAGGTCGAAGGACCCGGGCCCGAGGCGCCGGAGCGGCGCTGTAACGAAATTCGGATTTTCGACCGGAAGTATCTCCGGTCCCCCAGGCCGACCGAGGCGCACCCTTCCGGCCGCGGACCCGGCGGGTTCCCCCTTCGCGGGGGACGGTAGGGCGAACAGGTGCCATCAGGTATATAGCTAAGTCGATCGGGGTTGACCAACTGTCGGAGAGGCGAAAGCTCCAGAACTCAAGTCGATGGGGTTGACCAACTGCTGGAGAAGTAAAAGCTCAAGAGCCTAAGTCGTTGGGGTTGACCAACTGCTGGAGAGGCGAAAGCTCCAGAGCCTAAGTCGATTGAGGTTGACCAACTGCTGGAAACGCGAACGCTCCAAAACCTAAGTCGATTGAGGTTGACCAACTGCTGGAAACGCGAACACTCCAAAACCTAAGTCGATTGAGGTTGACCAACTGCTGGAAACTCGAACGCTTCAAAACCTAAGTCGATTGAGGTTGACCAACTGCTGGAAAATCTTTCGGGTTGACCAACGGTTGGAGAAATTTTGGGGTTGACCAACTGTTTGGTTCTCCAGAAGGGCCGGGAGGATGGGGCTTAGTCCGGTGGGGGAGTGCTTAAGAGTGGGATGGCAGGGACCAAACGGTGCGCCGGGTACGAGCTCCAGGGTGTCCGTCGCGGGGTCCAAAGCCGGCTTCGGGTGCACGGTGGTCGGGTTGACGGGGCGATGTTCCCGGGGTCGTATCTCGGCCGGGGAAGGGGGTACGGAGACGTGGGTGGGGTCGTTGGAAAGGGCCCCTCCTGGAGGATGAGGGACCCAAAGGGCTAAGGTCTCGGTCTTAAGGCGCCCGAGCTACGGCCGTTTAAAGGTGCAGCGGTGGAAGTCCGTATCTCCGGCCCCCGGGGTCGCACGGACCCGAGGCTGGCGTCCCCGGAAAGCCCCGAGAGAGACCTTTCGAACGAGACCGGCCGCGCCTCCGGCGGACGAACGCAGCGGACGCTACGGGCGCGCGAACTCCGGACCAGCGTTTTTTTTTTTTCGATCCGCCGTATCTCGGCCGCGGAAAGGGTCGGAGGGTCGAGGGCGGGCTCGTTCGAAAGGTCCCCTCGGGTAGAGCGACCGACCCCGAGGGCGACGTCCTGGGACTTAAGGCGCCCGAGCAGCGGCCGTGGGAAAATCCGGAGTCGGCACCCCGTATCTCCGCTGCGGAAAGGGCCAGATACTCGCGGGTGGGCTCGTTCGAAAGGGCCCCTCCGGCGGACCGACCGACCCGAAGGTCGAAGGCCCCGGACCCGAGGCGCCGGAGCGGCGCGGTAACGAAATTCGGATATTCGACCGGAAGTATCTCCGGTCCACGGGGTCGCACGGACTCGGGGCCGGCGTCGCCGGAAAGCCCCGGGAAAGACCTTTCGAACGAGACCGGCCGCGCCTCCGGCGGACGAACGCAGCGGACGCTCCGGGCGCGCGAACTCCGGACCAGCGTTTTTTTTTTTCGATCCGCCGTATCTCGGCCGCGGAAAGGGTCGGAGGGTCGAGGGCGGGCTCGTTCGAAAGGTCCCCTCGGGTAGAGCGACCGACCCCGAGGGCGACGTCCTCGGACTTAAGGCGCCCGAGCAGCGGCCGTGGGAAAATCCGGAGACGGCCCCCCGTATCTCCGCCGCGGAAAAGGCCAGATACTCGCGGGTGGGCTCGTTCGAAAGGGCCCCTCCGGCGGACCAATCGACCCGAAGGTCGAAGGCCCCGGACCCGAGGCGCCGGAGCGGCGCGGTAACGAAATTCGGATATTCTACCGGAAGTATCTCCGGTCCACGGGGTCGCACGGACTCGGGGCCGGCGTCGCCGGAAAGCCCCGGGAAAGACCTTTCGAACGAGACCGGCCGCGCCTCCGGCGGACGAACGCAGCGGACGCTACGGGCGCGCGAACTCCGGACCAGCGTTTTTTTTTTTTCGATCCGCCGTATCTCGGCCGCGGAAAGGGTCGGAGGGTCGAGGGCGGGCTCGTTCGAAAGGTCCCCTCGGGTAGAGCGACCGACCCCGAGGGCGACGTCCTCGGACTTAAGGCGCCCGAGCAGCGGCCGTGGGAAAATCCGGAGAAGGCCCCCCGTATCTCCGCCGCGGAAAGGGCCAGATACTCGTGGGTGGGCTCGTTCGAAAGGGCCCATCCGGCGGACCGACCGACCCGAAGGTCGAAGGCCCCGGGCCCGAGGCGCCGGAGCGGCGCGGTAACGAAATTCGGATATTCGACCGGAAGTATCTCCGGTCCACGGGGTCGCACGGACTCGGGGCCGGCGTCGCCGGAAAGCCCCGGGAAAGACCTTTCGAACGAGACCGGCCGCGCCTCCGGCGGACGAACGCAGCGGACGCTCCGGGCGCGCGAACTCCGGACCAGCGTTTTTTTTTTCGATCCGCCGTATCTCGGCCGCGGAAAGGGTCGGAGGGTCGAGGGCGGGCTCGTTCGAAAGGTCCCCTCGGGTAGAGCGACCGACCCCGAGGGCGACGTCCTCGGACTTAAGGCGCCCGAGCAGCGGCCGTGGGAAAATCCGGAGACGGCCCCCCGTATCTCCGCCGCGGAAAAGGCCAGATACTCGCGGGTGGGCTCGTTCGAAAGGGCCCCTCCGGCGGACCAATCGACCCGAAGGTCGAAGGCCCCGGACCCGAGGCGCCGGAGCGGCGCGGTAACGAAATTCGGATATTCTACCGGAAGTATCTCCGGTCCACGGGGTCGCACGGACTCGGGGCCGGCGTCGCCGGAAAGCCCCGGGAAAGACCTTTCGAACGAGACCGGCCGCGCCTCCGGCGGACGAACGCAGCGGACGCTACGGGCGCGCGAACTCCGGACCAGCGTTTTTTTTTTTCGATCCGCCGTATCTCGGCCGCGGAAAGGGTCGGAGGGTCGAGGGCGTGCTCGTTCGAAAGGTCCCCTCGGGTAGAGCGACCGACCCCGAGGGCGACGTCCTCGGACTTAAGGCGCCCGAGCAGCGGCCGTGGGAAAATCCGGAGAAGGCCCCCCGTATCTCCGCCGCGGAAAGGGCCAGATACTCGTGGGTGGGCTCGTTCGAAAGGGCCCATCCGGCGGACCAATCGACCCGAAGGTCAAAGGCCCCGGGCCCGAGGCGCCGGAGCGGCGCGGTAACGAAATTCGGATATTCGACCGGAAGTATCTCCGGTCCACGGGATCGCACGGACTCGGGGCCGGCGTCGCCGGAAAGCCCCGGGAAAGACCTTTCGAACGAGACCGGTCAAACCTCCGGCGGACGAACGCAGCGGACGCTACGGGCGAGCAAACTCCGGACGAGCGTTTTTTTTTTTTTTCGAACCGCCGTATCTCGGCCGCGGAAAGGGTCGGAGGGTCGAGGGCGGGCTCGTTCGAAAGGTCCCCTCGGGTAGAGCGACCGACCCCGAGGGCGACGTCCTGGGACTTAAGGCGCCCGAGCAGCGGCCGTGGGAAAATCCGGAGACGGCACCCCGTATCTCCGCTGCGGAAAGGGCCAGATACTCGCGGGTGGGCTCGTTCGAAAGGGCCCCTCCGGCGGACCGAACGACCCGAAGGTCGAAGGACCCGGGCCCGGGGCCGGAGCGGCGCTGTAACGAAATTCGGATTTTCGACCGGAAGTATCTTCGATTGAGGTTGACCAACTGCTGGAAACGCGAACACTCCAAAACCTAAGTCGATTGAGGTTGACCAACTGCTGGAAACTCGAACGCTCCAAAACCTAAGTCGATTGAGGTTGACCAACTGCTGGAAAATCTTTCGGGTTGACCAACGGTTGGAGAAATTTTGGGGTTGACCAACTGTTTGGTTCTCCAGAAGGGCCGGGAGGATGGGGCTTAGTCCGGTGGGGGAGTGCTTAAGAGTGGGATGGCAGGGACTAAACGGTGCGCCGGGTACGAGCTCCAGGGTGTCCGTCGCGGGGTCCAAAGCCGGCCTCGGGTGCACGGTGGTCGGGTTGACGGGGCGATGTTCCCGGGGTCGTATCTCGGCCGGGGAAGGGGGTACGGAGACGTGGGTGGGTTCGTTGGAAAGGGCCCCTCCTGGAGGATGAGGGACCCAAAGGGCTAAGGTCTCGGTCTTAAGGCGCCCGAGCTACGGCCGTTTAAAGGTGCAGCGGTGGAAGTCCGTATCTCCGGCCCCCGGGGTCGCACGGACCCGAGGCTGGCGTCCACGGAAAGCCCCGAGAGAGACCTTTCGAACGAGACCGGCCGCGCCTCCGGCGGACGAACGCAGCGGACGCTACGGGCAAGCGAACTACGGACGAGCGTTTTTTTTTTTTTCGAACCGCCGTATCTCGGCCGCGAAAAGGGTCGGAGGGTCGAGGGCGGGCTCGTTCGAAAGGTCTCCTCGGGTAGAGCGACCGACCTCGAGGGCGACGTCCTCGGACTTAAGGCGCCCGAGCAGCGGCAGTGGGAAAATCCGGAGACGGCCCCCCGTATCTCCGCTGCGGAAGGGGCCAGATACTCCCGGGTGGGCTCGTTCGAAAGGGCCCCTCCGGCGGACCGACCGACCCGAAGTTCGAAGGCCCCGGGCCCGAGGCGCCGGAGCGGCGCGGTAACGAAATTCGGATATTCGACCGGAAGTATCTCCGGTCCACGGGGTCGCACGGACTCGGGGCCGGCGTCGCCGGAAAGCCCCGGGAAAGACCTTTCGAACGAGACCGGCCGCGCCTCCGGCGGACGAACGCAGCGGACGCTACGGGCGCGCGAACTCCGGACCAGCGTTTTTTTTTCGATCCGCCGTATCTCGGCCGCGGAAAGGGTCGGAGGGTCGAGGGCGGGCTCGTTCGAAAGGTCCCCTCGGGTAGAGCGACCGACCCCGAGGGCGACGTCCTGGGACTTAAGGCGCCCGAGCAGCGGCCGTGGGAAAATCCGGAGTCGGCACCCCGTATCTCCGCTGCGGAAAGGGCCAGATACTCGCGGGTGGGCTCGTTCGAAAGGGCCCCTCTGGCGGACCGACCGACCCGAAGGTCGAAGGCCCCGGGCCCGAGGCGCCGGAGCGGCGCGGTAACGAAATTCGGATATTCGACCGGAAGTATCTCCGGTCCACGGGATCGCACGGACTCGGGGCCGGCGTCGCCGGAAAGCCCCGGGAAAGACCTTTCGAACGAGACCGGCCGCGCCTCCGGCGGACGAACGCAGCGGACGCTACGGGCGCGCGAACTCCGGACCAGCGTTTTTTTTTTTTTCGAACCGCCGTATCTCGGCCGCGGAAAGGGTCGGAGGGTCGAGGGCGGGCTCGTTCGAAAGGTCCCCTCGGGTAGAGCGACCGACCCCGAGGGCGACGTCCTGGGACTTAAGGCGCCCGAGCAGCGGCCGTGGGAAAATCCGGAGACGGCACCCCGTATCTCCGCTGCGGAAAGGGCCAGATACTCGCGGGTGGGCTCGTTCGAAAGGGCCCCTCCGGCGGACCGAACGACCCGAAGGTCGAAGGACCCGGGCCCGGGGCCGGAGCGGCGCTGTAACGAAATTCGGATTTTCGACCGGAAGTATCTTCGATTGAGGTTGACCAACTGCTGGAAACGCGAACACTCCAAAACCTAAGTCGATTGAGGTTGACCAACTGCTGGAAACTCGAACGCTCCAAAACCTAAGTCGATTGAGGTTGACCAACTGCTGGAAAATCTTTCGGGTTGACCAACGGTTGGAGAAATTTTGGGGTTGACCAACTGTTTGGTTCTCCAGAAGGGCCGGGAGGATGGGGCTTAGTCCGGTGGGGGAGTGCTTAAGAGTGGGATGGCAGGGACCAAACGGTGCGCCGGGTACGAGCTCCAGGGTGTCCGTCGCGGGGTCCAAAGCCGGCCTCGGGTGCACGGTGGTCGGGTTGACGGGGCGATGTTCCCGGGGTCGTATCTCGGCCGGGGAAAGGGGTACGGAGACGTGGGTGGGGTCGTTGGAAAGGGCCCCTCCTGGAGGATGAGGGACCCAAAGGGCTAAGGTCTCGGTCTTAAGGCGCCCGAGCTACGGCCGTTTAAAGGTGCAGCGGTGGAAGTCCGTATCTCCGGCCCCCGGGGTCGCACGGACCCGAGGCTGGCGTCCACGGAAAGCCCCGAGAGAGACCTTTCGAACGAGACCGGCCGCGCCTCCGGCGGACGAACGCAGCGGACACTACGGGCAAGCGAACTACGGACGAGCGTTTTTTTTTTTTTTTCGAACCGCCGTATCTCGGCCGCGAAAAGGGTCGGAGGGTCGAGGGCGGGCTCGTTCGAAAGGTCTCCTCGGGTAGAGCGACCGACCTCGAGGGCGACGTCCTCGGACTTAAGGCGCCCGAGCAGCGGCAGTGGGAAAATCCGGAGACGGCCCCCCGTATCTCCGCTGCGGAAGGGGCCAGATACTCCCGGGTGGGCTCGTTCGAAAGGGCCCCTCCGGCGGACCGACCGACCCGAAGTTCGAAGGCCCCGGGCCCGAGGCGCCGGAGCGGCGCGGTAACGAAATTCGGATATTCGACCGGAAGTATCTCCGGTCCACGGGGTCGCACGGACTCGGGGCCGGCGTCGCCGGAAAGCCCCGGGAAAGACCTTTCGAACGAGACCGGCCGCGCCTCCGGCGGACAAACGCAGCGGACGCTACGGGCGCGCGAACTCCGGACCAGCTTTTTTTTTTTCGATCCGCCGTATCTCGGCCGCGGAAAGGGTCGGAGGGTCGAGGGCGGGCTCGTTCGAAAGGTCATCTCGGGTGGAGCGACCGACCCCGAGGGCGACGTCCTGGGACTTAAGGCGCCCGAGCAGCGGCCGTGGGAATATCCGGAGTCGGCACCCCATATCTCCGCTGCGGAAAGGGCCAGATACTCGCGGGTGGGCTCATTCGAAAGGGCCCCTCCGGCGGACCGACCGACCCGAAGGTCGAAGGACCCGGGCCCGAGGCGGCGGAGCGGCGCTGTAACGAAATTCGGATTTTCGACCGGAAGTATCTCCGGTCCCCCAGGCCGACCGAGGCGCACCCTCCCGGCCGCGGACCCGGCGGGTTCCCCCTTCGCGGGGGACGGTAGGGCGAACAGGTGCCATCAGGTATATAGCTAAGTCGATCGGGGTTGACCAACTGTCGGAGAGGCGAAAGCTCCAGAACCTAAGTCGATGGGGTTGACCAACTGCTGGAGAAGTGAAAGCTCCAGAGCCTAAGTCGATTGGGGTTGACCAACTGTCGGAGAGGCGATAGCTCTAGAACCTAAGTCTATGGCAGGAGAAGCGAACGCCCCAGAACCTAAGTCGATGGGGTTGACCAACTGCTGGAGAAGTAAAAGCTCAAGAGCCTAAGTCGTTGGGGTTGACCAACTGCTGGAGAGGCGAACGCTCCAGAGCCTAAGTCGATTGAGGTTGACCAACTGCTGGAAACGCGAACGCTCCAAAACCTAAGTCGATTGAGGTTGACCAACTGCTGGAAACTCGAACGCTCCAAAACCTAAGTCGATTGAGGTTGACCAACTGCTGGAAAATCTTTCGGGTTGACCAACGGTTGGAGAAATTTTGGGGTTGACCAACTGTTTGGTTCTCCAGAAGGGCCGGGAGGATGGGGCTTAGTCCGGTGGGGGAGTGCTTAAGAGTGGGATGGCAGGGACCAAACGGTGCGCCGGGTACGAGCTCCAGGGTGTCCGTCGTGGGGTCCAAAGCCGGCCTCGGGTGCACGGTGGTCGGGTTGACGGGGCGATGTTCCCGGGGTCGTATCTCGGCCGGGGAAAGGGGTACGGAGACGTGGGTGGGGTCGTTGGAAAGGGCCCCTCCTGGAGGATGAGGGACCCAAAGGGCTAAGGTCTCGGTCTTAAGGCGCCCGAGCTACGGCCGTTTAAAGGTGCAGCGGTGGAAGTCCGTATCTCCGGCCCCCGGGGTCGCACGGACCCGAGGCTGGCGTCCACGGAAAGCCCCGAGAGAGACCTTTCGAACGAGACCGGCCGCGCCTCCGGCGGACGAACGCAGCGGACGCTACGGGCAAGCGAACTACGGACGAGCGTTTTTTTTTTTTTTTCGAACCGCCGTATCTCGGCCGCGAAAAGGGTCGGAGGGTCGAGGGCGGGCTCGTTCGAAAGGTCTCCTCGGGTAGAGCGACCGACCTCGAGGGCGACGTCCTCGGGCTTAAGGCGCCCGAGCAGCGGCAGTGGGAAAATCCGGAGACGGCCCCCCGTATCTCCGCTGCGGAAGGGGCCAGATACTCCCAGGTGGGCTCGTTCGAAAGGGCCCCTCCGGCGGACCGACCGACCCGAAGTTCGAAGGCCCCGGGCCCGAGGCGCCGGAGCGGCGCGGTAACGAAATTCGGATATTCGACCGGAAGTATCTCCGGTCCACGGGGTCGCACGGACTCGGGGCCGGCGTCGCCGGAAAGCCCCGGGAAAGACCTTTCGAACGAGACCGGCCGCGCCTCCGGCGGACGAACGCAGCGGACGCTACGGGCGCGCGAACTCCGGACCAGCGTTTTTTTTTTTCGATCCGCCGTATCTCGGCCGCGGAAACGGTCGGAGGGTCGAGGGCGGGCTCGTTCGAAAGGTCCCCTCGGGTAGAGCGACCGACCCCGAGGGCGACGTCCTCGGACTTAAGGCGCCCGAGCAGCGGCCGTGGGAAAATCTGGAGAAGGTCCCCCGTATCTCCGCCGCGGAAAGGGCCAGATACTCGTGGGTGGGCTCGTTCGAAAGGGCCCATCCGGCGGACCGACCGACCCGAAGTTCGAAGGCCCCGGGCCCGAGGCGCCGGAGCGGCGCGGTAACGAAATTCGGATATTCGACCGGAAGTATCTCCGGTCCACGGGGTCGCACGGACTCGGGGCCGGCGTCGCCGGAAAGCCCCGGGAAAGACCTTTCGAACGAGACCAGTCACGCCTCCGGCGGACGAACGCAGCGGACGCTACGGGCGAGCAAACTCCGGACGAGCGTTTTTTTTTTTTTCGAACCGCTGTATCTCGGCCGCGGAAAGGGTCGGAGGGTCGAGGGCGGGCTCGTTCGAAAGGTCCCCTCGGGTAGAGCGACCGACCCCGAGGGCGACGTCCTCGGACTTAAGGCGCCCGAGCAGCGGGCGTGGGAAAATCCGAAGTCGGCACCCCGTATCTCCGCTGCGGAAAGGGCCAGATACTCGCGGGTGGGCTCGTTCGAAAGGGCCCCTCCGGCGGACCGACCGACCCGAAGGTCGAAGGCCCCGGACCCGAGGCGCCGGAGCGGCGCGGTAACGAATTTCGGATATTCGACCGGAAGTATCTCCGGTCCACGGGGTCGCACGGACTCGGGGCCGGCGTCGCCGGAAAGCCCCGGGAAAGACCTTTCGAACGAGTCCGGTCACGCCTCCGGCGGACGAACGCAGCGGACGCTACGGGCGAGCAAACTCCGGACGAGCGTTTTTTTTTTTCGAACCGCCGTATCTCGGCCGCGGAAAGGGTCGGAGGGTCGAGGGTGGGGTCGTTCGAAAGGTCCCCTCGGGTAGAGCGACCGACCCCGAGGGCGACGTCCTCGGACTTAAGGCGCCCGAGCAGCGGCCGTGGGAAAATCCGGAGACGGCCCCCCGTATCTCCGCCGCGGAAAGGGCCAGATACTCGCGGGTGGGCTCGTTCGAAAGCGCCCATCCGGCGGACCAATCGACCCGAAGGTCGAAGGCACCGGGCCCGAGGCGCCGGAGCGGCGCGGTAACGAAATTCGGATATTCGACCGGAAGTATCTCCGGTCCACGGGGTCGCACGGACTCGGGGCCGGCGTCGCCGGAAAGCCCCGGGAAAGACCTTTCGAACGAGACCGGTCACGCCTCCGGCGGACGAACGCAGCGGACGCTACGTTTTTTTTTTTCGAACTGCCGTATCTCGGCCGCGGAAAGGGTCGGAGGGTCGAGGGCGGGCTCGTTCGAAAGGTCCCCTCGGGTAGAGCGACCGACCCCGAGGGCGACGTCCTGGGACTTAAGGCGCCCGAGCAGCGGCCGTGGGAAAATCCGGAGACGGCACCCCGTATCTCCGCTGCGGAAAGGGCCAGATACTCGCGGGTGGGCTCGTTCGAAAGGGCCCCTCCGGCGGACCGACCGACCCGAAGGTCGAAGGACCCGGGCCCGAGGCGCCGGAGCGGCGCTGTAACGAAATTCGGATTTTCGACCGGAAGTATCTCCGGTCCCCCAGGCCGACCGAGGCGCACCCTCCCGGCCGCGGACCCGGCGGGTTCCCCCTTCGCGGGGGACGGTAGGGCGAACAGGTGCCATCAGGTATATAGCTAAGTCGATCGGGGTTGACCAACTGTCGGAGAGGCGAAAGCTCCAGAACCTAAGTCGATGGGGTTGACCAACTGCTGGAGAAGTGAAAGCTCCAGAGCCTAAGTCGATTGGGGTTGACCAACTGTCGGAGAGGCGAAAGCTATAGAACCTAAGTCTATGGCAGGAGAAGCGAACGCCCCAGAACCTAAGTCGATGGGGTTGACCAACTGCTGGAGAAGTGAAAGCTCAAGAGCCTAAGTCGTTGGGGTTGACCAACTGCTGGAGAGGCGAAAGCTCCAGAGCCTAAGTCGATTGAGGTTGACCAACTGCTGGAAACGCGAACGCTCCAAAACCTAAGTCGATTGAGGTTGACCAACTGCTGGAAACGCGAACACTCCAAAACCTAAGTCGATTGAGGTTGACCAACTGCTGGAAACTCGAACGCTCCAAAACCTAAGTCGATTGAGGTTGACCAACTGCTGGAAAATCTTTCGGGTTGACCAACGGTTGGAGAAATTTTGGGGTTGACCAACTGTTTGGTTCTCCAGAAGGGCCGGGAGGATGGGGCTTAGTCCGGTGGGGGAGTGCTTAAGAGTGGGATGGCAGGGACTAAACGGTGCGCCGGGTACGAGCTCCAGGGTGTCCGTCGCGGGGTCCAAAGCCGGCCTCGGGTGCACGGTGGTCGGGTTGACGGGGCGATGTTCCCGGGGTCGTATCTCGGCCGGGGAAGGGGGTACGGAGACGTGGGTGGGGTCGTTGGAAAGGGCCCCTCCTGGAGGATGAGGGACCCAAAGGGCTAAGGTCTCGGTCTTAAGGCGCCCGAGCTACGGCCGTTTAAAGGTGCAGCGGTGGAAGTCCGTATCTCCGGCCCCCGGGGTCGCACGGACCCGAGGCTGGCGTCCACGGAAAGCCCCGAGAGAGACCTTTCGAACGAGACCGGCCGCGCCTCCGGCGGGCGAACGCAGCGGACGCTACGGGCGCGCGAACTACGGACGAGCGTTTTTTTTTTTTCGAACCGCCGTATCTCGGCCGCGAAAAGGGTCGGAGGGTCGAGGGCGGGCTCGTTCGAAAGGTCTCCTCGGGTAGAGCAACCGACCCCGAGGGCGACGTCCTCGGACTTAAGGCGCCCGAGCAGCGGCAGTGGGAAAATCCGGAGACGGCCCCCTGTATCTCCGCTGCGGAAGGGGCCAGATACTCCCGGGTGGGCTCGTTCGAAAGGGCCCCTACGGCGGACCGACCGACCCGAAGTTCGAAGGCCCCGGGCCCGAGGCGCCCGAGATACGGCCGTTCGAAATTTTCCTAAATTCGACCGGAAGTATTTCCGGTCCCCGGGGTCGCACGGACTCGGGGCCGGCGTCGCCGAAAAGCCCCAGGAAAGACCTTTCGAACGAGACCGGCCGCGCCTCCAGCGGACGAACGCAGCGGACGCTACGAGCGCGCGAACTCCGGACCAGCGTTTTTTTTTTTTCGATCCGCCGTATCTCGGCCGCGGAAAGGGTCGGAGGGTCGAGGGCGGGCTCGTTCGAAAGGTCCCCTCGGGTAGAGCGACCGACCCCGAGGGCGACGTCCTCGGACTTAAGGCGCCCGAGCAGCGGCCGTGGGAAAATCCGGTGACGGCCCCCCGTATCTCCGCCGCGGAAAGGGCCAGATACTCGCGGGTGGGCTCGTTCGAAAGGGACCCTCCGGCGGACCACTCGACCCGAAGTTCGAAGGCCCCGGACCCGAGGCGCCGGAGCGGCGCGGTAACGAAATTCGGATATTCGACCGAAAGTATCTCCGGTCCACGGGGTCGCACGGACTCGGGGCCGGCGTCGCCGGAAAGCCCCGGGAAAGACCTTTCGAACGAGACCAGTCACGCCTCCGGCGGACGAACGCAGCGGACGCTACGGGCGAGCAAACTCCGGACGAGCGTTTTTTTTTTTTCGAACCGCCGTATCTCGGCCGCGGAAAGGGTCGGAGGGTCGAGGGCGGGCTCGTTCGAAAGGTCCCCTCGGGTAGAGCGACCGACCCCGAGGGCGACGTCCTGGGACTTAAGGCGCCCGAGCAGCGGCCGTGGGAAAATCCGGAGACGGCACCCCGTATCTCCGCTGCGGAAAGGGCCAGATACTCGCGGGTGGGCTCGTTCGAAAGGGCCCCTCCGGCGGACCGACCGACCCGAAGGTCGAAGGACCCGGGCCCGAGGCGCCGGAGCGGCGCTGTAACGAAATTCGGAGTTTCGACCGGAAGTATCACCGGTCCCCCAGGCCGACCGAGGCGCACCCTCCCGGCCGCGGACCCGGCGGGTTCCCCCTTCGCGGGGGACGGTAGGGCGAACAGGTGCCATCAGGTATATAGCTAAGTCGATCGGGGTTGACCAACTGTCGGAGAGGCGAAAGCTCCAGAACCTAAGTCGATGGGGTTGACCAACTGCTGGAGAAGTGAAAGCTCCAGAGCCTAAGTCGATTGGGGTTGACCAACTGTCGGAGAGGCGAAAGCTATAGAACCTAAGTCTATGGCAGGAGAAGCGAACGCCCCAGAACCTAAGTCGATGGGGTTGACCAACTGCTGGAGAAGTGAAAGCTCAAGAGCCTAAGTCGTTGGGGTTGACCAACTGCTGGAGAGGCGAAAGCTCCAGAGCCTAAGTCGATTGAGGTTGACCAACTGCTGGAAACGCGAACGCTCCAAAACCTAAGTCGATTGAGGTTGACCAACTGCTGGAAACGCGAACACTCCAAAACCTAAGTCGATTGAGGTTGACCAACTGCTGGAAAATCTTTCGGGTTGACCAACGGTTGGAGAAATTTTGGGGTTGACCAACTGTTTGGTTCTCCAGAAGGGCCGGGAGGATGGGGCTTAGTCCGGTGGGGGAGTGCTTAAGAGTGGGATGGCAGGGACCAAACGGTGCGCCGGGTACGAGCTCCAGGGTGTCCGTCGCGGGGTCCAAAGCCGGCCTCGGGTGCACGGTGGTCGGGTTGACGGGGCGATGTTCCCGGGGTCGTATCTCGGCCGGGGAAGGGGGTACGGAGACGTGGGTGGGGTCGTTGGAAAGGGCCCCTCCTGGAGGATGAGGGACCCAAAGGGCTAAGGTCTCGGTCTTAAGGCGCCCGAGCTACGGCCGTTTAAAGGTGCAGCAGTGGAAGTCCGTATCTCCGGCCCCCGGGGTCGCACGGACCCGAGGCTGGCGTCCCCGGAAAGCCCCGAGAGAGACCTTTCGAACGAGACCGGCCGCGCCTCCGGCGGACGAACGCAGCGGACGCTACGGGCGCGCGAACTACGGACGAGCGTTTTTTTTTTTCGAACCGCCGTATCTCGGCCGCGAAAAGGGTCGGAGGGTCGAGGGCGGGCTCGTTCGAAAGGTCTCCTCGGGTAGAGCAACCGACCCCGAGGGCGACGTCCTCGGACTTAAGGCGCCCGAGCAGCGGCCGTGGGAAAATCCGGAGACGGCCCCCCGTATCTCCGCCGCGGAAAAGGCCAGATACTCGCGGGTGGGCTCGTTCGAAAGGGCCCCTCCGGCGGACCAATCGACCCGAAGGTCGAAGGCCCCGGACCCGAGGGGCCGGAGCGGCGCGGTAATGAAATTCGGATATTCGACCGGAAGTATCTCCGGTCCCCGGGGTCGCACGGACTCGGGGCCGGCGTCGCCGAAAAGCCCCGGGAAAGACCTTTCGAACGAGACCGGCCGCGCCTCCAGCGGACGAACGCAGCGGACGCTACGGGCGCGCGAACTCCCGACCAGCGTTTTTTTTTTCGATCCGCCGTATCTCGGCCGCGGAAAGGGTCGGAGGGTCGAGGGCGGGCTCGTTCGAAAGGTCCCCTCGGGTAGAGCGACCGACCCCGAGGGCGACGTCCTCGGACTAAAGGCGCCCGAGCAGCGGCCGTGGGAAAATCCGGTGACGGCCCCCCGTATCTCCGCCGCGGAAAGGGCCAGATACTCGCGGGTGGGCTCGTTCGAAAGGGCCCCTCCGGCGGACCAATCGACCCGAAGTTCGAAGGCCCCGGACCCGAGGCGCCGGAGCGGCGCGGTAACGAAATTCGGATATTCTACCGGAAGTATCTCCGGTCCACGGGGTCGCACGGACTCGGGGCCGGAGTCGCCGGAAAGCCCCGGGAAAGACCTTTCGAACGAGACCGGCCGCGCCTCCGGCGGACGAACGCAGCGGACGCTACGGGCGCGCGAACTCCGGACCAGCGTTTTTTTTTTTCGATCCGCCGTATCTCGGCCGCGGAAAGGGTCGGAGGGTCGAGGGCGGGCTCGTTCGAAAGGTCCCCTCGGGTAGAGCGACCGACCCCGAGGGCGACGTCCTGGGACTTAAGGCGCCCGAGCAGCGGCCGTGGGAAAATCCGGAGACGGCACCCCGTATCTCCGCTGCGGAAAGGGCCAGATACTCGCGGGTGGGCTCGTTCGAAAGGGCCCCTCCGGCGGACCGACCGACCCGAAGGTCGAAGGACCCGGGCCCGAGGCGCCGGAGCGGCGCTGTAACGAAATTCGGATTTTCGACCGGAAGTATCTCCGGTCCCCCAGGCCGACCGAGGCGCACCCTCCCGGCCGCGGACCCGGCGGGTTCCCCCTTCGCGGGGGACGGTAGGGCGAACAGGTGCCATCAGGTATATAGCTAAGTCGATCGGGGTTGACCAACTGTCGGAGAGGCGAAAGCTCCAGAACCTAAGTCGATGGGGTTGACCAACTGCTGGAGAAGTGAAAGCTCCAGAGCCTAAGTCGATTGGGGTTGACCAACTGTCGGAGAGGCGATAGCTCTAGAACCTAAGTCTATGGCAGGAGAAGCGAACGCCCCAGAACCTAAGTCGATGGGGTTGACCAACTGCTGGAGAAGTAAAAGCTCAAGAGCCTAAGTCGTTGGGGTTGACCAACTGCTGGAGAGGCGAAAGCTCCAGAGCCTAAGTCGATTGAGGTTGACCAACTGCTGGAAACGCGAACGCTCCAAAACCTAAGTCGACTGAGGTTGACCAACTGCTGGAAACGCGAACACTCCAAAACCTAAGTCGATTGAGGTTGACCAACTGCTGGAAACTCGAACGCTCCAAAACCTAAGTCGACTGAGGTTGACCAACTGCTGGAAACGCGAACACTCCAGAGCCTAAGTCGATTGAGGTTGACCAACTGCTGGAAACGCGAACGCTCCAAAACCTAAGTCGATTGAGGTTGACCAACTGCTGGAAACTCGAACGCTCCAAAACCTAAGTCGATTGAGGTTGACCAACTGCTGGAAAATCTTTCGGGTTGACCAACGGTTGGAGAAATTTTGGGGTTGACCAACTGTTTGGTTCTCCAGAAGGGCCGGGAGGATGGGGCTTAGTCCGGTGGGGGAGTGCTTAAGACTGGGATGGCAGGGACCAAACGGTGCGCCGGGTACGAGCTCCAGGGTGTCCGTCGTGGGGTCCAAAGCCGGCCTCGGGTGCACGGTGGTCGGGTTGACGGGGCGATGTTCCCGGGGTCGTATCTCGGCCGGGGAAAGGGGTACGGAGACGTGGGTGGGGTCGTTGGAAAGGGCCCCTCCTGGAGGATGAGGGACCCAAAGGGCTAAGGTCTCGGTCTTAAGGCGCCCGAGCTACGGCCGTTTAAAGGTGCAGCGGTGGAAGTCCGTATCTCCGGCCCCCGGGGTCGCACGGACCCGAGGCTGGCGTCCACGGAAAGCCCCGAGAGAGACCTTTCGAACGAGACCGGCCGCGCCTCCGGCGGACGAACGCAGCGGACGCTACGGGCAAGCGAACTACGGACGAGCGTTTTTTTTTTTTTTTTTGAACCGCCGTATCTCGGCCGCGAAAAGGGTCGGAGGGTCGAGGGCGGGCTCGTTCGAAAGGTCTCCTCGGGTAGAGCGACCGACCTCGAGGGCGACGTCCTCGGGCTTAAGGCGCCCGAGCAGCGGCAGTGGGAAAATCCGGAGACGGCCCCCCGTATCTCCGCTGCGGAAGGGGCCAGATACTCCCAGGTGGGCTCGTTCGAAAGGGCCCCTCCGGCGGACCGACCGACCCGAAGTTCGAAGGCCCCGGCCCCGAGGCGCCGGAGCGGCGCGGTAACGAAATTCGGATATTCGACCGGAAGTATCTCCGGTCCACGGGGTCGCACGGACTCGGGGCCGGCGTCGCCGGAAAGTCCCGGGAAAGACCTTTCGAACGAGACCAGCCGCGCCTCCGGCGGACGAACGCAGCGGACGCTACGGGCGCGCGAACTCCGGACCAGCGTTTTTTTTTTTCGATCCACCGTATCTCGGCCGCGGAAAGGGTCGGAGGGTCGAGGGCGGGCTCGTTCGAAAGGTCCCCTCGGGTAGAGCGACCGACCCCGAGGGCGACGTCCTCGGACTTAAGGCGCCCGAGCAGCGGCCGTGGGAAAATCCGGAGAAGGTCCCCCGTATCTCCGCCGCGGAAAGGGCCAGATACTCGTGGGTGGGCTCGTTCGAAAGGGCCCATCCGGCGGACCAATCGACCCGAAGGTCGAAGGCCCCGGGCCCGAGGCGCCGGAGCGGCGCGGTAACGAAATTCGGATATTCGACCGGAAGTATCTCCGGTCCACGGGATTGCACGGACTCGGGGCCGGCGTCGCCGGAAAGCCCCGGGAAAGACCTTTCGAACGAGACCAGTCACGCCTCCGGCGGACGAACGCAGCGGACGCTACGGGCGAGCAAACTCCGGACGAGCGTTTTTTTTTTTTCAAACCGCCGTATCTCGGCCGCGGAAAGGGTCGGAGGGTCGAGGGCGGGCTCGTTCGAAAGGTCCCCTCGGGTAGAGCGACCGACCCCGAGGGCGACGTCCTGGGACTTAAGGCGCCCGAGCAGCGGCCGTGGGAAAATCCGGAGACGGCACCCCGTATCTCCGCTGCGGAAAGGGCCAGATACTCGCGGGTGGGCTCGTTCGAAAGGGCCCCTCCGGCGGACCGACCGACCCGAAGGTCGAAGGACCCGGGCCCGAGGCGCCGGAGCGGCGCTGTAACGAAATTCGGATTTTCGACCGGAAGTATCTCCGGTCCCCCAGGCCGACCGAGGCGCACCCTCCCGGCCGCGGACCCGGCGGGTTCCCCCTTCGCGGGGGACGGTAGGGCGAACAGGTGCCATCAGGTATATAGCTAAGTCGATCGGGGTTGACCAACTGTCGGAGAGGCGAAAGCTCCAGAACCTAAGTCGATGGGGTTGACCAACTGCTGGAGAAGTGAAAGCTCCAGAGCCTAAGTCGATTGGGGTTGACCAACTGTCGGAGAGGCGATAGCTCTAGAACCTAAGTCTATGGCAGGAGAAGCGAACGCCCCAGAACCTAAGTCGATGGGGTTGACCAACTGCTGGAGAAGTAAAAGCTCAAGAGCCTAAGTCGTTGGGGTTGACCAACTGCTGGAGAGGCGAAAGCTCCAGAGCCTAAGTCGATTGAGGTTGACCAACTGCTGGAAACGCGAACGCTCCAAAACCTAAGTCGATTGAGGTTGACCAACTGCTGGAAACGCGAACACTCCAAAACCTAAGTCGATTGAGGTTGACCAACTGCTGGAAACTCGAACGCTCCAAAACCTAAGTCGATTGAGGTTGACCAACTGCTGGAAAATCTTTCGGGTTGACCAACGGTTGGAGAAATTTTGGGGTTGACCAACTGTTTGGTTCTCCAGCAGGGCCGGGAGGATGGGGCTTAGTCCGGTGGGGGAGTGCTTAAGAGTGGGATGGCAGGGACCAAACGGTGCGCCGGGTACGAGCTCCAGGGTGTCCGTCGCGGGGTCCAAAGCCGTCCTCGGGTGCACGGTGGTCGGGTTGACGGGGCGATGTTCCCGGGGTCGTATCTCGGCCGGGGAAAGGGGTACGGAGACGTGGGTGGGGTCGTTGGAAAGGGCCCCTCCTGGAGGATGAGGGACCCAAAGGGCTAAGGTCTCGGTCTTAAGGCGCCCGAGCTACGGCCGTTTAAAGGTGCAGCGGTGGAAGTCCGTATCTCCGGCCCCCGGGGTCGCACGGACCCGAGGCTGGCGTCCACGGAAAGCCCCGAGAGAGACCTTTCGAACGAGACCGGCCGCGCCTCCGGCGGACGAACGCAGCGGACGCTACGGGCAAGCGAACTACGGACGAGCGTTTTTTTTTTTTTTCGAACCGCCGTATCTCGGCCGCGAAAAGGGTCGGAGGGTCGAGGGCGGGCTCGTTCGAAAGGTCTCCTCGGGTAGAGCGACCGACCTCGAGGGCGACGTCCTCGGACTTAAGGCGCCCGAGCAGCGGCAGTGGGAAAATCCGGAGACGGCCCCCCGTATCTCCGCTGCGGAAGGGGCCAGATACTCCCGGGTGGGCTCGTTCGAAAGGGCCCCTCCGGCGGACCGACCGACCCGAAGTTCGAAGGCCCCGGGCCCGAGGCGCCGGAGCGGCGCGGTAACGAAATTCGGATATTCGACCGGAAGTATCTCCGGTCCACGGGGTCGCACGGACTCGGGGCCGGCGTCGCCGGAAAGCCCCGGGAAAGACCTTTCGAACGAGACCGGCCGCGCCTCCGGCGGACAAACGCAGCGGACGCTACGGGCGCGCGAACTCCGGACCAGCTTTTTTTTTTTCGATCCGCCGTATCTCGGCCGCGGAAAGGGTCGGAGGGTCGAGGGCGGGCTCGTTCGAAAGGTCCCCTCGGGTAGAGCGACCGACCCCGAGGGCGACGTCCTGGGACTTAAGGCGCCCGAGCAGCGGCCGTGGGAATATCCGGAGTCGGCACCCCATATCTCCGCTGCGGAAAGGGCCAGATACTCGCGGGTGGGCTCGTTCGAAAGGGCCCCTCCGGCGGACCGACCGACCCGAAGGTCGAAGGACCCGGGCCCGAGGCGCCGGAGCGGCGCTGTAACGAAATTCGGATTTTCGACCGGAAGTATCTCCGGTCCCCCAGGCCGACCGAGGCGCACCCTCCCGGCCGCGGACCCGGCGGGTTCCCCCTTCGCGGGGGACGGTAGGGCGAACAGGTGCCATCAGGTATATAGCTAAGTCGATCGGGGTTGACCAACTGTCGGAGAGGCGAAAGCTCCAGAACCTAAGTCGATGGGGTTGACCAACTGCTGGAGAAGTGAAAGCTCCAGAGCCTAAGTCGATTGGGGTTGACCAACTGTCGGAGAGGCGATAGCTCTAGAACCTAAGTCTATGGCAGGAGAAGCGAACGCCCCAGAACCTAAGTCGATGGGGTTGACCAACTGCTGGAGAAGTAAAAGCTCAAGAGCCTAAGTTGTTGGGGTTGACCAACTGCTGGAGAGGCGAAAGCTCCAGAGCCTAAGTCGATTGAGGTTGACCAACTGCTGGAAACGCGAACGCTCCAAAACCTAAGTCGATTGAGGTTGACCAACTGCTGGAAACTCGAACGCTCCAAAACCTAAGTCGATTGAGGTTGACCAACTGCTGGAAAATCTTTCGGGTTGACCAACGGTTGGAGAAATTTTGGGGTTGACCAACTGTTTGGTTCTCCAGAAGGGCCGGGAGGATGGGGCTTAGTCCGGTGGGGGAGTGCTTAAGACTGGGATGGCAGGGACCAAACGGTGCGCCGGGTACGAGCTCCAGGGTGTCCGTCGTGGGGTCCAAAGCCGGCCTCGGGTGCACGGTGGTCGGGTTGACGGGGCGATGTTCCCGGGGTCGTATCTCGGCCGGGGAAAGGGGTACGGAGACGTGGGTGGGGTCGTTGGAAAGGGCCCCTCCTGGAGGATGAGGGACCCAAAGGGCTAAGGTCTCGGTCTTAAGGCGCCCGAGCTACGGCCGTTTAAAGGTGCAGCGGTGGAAGTCCGTATCTCCGGCCCCCGGGGTCGCACGGACCCGAGGCTGGCGTCCACGGAAAGCCCCGAGAGAGACCTTTCGAACGAGACCGGCCGCGCCTCCGGCGGACGAACGCAGCGGACGCTACGGGCAAGCGAACTACGGACGAGCGTTTTTTTTTTTTTTTTTGAACCGCCGTATCTCGGCCGCGAAAAGGGTCGGAGGGTCGAGGGCGGGCTCGTTCGAAAGGTCTCCTCGGGTAGAGCGACCGACCTCGAGGGCGACGTCCTCGGGCTTAAGGCGCCCGAGCAGCGGCAGTGGGAAAATCCGGAGACGGCCCCCCGTATCTCCGCTGCGGAAGGGGCCAGATACTCCCAGGTGGGCTCGTTCGAAAGGGCCCCTCCGGCGGACCGACCGACCCGAAGTTCGAAGGCCCCGGGCCCGAGGCGCCGGAGCGGCGCGGTAACGAAATTCGGATATTCGACCGGAAGTATCTCCGGTCCACGGGGTCGCACGGACTCGGGGCCGGCGTCGCCGGAAAGCCCCGGGAAAGACCTTTCGAACGAGACCGGCCGCGCCTCCGGCGGACGAACGCAGCGGACGCTACGGGCGCGCGAACTCCGGACCAGCGTTTTTTTTTTCGATCCACCGTATCTCGGCCGCGGAAAGGGTCGGAGGGTCGAGGGCGGGCTCGTTCGAAAGGTCCCCTCGGGTAGAGCGACCGACCCCGAGGGCGACGTCCTCGGACTTAAGGCGCCCGAGCAGCGGCCGTGGGAAAATCCGGAGAAGGTCCCCCGTATCTCCGCCGCGGAAAGGGCCAGATACTCGTGGGTGGGCTCATTCGAAAGGGCCCATCCGGCGGACCAATCGACCCGAAGGTCGAAGGCCCCGGGCCCGAGGCGCCGGAGCGGCGCGGTAACGAAATTCGGATATTCGACCGGAAGTATCTCCGGTCCACGGGATTGCACGGACTCGGGGCCGGCGTCGCCGGAAAGCCCCGGGAAAGACCTTTCGAACGAGACCAGTCACGCCTCCGGCGGACGAACGCAGCGGACGCTACGGGCGAGCAAACTCCGGACGAGCGTTTTTTTTTTTTTCAAACCGCCGTATCTCGGCCGCGGAAAGGGTCGGAGGGTCGAGGGCGGGCTCGTTCGAAAGGTCCCCTCGGGTAGAGCGACCGACCCCGAGGGCGACGTCCTGGGACTTAAGGCGCCCGAGCAGCGGCCGTGGGAAAATCCGGAGACGGCACCCCGTATCTCCGCTGCGGAAAGGGCCAGATACTCGCGGGTGGGCTCGTTCGAAAGGGCCCCTCCGGCGGACCGACCGACCCGAAGGTCGAAGGACCCGGGCCCGAGGCGCCGGAGCGGCGCTGTAACGAAATTCGGATTTTCGACCGGAAGTATCTCCGGTCCCCCAGGCCGACCGAGGCGCACCCTCCCGGCCGCGGACCCGGCGGGTTCCCCCTTCGCGGGGGACGGTAGGGCGAACAGGTGCCATCAGGTATATAGCTAAGTCGATCGGGGTTGACCAACTGTCGGAGAGGCGAAAGCTCCAGAACCTAAGTCGATGGGGTTGACCAACTGCTGGAGAAGTGAAAGCTCCAGAGCCTAAGTCGATTGGGGTTGACCAACTGTCGGAGAGGCGATAGCTCTAGAACCTAAGTCTATGGCAGGAGAAGCGAACGCCCCAGAACCTAAGTCGATGGGGTTGACCAACTGCTGGAGAAGTAAAAGCTCAAGAGCCTAAGTCGTTGGGGTTGACCAACTGCTGGAGAGGCGAAAGCTCCAGAGCCTAAGTCGATTGAGGTTGACCAACTGCTGGAAACGCGAACGCTCCAAAACCTAAGTCGATTGAGGTTGACCAACTGCTGGAAACGCGAACACTCCAAAACCTAAGTCGATTGAGGTTGACCAACTGCTGGAAACTCGAACGCTCCAAAACCTAAGTCGATTGAGGTTGACCAACTGCTGGAAAATCTTTCGGGTTGACCAACGGTTGGAGAAATTTTGGGGTTGACCAACTGTTTGGTTCTCCAGCAGGGCCGGGAGGATGGGGCTTAGTCCGGTGGGGGAGTGCTTAAGAGTGGGATGGCAGGGACCAAACGGTGCGCCGGGTACGAGCTCCAGGGTGTCCGTCGCGGGGTCCAAAGCCGTCCTCGGGTGCACGGTGGTCGGGTTGACGGGGCGATGTTCCCGGGGTCGTATCTCGGCCGGGGAAAGGGGTACGGAGACGTGGGTGGGGTCGTTGGAAAGGGCCCCTCCTGGAGGATGAGGGACCCAAAGGGCTAAGGTCTCGGTCTTAAGGCGCCCGAGCTACGGCCGTTTAAAGGTGCAGCGGTGGAAGTCCGTATCTCCGGCCCCCGGGGTCGCACGGACCCGAGGCTGGCGTCCACGGAAAGCCCCGAGAGAGACCTTTCGAACGAGACCGGCCGCGCCTCCGGCGGACGAACGCAGCGGACGCTACGGGCAAGCGAACTACGGACGAGCTTTTTTTTTTTTTTTCGAACCGCCGTATCTCGGCCGCGAAAAGGGTCGGAGGGTCGAGGGCGGGCTCGTTCGAAAGGTCTCCTCGGGTAGAGCGACCGACCTCGAGGGCGACGTCCTCGGACTTAAGGCGCCCGAGCAGCGGCAGTGGGAAAATCCGGAGACGGCCCCCCGTATCTCCGCTGCGGAAGGGGCCAGATACTCCCGGGTGGGCTCGTTCGAAAGGGCCCCTCCGGCGGACCGACCGACCCGAAGTTCGAAGGCCCCGGGCCCGAGGCGCCGGAGCGGCGCGGTAACGAAATTCGGATATTCGACCGGAAGTATCTCCGGTCCACGGGGTCGCACGGACTCGGGGCCGGCGTCGCCGGAAAGCCCCGGGAAAGACCTTTCGAACGAGACCGGCCGCGCCTCCGGCGGACAAACGCAGCGGACGCTACGGGCGCGCGAACTCCGGACCAGCTTTTTTTTTTTCGATCCGCCGTATCTCGGCCGCGGAAAGGGTCGGAGGGTCGAGGGCGGGCTCGTTCGAAAGGTCCCCTCGGGTAGAGCGACCGACCCCGAGGGCGACGTCCTGGGACTTAAGGCGCCCGAGCAGCGGCCGTGGGAATATCCGGAGTCGGCACCCCATATCTCCGCTGCGGAAAGGGCCAGATACTCGCGGGTGGGCTCGTTCGAAAGGGCCCCTCCGGCGGACCGACCGACCCGAAGGTCGAAGGACCCGGGCCCGAGGCGCCGGAGCGGCGCTGTAACGAAATTCGGATTTTCGACCGGAAGTATCTCCGGTCCCCCAGGCCGACCGAGGCGCACCCTCCCGGCCGCGGACCCGGCGGGTTCCCCCTTCGCGGGGGACGGTAGGGCGAACAGGTGCCATCAGGTATATAGCTAAGTCGATCGGGGTTGACCAACTGTCGGAGAGGCGAAAGCTCCAGAACCTAAGTCGATGGGGTTGACCAACTGCTGGAGAAGTGAAAGCTCCAGAGCCTAAGTCGATTGGGGTTGACCAACTGTCGGAGAGGCGATAGCTCTAGAACCTAAGTCTATGGCAGGAGAAGCGAACGCCCCAGAACCTAAGTCGATGGGGTTGACCAACTGCTGGAGAAGTAAAAGCTCAAGAGCCTAAGTTGTTGGGGTTGACCAACTGCTGGAGAGGCGAAAGCTCCAGAGCCTAAGTCGATTGAGGTTGACCAACTGCTGGAAACGCGAACGCTCCAAAACCTAAGTCGATTGAGGTTGACCAACTGCTGGAAACTCGAACGCTCCAAAACCTAAGTCGATTGAGGTTGACCAACTGCTGGAAAATCTTTCGGGTTGACCAACGGTTGGAGAAATTTTGGGGTTGACCAACTGTTTGGTTCTCCAGAAGGGCCGGGAGGATGGGGCTTAGTCCGGTGGGGGAGTGCTTAAGACTGGGATGGCAGGGACCAAACGGTGCGCCGGGTACGAGCTCCAGGGTGTCCGTCGTGGGGTCCAAAGCCGGCCTCGGGTGCACGGTGGTCGGGTTGACGGGGCGATGTTCCCGGGGTCGTATCTCGGCCGGGGAAAGGGGTACGGAGACGTGGGTGGGGTCGTTGGAAAGGGCCCCTCCTGGAGGATGAGGGACCCAAAGGGCTAAGGTCTCGGTCTTAAGGCGCCCGAGCTACGGCCGTTTAAAGGTGCAGCGGTGGAAGTCCGTATCTCCGGCCCCCGGGGTCGCACGGACCCGAGGCTGGCGTCCACGGAAAGCCCCGAGAGAGACCTTTCGAACGAGACCGGCCGCGCCTCCGGCGGACGAACGCAGCGGACGCTACGGGCAAGCGAACTACGGACGAGCGTTTTTTTTTTTTTTTTTTGAACCGCCGTATCTCGGCCGCGAAAAGGGTCGGAGGGTCGAGGGCGGGCTCGTTCGAAAGGTCTCCTCGGGTAGAGCGACCGACCTCGAGGGCGACGTCCTCGGGCTTAAGGCGCCCGAGCAGCGGCAGTGGGAAAATCCGGAGACGGCCCCCCGTATCTCCGCTGCGGAAGGGGCCAGATACTCCCAGGTGGGCTCGTTCGAAAGGGCCCCTCCGGCGGACCGACCGACCCGAAGTTCGAAGGCCCCGGGCCCGAGGCGCCGGAGCGGCGCGGTAACGAAATTCGGATATTCGACCGGAAGTATCTCCGGTCCACGGGGTCGCACGGACTCGGGGCCGGCGTCGCCGGAAAGCCCCGGGAAAGACCTTTCGAACGAGACCGGCCGCGCCTCCGGCGGACGAACGCAGCGGACGCTACGGGCGCGCGAACTCCGGACCAGCGTTTTTTTTTTTCGATCCACCGTATCTCGGCCGCGGAAAGGGTCGGAGGGTCGAGGGCGGGCTCGTTCGAAAGGTCCCCTCGGGTAGAGCGACCGACCCCGAGGGCGACGTCCTCGGACTTAAGGCGCCCGAGCAGCGGCCGTGGGAAAATCCGGAGAAGGTCCCCCGTATCTCCGCCGCGGAAAGGGCCAGATACTCGTGGGTGGGCTCATTCGAAAGGGCCCATCCGGCGGACCAATCGACCCGAAGGTCGAAGGCCCCGGGCCCGAGGCGCCGGAGCGGCGCGGTAACGAAATTCGGATATTCGACCGGAAGTATCTCCGGTCCACGGGATTGCACGGACTCGGGGCCGGCGTCGCCGGAAAGCCCCGGGAAAGACCTTTCGAACGAGACCAGTCACGCCTCCGGCGGACGAACGCAGCGGACGCTACGGGCGAGCAAACTCCGGACGAGCGTTTTTTTTTTTTCAAACCGCCGTATCTCGGCCGCGGAAAGGGTCGGAGGGTCGAGGGCGGGCTCGTTCGAAAGGTCCCCTCGGGTAGAGCGACCGACCCCGAGGGCGACGTCCTGGGACTTAAGGCGCCCGAGCAGCGGCCGTGGGAAAATCCGGAGACGGCACCCCGTATCTCCGCTGCGGAAAGGGCCAGATACTCGCGGGTGGGCTCGTTCGAAAGGGCCCCTCCGGCGGACCGACCGACCCGAAGGTCGAAGGACCCGGGCCCGAGGCGCCGGAGCGGCGCTGTAACGAAATTCGGATTTTCGACCGGAAGTATCTCCGGTCCCCCAGGCCGACCGAGGCGCACCCTCCCGGCCGCGGACCCGGCGGGTTCCCCCTTCGCGGGGGACGGTAGGGCGAACAGGTGCCATCAGGTATATAGCTAAGTCGATCGGGGTTGACCAACTGTCGGAGAGGCGAAAGCTCCAGAACCTAAGTCGATGGGGTTGACCAACTGCTGGAGAAGTGAAAGCTCCAGAGCCTAAGTCGATTGGGGTTGACCAACTGTCGGAGAGGCGATAGCTCTAGAACCTAAGTCTATGGCAGGAGAAGCGAACGCCCCAGAACCTAAGTCGATGGGGTTGACCAACTGCTGGAGAAGTAAAAGCTCAAGAGCCTAAGTCGTTGGGGTTGACCAACTGCTGGAGAGGCGAAAGCTCCAGAGCCTAAGTCGATTGAGGTTGACCAACTGCTGGAAACGCGAACGCTCCAAAACCTAAGTCGATTGAGGTTGACCAACTGCTGGAAACGCGAACACTCCAAAACCTAAGTCGATTGAGGTTGACCAACTGCTGGAAACTCGAACGCTCCAAAACCTAAGTCGATTGAGGTTGACCAACTGCTGGAAAATCTTTCGGGTTGACCAACGGTTGGAGAAATTTTGGGGTTGACCAACTGTTTGGTTCTCCAGCAGGGCCGGGAGGATGGGGCTTAGTCCGGTGGGGGAGTGCTTAAGAGTGGGATGGCAGGGACCAAACGGTGCGCCGGGTACGAGCTCCAGGGTGTCCGTCGCGGGGTCCAAAGCCGTCCTCGGGTGCACGGTGGTCGGGTTGACGGGGCGATGTTCCCGGGGTCGTATCTCGGCCGGGGAAAGGGGTACGGAGACGTGGGTGGGGTCGTTGGAAAGGGCCCCTCCTGGAGGATGAGGGACCCAAAGGGCTAAGGTCTCGGTCTTAAGGCGCCCGAGCTACGGCCGTTTAAAGGTGCAGCGGTGGAAGTCCGTATCTCCGGCCCCCGGGGTCGCACGGACCCGAGGCTGGCGTCCACGGAAAGCCCCGAGAGAGACCTTTCGAACGAGACCGGCCGCGCCTCCGGCGGACGAACGCAGCGGACGCTACGGGCAAGCGAACTACGGACGAGCTTTTTTTTTTTTTTTCGAACCGCCGTATCTCGGCCGCGAAAAGGGTCGGAGGGTCGAGGGCGGGCTCGTTCGAAAGGTCTCCTCGGGTAGAGCGACCGACCTCGAGGGCGACGTCCTCGGACTTAAGGCGCCCGAGCAGCGGCAGTGGGAAAATCCGGAGACGGCCCCCCGTATCTCCGCTGCGGAAGGGGCCAGATACTCCCGGGTGGGCTCGTTCGAAAGGGCCCCTCCGGCGGACCGACCGACCCGAAGTTCGAAGGCCCCGGGCCCGAGGCGCCGGAGCGGCGCGGTAACGAAATTCGGATATTCGACCGGAAGTATCTCCGGTCCACGGGGTCGCACGGACTCGGGGCCGGCGTCGCCGGAAAGCCCCGGGAAAGACCTTTCGAACGAGACCGGCCGCGCCTCCGGCGGACAAACGCAGCGGACGCTACGGGCGCGCGAACTCCGGACCAGCTTTTTTTTTTTCGATCCGCCGTATCTCGGCCGCGGAAAGGGTCGGAGGGTCGAGGGCGGGCTCGTTCGAAAGGTCCCCTCGGGTAGAGCGACCGACCCCGAGGGCGACGTCCTGGGACTTAAGGCGCCCGAGCAGCGGCCGTGGGAATATCCGGAGTCGGCACCCCATATCTCCGCTGCGGAAAGGGCCAGATACTCGCGGGTGGGCTCGTTCGAAAGGGCCCCTCCGGCGGACCGACCGACCCGAAGGTCGAAGGACCCGGGCCCGAGGCGCCGGAGCGGCGCTGTAACGAAATTCGGATTTTCGACCGGAAGTATCTCCGGTCCCCCAGGCCGACCGAGGCGCACCCTCCCGGCCGCGGACCCGGCGGGTTCCCCCTTCGCGGGGGACGGTAGGGCGAACAGGTGCCATCAGGTATATAGCTAAGTCGATCGGGGTTGACCAACTGTCGGAGAGGCGAAAGCTCCAGAACCTAAGTCGATGGGGTTGACCAACTGCTGGAGAAGTGAAAGCTCCAGAGCCTAAGTCGATTGGGGTTGACCAACTGTCGGAGAGGCGATAGCTCTAGAACCTAAGTCTATGGCAGGAGAAGCGAACGCCCCAGAACCTAAGTCGATGGGGTTGACCAACTGCTGGAGAAGTAAAAGCTCAAGAGCCTAAGTTGTTGGGGTTGACCAACTGCTGGAGAGGCGAAAGCTCCAGAGCCTAAGTCGATTGAGGTTGACCAACTGCTGGAAACGCGAACGCTCCAAAACCTAAGTCGATTGAGGTTGACCAACTGCTGGAAACTCGAACGCTCCAAAACCTAAGTCGATTGAGGTTGACCAACTGCTGGAAAATCTTTCGGGTTGACCAACGGTTGGAGAAATTTTGGGGTTGACCAACTGTTTGGTTCTCCAGAAGGGCCGGGAGGATGGGGCTTAGTCCGGTGGGGGAGTGCTTAAGACTGGGATGGCAGGGACCAAACGGTGCGCCGGGTACGAGCTCCAGGGTGTCCGTCGTGGGGTCCAAAGCCGGCCTCGGGTGCACGGTGGTCGGGTTGACGGGGCGATGTTCCCGGGGTCGTATCTCGGCCGGGGAAAGGGGTACGGAGACGTGGGTGGGGTCGTTGGAAAGGGCCCCTCCTGGAGGATGAGGGACCCAAAGGGCTAAGGTCTCGGTCTTAAGGCGCCCGAGCTACGGCCGTTTAAAGGTGCAGCGGTGGAAGTCCGTATCTCCGGCCCCCGGGGTCGCACGGACCCGAGGCTGGCGTCCACGGAAAGCCCCGAGAGAGACCTTTCGAACGAGACCGGCCGCGCCTCCGGCGGACGAACGCAGCGGACGCTACGGGCAAGCGAACTACGGACGAGCGTTTTTTTTTTTTTTTTGAACCGCCGTATCTCGGCCGCGAAAAGGGTCGGAGGGTCGAGGGCGGGCTCGTTCGAAAGGTCTCCTCGGGTAGAGCGACCGACCTCGAGGGCGACGTCCTCGGGCTTAAGGCGCCCGAGCAGCGGCAGTGGGAAAATCCGGAGACGGCCCCCCGTATCTCCGCTGCGGAAGGGGCCAGATACTCCCAGGTGGGCTCGTTCGAAAGGGCCCCTCCGGCGGACCGACCGACCCGAAGTTCGAAGGCCCCGGGCCCGAGGCGCCGGAGCGGCGCGGTAACGAAATTCGGATATTCGACCGGAAGTATCTCCGGTCCACGGGGTCGCACGGACTCGGGGCCGGCGTCGCCGGAAAGCCCCGGGAAAGACCTTTCGAACGAGACCGGCCGCGCCTCCGGCGGACGAACGCAGCGGACGCTACGGGCGCGCGAACTCCGGACCAGCGTTTTTTTTTTTCGATCCACCGTATCTCGGCCGCGGAAAGGGTCGGAGGGTCGAGGGCGGGCTCGTTCGAAAGGTCCCCTCGGGTAGAGCGACCGACCCCGAGGGCGACGTCCTCGGACTTAAGGCGCCCGAGCAGCGGCCGTGGGAAAATCCGGAGAAGGTCCCCCGTATCTCCGCCGCGGAAAGGGCCAGATACTCGTGGGTGGGCTCATTCGAAAGGGCCCATCCGGCGGACCAATCGACCCGAAGGTCGAAGGCCCCGGGCCCGAGGCGCCGGAGCGGCGCGGTAACGAAATTCGGATATTCGACCGGAAGTATCTCCGGTCCACGGGATTGCACGGACTCGGGGCCGGCGTCGCCGGAAAGCCCCGGGAAAGACCTTTCGAACGAGACCAGTCACGCCTCCGGCGGACGAACGCAGCGGACGCTACGGGCGAGCAAACTCCGGACGAGCGTTTTTTTTTTTTTCAAACCGCCGTATCTCGGCCGCGGAAAGGGTCGGAGGGTCGAGGGCGGGCTCGTTCGAAAGGTCCCCTCGGGTAGAGCGACCGACCCCGAGGGCGACGTCCTGGGACTTAAGGCGCCCGAGCAGCGGCCGTGGGAAAATCCGGAGACGGCACCCCGTATCTCCGCTGCGGAAAGGGCCAGATACTCGCGGGTGGGCTCGTTCGAAAGGGCCCCTCCGGCGGACCGACCGACCCGAAGGTCGAAGGACCCGGGCCCGAGGCGCCGGAGCGGCGCTGTAACGAAATTCGGATTTTCGACCGGAAGTATCTCCGGTCCCCCAGGCCGACCGAGGCGCACCCTCCCGGCCGCGGACCCGGCGGGTTCCCCCTTCGCGGGGGACGGTAGGGCGAACAGGTGCCATCAGGTATATAGCTAAGTCGATCGGGGTTGACCAACTGTCGGAGAGGCGAAAGCTCCAGAACCTAAGTCGATGGGGTTGACCAACTGCTGGAGAAGTGAAAGCTCCAGAGCCTAAGTCGATTGGGGTTGACCAACTGTCGGAGAGGCGATAGCTCTAGAACCTAAGTCTATGGCAGGAGAAGCGAACGCCCCAGAACCTAAGTCGATGGGGTTGACCAACTGCTGGAGAAGTAAAAGCTCAAGAGCCTAAGTCGTTGGGGTTGACCAACTGCTGGAGAGGCGAAAGCTCCAGAGCCTAAGTCGATTGAGGTTGACCAACTGCTGGAAACGCGAACGCTCCAAAACCTAAGTCGATTGAGGTTGACCAACTGCTGGAAACGCGAACACTCCAAAACCTAAGTCGATTGAGGTTGACCAACTGCTGGAAACTCGAACGCTCCAAAACCTAAGTCGATTGAGGTTGACCAACTGCTGGAAAATCTTTCGGGTTGACCAACGGTTGGAGAAATTTTGGGGTTGACCAACTGTTTGGTTCTCCAGAAGGGCCGGGAGGATGGGGCTTAGTCCGGTGGGGGAGTGCTTAAGAGTGGGATGGCAGGGACCAAACGGTGCGCCGGGTACGAGCTCCAGGGTGTCCGTCGCGGGGTCCAAAGCCGGCCTCGGGTGCACGGTGGTCGGGTTGACGGGGCGATGTTCCCGGGGTCGTATCTCGGCCGGGGAAAGGGGTACGGAGACGTGGGTGGGGTCGTTGGAAAGGGCCCCTCCTGGAGGATGAGGGACCCAAAGGGCTAAGGTCTCGGTCTTAAGGCGCCCGAGCTACGGCCGTTTAAAGGTGCAGCGGTGGAAGTCCGTATCTCCGGCCCCCGGGGTCGCACGGACCCGAGGCTGGCGTCCACGGAAAGCCCCGAGAGAGACCTTTCGAACGAGACCGGCCGCGCCTCCGGCGGACGAACGCAGCGGACGCTACGGGCAAGCGAACTACGGACGAGCGACGTCCTGGGACTTAAGGCGCCCGAGCAGCGGCCGTGGGAAAATCCGGAGACGGCACCCCGTATCTCCGCTGCGGAAAGGGCCAGATACTCGCGGGTGGGCTCGTTCGAAAGGGCCCCTCCGGCGGACCGACCGACCCGAAGGTCGAAGGACCCGGGCCCGAGGCGCCGGAGCGGCGCTGTAACGAAATTCGGATTTTCGACCGGAAGTATCTCCGGTCCCCCAGGCCGACCGAGGCGCACCCTCCCGGCCGCGGACCCGGCGGGTTCCCCCTTCGCGGGGGACGGTAGGGCGAACAGGTGCCATCAGGTATATAGCTAAGTCGATCGGGGTTGACCAACTGTCGGAGAGGCGAAAGCTCCAGAACCTAAGTCGATGGGGTTGACCAACTGCTGGAGAAGTGAAAGCTCCAGAGCCTAAGTCGATTGGGGTTGACCAACTGTCGGAGAGGCGATAGCTCTAGAACCTAAGTCTATGGCAGGAGAAGCGAACGCCCCAGAACCTAAGTCGATGGGGTTGACCAACTGCTGGAGAAGTAAAAGCTCAAGAGCCTAAGTCGTTGGGGTTGACCAACTGCTGGAGAGGCGAAAGCTCCAGAGCCTAAGTCGATTGAGGTTGACCAACTGCTGGAAACGCGAACGCTCCAAAACCTAAGTCGATTGAGGTTGACCAACTGCTGGAAACGCGAACACTCCAAAACCTAAGTCGATTGAGGTTGACCAACTGCTGGAAACTCGAACGCTCCAAAACCTAAGTCGATTGAGGTTGACCAACTGCTGGAAAATCTTTCGGGTTGACCAACGGTTGGAGAAATTTTGGGGTTGACCAACTGTTTGGTTCTCCAGAAGGGCCGGGAGGATGGGGCTTAGTCCGGTGGGGGAGTGCTTAAGAGTGGGATGGCAGGGACCAAACGGTGCGCCGGGTACGAGCTCCAGGGTGTCCGTCGCGGGGTCCAAAGCCGGCCTCGGGTGCACGGTGGTCGGGTTGACGGGGCGATGTTCCCGGGGTCGTATCTCGGCCGGGGAAAGGGGTACGGAGACGTGGGTGGGGTCGTTGGAAAGGGCCCCTCCTGGAGGATGAGGGACCCAAAGGGCTAAGGTCTCGGTCTTAAGGCGCCCGAGCTACGGCCGTTTAAAGGTGCAGCGGTGGAAGTCCGTATCTCCGGCCCCCGGGGTCGCACGGACCCGAGGCTGGCGTCCACGGAAAGCCCCGAGAGAGACCTTTCGAACGAGACCGGCCGCGCCTCCGGCGGACGAACGCAGCGGACGCTACGGGCAAGCGAACTACGGACGAGCTTTTTTTTTCTTTTTTCGAACCGCCGTATCTCGGCCGCGAAAAGGGTCGGAGGGTCGAGGGCGGGCTCGTTCGAAAGGTCTCCTCGGGTAGAGCGACCGACCTCGAGGGCGACGTCCTCGGACTTAAGGCGCCCGAGCAGCGGCAGTGGGAAAATCCGGAGACGGCCCCCCGTATCTCCGCTGCGGAAGGGGCCAGATACTCCCGGGTGGGCTCGTTCGAAAGGGCCCCTCCGGCGGACCGACCGACCCGAAGTTCGAAGGCCCCGGGCCCGAGGCGCCGGAGCGGCGCGGTAACGAAATTCGGATATTCGACCGGAAGTATCTCCGGTCCACGGGGTCGCACGGACTCGGGGCCGGCGTCGCCGGAAAGCCCCGGGAAAGACCTTTCGAACGAGACCGGCCGCGCCTCCGGCGGACAAACGCAGCGGACGCTACGGGCGCGCGAACTCCGGACCAGCTTTTTTTTTTTCGATCCGCCGTATCTCGGCCGCGGAAAGGGTCGGAGGGTCGAGGGCGGGCTCGTTCGAAAGGTCCCCTCGGGTAGAGCGACCGACCCCGAGGGCGACGTCCTGGGACTTAAGGCGCCCGAGCAGCGGCCGTGGGAATATCCGGAGTCGGCACCCCATATCTCCGCTGCGGAAAGGGCCAGATACTCGCGGGTGGGCTCGTTCGAAAGGGCCCCTCCGGCGGACCGACCGACCCGAAGGTCGAAGGACCCGGGCCCGAGGCGCCGGAGCGGCGCTGTAACGAAATTCGGATTTTCGACCGGAAGTATCTCCGGTCCCCCAGGCCGACCGAGGCGCACCCTCCCGGCCGCGGACCCGGCGGGTTCCCCCTTCGCGGGGGACGGTAGGGCGAACAGGTGCCATCAGGTATATAGCTAAGTCGATCGGGGTTGACCAACTGTCGGAGAGGCGAAAGCTCCAGAACCTAAGTCGATGGGGTTGACCAACTGCTGGAGAAGTGAAAGCTCCAGAGCCTAAGTCGATTGGGGTTGACCAACTGTCGGAGAGGCGATAGCTCTAGAACCTAAGTCTATGGCAGGAGAAGCGAACGCCCCAGAACCTAAGTCGATGGGGTTGACCAACTGCTGGAGAAGTAAAAGCTCAAGAGCCTAAGTTGTTGGGGTTGACCAACTGCTGGAGAGGCGAAAGCTCCAGAGCCTAAGTCGATTGAGGTTGACCAACTGCTGGAAACGCGAACGCTCCAAAACCTAAGTCGATTGAGGTTGACCAACTGCTGGAAACTCGAACGCTCCAAAACCTAAGTCGATTGAGGTTGACCAACTGCTGGAAAATCTTTCGGGTTGACCAACGGTTGGAGAAATTTTGGGGTTGACCAACTGTTTGGTTCTCCAGAAGGGCCGGGAGGATGGGGCTTAGTCCGGTGGGGGAGTGCTTAAGACTGGGATGGCAGGGACCAAACGGTGCGCCGGGTACGAGCTCCAGGGTGTCCGTCGTGGGGTCCAAAGCCGGCCTCGGGTGCACGGTGGTCGGGTTGACGGGGCGATGTTCCCGGGGTCGTATCTCGGCCGGGGAAAGGGGTACGGAGACGTGGGTGGGGTCGTTGGAAAGGGCCCCTCCTGGAGGATGAGGGACCCAGAGGGCTAAGGTCTCGGTCTTAAGGCGCCCGAGCTACGGCCGTTTAAAGGTGCAGCGGTGGAAGTCCGTATCTCCGGCCCCCGGGGTCGCACGGACCCGAGGCTGGCGTCCACGGAAAGCCCCGAGAGAGACCTTTCGAACGAGACCGGCCGCGCCTCCGGCGGACGAACGCAGCGGACGCTACGGGCAAGCGAACTACGGACGAGCGTTTTTTTTTTTTTTTTGAACCGCCGTATCTCGGCCGCGAAAAGGGTCGGAGGGTCGAGGGCGGGCTCGTTCGAAAGGTCTCCTCGGGTAGAGCGACCGACCTCGAGGGCGACGTCCTCGGGCTTAAGGCGCCCGAGCAGCGGCAGTGGGAAAATCCGGAGACGGCCCCCCGTATCTCCGCTGCGGAAGGGGCCAGATACTCCCAGGTGGGCTCGTTCGAAAGGGCCCCTCCGGCGGACCAATCGACCCGAAGGTCGAAGGCCCCGGGCCCGAGGCGCCGGAGCGGCGCGGTAACGAAATTCGGATATTCGACCGGAAGTATCTCCGGTCCACGGGATTGCACGGACTCGGGGCCGGCGTCGCCGGAAAGCCCCGGGAAAGACCTTTCGAACGAGACCAGTCACGCCTCCGGCGGACGAACGCAACGGACGCTACGGGCGAGCAAACTCCGGACGAGCGTTTTTTTTTTTTTCAAACCGCCGTATCTCGGCCGCGGAAAGGGTCGGAGGGTCGAGGGCGGGCTCGTTCGAAAGGTCCCCTCGGGTAGAGCGACCGACCCCGAGGGCGACGTCCTGGGACTTAAGGCGCCCGAGCAGCGGCCGTGGGAAAATCCGGAGACGGCACCCCGTATCTCCGCTGCGGAAAGGGCCAGATACTCGCGGGTGGGCTCGTTCGAAAGGGCCCCTCCGGCGGACCGACCGACCCGAAGGTCGAAGGACCCGGGCCCGAGGCGCCGGAGCGGCGCTGTAACGAAATTCGGATTTTCGACCGGAAGTATCTCCGGTCCCCCAGGCCGACCGAGGCGCACCCTCCCGGCCGCGGACCCGGCGGGTTCCCCCTTCGCGGGGGACGGTAGGGCGAACAGGTGCCATCAGGTATATAGCTAAGTCGATCGGGGTTGACCAACTGTCGGAGAGGCGAAAGCTCCAGAACCTAAGTCGATGGGGTTGACCAACTGCTGGAGAAGTGAAAGCTCCAGAGCCTAAGTCGATTGGGGTTGACCAACTGTCGGAGAGGCGATAGCTCTAGAACCTAAGTCTATGGCAGGAGAAGCGAACGCCCCAGAACCTAAGTCGATGGGGTTGACCAACTGCTGGAGAAGTAAAAGCTCAAGAGCCTAAGTCGTTGGGGTTGACCAACTGCTGGAGAGGCGAAAGCTCCGGAGCCTAAGTCGATTGAGGTTGACCAACTGCTGGAAACGCGAACGCTCCAAAACCTAAGTCGATTGAGGTTGACCAACTGCTGGAAACGCGAACACTCCAAAACCTAAGTCGATTGAGGTTGACCAACTGCTGGAAACTCGAACGCTCCAAAACCTAAGTCGATTGAGGTTGACCAACTGCTGGAAAATCTTTCGGGTTGACCAACGGTTGGAGAAATTTTGGGGTTGACCAACTGTTTGGTTCTCCAGAAGGGCCGGGAGGATGGGGCTTAGTCCGGTGGGGGAGTGCTTAAGAGTGGGATGGCAGGGACCAAACGGTGCGCCGGGTACGAGCTCCAGGGTGTCCGTCGCGGGGTCCAAAGCCGGCCTCGGGTGCACGGTGGTCGGGTTGACGGGGCGATGTTCCCGGGGTCGTATCTCGGCCGGGGAAAGGGGTACGGAGACGTGGGTGGGGTCGTTGGAAAGGGCCCCTCCTGGAGGATGAGGGACCCAAAGGGCTAAGGTCTCGGTCTTAAGGCGCCCGAGCTACGGCCGTTTAAAGGTGCAGCGGTGGAAGTCCGTATCTCCGGCCCCCGGGGTCGCACGGACCCGAGGCTGGCGTCCACGGAAAGCCCCGAGAGAGACCTTTCGAACGAGACCGGCCGCGCCTCCGGCGGACGAACGCAGCGGACGCTACGGGCAAGCGAACTACGGACGAGCTTTTTTTTTTTTTTTCGAACCGCCGTATCTCGGCCGCGAAAAGGGTCGGAGGGTCGAGGGCGGGCTCGTTCGAAAGGTCTCCTCGGGTAGAGCGACCGACCTCGAGGGCGACGTCCTCGGACTTAAGGCGCCCGAGCAGCGGCAGTGGGAAAATCCGGAGACGGCCCCCCGTATCTCCGCTGCGGAAGGGGCCAGATACTCCCGGGTGGGCTCGTTCGAAAGGGCCCCTCCGGCGGACCGACCGACCCGAAGTTCGAAGGCCCCGGGCCCGAGGCGCCGGAGCGGCACGGTAACGAAATTCGGATATTCGACCGGAAGTATCTCCGGTCCACGGGGTCGCACGGACTCGGGGCCGGCGTCGCCGGAAAGCCCCGGGAAAGACCTTTCGAACGAGACCGGCCGCGCCTCCGGCGGACAAACGCAGCGGACGCTACGGGCGCGCGAACTCCGGACCAGCTTTTTTTTTTTCGATCCGCCGTATCTCGGCCGCGGAAAGGGTCGGAGGGTCGAGGGCGGGCTCGTTCGAAAGGTCCCCTCGGGTAGAGCGACCGACCCCGAGGGCGACGTCCTGGGACTTAAGGCGCCCGAGCAGCGGCCGTGGGAATATCCGGAGTCGGCACCCCATATCTCCGCTGCGGAAAGGGCCAGATACTCGCGGGTGGGCTCGTTCGAAAGGGCCCCTCCGGCGGACCGACCGACCCGAAGGTCGAAGGACCCGGGCCCGAGGCGCCGGAGCGGCGCTGTAACGAAATTCGGATTTTCGACCGGAAGTATCTCCGGTCCCCCAGGCCGACCGAGGCGCACCCTCCCGGCCGCGGACCCGGCGGGTTCCCCCTTCGCGGGGGACGGTAGGGCGAACAGGTGCCATCAGGTATATAGCTAAGTCGATCGGGGTTGACCAACTGTCGGAGAGGCGAAAGCTCCAGAACCTAAGTCGATGGGGTTGACCAACTGCTGGAGAAGTGAAAGCTCCAGAGCCTAAGTCGATTGGGGTTGACCAACTGTCGGAGAGGCGATAGCTCTAGAACCTAAGTCTATGGCAGGAGAAGCGAACGCCCCAGAACCTAAGTCGATGGGGTTGACCAACTGCTGGAGAAGTAAAAGCTCAAGAGCCTAAGTCGTTGGGGTTGACCAACTGCTGGAGAGGCGAAAGCTCCAGAGCCTAAGTCGATTGAGGTTGACCAACTGCTGGAAACGCGAACGCTCCAAAACCTAAGTCGATTGAGGTTGACCAACTGCTGGAAACTCGAACGCTCCAAAACCTAAGTCGATTGAGGTTGACCAACTGCTGGAAAATCTTTCGGGTTGACCAACGGTTGGAGAAATTTTGGGGTTGACCAACTGTTTGGTTCTCCAGAAGGGCCGGGAGGATGGGGCTTAGTCCGGTGGGGGAGTGCTTAAGAGTGGGATGGCAGGGACCAAACGGTGCGCCGGGTACGAGCTCCAGGGTGTCCGTCGTGGGGTCCAAAGCCGGCCTCGGGTGCACGGTGGTCGGGTTGACGGGGCGATGTTCCCGGGGTCGTATCTCGGCCGGGGAAAGGGGTACGGAGACGTGGGTGGGGTCGTTGGAAAGGGACCCAAAGGGCTAAGGTCTCGGTCTTAAGGCGCCCGAGCTACGGCCGTTTAAAGGTGCAGCGGTGGAAGTCCGTATCTCCGGCCCCCGGGGTCGCACGGACCCGAGGCTGGCGTCCACGGAAAGCCCCGAGAGAGACCTTTCGAACGAGACCGGCCGCGCCTCCGGCGGACGAACGCAGCGGACGCTACGGGCAAGCGAACTACGGACGAGCTTTTTTTTTTTTTTTCGAACCGCCGTATCTCGGCCGCGAAAAGGGTCGGAGGGTCGAGGGCGGGCTCGTTCGAAAGGTCTCCTCGGGTAGAGCGACCGACCTCGAGGGCGACGTCCTCGGACTTAAGGCGCCCGAGCAGCGGCAGTGGGAAAATCCGGAGACGGCCCCCCGTATCTCCGCTGCGGAAGGGGCCAGATACTCCCGGGTGGGCTCGTTCGAAAGGGCCCCTCCGGCGGACCGACCGACCCGAAGTTCGAAGGCCCCGGGCCCGAGGCGCCGGAGCGGCACGGTAACGAAATTCGGATATTCGACCGGAAGTATCTCCGGTCCACGGGGTCGCACGGACTCGGGGCCGGCGTCGCCGGAAAGCCCCGGGAAAGACCTTTCGAACGAGACCGGCCGCGCCTCCGGCGGACAAACGCAGCGGACGCTACGGGCGCGCGAACTCCGGACCAGCTTTTTTTTTTTCGATCCGCCGTATCTCGGCCGCGGAAAGGGTCGGAGGGTCGAGGGCGGGCTCGTTCGAAAGGTCCCCTCGGGTAGAGCGACCGACCCCGAGGGCGACGTCCTGGGACTTAAGGCGCCCGAGCAGCGGCCGTGGGAATATCCGGAGTCGGCACCCCATATCTCCGCTGCGGAAAGGGCCAGATACTCGCGGGTGGGCTCGTTCGAAAGGGCCCCTCCGGCGGACCGACCGACCCGAAGGTCGAAGGACCCGGGCCCGAGGCGCCGGAGCGGCGCTGTAACGAAATTCGGATTTTCGACCGGAAGTATCTCCGGTCCCCCAGGCCGACCGAGGCGCACCCTCCCGGCCGCGGACCCGGCGGGTTCCCCCTTCGCGGGGGACGGTAGGGCGAACAGGTGCCATCAGGTATATAGCTAAGTCGATCGGGGTTGACCAACTGTCGGAGAGGCGAAAGCTCCAGAACCTAAGTCGATGGGGTTGACCAACTGCTGGAGAAGTGAAAGCTCCAGAGCCTAAGTCGATTGGGGTTGACCAACTGTCGGAGAGGCGATAGCTCTAGAACCTAAGTCTATGGCAGGAGAAGCGAACGCCCCAGAACCTAAGTCGATGGGGTTGACCAACTGCTGGAGAAGTAAAAGCTCAAGAGCCTAAGTCGTTGGGGTTGACCAACTGCTGGAGAGGCGAAAGCTCCAGAGCCTAAGTCGATTGAGGTTGACCAACTGCTGGAAACGCGAACGCTCCAAAACCTAAGTCGATTGAGGTTGACCAACTGCTGGAAACTCGAACGCTCCAAAACCTAAGTCGATTGAGGTTGACCAACTGCTGGAAAATCTTTCGGGTTGACCAACGGTTGGAGAAATTTTGGGGTTGACCAACTGTTTGGTTCTCCAGAAGGGCCGGGAGGATGGGGCTTAGTCCGGTGGGGGAGTGCTTAAGAGTGGGATGGCAGGGACCAAACGGTGCGCCGGGTACAAGCTCCAGGGTGTCCGTCGTGGGGTCCAAAGCCGGCCTCGGGTGCACGGTGGTCGGGTTGACGGGGCGATGTTCCCGGGGTCGTATCTCGGCCGGGGAAAGGGGTACGGAGACGTGGGTGGGGTCGTTGGAAAGGGACCCAAAGGGCTAAGGTCTCGGTCTTAAGGCGCCCGAGCTACGGCCGTTTAAAGGTGCAGCGGTGGAAGTCCGTATCTCCGGCCCCCGGGGTCGCACGGACCCGAGGCTGGCGTCCACGGAAAGCCCCGAGAGAGACCTTTCGAACGAGACCGGCCGCGCCTCCGGCGGACGAACGCAGCGGACGCTACGGGCAAGCGAACTACGGACGAGCTTTTTTTTTTTTTTTCGAACCGCCGTATCTCGGCCGCGAAAAGGGTCGGAGGGTCGAGGGCGGGCTCGTTCGAAAGGTCTCCTCGGGTAGAGCGACCGACCTCGAGGGCGACGTCCTCGGACTTAAGGCGCCCGAGCAGCGGCAGTGGGAAAATCCGGAGACGGCCCCCCGTATCTCCGCTGCGGAAGGGGCCAGATACTCCCGGGTGGGCTCGTTCGAAAGGGCCCCTCCGGCGGACCGACCGACCCGAAGTTCGAAGGCCCCGGGCCCGAGGCGCCGGAGCGGCACGGTAACGAAATTCGGATATTCGACCGGAAGTATCTCCGGTCCACGGGGTCGCACGGACTCGGGGCCGGCGTCGCCGGAAAGCCCCGGGAAAGACCTTTCGAACGAGACCGACCGCGCCTCCGGCGGACAAACGCAGCGGACGCTACGGGCGCGCGAACTCCGGACCAGCTTTTTTTTTTTCGATCCGCCGTATCTCGGCCGCGGAAAGGGTCGGAGGGTCGAGGGCGGGCTCGTTCGAAAGGTCCCCTCGGGTAGAGCGACCGACCCCGAGGGCGACGTCCTGGGACTTAAGGCGCCCGAGCAGCGGCCGTGGGAATATCCGGAGTCGGCACCCCATATCTCCGCTGCGGAAAGGGCCAGATACTCGAGGGTGGGCTCGTTCGAAAGGGCCCCTCCGGCGGACCGACCGACCCGAAGGTCGAAGGACCCGGGCCCGAGGCGCCGGAGCGGCGCTGTAACGAAATTCGGATTTTCGACCGGAAGTATCTCCGGTCCCCCAGGCCGACCGAGGCGCACCCTCCCGGCCGCGGACCCGGCGGGTTCCCCCTTCGCGGGGGACGGTAGGGCGAACAGGTGCCATCAGGTATATAGCTAAGTCGATCGGGGTTGACCAACTGTCGGAGAGGCGAAAGCTCCAGAACCTAAGTCGATGGGGTTGACCAACTGCTGGAGAAGTGAAAGCTCCAGAGCCTAAGTCGATTGGGGTTGACCAACTGTCGGAGAGGCGATAGCTCTAGAACCTAAGTCTATGGCAGGAGAAGCGAACGCCCCAGAACCTAAGTCGATGGGGTTGACCAACTGCTGGAGAAGTAAAAGCTCAAGAGCCTAAGTCGATTGAGGTTGACCAACTGCTGGAAACGCGAACGCTCCAAAACCTAAGTCGATTGAGGTTGACCAACTGCTGGAAACTCGAACGCTCCAAAACCTAAGTCGATTGAGGTTGACCAACTGCTGGAAAATCTTTCGGGTTGACCAACGGTTGGAGAAATTTTGGGGTTGACCAACTGTTTGGTTCTCCAGAAGGGCCGGGAGGATGGGGCTTAGTCCGGTGGGGGAGTGCTTAAGAGTGGGATGGCAGGGACCAAACGGTGCGCCGGGTACGAGCTCCAGGGTGTCCGTCGTGGGGTCCAAAGCCGGCCTCGGGTGCACGGTGGTCGGGTTGACGGGGCGATGTTCCCGGGGTCGTATCTCGGCCGGGGAAAGGGGTACGGAGACGTGGGTGGGGTCGTTGGAAAGGGACCCAAAGGGCTAAGGTCTCGGTCTTAAGGCGCCCGAGCTACGGCCGTTTAAAGGTGCAGCGGTGGAAGTCCGTATCTCCGGCCCCCGGGGTCGCACGGACCCGAGGCTGGCGTCCACGGAAAGCCCCGAGAGAGACCTTTCGAACGAGACCGGCCGCGCCTCCGGCGGACGAACGCAGCGGACGCTACGGGCAAGCGAACTACGGACGAGCGTTTTTTTTTTTTCGAACCGCCGTATCTCGGCCGCGAAAAGGGTCGGAGGGTCGAGGGCGGGCTCGTTCGAAAGGTCTCCTCGGGTAGAGCGACCGACCTCGAGGGCGACGTCCTCGGACTTAAGGCGCCCGAGCAGCGGCAGTGGGAAAATCCGGAGACGGCCCCCCGTATCTCCGCTGCGGAAGGGGCCAGATACTCCCAGGTGGGCTCGTTCGAAAGGGCCCCTCCGGCGGACCGACCGACCCGAAGTTCGAAGGCCCCGGGCCCGAGGCGCCGGAGCGGCGCGGTAACGAAATTCGGATATTCGACCGGAAGTATCTCCGGTCCACGGGGTCGCACGGACTCGGGGCCGGCGTCGCCGGAAAGCCCCGGGAAAGACCTTTCGAACGAGACCGGCCGCGCCTCCGGCGGACGAACGCAGCGGACGCTACGGGCGCGCGAACTCCGGACCAGCGTTTTTTTTTTTCGATCCGCCGTATCTCGGCCGCGGAAAGGGTCGGAGGGTCGAGGGCGGGCTCGTTCGAAAGGTCCCCTCGGGTAGAGCGACCGACCCCGAGGGCGACGTCCTCGGACTTAAGGCGCCCGAGCAGCGGCCGTGGGAAAATCCGGAGAAGGCCCCCCGTATCTCCGCCGCGGAAAGGGCCAGATACTCGTGGGTGGGCTCGTTCGAAAGGGCCCATCCGGCGGACCAATCGACCCGAAGGTCGAAGGCCCCGGGCCCGAGGCGCCGGAGCGGCGCGGTAACGAAATTCGGATATTTGACCGGAAGTATCTCCGGTCCACGGGATTGCACGGACTCGGGGCCGGCGTCGCCGGAAAGCCCCGGGAAAGACCTTTCGAACGAGACCGGTCACGCCTCCGGCGGACGAACGCAGCGGACGCTACGGGCGAGCAAACTCAGGACGAGCGTTTTTTTTTTTTTCAAACCGCCGTATCTCGGCCGCGGAAAGGGTCGGAGGGTCGAGGGCGGGCTCGTTCGAAAGGTCCCCTCGGGTAGAGCGACCGACCCCGAGGGCGACGTCCTGGGACTTAAGGCGCCCGAGCAGCGGCCGTGGGAAAATCCGGAGACGGCACCCCGTATCTCTGCTGCGGAAAGGGCCAGATACTCGCGGGTGGGCTCGTTCGAAAGGGCCCCTCCGGCGGACCGACCGACCCGAAGGTCGAAGGACCCGGGCCCGAGGCGCCGGAGCGGCGCTGTAACGAAATTCGGATTTTCGACCGGAAGTATCTCCGGTCCCCCAGGCCGACCGAGGCGCACCCTCCCGGCCGCGGACCCGGCGGGTTCCCCCTTCGCGGGGGACGGTAGGGCGAACAGGTGCCATCAGGTATATAGCTAAGTCGATCGGGGTTGACCAACTGTCGGAGAGGCGAAAGCTCCAGAACCTAAGTCGATGGGGTTGACCAACTGCTGGAGAAGTGAAAGCTCCAGAGCCTAAGTCGATTGGGGTTGACCAACTGTCGGAGAGGCGATAGCTCTAGAACCTAAGTCTATGGCAGGAGAAGCGAACGCCCCAGAACCTAAGTCGATGGGGTTGACCAACTGCTGGAGAAGTAAAAGCTCAAGAGCCTAAGTCGTTGGGGTTGACCAACTGCTGGAGAGGCGAAAGCTCCAGAGCCTAAGTCGATTGAGGTTGACCAACTGCTGGAAACGCGAACGCTCCAAAACCTAAGTCGATTGAGGTTGACCAACTGCTGGAAACGCGAACACTCCAAAACCTAAGTCGATTGAGGTTGACCAACTGCTGGAAACTCGAACGCTCCAAAACCTAAGTCGATTGAGGTTGACCAACTGCTGGAAAATCTTTCGGGTTGACCAACGGTTGGAGAAATTTTGGGGTTGACCAACTGTTTGGTTCTCCAGAAGGGCCGGGAGGATGGGGCTTAGTTCGGTGGGGGAGTGCTTAAGAGTGGGATGGCAGGGACCAAACGGTGCGCCGGGTACGAGCTCCAGGGTGTCCGTCGCGGGGTCCAAAGCCGGCCTCGGGTGCACGGTGGTCGGGTTGACGGGGCGATGTTCCCGGGGTCGTATCTCGGCCGGGGAAAGGGGTACGGAGACGTGGGTGGGGTCGTTGGAAAGGGCCCCTCCTGGAGGATGAGGGACCCAAAGGGCTAAGGTCTCGGTCTTAAGGCGCCCGAGCTACGGCCGTTTAAAGGTGCAGCGGTGGAAGTCCGTATCTCCGGCCCCCGGGGTCGCACGGACCCGAGGCTGGCGTCCACGGAAAGCCCCGAGAGAGACCTTTCGAACGAGACCGGCCGCGCCTCCGGCGGACGAACGCAGCGGACGCTACGGGCGCGCGAACTACGGACGAGCGTTTTTTTTTTTCGAACCGCCGTATCTCGGCCGCGAAAAGGGTCGGAGGGTCGAGGGCGGGCTCATTCGAAAGGTCTCCTCGGGTAGAGCGACCGACCCCGAGGGCGACGTCCTCGGACTTAAGGCGCCCGAGCAGCGGCAGTGGGAAAATCCGGAGACGGCCCCCTGTATCTCCGCTGCGGAAGGGGCCAGATACTCCCGGGTGGGCTCGATCGAAAGGGCCCCTCCGGCGGACCGACCGACCCGAAGTTCGAAGACCCCGGGCCCGAGGCGTTCGAGATACGGCCGTTCGAAGTTTTCCGAAATTCGACCGGAAGTATCTCCGGTCCCCGGGGTCGCACGGACTCGGGGCCGGCGTCGCCGAAAAGCCCCGGGAAAGACCTTTTGAACGAGACCGGCCGCGCCTCCTGCGGACAAACGCAGCGGACGCTACGGGCGCGCAAACTCCGGACCAGCGTTTTTTTTTTTCGATCCGCCGTATCTCGGCCGCGGAAAGGGTCGGAGGGTCGAGGGCGGGCTCGATCGAAAGGTCCCCTCGGGTAGAGCGACCGACCCCGAGGGCGACGTCCTCGGACTTAAGGCGCCCGAGCAGCGGCCGTGGGAAAATCCGGTGACGGCCCCCCGTATCTCGGGCGCGGAAAGAGCCAGATACTCGCGGGTGGGCTCGTTCGAAAGGGCCCCTCAGGCGGACCAATCGACCCGAAGTTCGAAGGCCCCGGACCCGAGGCGCCGGAGCGGCGCGGTAACGAAATTCGGATATTCGACCGGAAGTATCTCCGGTCCACGGGGTCGCACGGACTCGGGCCCGGCGTCGCCGGAAAGCCCCGGGAAAGACCTTTTGAACGAGACCGGCCGCGCCTCCGGCGGACGAACGCAGCGGACGCTACGGGCGCGCGAACTCCGGACCAGCGTTTTTTTTTTTCGATCCGCCGTATCTCGGCCGCGGAAAGGGTCGGAGGGTCGAGGGCGGGCTCGTTCGAAAGGTCCCCTCGGGTAGAGCGACCGACCCCGAGGGCGACGTCCTCGGACTTAAGGCGCCCGAGCAGCGGCCGTGGGAAAATCCGGAGACGGCCCCCCGTATCTCCGCCGCGGAAAGGGCCAGATACTCGCGGGTGGGCTCGTTCGAAAGGGCCCATCCGGCAGACCAATCGACCCGAAGGTCGAAGGCACCGGGCCCGAGGCGCCGGAGCGGCGCGGTAACGAAATTCGGATATTCGACCGGAAGTATCTCCGGTCCACGGGGTCGCACGGACTCGGGGCCGGCGTCGCCGGAAAGCCCCGGGAAAGACCTTTCGAACGAGACCGGTCACGCCTCCGGCGGACGAACGCAGCGGACGCTACGGGCGAGCAAACTCCGGACGAACGTTTTTTTTCGAACCGCCGTATCTCGGCCGCGGAAAGGGTCGGAGGGTCGAGGGCGGGCTCGTTCGAAAGGTCCCCTCGGGTAGAGCGATCGACCCCGAGGGCGACGTCCTGGGACTTAAGGCGCCCGAGCAGCGGCCGTGGGAAAATCCGGAGTCGGCACCCCGTATCTCCGCTGCGGAAAGGGCCAGATACTCGCGGGTGGGCTTGTTCGAAAGGGCCCCTCCGGCGGACCGACCGACCCGAAGGTCGAAGGCCCCGGACCCGAGGCGCCGGACCGGCGCTGTAACGAAATTCGGATATTCGACCGGAAGTATCTCCGGTCCACGGGGTCGCACGGACTCGGGGCCGGCGTCGCCGGAAAGCCCCGGGAAAGACCTTTCGAACGAGACCGGCCGCGCCTCCGGCGGACGAACGCAGCGGACGCTACGGGCGAGCAAACTCCGGACGAGCGTTTTTTTTTTTTTCGAACCGCCGTATCTCGGCCGCGGAAAGGGTCGGAGGGTCGAGGGCGGGCTCGTTCGAAAGGTCCCCTCGGGTAGAGCGACCGACCCCGAGGGCGACGTCCTGGGACTTAAGGCGCCCGAGCAGCGGCCGTGGGAAAATCCGGAGACGGCCCCCCGTATCTCCGCCGCGGAAAAGGCCAGATACTCGCAGGTGGGCTCGTTCGAAAGGGCCCCTCCGGCGGACCGACCGACCCGAAGGTCGAAGGACCCGGGCCCGAGGCGCCGGAGCGGCGCTGTAACGAAATTCGGATTTTCGACCGGAAGTATCTCCGGTCCCCCAGGCCGACCGAGGCGCACCCTCCCGGCCGCGGACCCGGCGGGTTCCCCCTTCGCGGGGGACGGTAGGGCGAACAGGTGCCATCAGGTATATAGCTAAGTCGATCGGGGTTGACCAACTGTCGGAGAGGCGAAAGCTCCAGAACCTAAGTCGATGGGGTTGACCAACTGCTGGAGAAGTGAAAGCTCCAGAGCCTAAGTCGATTGGGGTTGACCAACTGTCGGAGAGGCGATAGCTCTAGAACCTAAGTCTATGGCAGGAGAAGCGAACGCCCCAGAACCTAAGTCGATGGGGTTGACCAACTGCTGGAGAAGTAAAAGCTCAAGAGCCTAAGTCGTTGGGGTTGACCAACTGCTGGAGAGGCGAAAGCTCCAGAGCCTAAGTCGATTGAGGTTGACCAACTGCTGGAAACGCGAACGCTCCAAAACCTAAGTCGATTGAGGTTGACCAACTGCTGGAAACGCGAACACTCCAAAACCTAAGTCGATTGAGGTTGACCAACTGCTGGAAAATCTTTCGGGTTGACCAACGGTTGGAGAAATTTTGGGGTTGACCAACTGTTTGGTTCTCCAGAAGGGCCGGGAGGATGGGGCTTAGTTCGGTGGGGGAGTGCTTAAGAGTGGGATGGCAGGGACCAAACGGTGCGCCGGGTACGAGCTCCAGGGTGTCCGTCGCGGGGTCCAAAGCCGGCCTCGGGTGCACGGTGGTCGGGTTGACGGGGCGATGTTCCCGGGGTCGTATCTCGGCCGGGGAAAGGGGTACGGAGACGTGGGTGGGGTCGTTGGAAAGGGCCCCTCCTGGAGGATGAGGGACCCAAAGGGCTAAGGTCTCGGTCTTAAGGCGCCCGAGCTACGGCCGTTTAAAGGTGCAGCGGTGGAAGTCCGTATCTCCGGCCCCCGGGGTCGCACGGACCCGAGGCTGGCGTCCACGGAAAGCCCCGAGAGAGACCTTTCGAACGAGACCGGCCGCGCCTCCGGCGGACGAACGCAGCGGACGCTACGGGCGCGCGAACTACGGACGAGCGTTTTTTTTTTTCGAACCGCCGTATCTCGGCCGCGAAAAGGGTCGGAGGGTCGAGGGCGGGCTCATTCGAAAGGTCTCCTCGGGTAGAGCGACCGACCCCGAGGGCGACGTCCTCGGACTTAAGGCGCCCGAGCAGCGGCAGTGGGAAAATCCGGAGACGGCCCCCTGTATCTCCGCTGCGGAAGGGGCCAGATACTCCCGGGTGGGCTCGATCGAAAGGGCCCCTCCGGCGGACCGACCGACCCGAAGTTCGAAGGCCCCGGGCCCGAGGCGTTCGAGATACGGCCGTTCGAAGTTTTCCGAAATTCGACCGGAAGTATCTCCGGTCCCCGGGGTCGCACGGACTCGGGGCCGGCGTCGCCGAAAAGCCCCGGGAAAGACCTTTTGAACGAGACCGGCCGCGCATCCTGCGGACAAACGCAGCGGACGCTACGGGCGCGCAAACTCCGGACCAGCGTTTTTTTTTTTCGATCCGCCGTATCTCGGCCGCGGAAAGGGTCGGAGGGTCGAGGGCGGGCTCGATCGAAAGGTCCCCTCGGGTAGAGCGACCGACCCCGAGGGCGACGTCCTCGGACTTAAGGCGCCCGAGCAGCGGCCGTGGGAAAATCCGGTGACGGCCCCCCGTATCTCGGGCGCGGAAAGAGCCAGATACTCGCGGGTGGGCTCGTTCGAAAGGGCCCCTCAGGCGGACCAATCGACCCGAAGTTCGAAGGCCCCGGACCCGAGGCGCCGGAGCGGCGCGGTAACGAAATTCGGATATTCGACCGGAAGTATCTCCGGTCCACGGGGTCGCACGGACTCGGGCCCGGCGTCGCCGGAAAGCCCCGGGAAAGACCTTTTGAACGAGACCGGCCGCGCCTCCGGCGGACGAACGCAGCGGACGCTACGGGCGCGCGAACTCCGGACCAGCGTTTTTTTTTTTCGATCCGCCGTATCTCGGCCGCGGAAAGGGTCGGAGGGTCGAGGGCGGGCTCGTTCGAAAGGTCCCCTCGGGTAGAGCGACCGACCCCGAGGGCGACGTCCTCGGACTTAAGGCGCCCGAGCAGCGGCCGTGGGAAAATCCGGAGACGGCCCCCCGTATCTCCGCCGCGGAAAGGGCCAGATACTCGCGGGTGGGCTCGTTCGAAAGGGCCCATCCGGCAGACCAATCGACCCGAAGGTCGAAGGCACCGGGCCCGAGGCGCCGGAGCGGCGCGGTAACGAAATTCGGATATTCGACCGGAAGTATCTCCGGTCCACGGGGTCGCACGGACTCGGGGCCGGCGTCGCCGGAAAGCCCCGGGAAAGACCTTTCGAACGAGACCGGTCACGCCTCCGGCGGACGAACGCAGCGGACGCTACGGGCGAGCAAACTCCGGACGAACGTTTTTTTTCGAACCGCCGTATCTCGGCCGCGGAAAGGGTCGGAGGGTCGAGGGCGGGCTCGTTCGAAAGGTCCCCTCGGGTAGAGCGATCGACCCCGAGGGCGACGTCCTGGGACTTAAGGCGCCCGAGCAGCGGCCGTGGGAAAATCCGGAGTCGGCACCCCGTATCTCCGCTGCGGAAAGGGCCAGATACTCGCGGGTGGGCTTGTTCGAAAGGGCCCCTCCGGCGGACCGACCGACCCGAAGGTCGAAGGCCCCGGACCCGAGGCGCCGGACCGGCGCTGTAACGAAATTCGGATATTCGACCGGAAGTATCTCCGGTCCACGGGGTCGCACGGACTCGGGGCCGGCGTCGCCGGAAAGCCCCGGGAAAGACCTTTCGAACGAGACCGGCCGCGCCTCCGGCGGACGAACGCAGCGGACGCTACGGGCGAGCAAACTCCGGACGAGCGTTTTTTTTTTTTCGAACCGCCGTATCTCGGCCGCGGAAAGGGTCGGAGGGTCGAGGGCGGGCTCGTTCGAAAGGTCCCCTCGGGTAGAGCGACCGACCCCGAGGGCGACGTCCTGGGACTTAAGGCGCCCGAGCAGCGGCCGTGGGAAAATCCGGAGACGGCCCCCCGTATCTCCGCCGCGGAAAAGGCCAGATACTCGCAGGTGGGCTCGTTCGAAAGGGCCCCTCCGGCGGACCGACCGACCCGAAGGTCGAAGGACCCGGGCCCGAGGCGCCGGAGCGGCGCTGTAACGAAATTCGGATTTTCGACCGGAAGTATCTCCGGTCCCCCAGGCCGACCGAGGCGCACCCTCCCGGCCGCGGACCCGGCGGGTTCCCCCTTCGCGGGGGACGGTAGGGCGAACAGGTGCCATCAGGTATATAGCTAAGTCGATCGGGGTTGACCAACTGTCGGAGAGGCGAAAGCTCCAGAACCTAAGTCGATGGGGTTGACCAACTGCTGGAGAAGTGAAAGCTCCAGAGCCTAAGTCGATTGGGGTTGACCAACTGTCGGAGAGGCGATAGCTCTAGAACCTAAGTCTATGGCAGGAGAAGCGAACGCCCCAGAACCTAAGTCGATGGGGTTGACCAACTGCTGGAGAAGTAAAAGCTCAAGAGCCTAAGTCGTTGGGGTTGACCAACTGCTGGAGAGGCGAAAGCTCCAGAGCCTAAGTCGATTGAGGTTGACCAACTGCTGGAAACGCGAACGCTCCAAAACCTAAGTCGATTGAGGTTGACCAACTGCTGGAAACGCGAACACTCCAAAACCTAAGTCGATTGAGGTTGACCAACTGCTGGAAAATCTTTCGGGTTGACCAACGGTTGGAGAAATTTTGGGGTTGACCAACAGTTTGGTTCTCCAGAAGGGCCGGGAGGATGGGGCTTAGTTCGGTGGGGGAGTGCTTAAGAGTGGGATGGCAGGGACCAAACGGTGCGCCGGGTACGAGCTCCAGGGTGTCCGTCGCGGGGTCCAAAGCCGGCCTCGGGTGCACGGTGGTCGGGTTGACGGGGCGATGTTCCCGGGGTCGTATCTCGGCCGGGGAAAGGGGTACGGAGACGTGGGTGGGGTCGTTGGAAAGGGCCCCTCCTGGAGGATGAGGGACCCAAAGGGCTAAGGTCTCGGTCTTAAGGCGCCCGAGCTACGGCCGTTTAAAGGTGCAGCGGTGGAAGTCCGTATCTCCGGCCCCCGGGGTCGCACGGACCCGAGGCTGGCGTCCACGGAAAGCCCCGAGAGAGACCTTTCGAACGAGACCGGCCGCGCCTCCGGCGGACGAACGCAGCGGACGCTACGGGCGCGCGAACTACGGACGAGCGTTTTTTTTTTCGAACCGCCGTATCTCGGCCGCGAAAAGGGTCGGAGGGTCGAGGGCGGGCTCATTCGAAAGGTCTCCTCGGGTAGAGCGACCGACCCCGAGGGCGACGTCCTCGGACTTAAGGCGCCCGAGCAGCGGCAGTGGGAAAATCCGGAGACGGCCCCCTGTATCTCCGCTGCGGAAGGGGCCAGATACTCCCGGGTGGGCTCGATCGAAAGGGCCCCTCCGGCGGACCGACCGACCCGAAGTTCGAAGGCCCCGGGCCCGAGGCGTTCGAGATACGGCCGTTCGAAGTTTTCCGAAATTCGACCGGAAGTATCTCCGGTCCCCGGGGTCGCACGGACTCGGGGCCGGCGTCGCCGAAAAGCCCCGGGAAAGACCTTTTGAACGAGACCGGCCGCGCATCCTGCGGACAAACGCAGCGGACGCTACGGGCGCGCAAACTCCGGACCAGCGGTTTTTTTTTTCGATCCGCCGTATCTCGGCCGCGGAAAGGGTCGGAGGGTCGAGGGCGGGCTCGATCGAAAGGTCCCCTCGGGTAGAGCGACCGACCCCGAGGGCGGCGTCCTCGGACTTAAGGCGCCCGAGCAGCGGCCGTGGGAAAATCCGGTGACGGCCCCCCGTATCTCGGGCGCGGAAAGAGCCAGATACTCGCGGGTGGGCTCGTTCGAAAGGGCCCCTCAGGCGGACCAATCGACCCGAAGTTCGAAGGCCCCGGACCCGAGGCCGGGGTCGCACGGACTCGGGGCCGGCGTCGCCGAAAAGCCCCGGGAAAGACCTTTTAAACGAGACCGGCCGCGCCTCCTGCGGACAAACGCAGCGGACGCTACGGGCGCGCAAACTCCGGACCAGCGGTTTTTTTTTTCGATCCGCCGTATCTCGGCCGCGGAAAGGGTCGGAGGGTCGAGGGCGGGCTCGATCGAAAGGTCCCCTCGGGTAGAGCGACCGACCCCGAGGGCGACGTCCTCGGACTTAAGGCGCCCGAGCAGCGGCCGTGGGAAAATCCGGTGACGGCCCCCCGTATCTCGGGCGCGGAAAGAGCCAGATACTCGCGGGTGGGCTCGTTCGAAAGGGCCCCTCAGGCGGACCAATCGACCCGAAGTTCGAAGGCCCCGGACCCGAGGCGCCGGAGCGGCGCGGTAACGAAATTCGGATATTCGACCGGAAGTATCTCCGGTCCACGGGGTCGCACGGACTCGGGCCCGGCGTCGCCGGAAAGCCCCGGGAAAGACCTTTTGAACGAGACCGGCCGCGCCTCCGGCGGACGAACGCAGCGGACGCTACGGGCGCGCGAACTCCGGACCAGCGTTTTTTTTTTTCGATCCGCCGTATCTCGGCCGCGGAAAGGGTCGGAGGGTCGAGGGCGGGCTCGTTCGAAAGGTCCCCTCGGGTAGAGCGACCGACCCCGAGGGCGACGTCCTCGGACTTAAGGCGCCCGAGCAGCGGCCGTGGGAAAATCCGGAGACGGCCCCCCGTATCTCCGCCGCGGAAAGGGCCAGATACTCGCGGGTGGGCTCGTTCGAAAGGGCCCATCCGGCAGACCAATCGACCCGAAGGTCGAAGGCACCGGGCCCGAGGCGCCGGAGCGGCGCGGTAACGAAATTCGGATATTCGACCGGAAGTATCTCCGGTCCACGGGGTCGCACGGACTCGGGGCCGGCGTCGCCGGAAAGCCCCGGGAAAGACCTTTCGAACGAGACCGGTCACGCCTCCGGCGGACGAACGCAGCGGACGCTACGGGCGAGCAAACTCCGGACGAACGTTTTTTTTCGAACCGCCGTATCTCGGCCGCGGAAAGGGTCGGAGGGTCGAGGGCGGGCTCGTTCGAAAGGTCCCCTCGGGTAGAGCGATCGACCCCGAGGGCGACGTCCTGGGACTTAAGGCGCCCGAGCAGCGGCCGTGGGAAAATCCGGAGTCGGCACCCCGTATCTCCGCTGCGGAAAGGGCCAGATACTCGCGGGTGGGCTCGTTCGAAAGGGCCCCTCCGGCGGACCGACCGACCCGAAGGTCGAAGGCCCCGGACCCGAGGCGCCGGACCGGCGCTGTAACGAAATTCGGATATTCGACCGGAAGTATCTCCGGTCCACGGGGTCGCACGGACTCGGGGCCGGCGTCGCCGGAAAGCCCCGGGAAAGACCTTTCGAACGAGACCGGCCGCGCCTCCGGCGGACGAACGCAGCGGACGCTACGGGCGAGCAAACTCCGGACGAGCGTTTTTTTTTTTTCGAACCGCCGTATCTCGGCCGCGGAAAGGGTCGGAGGGTCGAGGGCGGGCTCGTTCGAAAGGTCCCCTCGGGTAGAGCGACCGACCCCGAGGGCGACGTCCTGGGACTTAAGGCGCCCGAGCAGCGGCCGTGGGAAAATCCGGAGACGGCCCCCCGTATCTCCGCCGCGGAAAAGGCCAGATACTCGCAGGTGGGCTCGTTCGAAAGGGCCCCTCCGGCGGACCGACCGACCTGAAGGTCGAAGGACCCGGGCCCGAGGCGCCGGAGCGGCGCTGTAACGAAATTCGGATTTTCGACCGGAAGTATCTCCGGTCCCCCAGGCCGACCGAGGCGCACCCTCCCGGCCGCGGACCCGGCGGGTTCCCCCTTCGCGGGGGACGGTAGGGCGAACAGGTGCCATCAGGTATATAGCTAAGTCGATCGGGGTTGACCAACTGTCGGAGAGGCGAAAGCTCCAGAACCTAAGTCGATGGGGTTGACCAACTGCTGGAGAAGTGAAAGCTCCAGAGCCTAAGTCGATTGGGGTTGACCAACTGTCGGAGAGGCGATAGCTCTAGAACCTAAGTCTATGGCAGGAGAAGCGAACGCCCCAGAACCTAAGTCGATGGGGTTGACCAACTGCTGGAGAAGTAAAAGCTCAAGAGCCTAAGTTGTTGGGGTTGACCAACTGCTGGAGAGGCGAAAGCTCCAGAGCCTAAGTCGATTGAGGTTGACCAACTGCTGGAAACGCGAACGCTCCAAAACCTAAGTCGATTGAGGTTGACCAACTGCTGGAAACGCGAACACTCCAAAACCTAAGTCGATTGAGGTTGACCAACTGCTGGAAACTCGAACGCTCCAAAACCTAAGTCGATTGAGGTTGACCAACTGCTGGAAAATCTTTCGGGTTGACCAACGGTTGGAGAAATTTTGGGGTTGACCAACTGTTTGGTTCTCCAGAAGGGCCGGGAGGATGGGGCTTAGTTCGGTGGGGGAGTGCTTAAGAGTGGGATGGCAGGGACCAAACGGTGCGCCGGGTACGAGCTCCAGGGTGTCCGTCGCGGGGTCCAAAGCCGGCCTCGGGTGCACGGTGGTCGGGTTGACGGGGCGATGTTCCCGGGGTCGTATCTCGGCCGGGGAAAGGGGTACGGAGACGTGGGTGGGGTCGTTGGAAAGGGCCCCTCCTGGAGGATGAGGGACCCAAAGGGCTAAGGTCTCGGTCTTAAGGCGCCCGAGCTACGGCCGTTTAAAGGTGCAGCGGTGGAAGTCCGTATCTCCGGCCCCCGGGGTCGCACGGACCCGAGGCTGGCGTCCACGGAAAGCCCCGAGAGAGACCTTTCGAACGAGACCGGCCGCGCCTCCGGCGGACGAACGCAGCGGACGCTACGGGCGCGCGAACTACGGACGAGCGTTTTTTTTTTTCGAACCGCCGTATCTCGGCCGCGAAAAGGGTCGGAGGGTCGAGGGCGGGCTCATTCGAAAGGTCTCCTCGGGTAGAGCGACCGACCCCGAGGGCGACGTCCTCGGACTTAAGGCGCCCGAGCAGCGGCAGTGGGAAAATCCGGAGACGGCCCCCTGTATCTCCGCTGCGGAAGGGGCCAGATACTCCCGGGTGGGCTCGATCGAAAGGGCCCCTCCGGCGGACCGACCGACCCGAAGTTCGAAGGCCCCGGGCCCGAGGCGTTCGAGATACGGCCGTTCGAAGTTTTCCGAAATTCGACCGGAAGTATCTCCGGTCCCCGGGGTCGCACGGACTCGGGGCCGGCGTCGCCGAAAAGCCCCGGGAAAGACCTTTTGAACGAGACCGGCCGCGCCTCCTGCGGACAAACGCAGCGGACGCTACGGGCGCGCAAACTCCGGACCAGCGGTTTTTTTTTTCGATCCGCCGTATCTCGGCCGCGGAAAGGGTCGGAGGGTCGAGGGCGGGCTCGATCGAAAGGTCCCCTCGGGTAGAGCGACCGACCCCGAGGGCGACGTCCTCGGACTTAAGGCGCCCGAGCAGCGGCCGTGGGAAAATCCGGTGACGGCCCACCGTATCTCGGGCGCGGAAAGAGCCAGATACTCGCGGGTGGGCTCGTTCGAAAGGGCCCCTCAGGCGGACCAATCGACCCGAAGTTCGAAGGCCCCGGACCCGAGGCGCCGGAGCGGCGCGGTAACGAAATTCGGATATTCGACCGGAAGTATCTCCGGTCCACGGGGTCGCACGGACTCGGGCCCGGCGTCGCCGGAAAGCCCCGGGAAAGACCTTTTGAACGAGACCGGCCGCGCCTCCGGCGGACGAACGCAGCGGACGCTACGGGCGCGCGAACTCCGGACCAGCGTTTTTTTTTTTCGATCCGCCGTATCTCGGCCGCGGAAAGGGTCGGAGGGCGGGCTCGTTCGAAAGGTCCCCTCGGGTAGAGCGACCGACCCCGAGGGCGACGTCCTCGGACTTAAGGCGCCCGAGCAGCGGCCGTGGGAAAATCCGAAGACGGCCCCCCGTATCTCCGCCGCGGAAAGGGCCAGATACTCGCGGGTGGGCTCGTTCGAAAGGGCCCATCCGGCAGACCAATCGACCCGAAGGTCGAAGGCACCGGGCCCGAGGCGCCGGAGCGGCGCGGTAACGAAATTCGGATATTCGACCGGAAGTATCTCCGGTCCACGGGGTCGCACGGACTCGGGGCCGGCGTCGCCGGAAAGCCCCGGGAAAGACCTTTCGAACGAGACCGGTCACGCCTCCGGCGGACGAACGCAGCGGACGCTACGGGCGAGCAAACTCCGGACGAACGTTTTTTTTCGAACCGCCGTATCTCGGCCGCGGAAAGGGTCGGAGGGTCGAGGGCGGGCTCGTTCGAAAGGTCCCCTCGGGTAGAGCGATCGACCCCGAGGGCGACGTCCTGGGACTTAAGGCGCCCGAGCAGCGGCCGTGGGAAAATCCGGAGTCGGCACCCCGTATCTCCGCTGCGGAAAGGGCCAGATACTCGCGGGTGGGCTCGTTCGAAAGGGCCCCTCCGGCGGACCGACCGACCCGAAGGTCGAAGGCCCCGGACCCGAGGCGCCGGACCGGCGCTGTAACGAAATTCGGATATTCGACCGGAAGTATCTCCGGTCCCCCAGGCCGACCGAGGCGCACCCTCCCGGCCGCGGACCCGGCGGGTTCCCCCTTCGCGGGGGACGGTAGGGCGAACAGGTGCCATCAGGTATATAGCTAAGTCGATCGGGGTTGACCAACTGTCGGAGAGGCGAAAGCTCCAGAACCTAAGTCGATGGGGTTGACCAACTGCTGGAGAAGTGAAAGCTCCAGAGCCTAAGTCGATTGGGGTTGACCAACTGTCGGAGAGGCGATAGCTCTAGAACCTAAGTCTATGGCAGGAGAAGCGAACGCCCCAGAACCTAAGTCGATGGGGTTGACCAACTGCTGGAGAAGTAAAAGCTCAAGAGCCTAAGTCGTTGGGGTTGACCAACTGCTGGAGAGGCGAAAGCTCCAGAGCCTAAGTCGATTGAGGTTGACCAACTGCTGGAAACGCGAACGCTCCAAAACCTAAGTCGATTGAGGTTGACCAACTGCTGGAAACGCGAACACTCCAAAACCTAAGTCGATTGAGGTTGACCAACTGCTGGAAACTCGAACGCTCCAAAACCTAAGTCGATTGAGGTTGACCAACTGCTGGAAAATCTTTCGGGTTGACCAACGGTTGGAGAAATTTTGGGGTTGACCAACTGTTTGGTTCTCCAGAAGGGCCGGGAGGATGGGGCTTAGTTCGGTGGGGGAGTGCTTAAGAGTGGGATGGCAGGGACCAAACGGTGCGCCGGGTACGAGCTCCAGGGTGTCCGTCGCGGGGTCCAAAGCCGGCCTCGGGTGCACGGTGGTCGGGTTGACGGGGCGATGTTCCCGGGGTCGTATCTCGGCCGGGGAAAGGGGTACGGAGACGTGGGTGGGGTCGTTGGAAAGGGCCCCTCCTGGAGGATGAGGGACCCAAAGGGCTAAGGTCTCGGTCTTAAGGCGCCCGAGCTACGGCCGTTTAAAGGTGCAGCGGTGGAAGTCCGTATCTCCGGCCCCCGGGGTCGCACGGACCCGAGGCTGGCGTCCACGGAAAGCCCCGAGAGAGACCTTTCGAACGAGACCGGCCGCGCCTCCGGCGGACGAACGCAGCGGACGCTACGGGCGCGCGAACTACGGACGAGCGTTTTTTTTTTTTCGAACCGCCGTATCTCGGCCGCGAAAAGGGTCGGAGGGTCGAGGGCGGGCTCATTCGAAAGGTCTCCTCGGGTAGAGCGACCGACCCCGAGGGCGACGTCCTCGGACTTAAGGCGCCCGAGCAGCGGCAGTGGGAAAATCCGGAGACGGCCCCCTGTATCTCCGCTGCGGAAGGGGCCAGATACTCCCGGGTGGGCTCGATCGAAAGGGCCCCTCCGGCGGACCGACCGACCCGAAGTTCGAAGGCCCCGGGCCCGAGGCGTTCGAGATACGGCCGTTCGAAGTTTTCCGAAATTCGACCGGAAGTATCTCCGGTCCCCGGGGTCGCACGGACTCGGGGCCGGCGTCGCCGAAAAGCCCCGGGAAAGACCTTTTGAACGAGACCGGCCGCGCCTCCTGCGGACAAACGCAGCGGACGCTACGGGCGCGCAAACTCCGGACCAGCGGTTTTTTTTTTCGATCCGCCATATCTCGGCCGCGGAAAGGGTCGGAGGGTCGAGGGCGGGCTCGATCGAAAGGTCCCCTCGGGTAGAGCGACCGACCCCGAGGGCGACGTCCTCGGACTTAAGGCGCCCGAGCAGCGGCCGTGGGAAAATCCGGTGACGGCCCCCCGTATCTCGGGCGCGGAAAGAGCCAGATACTCGCGGGTGGGCTCGTTCGAAAGGGCCCCTCAGGCGGACCAATCGACCCGAAGTTCGAAGGCCCCGGACCCGAGGCGCCGGAGCGGCGCGGTAACGAAATTCGGATATTCGACCGGAAGTATCTCCGGTCCACGGGGTCGCACGGACTCGGGCCCGGCGTCGCCGGAAAGCCCCGGGAAAGACCTTTTGAACGAGACCAGCCGCGCCTCCGGCGGACGAACGCAGCGGACGCTACGGGCGCGCGAACTCCGGACCAGCGTTTTTTTTTTTCGATCCGCCGTATCTCGGCCGCGGAAAGGGTCGGAGGGTCGAGGGCGGGCTCGTTCGAAAGGTCCCCTCGGGTAGAGCGACCGACCCCGAGGGCGACGTCCTCGGACTTAAGGCGCCCGAGCAGCGGCCGTGGGAAAATCCGGAGACGGCCCCCCGTATCTCCGCCGCGGAAAGGGCCAGATACTCGCGGGTGGGCTCGTTCGAAAGGGCCCATCCGGCAGACCAATCGACCCGAAGGTCAAAGGCACCGGGCCCGAGGCGCCGGAGCGGCGCGGTAACGAAATTCGGATATTCGACCGGAAGTATCTCCGGTCCACGGGGTCGCACGGACTCGGGGCCGGCGTCGCCGGAAAGCCCCGGGAAAGACCTTTCGAACGAGACCGGTCACGCCTCCGGCGGACGAACGCAGCGGACGCTACGGGCGAGCAAACTCCGGACGAACGTTTTTTTTCGAACCGCCGTATCTCGGCCGCGGAAAGGGTCGGAGGGTCGAGGGCGGGCTCGTTCGAAAGGTCCCCTCGGGTAGAGCGATCGACCCCGAGGGCGACGTCCTGGGACTTAAGGCGCCCGAGCAGCGGCCGTGGGAAAATCCGGAGTCGGCACCCCGTATCTCCGCTGCGGAAAGGGCCAGATACTCGCGGGTGGGCTCGTTCGAAAGGGCCCCTCCGGCGGACCGACCGACCCGAAGGTCGAAGGCCCCGGACCCGAGGCGCCGGACCGGCGCTGTAACGAAATTCGGATATTCGACCGGAAGTATCTTCGGTCCACGGGGTCGCACGGACTCGGGGCCGGCGTCGCCGGAAAGCCCCGGGAAAGACCTTTCGAACGAGACCGGCCGCGCCTCCGGCGGACGAACGCAGCGGACGCTACGGGCGAGCAAACTCCGGACGAGCGTTTTTTTTTTTTCGAACCGCCGTATCTCGGCCGCGGAAAGGGTCGGAGGGTCGAGGGCGGGCTCGTTCGAAAGGTCCCCTCGGGTAGAGCGACCGACCCCGAGGGCGACGTCCTGGGACTTAAGGCGCCCGAGCAGCGGCCGTGGGAAAATCCGGAGACGGCCCCCCGTATCTCCGCCGCGGAAAAGGCCAGATACTCGCAGGTGGGCTCGTTCGAAAGGGCCCCTCCGGCGGACCGACCGACCCGAAGGTCGAAGGACCCGGGCCCGAGGCGCCGGAGCGGCGCTGTAACGAAATTCGGATTTTCGACCGGAAGTATCTCCGGTCCCCCAGGCCGACCGAGGCGCACCCTCCCGGCCGCGGACCCGGCGGGTTCCCCCTTCGCGGGGGACGGTAGGGCAAACAGGTGCCATCAGGTATATAGCTAAGTCGATCGGGGTTGACCAACTGTCGGAGAGGCGAAAGCTCCAGAACCTAAGTCGATGGGGTTGACCAACTGCTGGAGAAGTGAAAGCTCCAGAGCCTAAGTCGATTGGGGTTGACCAACTGTCGGAGAGGCGATAGCTCTAGAACCTAAGTCTATGGCAGGAGAAGCGAACGCCCCAGAACCTAAGTCGATGGGGTTGACCAACTGCTGGAGAAGTAAAAGCTCAAGAGCCTAAGTCGTTGGGGTTGACCAACTGCTGGAGAGGCGAAAGCTCCAGAGCCTAAGTCGATTGAGGTTGACCAACTGCTGGAAACGCGAACGCTCCAAAACCTAAGTCGATTGAGGTTGACCAACTGCTGGAAACGCGAACACTCCAAAACCTAAGTCGATTGAGGTTGACCAACTGCTGGAAACTCGAACGCTCCAAAACCTAAGTCGATTGAGGTTGACCAACTGCTGGAAAATCTTTCGGGTTGACCAACGGTTGGAGAAATTTTGGGGTTGACCAACTGTTTGGTTCTCCAGAAGGGCCGGGAGGATGGGGCTTAGTTCGGTGGGGGAGTGCTTAAGAGTGGGATGGCAGGGACCAAACGGTGCGCCGGGTACGAGCTCCAGGGTGTCCGTCGCGGGGTCCAAAGCCGGCCTCGGGTGCACGGTGGTCGGGTTGACGGGGCGATGTTCCCGGGGTCGTATCTCGGCCGGGGAAAGGGGTACGGAGACGTGGGTGGGGTCGTTGGAAAGGGCCCCTCCTGGAGGATGAGGGACCCAAAGGGCTAAGGTCTCGGTCTTAAGGCGCCCGAGCTACGGCCGTTTAAAGGTGCAGCGGTGGAAGTCCGTATCTCCGGCCCCCGGGGTCGCACGGACCCGAGGCTGGCGTCCACGGAAAGCCCCGAGAGAGACCTTTCGAACGAGACCGGCCGCGCCTCCAACGGACGAACGCAGCGGACGCTACGGGCGCGCGAACTACGGACGAGCGTTTTTTTTTTTCGAACCGCCGTATCTCGGCCGCGAAAAGGGTCGGAGGGTCGAGGGCGGGCTCATTCGAAAGGTCTCCTCGGGTAGAGCGACCGACCCCGAGGGCGACGTCCTCGGACTTAAGGCGCCCGAGCAGCGGCAGTGGGAAAATCCGGAGACGGCCCCCTGTATCTCCGCTGCGGAAGGGGCCAGATACTCCCGGGTGGGCTCGATCGAAAGGGCCCCTCCGGCGGACCGACCGACCCGAAGTTCGAAGGCCCCGGGCCCGAGGCGTTCGAGATACGGCCGTTCGAAGTTTTCCGAAATTCGACCGGAAGTATCTCCGGTCCCCGGGGTCGCACGGACTCGGGGCCGGCGTCGCCGAAAAGCCCCGGGAAAGACCTTTTGAACGAGACCGGCCGCGCCTCCTGCGGACAAACGCAGCGGACGCTACGGGCGCGCAAACTCCGGACCAGCGGTTTTTTTTTCGATCCGCCGTATCTCGGCCGCGGAAAGGGTCGGAGGGTCGAGGGCGGGCTCGATCGAAAGGTCCCCTCGGGTAGAGCGACCGACCCCGAGGGCGACGTCCTCGGACTTAAGGCGCCCGAGCAGCGGCCGTGGGAAAATCCGGTGACGGCCCCCCGTATCTCGGGCGCGGAAAGAGCCAGATACTCGCGGGTGGGCTCGTTCGAAAGGGCCCCTCAGGCGGACCAATCGACCCGAAGTTCGAAGGCCCCGGACCCGAGGCGCCGGAGCGGCGCGGTAACGAAATTCGGATATTCGACCGGAAGTATCTCCGGTCCACGGGGTCGCACGGACTCGGGCCCGGCGTCGCCGGAAAGCCCCGGGAAAGACCTTTTGAACGAGACCGGCCGCGCCTCCGGCGGACGAACGCAGCGGACGCTACGGGCGCGCGAACTCCGGACCAGCGTTTTTTTTTTTCGATCCGCCGTATCTCGGCCGCGGAAAGGGTCGGAGGGTCGAGGGCGGGCTCGTTCGAAAGGTCCCCTCGGGTAGAGCGACCGACCCCGAGGGCGACGTCCTCGGACTTAAGGCGCCCGAGCAGCGGCCGTGGGAAAATCCGGAGACGGCCCCCCGTATCTCCGCCGCGGAAAGGGCCAGATACTCGCGGGTGGGCTCGTTCGAAAGGGCCCATCCGGCAGACAAATCGACCCGAAGGTCGAAGGCACCGGGCCCGAGGCGCCGGAGCGGCGCGGTAACGAAATTCGGATATTCGACCGGAAGTATCTCCGGTCCACGGGGTCGCACGGACTCGGGGCCGGCGTCGCCGGAAAGCCCCGGGAAAGACCTTTCGAACGAGACCGGTCACGCCTCCGGCGGACGAACGCAGCGGACGCTACAAGCGAGCAAACTCCGGACGAACGTTTTTTTTCGAACCGCCGTATATCGGCCGCGGAAAGGGTCGGAGGGTCGAGGGCGGGCTCGTTCGAAAGGTCCCCTCGGGTAGAGCGACCGACCCCGAGGGCGACGTCCTGGGACTTAAGGCGCCCGAGCAGCGGCCGTGGGAAAATCCGGAGACGGCACCCCGTATCTCCGCTGCGGAAAGGGCCAGATACTCGCGGGTGGGCTCGTTCGAAAGGGCCCCTCCGGCGGACCGACCGACCTGAAGGTCGAAGGACCCGGGCCCGAGGCGCCGGAGCGGCGCTGTAACGAAATTCGGATTTTCGACCGGAAGTATCTCCGGTCCCCCAGGCCGACCGAGGCGCACCCTCCCGGCCGCAGACCCGGCGGGTTCCCCCTTCGCGGGGGACGGTAGGGCGAACAGGTGCCATCAGGTATATAGCTAAGTCGATCGGGGTTGACCAACTGTCGGAGAGGCGAAAGCTCCAGAACCTAAGTCGATGGGGTTGACCAACTGCTGGAGAAGTGAAAGCTCCAGAGCCTAAGTCGATTGGGGTTGACCAACTGTCGGAGAGGCGATAGCTCTAGAACCTAAGTCTATGGCAGGAGAAGCGAACGCCCCAGAACCTAAGTCGATGGGGTTGACCAACTGCTGGAGAAGTAAAAGCTCAAGAGCCTAAGTTGTTGGGGTTGACCAACTGCTGGAGAGGCGAAAGCTCCAGAGCCTAAGTCGATTGAGGTTGACCAACTGCTGGAAACGCGAACGCTCCAAAACCTAAGTCGATTGAGGTTGACCAACTGCTGGAAACGCGAACACTCCAAAACCTAAGTCGATTGAGGTTGACCAACTGCTGGAAACTCGAACGCTCCAAAACCTAAGTCGATTGAGGTTGACCAACTGCTGGAAAATCTTTCGGGTTGACCAACGGTTGGAGAAATTTTGGGGTTGACCAACTGTTTGGTTCTCCAGAAGGGCCGGGAGGATGGGGCTTAGTTCGGTGGGGGAGTGCTTAAGAGTGGGATGGCAGGGACCAAACGGTGCGCCGGGTACGAGCTCCAGGGTGTCCGTCGCGGGGTCCAAAGCCGGCCTCGGGTGCACGGTGGTCGGGTTGACGGGGCGATGTTCCCGGGGTCGTATCTCGGCCGGGGAAAGGGGTACGGAGACGTGGGTGGGGTCGTTGGAAAGGGCCCCTCCTGGAGGATGAGGGACCCAAAGGGCTAAGGTCTCGGTCTTAAGGCGCCCGAGCTACGGCCGTTTAAAGGTGCAGCGGTGGAAGTCCGTATCTCCGGCCCCCGGGGTCGCACGGACCCGAGGCTGGCGTCAACGGAAAGCCCCGAGAGAGACCTTTCGAACGAGACCGGCCGCGCCTCCAACGGACGAACGCAGCGGACGCTACGGGCGCGCGAACTACGGACGAGCGTTTTTTTTTTTCGAACCGCCGTATCTCGGCCGCGAAAAGGGTCGGAGGGTCGAGGGCGGGCTCATTCGAAAGGTCTCCTCGGGTAGAGCGACCGACCCCGAGGGCGACGTCCTCGGACTTAAGGCGCCCGAGCAGCGGCAGTGGGAAAATCCGGAGACGGCCCCCTGTATCTCCGCTGCGGAAGGGGCCAGATACTCCCGGGTGGGCTCGATCGAAAGGGCCCCTCCGGCGGACCGACCGACCCGAAGTTCGAAGGCCCCGGGCCCGAGGCGTTCGAGATACGGCCGTTCGAAGTTTTCCGAAATTCGACCGGAAGTATCTCCGGTCCCCGGGGTCGCACGGACTCGGGGCCGGCGTCGCCGAAAAGCCCCGGGAAAGACCTTTTGAACGAGACCGGCCGCGCCTCCTGCGGACAAACGCAGCGGACGCTACGGGCGCGCAAACTCCGGACCAGCGGTTTTTTTTTCGATCCGCCGTATCTCGGCCGCGGAAAGGGTCGGAGGGTCGAGGGCGGGCTCGATCGAAAGGTCCCCTCGGGTAGAGCGACCGACCCCGAGGGCGACGTCCTCGGACTTAAGGCGCCCGAGCAGCGGCCGTGGGAAAATCCGGTGACGGCCCCCCGTATCTCGGGCGCGGAAAGAGCCAGATACTCGCGGGTGGGCTCGTTCGAAAGGGCCCCTCAGGCGGACCAATCGACCCGAAGTTCGAAGGCCCCGGACCCGAGGCGCCGGAGCGGCGCGGTAACGAAATTCGGATATTCGACCGGAAGTATCTCCGGTCCACGGGGTCGCACGGACTCGGGCCCGGCGTCGCCGGAAAGCCCCGGGAAAGACCTTTTGAACGAGACCGGCCGCGCCTCCGGCGGACGAACGCAGCGGACGCTACGGGCGCGCGAACTCCGGACCAGCGTTTTTTTTTTTCGATCCGCCGTATCTCGGCCGCGGAAAGGGTCGGAGGGTCGAGGGCGGGCTCGTTCGAAAGGTCCCCTCGGGTAGAGCGACCGACCCCGAGGGCGACGTCCTCGGACTTAAGGCGCCCGAGCAGCGGCCGTGGGAAAATCCGGAGACGGCCCCCCGTATCTCCGCCGCGGAAAGGGCCAGATACTCGCGGGTGGGCTCGTTCGAAAGGGCCCATCCGGCAGACAAATCGACCCGAAGGTCGAAGGCACCGGGCCCGAGGCGCCGGAGCGGCGCGGTAACGAAATTCGGATATTCGACCGGAAGTATCTCCGGTCCACGGGGTCGCACGGACTCGGGGCCGGCGTCGCCGGAAAGCCCCGGGAAAGACCTTTCGAACGAGACCGGTCACGCCTCCGGCGGACGAACGCAGCGGACGCTACAAGCGAGCAAACTCCGGACGAACGTTTTTTTTCGAACCGCCGTATATCGGCCGCGGAAAGGGTCGGAGGGTCGAGGGCGGGCTCGTTCGAAAGGTCCCCTCGGGTAGAGCGACCGACCCCGAGGGCGACGTCCTGGGACTTAAGGCGCCCGAGCAGCGGCCGTGGGAAAATCCGGAGACGGCACCCCGTATCTCCGCTGCGGAAAGGGCCAGATACTCGCGGGTGGGCTCGTTCGAAAGGGCCCCTCCGGCGGACCGACCGACCTGAAGGTCGAAGGACCCGGGCCCGAGGCGCCGGAGCGGCGCTGTAACGAAATTCGGATTTTCGACCGGAAGTATCTCCGGTCCCCCAGGCCGACCGAGGCGCACCCTCCCGGCCGCAGACCCGGCGGGTTCCCCCTTCGCGGGGGACGGTAGGGCGAACAGGTGCCATCAGGTATATAGCTAAGTCGATCGGGGTTGACCAACTGTCGGAGAGGCGAAAGCTCCAGAACCTAAGTCGATGGGGTTGACCAACTGCTGGAGAAGTGAAAGCTCCAGAGCCTAAGTCGATTGGGGTTGACCAACTGTCGGAGAGGCGATAGCTCTAGAACCTAAGTCTATGGCAGGAGAAGCGAACGCCCCAGAACCTAAGTCGATGGGGTTGACCAACTGCTGGAGAAGTAAAAGCTCAAGAGCCTAAGTTGTTGGGGTTGACCAACTGCTGGAGAGGCGAAAGCTCCAGAGCCTAAGTCGATTGAGGTTGACCAACTGCTGGAAACGCGAACGCTCCAAAACCTAAGTCGATTGAGGTTGACCAACTGCTGGAAACGCGAACACTCCAAAACCTAAGTCGATTGAGGTTGACCAACTGCTGGAAACTCGAACGCTCCAAAACCTAAGTCGATTGAGGTTGACCAACTGCTGGAAAATCTTTCGGGTTGACCAACGGTTGGAGAAATTTTGGGGTTGACCAACTGTTTGGTTCTCCAGAAGGGCCGGGAGGATGGGGCTTAGTTCGGTGGGGGAGTGCTTAAGAGTGGGATGGCAGGGACCAAACGGTGCGCCGGGTACGAGCTCCAGGGTGTCCGTCGCGGGGTCCAAAGCCGGCCTCGGGTGCACGGTGGTCGGGTTGACGGGGCGATGTTCCCGGGGTCGTATCTCGGCCGGGGAAAGGGGTACGGAGACGTGGGTGGGGTCGTTGGAAAGGGCCCCTCCTGGAGGATGAGGGACCCAAAGGGCTAAGGTCTCGGTCTTAAGGCGCCCGAGCTACGGCCGTTTAAAGGTGCAGCGGTGGAAGTCCGTATCTCCGGCCCCCGGGGTCGCACGGACCCGAGGCTGGCGTCCACGGAAAGCCCCGAGAGAGACCTTTCGAACGAGACCGGCCGCGCCTCCGGCGGACGAACGCAGCGGACGCTACGGGCGCGCGAACTACGGACGAGCGTTTTTTTTTTTTCGAACCGCCGTATCTCGGCCGCGAAAAGGGTCGGAGGGTCGAGGGCGGGCTCATTCGAAAGGTCTCCTCGGGTAGAGCGACCGACCCCGAGGGCGACGTCCTCGGACTTAAGGCGCCCGAGCAGCGGCAGTGGGAAAATCCGGAGACGGCCCCCTGTATCTCCGCTGCGGAAGGGGCCAGATACTCCCGGGTGGGCTCGATCGAAAGGGCCCCTCCGGCGGACCGACCGACCCGAAGTTCGAAGGCCCCGGGCCCGAGGCGTTCGAGATACGGCCGTTCGAAGTTTTCCGAAATTCGACCGGAAGTATCTCCGGTCCCCGGGGTCGCACGGACTCGGGGCCGGCGTCGCCGAAAAGCCCCGGGAAAGACCTTTTGAACGAGACCGGCCGCGCCTCCTGCGGACAAACGCAGCGGACGCTACGGGCGCGCAAACTCCGGACCAGCGGGTTTTTTTTCGATCCGCCATATCTCGGCCGCGGAAAGGGTCGGAGGGTCGAGGGCGGGCTCGATCGAAAGGTCCCCTCGGGTAGAGCGACCGACCCCGAGGGCGACGTCCTCGGACTTAAGGCGCCCGAGCAGCGGCCGTGGGAAAATCCGGTGACGGCCCCCCGTATCTCGGGCGCGGAAAGAGCCAGATACTCGCGGGTGGGCTCGTTCGAAAGGGCCCCTCAGGCGGACCAATCGACCCGAAGTTCGAAGGCCCCGGACCCGAGGCGCCGGAGCGGCGCGGTAACGAAATTCGGATATTCGACCGGAAGTATCTCCGGTCCACGGGGTCGCACGGACTCGGGCCCGGCGTCGCCGGAAAGCCCCGGGAAAGACCTTTTGAACGAGACCGGCCGCGCCTCCGGCGGACGAACGCAGCGGACGCTACGGGCGCGCGAACTCCGGACCAGCGTTTTTTTTTTTCGATCCGCCGTATCTCGGCCGCGGAAAGGGTCGGAGGGTCGAGGGCGGGCTCGTTCGAAAGGTCCCCTCGGGTAGAGCGACCGACCCCGAGGGCGACGTCCTCGGACTTAAGGCGCCCGAGCAGCGGCCGTGGGAAAATCCGGAGACGGCCCCCCGTATCTCCGCCGCGGAAAGGGCCAGATACTCGCGGGTGGGCTCGTTCGAAAGGGCCCATCCGGCAGACCAATCGACCCGAAGGTCAAAGGCACCGGGCCCGAGGCGCCGGAGCGGCGCGGTAACGAAATTCGGATATTCGACCGGAAGTATCTCCGGTCCACGGGGTCGCACGGACTCGGGGCCGGCGTCGCCGGAAAGCCCCGGGAAAGACCTTTCGAACGAGACCGGTCACGCCTCCGGCGGACGAACGCAGCGGACGCTACGGGCGAGCAAACTCCGGACGAACGTTTTTTTTCGAACCGCCGTATCTCGGCCGCGGAAAGGGTCGGAGGGTCGAGGGCGGGCTCGTTCGAAAGGTCCCCTCGGGTAGAGCGATCGACCCCGAGGGCGACGTCCTGGGACTTAAGGCGCCCGAGCAGCGGCCGTGGGAAAATCCGGAGTCGGCACCCCGTATCTCCGCTGCGGAAAGGGCCAGATACTCGCGGGTGGGCTCGTTCGAAAGGGCCCCTCCGGCGGACCGACCGACCCGAAGGTCGAAGGCCCCGGACCCGAGGCGCCGGACCGGCGCTGTAACGAAATTCGGATATTCGACCGGAAGTATCTCCGGTCCACGGGGTCGCACGGACTCGGGGCCGGCGTCGCCGGAAAGCCCCGGGAAAGACCTTTCGAACGAGACCGGCCGCGCCTCCGGCGGACGAACGCAGCGGACGCTACGGGCGAGCAAACTCCGGACGAGCGTTTTTTTTTTTTCGAACCGCCGTATCTCGGCCGCGGAAAGGGTCGGAGGGTCGAGGGCGGGCTCGTTCGAAAGGTCCCCTCGGGTAGAGCGACCGACCCCGAGGGCGACGTCCTGGGACTTAAGGCGCCCGAGCAGCGGCCGTGGGAAAATCCGGAGACGGCCCCCCGTATCTCCGCCGCGGAAAAGGCCAGATACTCGCAGGTGGGCTCGTTCGAAAGGGCCCCTCCGGCGGACCGACCGACCCGAAGGTCGAAGGACCCGGGCCCGAGGCGCCGGAGCGGCGCTGTAACGAAATTCGGATTTTCGACCGGAAGTATCTCCGGTCCCCCAGGCCGACCGAGGCGCACCCTCCCGGCCGCGGACCCGGCGGGTTCCCCCTTCGCGGGGGACGGTAGGGCGAACAGGTGCCATCAGGTATATAGCTAAGTCGATCGGGGTTGACCAACTGTCGGAGAGGCGAAAGCTCCAGAACCTAAGTCGATGGGGTTGACCAACTGCTGGAGAAGTGAAAGCTCCAGAGCCTAAGTCGATTGGGGTTGACCAACTGTCGGAGAGGCGATAGCTCTAGAACCTAAGTCTATGGCAGGAGAAGCGAACGCCCCAGAACCTAAGTCGATGGGGTTGACCAACTGCTGGAGAAGTAAAAGCTCAAGAGCCTAAGTCGTTGGGGTTGACCAACTGCTGGAGAGGCGAAAGCTCCAGAGCCTAAGTCGATTGAGGTTGACCAACTGCTGGAAACGCGAACGCTCCAAAACCTAAGTCGATTGAGGTTGACCAACTGCTGGAAACGCGAACACTCCAAAACCTAAGTCGATTGAGGTTGACCAACTGCTGGAAACTCGAACGCTCCAAAACCTAAGTCGATTGAGGTTGACCAACTGCTGGAAAATCTTTCGGGTTGACCAACGGTTGGAGAAATTTTGGGGTTGACCAACTGTTTGGTTCTCCAGAAGGGCCGGGAGGATGGGGCTTAGTTCGGTGGGGGAGTGCTTAAGAGTGGGATGGCAGGGACCAAACGGTGCGCCGGGTACGAGCTCCAGGGTGTCCGTCGCGGGGTCCAAAGCCGGCCTCGGGTGCACGGTGGTCGGGTTGACGGGGCGATGTTCCCGGGGTCGTATCTCGGCCGGGGAAAGGGGTACGGAGACGTGGGTGGGGTCGTTGGAAAGGGCCCCTCCTGGAGGATGAGGGACCCAAAGGGCTAAGGTCTCGGTCTTAAGGCGCCCGAGCTACGGCCGTTTAAAGGTGCAGCGGTGGAAGTCCGTATCTCCGGCCCCCGGGGTCGCACGGACCCGAGGCTGGCGTCCACGGAAAGCCCCGAGAGAGACCTTTCGAACGAGACCGGCCGCGCCTCCGGCGGACGAACGCAGCGGACGCTACGGGCGCGCGAACTACGGACGAGCGTTTTTTTTTTTCGAACCGCCGTATCTCGGCCGCGAAAAGGGTCGGAGGGTCGAGGGCGGGCTCATTCGAAAGGTCTCCTCGGGTAGAGCGACCGACCCCGAGGGCGACGTCCTCGGACTTAAGGCGCCCGAGCAGCGGCAGTGGGAAAATCCGGAGACGGCCCCCTGTATCTCCGCTGCGGAAGGGGCCAGATACTCCCGGGTGGGCTCGATCGAAAGGGCCCCTCCGGCGGACCGACCGACCCGAAGTTCGAAGGCCCCGGGCCCGAGGCGTTCGAGATACGGCCGTTCGAAGTTTTCCGAAATTCGACCGGAAGTATCTCCGGTCCCCGGGGTCGCACGGACTCGGGGCCGGCGTCGCCGAAAAGCCCCGGGAAAGACCTTTTGAACGAGACCGGCCGCGCCTCCTGCGGACAAACGCAGCGGACGCTACGGGCGCGCAAACTCCGGACCAGCGGTTTTTTTTTCGATCCGCCGTATCTCGGCCGCGGAAAGGGTCGGAGGGTCGAGGGCGGGCTCGATCGAAAGGTCCCCTCGGGTAGAGCGACCGACCCCGAGGGCGACGTCCTCGGACTTAAGGCGCCCGAGCAGCGGCCGTGGGAAAATCCGGTGACGGCCCCCCGTATCTCGGGCGCGGAAAGAGCCAGATACTCGCGGGTGGGCTCGTTCGAAAGGGCCCCTCAGGCGGACCAATCGACCCGAAGTTCGAAGGCCCCGGACCCGAGGCGCCGGAGCGGCGCGGTAACGAAATTCGGATATTCGACCGGAAGTATCTCCGGTCCACGGGGTCGCACGGACTCGGGCCCGGCGTCGCCGGAAAGCCCCGGGAAAGACCTTTTGAACGAGACCGGCCGCGCCTCCGGCGGACGAACGCAGCGGACGCTACGGGCGCGCGAACTCCGGACCAGCGTTTTTTTTTTTTCGATCCGCCGTATCTCGGCCGCGGAAAGGGTCGGAGGGTCGAGGGCGGGCTCGTTCGAAAGGTCCCCTCGGGTAGAGCGACCGACCCCGAGGGCGACGTCCTCGGACTTAAGGCGCCCGAGCAGCGGCCGTGGGAAAATCCGGAGACGGCCCCCCGTATCTCCGCCGCGGAAAGGGCCAGATACTCGCGGGTGGGCTCGTTCGAAAGGGCCCATCCGGCAGACCAATCGACCCGAAGGTCGAAGGCACCGGGCCCGAGGCGCCGGAGCGGCGCGGTAACGAAATTCGGATATTCGACCGGAAGTATCTCCGGTCCACGGGGTCGCACGGACTCGGGGCCGGCGTCGCCGGAAAGCCCCGGGAAAGACCTTTCGATCGAGACCGGTCACGCCTCCGGCGGACGAACGCAGCGGACGCTACGGGCGAGCAAACTCCGGACGAACGTTTTTTTTCGAACCGCCGTATATCGGCCGCGGAAAGGGTCGGAGGGTCGAGGGCGGGCTCGTTCGAAAGGTCCCCTCGGGTAGAGCGATCGACCCCGAGGGCGACGTCCTGGGACTTAAGGCGCCCGAGCAGCGGCCGTGGGAAAATCCGGAGTCGGCACCCCGTATCTCCGCTGCGGAAAGGGCCAGATACTCGCGGGTGGGCTCGTTCGAAAGGGCCCCTCCGGCGGACCGACCGACCCGAAGGTCGAAGGCCCCGGACCCGAGGCGCCGGACCGGCGCTGTAACGAAATTCGGATATTCGACCGGAAGTATCTCCGGTCCACGGGGTCGCACGGACTCGGGGCCGGCGTCGCCTGAAAGCCCCGGGAAAGACCTTTCGAACGAGACCGGCCGCGCCTCCGGCGGACGAACGCAGCGGACGCTACGGGCGAGCAAACTCCGGACGAGCGTTTTTTTTTTTTTGAACCGCCGTATCTCGGCCGCGGAAAGGGTCGGAGGGTCGAGGGCGGGCTCGTTCGAAAGGTCCCCTCGGGTAGAGCGACCGACCCCGAGGGCGACGTCCTGGGACTTAAGGCGCCCGAGCAGCGGCCGTGGGAAAATCCGGAGACGGCCCCCCGTATCTCCGCCGCGGAAAAGGCCAGATACTCGCGGGTGGGCTCGTTCGAAAGGGCCCTTCCGGCGGACCAATCGACCCGAAGGTCGAAGGCACCGGGCCCGAGGCGCCGGAGCGGCGCGGTAACGAAATTCGGATATTCGACCGGAAGTATCTCCGGTCCACGGGGTCGCACGGACTCGAGGCCGGCGTCGCCGGAAAGCCCCGGGAAAGACCTTTCGAACGAGACCGGTCAAACCTCCGGCGGACGAACGCAGCGGACGCTACGGGCGAGCAAACTCCGGACGAGCGTTTTTTTTTTTTTTCGAACCGCCGTATCTCGGCCGCGGAAAGGGTCGGAGGGTCGAGGGCGGGCTCGTTCGAAAGGTCCCCTCGGGTAGAGCGACCGACCCCGAGGGCGACGTCCTGGGACTTAAGGCGCCCGAGCAGCGGCCGTGGGAAAATCCGGAGACGGCACCCCGTATCTCCGCTGCGGAAAGGGCCAGATACTCGCGGGTGGGCTCGTTCGAAAGGGCCCCTCCGGCGGACCGACCGACCCGAAGGTCGGAGGACCCGGGCCCGAGGCGCCGGAGCGGCGCTGTAACGAAATTCGGATTTTCGACCGGAAGTATCTCCGGTCCCCCAGGCCGACCGAGGCGCACCCTCCTGGCCGCGGACCCGGCGGGTTCCCCCTTCGCGGGGGACGGTAGGGCGAACAGGTGCCATCAGGTATATAGCTAAGTCGATCGGGGTTGACCAACTGTCGGAGAGGCGAAAGCTCCAGAACCTAAGTCGATGGGGTTGACCAACTGCTGGAGAAGTGAAAGCTCCAGAGCCTAAGTCGATTGGGGTTGACCAACTGTCGGAGAGGCGATAGCTCTAGAACCTAAGTCTATGGCAGGAGAAGCGAACGCCCCAGAACCTAAGTCGATGGGGTTGACCAACTGCTGGAGAAGTAAAAGCTCAAGAGCCTAAGTCGTTGGGGTTGACCAACTGCTGGAGAGGCGAAAGCTCCAGAGCCTAAGTCGATTGAGGTTGACCAACTGCTGGAAACGCGAACACTCCAAAACCTAAGTCGATTGAGGTTGACCAACTGCTGGAAACGCGAACACTCCAAAACCTAAGTCGATTGAGGTTGACCAACTGCTGGAAACTCGAACGCTCCAGAACCTAAGTCGATTGAGGTTGACCAACTGCTGGAAAATCTTTCGGGTTGACCAACGGTTGGAGAAATTTTGGGGTTGACCAACTGTTTGGTTCTCCAGAAGGGCCGGGAGGATGGGGCTTAGTTCGGTGGGGGAGTGCTTAAGAGTGGGATGGCAGGGACCAAACGGTGCGCCGGGTACGAGCTCCAGGGTGTCCGTCGCGGGGTCCAAAGCCGGCCTCGGGTGCACGGTGGTCGGGTTGACGGGGCGATGTTCCCGGGGTCGTATCTCTGCCGGGGAAAGGGGTACGGAGACGTGGGTGGGGTCGTTGGAAAGGGCCCCTCCTGGAGGATGAGGGACCCAAAGGGCTAAGGTGTCGGTCTTAAGGCGCCCGAGCTACGGTTGTTTAAAGGTGCAGCGGTGGAAGTCCGTATCTCCGGCCCCCGGGGTCGCACGGACCCGAGGCTGGCGTCCACGGAAAGCCCCGAGAGAGACCTTTCGAACGAGACCGGCCGCGCCTCCGGCGGACGAACGCAGCAGACGCTACGGGCGCGCGAACTACGGACGAGCGTTTTTTTTTTTCGAACCGCCGTATCTCGGCCGCGAAAAGGGTCGGAGGGTCGAGGGCGGGCTCATTCGAAAGGTCTCCTCGGGTAGAGCGACCGACCCCGAGGGCGACGTCCTCGGACTTAAGGCGCCCGAGCAGCGGCAGTGGGAAAATCCGGAGACGGCCCCCTGTATCTCCGCTGCGGAAGGGGCCAGATACTCCCGGGTGGGCTCGATCGAAAGGGCCCCTCCGGCGGACCGACCGACCCGAAGTTCGAAGGCCCCGGGCCCGAGGCGTTCGAGATACGGCCGTTCGAAGTTTTCCGAAATTCGACCGGAAGTATCTCCGGTCCCCGGGGTCGCACGGACTCGGGGCCGGCGTCGCCGAAAAGCCCCGGGAAAGACCTTTTGAACGAGACCGGCCGCGCCTCCTGCGGACAAACGCAGCGGACGCTACGGGCGCGCAAACTCCGGACCAGCGGTTTTTTTTTTCGATCCGCCGTATCTCGGCCGCGGAAAGGGTCGGAGGGTCGAGGGCGGGCTCGATCGAAAGGTCCCCTCGGGTAGAGCGACCGACCCCGAGGGCGACGTCCTCGGACTTAAGGCGCCCGAGCAGCGGCCGTGGGAAAATCCGGTGACGGCCCCCCGTATCTCGGGCGCGGAAAGAGCCAGATACTCGCGGGTGGGCTCGTTCGAAAGGGCCCCTCAGGCGGACCAATCGACCCGAAGTTCGAAGGCCCCGGACCCGAGGCGCCGGAGCGGCGCGGTAACGAAATTCGGATATTCGACCGGAAGTATCTCCGGTCCACGGGGTCGCACGGACTCGGGCCCGGCGTCGCCGGAAAGCCCCGGGAAAGACCTTTTGAACGAGACCGGCCGCGCCTCCGGCGGACGAATGCAGCGGACGCTACGGGCGCGCGAACTCCGGACCAGCGTTTTTTTTTTTCGATCCGCCGTATCTCGGCCGCGGAAAGGGTCGGAGGGCGGGCTCGTTCGAAAGGTCCCCTCGGGTAGAGCGACCGACCCCGAGGGCGACGTCCTCGGACTTAAGGCGCCCGAGCAGCGGCCGTGGGAAAATCCGGAGACGGCCCCCCGTATCTCCGCCGCGGAAAGGGCCAGATACTCGCGGGTGGGCTCGTTCGAAAGGGCCCATCCGGCAGACCAATCGACCCGAAGGTCGAAGGCACCGGGCCCGAGGCGCCGGAGCGGCGCGGTAACGAAATTCGGATATTCGACCGGAAGTATCTCCGGTCCACGGGGTCGCACGGACTCGGGGCCGGCGTCGCCGGAAAGCCCCGGGAAAGACCTTTCGAACGAGACCGGTCACGCCTCCGGCGGACGAACGCAGCGGACGCTACGGGCGAGCAAACTCCGGACGAACGTTTTTTTTCGAACCGCCGTATCTCGGCCGCGGAAAGGGTCGGAGGGTCGAGGGCGGGCTCGTTCGAAAGGTCCCCTCGGGTAGAGCGATCGACCCCGAGGGCGACGTCCTGGGACTTAAGGCGCCCGAGCAGCGGCCGTGGGAAAATCCGGAGTCGGCACCCCGTATCTCCGCTGCGGAAAGGGCCAGATACTCGCGGGTGGGCTCGTTCGAAAGGGCCCCTCCGGCGGACCGACCGACCCGAAGGTCGAAGGCCACGGACCCGAGGCGCCGGACCGGCGCTGTAACGAAATTCGGATATTCGACCGGAAGTATCTCCGGTCCACGGGGTCGCACGGACTCGGGGCCGGCGTCGCCGGAAAGCCCCGGGAAAGACCTTTCGAACGAGACCGGCCGCGCCTCCGGCGGACGAACGCAGCGGACGCTACGGGCGAGCAAACTCCGGACGAGCGTTTTTTTTTTTTCGAACCGCCGTATCTCGGCCGCGGAAAGGGTCGGAGGGTCGAGGGCGGGCTCGTTCGAAAGGTCCCCTCGGGTAGAGCGACCGACCCCGAGGGCGACGTCCTGGGACTTAAGGCGCCCGAGCAGCGGCCGTGGGAAAATCCGGAGACGGCCCCCCGTATCTCCGCCGCGGAAAAGGCCAGATACTCGCAGGTGGGCTCGTTCGAAAGGGCCCCTCCGGCGGACCGACCGACCCGAAGGTCGAAGGACCCGGGCCCGAGGCGCCGGAGCGGCGCTGTAACGAAATTCGGATTTTCGACCGGAAGTATCTCCGGTCCCCCAGGCCGACCGAGGCGCACCCTCCCGGCCGCGGACCCGGCGGGTTCCCCCTTCGCGGGGGACGGTAGGGCGAACAGGTGCCATCAGGTATATAGCTAAGTCGATCGGGGTTGACCAACTGTCGGAGAGGCGAAAGCTCCAGAACCTAAGTCGATGGGGTTGACCAACTGCTGGAGAAGTGAAAGCTCCAGAGCCTAAGTCGATTGGGGTTGACCAACTGTCGGAGAGGCGATAGCTCTAGAACCTAAGTCTATGGCAGGAGAAGCGAACGCCCCAGAACCTAAGTCGATGGGGTTGACCAACTGCTGGAGAAGTAAAAGCTCAAGAGCCTAAGTCGTTGGGGTTGACCAACTGCTGGAGAGGCGAAAGCTCCAGAGCCTAAGTCGATTGAGGTTGACCAACTGCTGGAAACGCGAACGCTCCAAAACCTAAGTCGATTGAGGTTGACCAACTGCTGGAAACGCGAACACTCCAAAACCTAAGTCGATTGAGGTTGACCAACTGCTGGAAACTCGAACGCTCCAAAACCTAAGTCGATTGAGGTTGACCAACTGCTGGAAAATCTTTCGGGTTGACCAACGGTTGGAGAAATTTTGGGGTTGACCAACTGTTTGGTTCTCCAGAAGGGCCGGGAGGATGGGGCTTAGTCCGGTGGGGGAGTGCTTAAGAGTGGGATGGCAGGGACCAAACGGTGCGCCGGGTACGAGCTCCAGGGTGTCCGTCGCGGGGTCCAAAGCCGGCCTCGGGTGCACGGTGGTCGGGTTGACGGGGCGATGTTCCCGGGGTCGTATCTCGGCCGGGGAAAGGGGTACGGAGACGTGGGTGGGGTCGTTGGAAAGGGCCCCTCCTGGAGGATGAGGGACCCAAAGGGCTAAGGTCTCGGTCTTAAGGCGCCCGAGCTACGGCCGTTTAAAGGTGCAGCGGTGGAAGTCCGTATCTCCGGCCCCCGGGGTCGCACGGACCCGAGGCTGGCGTCCACGGAAAGCCCCGAGAGAGACCTTTCGAACGAGACCGGCCGCGCCTCCGGCGGACGAACGCAGCGGACGCTACGGGCGCGCGAACTACGGACGAGCGTTTTTTTTTTTTCGAACCGCCGTATCTCGGCCGCGAAAAGGGTCGGAGGGTCGAGGGCGGGCTCATTCGAAAGGTCTCCTCGGGTAGAGCGACCGACCCCGAGGGCGACGTCCTCGGACTTAAGGCGCCCGAGCAGCGGCAGTGGGAAAATCCGGAGACGGCCCCCTGTATCTCCGCTGCGGAAGGGGCCAGATACTCCCGGGTGGGCTCGATCGAAAGGGCCCCTCCGGCGGACCGACCGACCCGAAGTTCGAAGGCCCCGGGCCCGAGGCGTTCGAGATACGGCCGTTCGAAGTTTTCCGAAATTCGACCGGAAGTATCTCCGGTCCCCGGGGTCGCACGGACTCGGGGCCGGCGTCGCCGAAAAGCCCCGGGAAAGACCTTTTGAACGAGACCGGCCGCGCCTCCTGCGGACAAACGCAGCGGACGCTACGGGCGCGCAAACTCCGGACCAGCGGTTTTTTTTTTCGATCCGCCGTATCTCGGCCGCGGAAAGGGTCGGAGGGTCGAGGGCGGGCTCGATCGAAAGGTCCCCTCGGGTAGAGCGACCGACCCCGAGGGCGACGTCCTCGGACTTAAGGCGCCCGAGCAGCGGCCGTGGGAAAATCCGGTGACGGCCCCCCGTATCTCGGGCGCGGAAAGAGCCAGATACTCGCGGGTGGGCTCGTTCGAAAGGGCCCCTCAGGCGGACCAATCGACCCGAAGTTCGAAGGCCCCGGACCCGAGGCGCCGGAGCGGCGCGGTAACGAAATTCGGATATTCGACCGGAAGTATCTCCGGTCCACGGGGTCGCACGGACTCGGGCCCGGCGTCGCCGGAAAGCCCCGGGAAAGACCTTTTGAACGAGACCGGCCGCGCCTCCGGCGGACGAACGCAGCGGACGCTACGGGCGCGCGAACTCCGGACCAGCGTTTTTTTTTTTTCGATCCGCCGTATCTCGGCCGCGGAAAGGGTCGGAGGGTCGAGGGCGGGCTCGTTCGAAAGGTCCCCTCGGGTAGAGCGACCGACCCCGAGGGCGACGTCCTCGGACTTAAGGCGCCCGAGCAGCGGCCGTGGGAAAATCCGGAGACGGCCCCCCGTATCTCCGCCGCGGAAAGGGCCAGATACTCGCGGGTGGGCTCGTTCGAAAGGGCCCATCCGGCAGACCAATCGACCCGAAGGTCGAAGGCACCGGGCCCGAGGCGCCGGAGCGGCGCGGTAACGAAATTCGGATATTCGACCGGAAGTATCTCCGGTCCACGGGGTCGCACGGACTCGGGGCCGGCGTCGCCGGAAAGCCCCGGGAAAGACCTTTCGAACGAGACCGGTCACGCCTCCGGCGGACGAACGCAGCGGACGCTACGGGCGAGCAAACTCCGGACGAACGTTTTTTTTCGAACCGCCGTATATCGGCCGCGGAAAGGGTCGGAGGGTCGAGGGCGGGCTCGTTCGAAAGGTCCCCTCGGGTAGAGCGATCGACCCCGAGGGCGACGTCCTGGGACTTAAGGCGCCCGAGCAGCGGCCGTGGGAAAATCCGGAGTCGGCACCCCGTATCTCCGCTGCGGAAAGGGCCAGATACTCGCGGGTGGGCTCGTTCGAAAGGGCCCCTCCGGCGGACCGACCGACCCGAAGGTCGAAGGCCCCGGACCCGAGGCGCCGGACCGGCGCTGTAACGAAATTCGGATATTCGACCGGAAGTATCTCCGGTCCACGGGGTCGCACGGACTCGGGGCCGGCGTCGCCGGAAAGCCCCGGGAAAGACCTTTCGAACGAGACCGGCCGCGCCTCCGGCGGACGAACGCAGCGGACGCTACGGGCGAGCAAACTCCGGACGAGCGTTTTTTTTTTTTTCGAACCGCCGTATCTCGGCCGCGGAAAGGGTCGGAGGGTCGAGGGCGGGCTCGTTCGAAAGGTCCCCTCGGGTAGAGCGACCGACCCCGAGGGCGACGTCCTGGGACTTAAGGCGCCCGAGCAGCGGCCGTGGGAAAATCCGGAGACGGCCCCCCGTATCTCCGCCGCGGAAAAGGCCAGATACTCGCGGGTGGGCTCGTTCGAAAGGGCCCTTCCGGCGGACCAATCGACCCGAAGGTCGAAGGCACCGGGCCCGAGGCGCCGGAGCGGCGCGGTAACGAAATTCGGATATTCGACCGGAAGTATCTCCGGTCCACGGGGTCGCACGGACTCGGGGCCGGCGTCGCCGGAAAGCCCCGGGAAAGACCTTTCGAACGAGACCGGTCAAACCTCCGGCGGACGAACGCAGCGGACGCTACGGGCGAGCAAACTCCGGACGAGCGTTTTTTTTTTTTTTCGAACCGCCGTATCTCGGCCGCGGAAAGGGTCGGAGGGTCGAGGGCGGGCTCGTTCGAAAGGTCCCCTCGGGTAGAGCGACCGACCCCGAGGGCGACGTCCTGGGACTTAAGGCGCCCGAGCAGCGGCCGTGGGAAAATCCGGAGACGGCACCCCGTATCTCCGCTGCGGAAAGGGCCAGATACTCGCGGGTGGGCTCGTTCGAAAGGGCCCCTCCGGCGGACCGACCGACCCGAAGGTCGGAGGACCCGGGCCCGAGGCGCCGGAGCGGCGCTGTAACGAAATTCGGATTTTCGACCGGAAGTATCTCCGGTCCCCCAGGCCGACCGAGGCGCACCCTCCCGGCCGCGGACCCGGCGGGTTCCCCCTTCGCGGGGGACGGTAGGGCGAACAGGTGCCATCAGGTATATAGCTAAGTCGATCGGGGTTGACCAACTGTCGGAGAGGCGAAAGCTCCAGAACCTAAGTCGATGGGGTTGACCAACTGCTGGAGAAGTGAAAGCTCCAGAGCCTAAGTCGATTGGGGTTGACCAACTGTCGGAGAGGCGATAGCTCTAGAACCTAAGTCTATGGCAGGAGAAGCGAACGCCCCAGAACCTAAGTCGATGGGGTTGACCAACTGCTGGAGAAGTAAAAGCTCAAGAGCCTAAGTCGTTGGGGTTGACCAACTGCTGGAGAGGCGAAAGCTCCAGAGCCTAAGTCGATTGAGGTTGACCAACTGCTGGAAACGCGAACACTCCAAAACCTAAGTCGATTGAGGTTGACCAACTGCTGGAAACGCGAACACTCCAAAACCTAAGTCGATTGAGGTTGACCAACTGCTGGAAACTCGAACGCTCCAGAACCTAAGTCGATTGAGGTTGACCAACTGCTGGAAAATCTTTCGGGTTGACCAACGGTTGGAGAAATTTTGGGGTTGACCAACTGTTTGGTTCTCCAGAAGGGCCGGGAGGATGGGGCTTAGTTCGGTGGGGGAGTGCTTAAGAGTGGGATGGCAGGGACCAAACGGTGCGCCGGGTACGAGCTCCAGGGTGTCCGTCGCGGGGTCCAAAGCCGGCCTCGGGTGCACGGTGGTCGGGTTGACGGGGCGATGTTCCCGGGGTCGTATCTCTGCCGGGGAAAGGGGTACGGAGACGTGGGTGGGGTCGTTGGAAAGGGCCCCTCCTGGAGGATGAGGGACCCAAAGGGCTAAGGTGTCGGTCTTAAGGCGCCCGAGCTACGGTTGTTTAAAGGTGCAGCGGTGGAAGTCCGTATCTCCGGCCCCCGGGGTCGCACGGACCCGAGGCTGGCGTCCACGGAAAGCCCCGAGAGAGACCTTTCGAACGAGACCGGCCGCGCCTCCGGCGGACGAACGCAGCAGACGCTACGGGCGCGCGAACTACGGACGAGCGTTTTTTTTTTTTCGAACCGCCGTATCTCGGCCGCGAAAAGGGTCGGAGGGTCGAGGGCGGGCTCATTCGAAAGGTCTCCTCGGGTAGAGCGACCGACCCCGAGGGCGACGTCCTCGGACTTAAGGCGCCCGAGCAGCGGCAGTGGGAAAATCCGGAGACGGCCCCCTGTATCTCCGCTGCGGAAGGGGCCAGATACTCCCGGGTGGGCTCGATCGAAAGGGCCCCTCCGGCGGACCGACCGACCCGAAGTTCGAAGGCCCCGGGCCCGAGGCGTTCGAGATACGGCCGTTCGAAGTTTTCCGAAATTCGACCGGAAGTATCTCCGGTCCCCGGGGTCGCACGGACTCGGGGCCGGCGTCGCCGGAAAGCCCCGGGAAAGACCTTTCGAACGAGACCGGCCGCGCCTCCGGCGGACGAACGCAGCGGACGCTCCGGGCGCGCGAACTCCGGACCAGCGTTTTTTTTTTTCGATCCGCCGTATCTCGGCCGCGGAAAGGGTCGGAGGGTCGAGGGCGGGCTCGTTCGAAAGGTCCCCTCGGGTAGAGCGACCGACCCCGAGGGCGACGTCCTCGGACTTAAGGCGCCCGAGCAGCGGCCGTGGGAAAATCCGGAGACGGCCCCCCGTATCTCCGCCGCGGAAAAGGCCAGATACTCGCGGGTGAGCTCGTTCGAAAGGGCCCCTCCGGCGGACCAATCGACCCGAAGGTCGAAGGCCCCGGACCCGAGGCGCCGGAGCGGCGCGGTAACGAAATTCGGATATTCTACCGGAAGTATCTCCGGTCCACGGGGTCGCACGGACTCGGGGCCGGCGTCGCCGGAAAGCCCCGGGAAAGACCTTTCGAACGAGACCGGCCGCGCCTCCGGCGGACGAACGCAGCGGACGCTACGGGCGCGCGAACTCCGGACCAGCGTTTTTTTTTTTTCGATCCGCCGTATCTCGGCCGCGGAAAGGGTCGGAGGGTCGAGGGCGGGCTCGTTCGAAAGGTCCCCTCGGGTAGAGCGACCGACCCCGAGGGCGACGTCCTGGGACTTAAGGCGCCCGAGCAGCGGCCGTGGGAAAATCCGGAGTCGGCACCCCGTATCTCCGCTGCGGAAAGGGCCAGATACTCGCGGGTGGGCTCGTTCGAAAGGGCCCCTCCGGCGGACCGACCGACCCGAAGGTCGAAGGCCCCGGACCCGAGGCGCCGGAGCGGCGCGGTAACGAAATTCGGATATTCGACCGGAAGTATCTCCGGTCCACGGGGTCGCACGGACTCGGGGCCGGCGTCGCCGGAAAGCCCCGGGAAAGACCTTTCGAACGAGACCGGCCGCGCCTCCGGCGGACGAACGCAGCGGACGCTCCGGGCGCGCGAACTCCGGACCAGCGTTTTTTTTTTTCGATCCGCCGTATCTCGGCCGCGGAAAGGGTCGGAGGGTCGAGGGCGGGCTCGTTCGAAAGGTCCCCTCGGGTAGAGCGACCGACCCCGAGGGCGACGTCCTCGGACTTAAGGCGCCCGAGCAGCGGCCGTGGGAAAATCCGGAGACGGCCCCCCGTATCTCCGCCGCGGAAAAGGCCAGATACTCGCGGGTGGGCTCGTTCGAAAGGGCCCCTCCGGCGGACCAATCGACCCGAAGGTCGAAGGCCCCGGACCCGAGGCGCCGGAGCGGCGCGGTAACGAAATTCGGATATTCTACCGGAAGTATCTCCGGTCCACGGGGTCGCACGGACTCGGGGCCGGCGTCGCCGGAAAGCCCCGGGAAAGACCTTTCGAACGAGACCGGCCGCGCCTCCGGCGGACGAACGCAGCGGACGCTACGGGCGCGCGAACTCCGGACCAGCGTTTTTTTTTTTTTCGATCCGCCGTATCTCGGCCGCGGAAAGGGTCGGAGGGTCGAGGGCGGGCTCGTTCGAAAGGTCCCCTCGGGTAGAGCGACCGACCCCGAGGGCGACGTCCTCGGACTTAAGGCGCCCGAGCAGCGGCCGTGGGAAAATCCGGAGAAGGCCCCCCGTATCTCCGCCGCGGAAAGGGCCAGATACTCGTGGGTGGGCTCGTTCGAAAGGGCCCATCCGGCGGACCGACCGACCCGAAGGTCGAAGGCCCCGGGCCCGAGGCGCCGGAGCGGCGCGGTAACGAAATTCGGATATTCGACCGGAAGTATCTCCGGTCCACGGGATCGCACGGACTCGGGGCCGGCGTCGCCGGAAAGCCCCGGGAAAGACCTTTCGAACGAGACCGGTCACGCCTCCGGCGGACGAACGCAGCGGACGCTACGGGCGAGCAAACTCCGGACGAGCGTTTTTTTTTTTTTTCGAACCGCCGTATCTCGGCCGCGGAAAGGGTCGGAGGGTCGAGGGCGGGCTCGTTCGAAAGGTCCCCTCGGGTAGAGCGACCGACCCCGAGGGCGACGTCCTGGGACTTAAGGCGCCCGAGCAGCGGCCGTGGGAAAATCCGGAGACGGCACCCCGTATCTCCGCTGCGGAAAGGGCCAGATACTCGCGGGTGGGCTCGTTCGAAAGGGCCCCTCCGGCGGACCGACCGACCCGAAGGTCGAAGGACCCGGGCCCGAGGCGCCGGAGCGGCGCTGTAACGAAATTCGGATTTTCGACCGGAAGTATCTCCGGTCCCCCAGGCCGACCGAGGCGCACCCTCCCGGCCGCGGACCCGGCGGGTTCCCCCTTCGCGGGGGACGGTAGGGCGAACAGGTGCCATCAGGTATATAGCTAAGTCGATCGGGGTTGACCAACTGTCGGAGAGGCGAAAGCTCCAGAACCTAAGTCGATGGGGTTGACCAACTGCTGGAGAAGTGAAAGCTCCAGAGCCTAAGTCGATTGGGGTTGACCAACTGTCGGAGAGGCGATAGCTCTAGAACCTAAGTCTATGGCAGGAGAAGCGAACGCCCCAGAACCTAAGTCGATGGGGTTGACCAACTGCTGGAGAAGTAAAAGCTCAAGAGCCTAAGTCGTTGGGGTTGACCAACTGCTGGAGAGGCGAAAGCTCCAGAGCCTAAGTCGATTGAGGTTGACCAACTGCTGGAAACGCGAACGCTTCAAAACCTAAGTCGATTGAGGTTGACCAACTGCTGGAAACGCGAACACTCCAAAACCTAAGTCGATTGAGGTTGACCAACTGCTGGAAACTCGAACGCTCCAAAACCTAAGTCGATTGAGGTTGACCAACTGCTGGAAAATCTTTCGGGTTGACCAACGGTTGGAGAAATTTTGGGGTTGACCAACTGTTTGGTTCTCCAGAAGGGCCGGGAGGATGGGGCTTAGTCCGGTGGGGGAGTGCTTAAGAGTGGGATGGCAGGGACCAAACGGTGCGCCGGGTACGAGCTCCAGGGTGTCCGTCGCGGGGTCCAAAGCCGGCCTCGGGTGCACGGTGGTCGGGTTGACGGGGCGATGTTCCCGGGGTCGTATCTCGGCCGGGGAAAGGGGTACGGAGACGTGGGTGGGGTCGTTGGAAAGGGCCCCTCCTGGAGGATGAGGGACCCAAAGGGCTAAGGTCTCGGTCTTAAGGCGCCCGAGCTACGGCCGTTTAAAGGTGCAGCGGTGGAAGTCCGTATCTCCGGCCCCCGGGGTCGCACGGACCCGAGGCTGGCGTCAACGGAAAGCCCCGAGAGAGACCTTTCGAACGAGACCGGCCGCGCCTCCGGCGGACGAACGCAGCGGACGCTACGGGCAAGCGAACTACGGACGAGCGTTTTTTTTTTTTTGAACCGCCGTATCTCGGCCGCGAAAAGGGTCGGAGGGTCGAGGGCGGGCTCGTTCGAAAGGTCTCCTCGGGTAGAGCGACCGACCTCGAGGGCGACGTCCTCGGACTTAAGGCGCCCGAGCAGCGGCAGTGGGAAAATCCGCAGACGGCCCCCCGTATCTCCGCTGCGGAAGGGGCCAGATACTCCCGGGTGGGCTCGTTCGAAAGGGCCCCTCCGGCGGACCGACCGACCCGAAGTTCGATGGCCCCGGGCCCGAGGCGCCCGAGATACGGCCGTTCGAAGTTTTCCTAAATTCGACCGGAAGTATCTCCGGTCCCCGGGGTCGCACGGACTCGGGGCCGGCGTCGCCGAAAAGCCCTGGGAAAGACCTTTCGAACGAGACCGGCCGCGCCTCCAGCGGACGAACGCAGCGGACGCTACGGGCGCGCGAACTCCGGACCAGCGTTTTTTTTTTTCGATCCGCCGTATCTCGGCCGCGGAAAGGGTTGGAGGGTCGAGGGCGGGCTCGTTCGAAAAGTCCCCTCGGGTAGAGCGACCGACCCCGAGGGCGACGTCCTCGGACTTAAGGCGCCCGAGCAGCGGCCGTGGGAAAATCCGGTGACGGCCCCCCGTATCTCCGCCGCGGAAAGGGCCAGATACTCGCGGGTGGGCTCGTTCGAAAGGGCCCCTCCGGCGGACCAATCGACCCGAAGTTCGAAGGCCCCGGACCCGAGGCGCCGGAGCGGCGCGGTAACGAAATTCGGATATTCGACCGGAAGTATCTCCGGTCCACGGGGTCGCACGGACTCGGGGCCGGCGTCGCCGGAAAGCCCCGGGAAAGACCTTTCGAACGAGACCAGTCACGTCTCCGGCGGACGAACGCAGCGGACGCTACGGGCGAGCAAACTCCGGACGAGCGGTTTTTTTTTCGAACCGCCGTTTCTCGGCCGCGGAAAGGGTCGGAGGGTCGAGGGCGGGCTCGTTCGAAAGGTCCCCTCGGGTAGAGCGACCGACCCCGAAGGCGACGTCCTCGGACTTAAGGCGCCCGAGCAGCGGCCGTGGGAAAATCCGGAGTCGGCACCCCGTATCTCCGCTGCGGAAAGGGCCAGATACTCGCGGGTGGGCTCGTTCGAAAGGGCCCCTCCGGCGGACCGACCGACCCGAAGGTCGAAGGCCCCGGACCCGAGGCGCCGGAGCGGCGCGGTAACGAATTTCGGATATTTGACCGGAAGTATCTCCGGTCCACGGGGTCGCACGGACTCGGGGCCGGCGTCGCCGGAAAGCCCCGGGAAAGACCTTTCGAACGAGACCGGCCGCGCCTCCGGCGGACGAACGCAGCGGACGCTACGGGCGCGCGAACTCCGGACCAGCGTTTTTTTTTTTCGATCCGCCGTATCTCGGCCGCGGAAAGGGTCGGAGGGTCGAGGGCGGGCTCGTTCGAAAGGTCCCCTCGGGTAGAGCGACCGACCCCGAGGGCGACGTCCTCGGACTTAAGGCGCCCGAGCAGCGGCCGTGGGAAAATCCGGAGACGGCCCCCCGTATCTCCGCCGCGGAAAAGGCCAGATACTCGAGGGTGGGCTCGTTCGAAAGGGCCCCTCCGGCGGACCAATCGACCCGAAGGTCGAAGGCCCCGGACCCGAGGCGCCGGAGCGGCGCGGTAACGAAATTCGGATATTCGACCGGAAGTATCTCCGGTCCACGGGGTCGCACGGACTCGGGGCCGGCGTCGCCGGAAAGCCCCGGGAAAGACCTTTCGAACGAGACCAGCCGCGCCTCCGGCGGACGAACGCAGCGGACGCTACGGGCGCGCAAACTCCGGACCAGCGTTTTTTTTTTCGATCGCCGTATCTCGGCCGCGGAAAGGGTCGGAGGGTCGAGGGCGGGCTCGTTCGAAAGGTCCCCTCGGGTAGAGCGACCGACCCCGAGGGCGACGTCCTCGGACTTAAGGCGCCCGAGCAGCGGCCGTGGGAAAATCCGGAGACGGCCCCCCGTATCTCCGCCGCGGAAAGGGCCAGATACTCGCGGGTGGGCTCGTTCGAAAGGGCCCCTCCGGCGGACCGACCGACCCGAAGGTCGAAGGACCCGGGCCCGAGGCGCCGGAGCGGCGCTGTAACGAAATTCGGATTTTCGACCGGAAGTATCTCCGGTCCCCCGGGCCGACCGAGGCGCACCCTCCCGGCCGCGGTCCCGGCGGGTTCCCCCTTCGCGGGGGACGGTAGGGCGAACAGGTGCCATCAGGTATATAGCTAAGTCGATCGGGGTTGACCAACTGTCGGAGAGGCGAAAGCTCCAGAACCTAAGTCGATGGGGTTGACCAACTGCTGGAGAAGTGAAAGCTCCAGAGCCTAAGTCGATTGGGGTTGACCAACTGTCGGAGAGGCGAAAGCTCTAGAACCTAAGTCTATGGCAGGAGAAGCGAACGCCCCAGAACCTAAGTCGATGGGGTTGACCAACTGCTGGAGAAGTGAAAGCTCAAGAGCCTAAGTCGTTGGGGTTGACCAACTGCTGGAGAGGCGAAAGCTCCAGAGCCTAAGTCGATTGAGGTTGACCAACTGCTGGAAACGCGAACGCTCCAAAACCTAAGTCGATTGAGGTTGACCAACTGCTGGAAACGCGAACACTCCAAAACCTAAGTCGATTGAGGTTGACCAACTGCTGGAAAATCTTTTGGGTTGACCAACGGTTGGAGAAATTTTGGGGTTGACCAACTGTTTGGTTCTCCAGAAGGGCCGGGAGGATGGGGCTTAGTCCGGTGGGGGAGTGCTTAAGAGTGGGATGGCAGGGACCAAACGGTGCGCCGGGTACGAGCTCCAGGGTGTCCGTCGCGGGGTCCAAAGCCGGCTTCGGGTGCACGGTGGTCGGGTTGACGGGGCGATGTTCCCGGGGTCGTATCTCGGCCGGGGAAGGGGGTACGGAGACGTGGGTGGGGTCGTTGGAAAGGGCCCCTCCTGGAGGATGAGGGACCCAAAGGGCTAAGGTCTCGGTCTTAAGGCGCCCGAGCTACGGCCGTTTAAAGGTGCAGCAGTGGAAGTCCGTATCTCCGGCCCCCGGGGTCGCACGGACCCGAGGCTGGCGTCCCCGGAAAGCCCCGAGAGAGACCTTTCGAACGAGACCGGCCGCGCCTCCGGCGGACGAACGCAGCGGATGCTACGGGCGCGCGAACTCCGGACCAGCTTTTTTTTTTTTCGATCCGCCGTATCTCGGCCGCGGAAAGGGTCGGAGGGTCGAGGGCGGGCTCGTTCGAAAGGTCCCCTCGGGTAGAGCGACCGACCCCGAGGGCGACGTCCTCGGACTTAAGGCGCCCGAGCAGCGGCCGTGGGAAAATCCGGAGTCGGCACCCCGTATCTCCGCTGCGGAAAGGGCCAGATACTCGCGGGTGGGCTCGTTCGAAAGGGCCCCTCCGGCGGACCGACCGACCCGAAGGTCGAAGGCCCCGGACCCGAGGCGCCGGAGCGGCGCGGTAACGAATTTCGGATATTCGACCGGAAGTATCTCCGGTCCACGGGGTCGCACGGACTCGGGGCCGGCGTCGCCGGAAAGCCCCGGGAAAGACCTTTCGAACGAGACCGGCCGCGCCTCCGGCGGACGAACGCAGCGGACGCTACGGGCGCGCGAACTCCGGACGAGCGTTTTTTTTTTTGATCCGCCGTATCTCGGCCGCGGAAAGGGTCGGAGGGTCGAGGGCGGGCTCGTTCGAAAGGTCCCCTCGGGTAGAGCGACCGACCCCGAGGGCGACGTCCTCGGACTTAAGGCGCCCGAGCAGCGGCCGTGGGAAAATCCGGAGACGGCCCCCCGTATCTCCGCCGCGGAAAAGGCCAGATACTCGCGGGTGGGCTCGTTCGAAAGGGCCCCTCCGGCGGACCAATCGACCCGAAGGTCGAAGGCCCCGGACCCGAGGCGCCGGAGCGGCGCGGTAACGAAATTCGGATATTCGACCGGAAGTATCTCCGGTCCACGGGGTCGCACGGACTCGGGGCCGGCGTCGCCGGAAAGCCCCGGGAAAGACCTTTCGAACGAGACCAGCCGCGCCTCCGGCGGACGAACGCAGCGGACGCTACGGGCGCGCGAACTCCGGACCAGCGTTTTTTTTTTTTCGATCCGCCGTATCTCGGCCGCGGAAAGGGTCGGAGGGTCGAGGGCATGCTCGTTCGAAAGGTCCCCTCGGGTAGAGCGACCGACCCCGAGGGCGACGTCCTCGGACTTAAGGCGCCCGAGCAGCGGCCGTGGGAAAATCCGGAGAAGGCCCCCCATATCTCCGCCGCTGAAAGGGCCAGATACTCGTGGGTGGGCTCGTTCGAAAGGGCCCATCCGGCGGACCAATCGACCCGAAGGTCGAAGGCCCCGGGCCCGAGGCGCCGGAGCGGCGCGGTAACGAAATTCGGATATTCGACCGGAAGTATCTCCGGTCCACGGGATCGCACGGACTCGGGGCCGGCGTCGCCGGAAAGCCCCGGGAAAGACCTTTCGAACGAGACCGGTCAAACCTCCGGCGGACGAACGCAGCGGACGCTACGGGCGAGCAAACTCCGGACGAGCGTTTTTTTTTTCTCGAACCGCCGTATCTCGGCCGCGGAAAGGGTCGGAGGGTCGAGGGCGGGCTCGTTCGAAAGGTCCCCTCGGGTAGAGCGACCGACCCCGAGGGCGACGTCCTGGGACTTAAGGCGCCCGAGCAGCGGCCGTGGGAAAATCCGGAGACGGCACCCCGTATCTCCGCTGCGGAAAGGGCCAGATACTCGCGGGTGGGCTCGTTCGAAAGGGCCCCTTTCGGCGGACCGACCGACCCGAAGGTCGAAGGACCCGGGCCCGAGGCCGGAGCGGCGCTGTAACGAAATTCGGATTTTCGACCGGAAGTATCTCCGGTCCCCCAGGCCGACCGAGGCGCACCCTCCCGGCCGCGGATCCGGCGGGTTCCCCCTTCGCGGGGGACGGTAGGGCGAACAGGTGCCATCAGGTATATAGCTAAGTCGATCGGGGTTGACCAACTGTCGGAGAGGCGAAAGCTCCAGAACCTAAGTCGATGGGGTTGACCAACTGCTGGAGAAGTGAAAGCTCCAGAGCCTAAGTCGATTGGGGTTGACCAACTGTCGGAGAGGCGATAGCTCTAGAACCTAAGTCTATGGCAGGAGAAGCGAACGCCCCAGAACCTAAGTCGATGGGGTTGACCAACTGCTGTAGAAGTAAAAGCTCAAGAGCCTAAGTCGTTGGGGTTGACCAACTGCTGGAGAGGCGAAAGCTCCAGAGCCTAAGTCGATTGAGGTTGACCAACTGCTGGAAACGCGAACGCTCCAAAACCTAAGTCGATTGAGGTTGACCAACTGCTGGAAACGCGAACACTCCAAAACCTAAGTCGATTGAGGTTGACCAACTGCTGGAAACTCGAACGCTCCAAAACCTAAGTCGATTGAGGTTGACCAACTGCTGGAAAATCTTTCGGGTTGACCAACGGTTGGAGAAATTTTGGGGTTGACCAACTGTTTGGTTCTCCAGAAGGGCCGGGAGGATGGGGCTTAGTCCGGTGGGGGAGTGCTTAAGAGTGGGATGGCAGGGACCAAACGGTGCGCCGGGTACGAGCTCCAGGGTGTCCGTCGCGGGGTCCAAAGCCGGCCTCGGGTGCACGGTGGTCGGGTTGACGGGGCGATGTTCCCGGGGTCGTATCTCGGCCGGGGAAAGGGGTACGGAGACGTGGGTGGGGTCGTTGGAAAGGGCCCCTCCTGGAGGATGAGGGACCCAAAGGGCTAAGGTCTCGGTCTTAAGGCGCCCGAGCTACGGCCGTTTAAAGGTGCAGCGATGGAAGTCCGTATCTCCGGCCCCCGGGGTCGCACGGACCCGAGGCTGGCGTCCACGGAAAGCCCCGAGAGAGACCTTTCGAACGAGACCGGCCGCGCCTCCGGCGGACGAACGCAGCGGACGCTACGGGCAAGCGAACTACGGACGAGCGTTTTTTTTTTTTTCGAACCGCCGTATCTCGACCGCGAAAAGGGTCGGAGGGTCGAGGGCGGGCTCGTTCGAAAGGTCTCCTCGGGTAGAGCGACCGACCTCGAGGGCGACGTCCTCGGACTTAAGGCGCCCGAGCAGCGGCAGTGGGAAAGTCCGGAGACGGCCAACCGTATCTCCGCTGCGGAAGGGGCCAGATACTCCCGGGTGGGCTCGTTCGAAAGGGCCCCTCCGGCGGACCGACCGACCCGAAGTTCGAAGGCCCCGGGCCCGAGGCGCCCGAGATACGGCCGTTCGAAGTTTTCCTAAATTCGACCGGAAGTATCTCCGGTCCCCGGGGTCGCACGGACTCGGGGCCGGCGTCGCCGAAAAGCCCCGGGAAAGACCTTTCGAACGAGACCGGCCGCGCCTCCAGCGGACGAACGCAGCGGACGCTACGAGCGCGCGAACTCCGGACCAGCGTTTTTTTTTTTTCGAACCGCTGTATCTCGGCCGCGGAAAGGGTCGGAGGGTCGAGGGCGGGCTCGTTCGAAAGGTCCCCTCGGGTAGAGCGACCGACCCCGAGGGCGACGTCCTCGGACTTAAGGCGCCCGAGCAGCGGCCGTGGGAAAATCCGGAGTCGGCACCCCGTATCTCCGCTGCGGAAAGGGCCAGATACTCGCGGGTGGGCTCGTTCGAAAGGGCCCCTCCGGCGGAACGACCGACCCGAAGGTCGAAGGCCCCGGACCCGAGGCGCCGGAGCGGCGCGGTAACGAATTTCGGATATTCGACCGGAAGTATCTCCGGTCCACGGGGTCGCACGGACTCGGGGCCGGCGTCGCCGGAAAGCCCCGGGAAAGACCTTTCGAACGAGACCGGTCACGCCTCCGGCGGACGAACGCAGCGGACGCTACGGGCGAGCAAACTCCGGACGAGCGTTTTTTTTTTCGAACCGCCGTATCTCGGCCGCGGAAAGGGTCGGAGGGTCGAGGGCGGGGTCGTTCGAAAGGTCCCCTCGGGTAGAGCGACCGACCCCGAGGGCGACGTCCTCGGACTTAAGGCGCCCGAGCAGCGGCCGTGGGAAAATCCGGAGACGGCCCCCCGTATCTCCGCCGCGGAAAGGGCCAGATACTCGCGGGTGGGCTCGTTCGAAAGCGCCCATCCGGCGGACCAATCGACCCGAAAGGTCGAAGGCACCGGGCCCGAGGCGCCGGAGCGGCGCGGTAACGAAATTTGGATATTCGACCGGAAGTATCTCCGGTCCACGGGGTCGCACGGACTCGGGGCCGGCGTCGCCGGAAAGCCCCGGGAAAGACCTTTCGAACGAGACCGGTCACGCCTCCGGCGGACGAACGCAGCGGACGCTACGGGCGAGCAAACTCCGGACGAGCGTTTTTTTTTTTCGAACTGCCGTATCTCGGCCGCGGAAAGGGTCGGAGGGTCGAGGGCGGGCTCGTTCGAAAGGTCCCCTCGGGTAGAGCGACCGACCCCGAGGGCGACGTCCTGGGACTTAAGGCGCCCGAGCAGCGGCCGTGGGAAAATCCGGAGACGGCACCCCGTATCTCCGCTGCGGAAAGGGCCAGATACTCGCGGGTGGGCTCGTTCGAAAGGGCCCCTCCGGCGGACCGACCGACCCGAAGGTCGAAGGACCCGGGCCCGAGGCGCCGGAGCGGCGCTGTAACGAAATTCGGATTTTCGACCGGAAGTATCTCCGGTCCCCCAGGCCGACCGAGGCGCACCCTCCCGGCCGCGGACCCGGCGGGTTCCCCCTTCGCGGGGGACGGTAGGGCGAACAGGTGCCATCAGGTATATAGCTAAGTCGATCGGGGTTGACCAACTGTCGGAGAGGCGAAAGCTCCAGAACCTAAGTCGATGGGGTTGACCAACTGCTGGAGAAGTGAAAGCTCCAGAGCCTAAGTCGATTGGGGTTGACCAACTGTCGGAGAGGCGAAAGCTATAGAACCTAAGTCTATGGCAGGAGAAGCGAACGCCCCAGAACCTAAGTCGATGGGGTTGACCAACTGCTGGAGAAGTGAAAGCTCAAGAGCCTAAGTCGTTGGGGTTGACCAACTGCTGGAGAGGCGAAAGCTCCAGAGCCTAAGTCGATTGAGGTTGACCAACTGCTGGAAACGCGAACGCTCCAAAACCTAAGTCGATTGAGGTTGACCAACTGCTGGAAACGCGAACACTCCAAAACCTAAGTCGATTGAGGTTGACCAACTGCTGGAAACTCGAACGCTCCAAAACCTAAGTCGATTGAGGTTGACCAACTGCTGGAAAATCTTTCGGGTTGACCAACGGTTGGAGAAATTTTGGGGTTGACCAACTGTTTGGTTCTCCAGAAGGGCCGGGAGGATGGGGCTTAGTCCGGTGGGGGAGTGCTTAAGAGTGGGATGGCAGGGACCAAACGGTGCGCCGGGTACGAGCTCCAGGGTGTCCGTCGCGGGGTCCAAAGCCGGCCTCGGGTGCACGGTGGTCGGGTTGACGGGGCGATGTTCCCGGGGTCGTATCTCGGCCGGGGAAGGGGGTACGGAGACGTGGGTGGGGTCGTTGGAAAGGGCCCCTCCTGGAGGATGAGGGACCCAAAGGGCTAAGGTCTCGGTCTTAAGGCGCCCGAGCTACGGCCGTTTAAAGGTGCAGCAGTGGAAGTCCGTATCTCCGGCCCCCGGGGTCGCACGGACCCGAGGCTGGCGTCCCCGGAAAGCCCCGAGAGAGACCTTTCGAACGAGACCGGCCGCGCCTCCGGCGGACGAACGCAGCGGACGCTACGGGCGCGCGAACTACGGACGAGCGTTTTTTTTTTTCGAACCGCCGTATCTCGGCCGCGAAAAGGGTCGGAGGGTCGAGGGCGGGCTCGTTCGAAAGGTCTCCTCGGGTAGAGCAACCGACCCCGAGGGCGACGTCCTCGGACTTAAGGCGCCCGAGCAGCGGCCGTGGGAAAATCCGGAGACGGCCCCCCGTATCTCCGCCGCGGAAAAGGCCAGATACTCGCGGGTGGGCTCGTTCGAAAGGGCCCCTCCGGCGGACCAATCGACCCTAAGGTCGAAGGCCCCGGACCCGAGGGGCCGGAGCGGCGCGGTAACGAAATTCGGATATTCGACCGGAAGTATCTCCGGTCCCCGGGGTCGCACGGACTCGGGGCCGGCGTCGCCGAAAAGCCCCGGGAAAGACCTTTCGAACGAGACTGGCCGCGCCTCCAGCGGACGAACGCAGCGGACGCTACGGGCGCGCGAACTCCGGACCAGCGTTTTTTTTTTTCGATCCGCCGTATCTCGGCCGCGGAAAGGGTCGGAGGGTCGAGGGCGGGCTCGTTCGAAAGGTCCCCTCGGGTAGAGCGACCGACCCCGAGGGCGACGTCCTCGGACTTAAGGCGCCCGAGCAGCGGCCGTGGGAAAATCCGGTGACGGCCCCCCGTATCTCCGCCGCGGAAAGGGCCAGATACTCGCGGGTGGGCTCGTTCGAAAGGGCCCCTCCGGCGGACCAATCGATCCGAAGTTCGAAGGCCCCGGACCCGAGGCGCCGGAGCGGCGCGGTAACGAAATTCGGATATTCTACCGGAAGTATCTCCGGTCCACGGGGTCGCACGGACTCGGGGCCGGAGTCGCCGGAAAGCCCCGGGAAAGCCCTTTCGAACGAGACCGGCCGCGCCTCCGGCGGACGAACGCAGCGGACGCTACGGGCGCGCGAACTCCGGACCAGCGTTTTTTTTTTTCGATCCGCCGTATCTCGGCCGCGGAAAGGGTCGGAGGGTCGAGGGCGGGCTCGTTCGAAAGGTCCCCTCGGGTAGAGCGACCGACCCCGAGGGCGACGTCCTGGGACTTAAGGCGCCCGAGCAGCGGCCGTGGGAAAATCCGGAGACGGCACCCCGTATCTCCGCTGCGGAAAGGGCCAGATACTCGCGGGTGGGCTCGTTCGAAAGGGCCCCTCCGGCGGACCGACCGACCCGAAGGTCGAAGGACCCGGGCCCGAGGCGCCGGAGCGGCGCTGTAACGAAATTCGGATTTTCGACCGGAAGTATCTCCGGTCCCCCAGGCCGACCGAGGCGCACCCTCCCGGCCGCGGACCCGGCGGGTTCCCCCTTCGCGGGGGACGGTAGGGCGAACAGGTGCCATCAGGTATATAGCTAAGTCGATCGGGGTTGACCAACTGTCGGAGAGGCGAAAGCTCCAGAACCTAAGTCGATGGGGTTGACCAACTGCTGGAGAAGTGAAAGCTCCAGAGCCTAAGTCGATTGGGGTTGACCAACTGTCGGAGAGGCGAAAGCTATAGAACCTAAGTCTATGGCAGGAGAAGCGAACGCCCCAGAACCTAAGTCGATGGGGTTGACCAACTGCTGGAGAAGTGAAAGCTCAAGAGCCTAAGTCGTTGGGGTTGACCAACTGCTGGAGAGGCGAAAGCTCCAGAGCCTAAGTCGATTGAGGTTGACCAACTGCTGGAAACGCGAACGCTCCAAAACCTAAGTCGATTGAGGTTGACCAACTGCTGGAAACGCGAACACTCCAAAACCTAAGTCGATTGAGGTTGACCAACTGCTGGAAACTCGAACGCTCCAAAACCTAAGTCGATTGAGGTTGACCAACTGCTGGAAAATCTTTCGGGTTGACCAACGGTTGGAGAAATTTTGGGGTTGACCAACTGTTTGGTTCTCCAGAAGGGCCGGGAGGATGGGGCTTAGTCCGGTGGGGGAGTGCTTAAGAGTGGGATGGCAGGGACTAAACGGTGCGCCGGGTACAAGCTCCAGGGTGTCCGTCGCGGGGTCCAAAGCCGGCCTCGGGTGCACGGTGGTCGGGTTGACGGGGCGATGTTCCCGGGGTCGTATCTCGGCCGGGGAAGGGGGTACGGAGACGTGGGTGGGGTCGTTGGAAAGGGCCCCTCCTGGAGGATGAGGGACCCAAAGGGCTAAGGTCTCGGTCTTAAGGCGTCCGAGCTACGGCCGTTTAAAGGTGCAGCGGTGGAAGTCCGTATCTCCGGCCCCCGGGGTCGCACGGACCCGAGGCTGGCGTCCACGGAAAGCCCCGAGAGAGACCTTTCGAACGAGACCGGCCGCGCCTCCGGCGGACGAACGCAGCGGACGCTACGGGCGCGCGAACTACGGACGAGCGTTTTTTTTTTTTCGAACCGCCGTATCTCGGCCGCGAAAAGGGTCGGAGGGTCGAGGGCGGGCTCGTTCGAAAGGTCTCCTCGGGTAGAGCAACCGACCCCGAGGGCGACGTCCTCGGACTTAAGGCGCCCGAGCAGCGGCCGTGGGAAAATCCGGAGACGGCCCCCCGTATCTCCGCCGCGGAAAGGGCCAGATACTCGCGGGTGGGCTCGTTCGAAAGCGCCCATTCGGCGGACCAATCGACCCGAAAGGTCGAAGGCACCGGGCCCGAGGCGCCGGAGCGGCGCGGTAACGAAATTCGGATATTCGACCGGAAGTATCTCCGGTCCACGGGGTCGCACGGACTCGGGGCCGGCGTCGCCGGAAAGCCCCGGGAAAGACCTTTCGAACGAGACCGGTCACGCCTCCGGCGGACGAACGCAGCGGACGCTACGGGCGAGCAAACTCCGGACGAGCGTTTTTTTTTTTCGAACTGCCGTATCTCGGCCGCGGAAAGGGTCGGAGGGTCGAGGGCGGGCTCGTTCGAAAGGTCCCCTCGGGTAGAGCGACCGACCCCGAGGGCGACGTCCTGGGACTTAAGGCGCCCGAGCAGCGGCCGTGGGAAAATCCGGAGACGGCACCCCGTATCTCCGCTGCGGAAAGGGCCAGATACTCGCGGGTGGGCTCGTTCGAAAGGGCCCCTCCGGCGGACCGACCGACCCGAAGGTCGAAGGACCCGGGCCCGAGGCGCCGGAGCGGCGCTGTAACGAAATTCGGATTTTCGACCGGAAGTATCTCCGGTCCCCCAGGCCGACCGAGGCGCACCCTCCCGGCCGCGGACCCGGCGGGTTCCCCCTTCGCGGGGGACGGTAGGGCGAACAGGTGCCATCAGGTATATAGCTAAGTCGATCGGGGTTGACCAACTGTCGGAGAGGCGAAAGCTCCAGAACCTAAGTCGATGGGGTTGACCAACTGCTGGAGAAGTGAAAGCTCCAGAGCCTAAGTCGATTGGGGTTGACCAACTGTCGGAGAGGCGAAAGCTATAGAACCTAAGTCTATGGCAGGAGAAGCGAACGCCCCAGAACCTAAGTCGATGGGGTTGACCAACTGCTGGAGAAGTGAAAGCTCAAGAGCCTAAGTCGTTGGGGTTGACCAACTGCTGGAGAGGCGAAAGCTCCAGAGCCTAAGTCGATTGAGGTTGACCAACTGCTGGAAACGCGAACGCTCCAAAACCTAAGTCGATTGAGGTTGACCAACTGCTGGAAACGCGAACACTCCAAAACCTAAGTCGATTGAGGTTGACCAACTGCTGGAAACTCGAACGCTCCAAAACCTAAGTCGATTGAGGTTGACCAACTGCTGGAAAATCTTTCGGGTTGACCAACGGTTGGAGAAATTTTGGGGTTGACCAACTGTTTGGTTCTCCAGAAGGGCCGGGAGGATGGGGCTTAGTCCGGTGGGGGAGTGCTTAAGAGTGGGATGGCAGGGACCAAACGGTGCGCCGGGTACGAGCTCCAGGGTGTCCGTCGCGGGGTCCAAAGCCGGCCTCGGGTGCACGGTGGTCGGGTTGACGGGGCGATGTTCCCGGGGTCGTATCTCGGCCGGGGAAGGGGGTACGGAGACGTGGGTGGGGTCGTTGGAAAGGGCCCCTCCTGGAGGATGAGGGACCCAAAGGGCTAAGGTCTCGGTCTTAAGGCGCCCGAGCTACGGCCGTTTAAAGGTGCAGCAGTGGAAGTCCGTATCTCCGGCCCCCGGGGTCGCACGGACCCGAGGCTGGCGTCCCCGGAAAGCCCCGAGAGAGACCTTTCGAACGAGACCGGCCGCGCCTCCGGCGGACGAACGCAGCGGACGCTACGGGCGCGCGAACTACGGACGAGCGTTTTTTTTTTTCGAACCGCCGTATCTCGGCCGCGAAAAGGGTCGGAGGGTCGAGGGCGGGCTCGTTCGAAAGGTCTCCTCGGGTAGAGCAACCGACCCCGAGGGCGACGTCCTCGGACTTAAGGCGCCCGAGCAGCGGCCGTGGGAAAATCCGGAGACGGCCCCCCGTATCTCCGCCGCGGAAAAGGCCAGATACTCGCGGGTGGGCTCGTTCGAAAGGGCCCCTCCGGCGGACCAATCGACCCTAAGGTCGAAGGCCCCGGACCCGAGGGGCCGGAGCGGCGCGGTAACGAAATTCGGATATTCGACCGGAAGTATCTCCGGTCCCCGGGGTCGCACGGACTCGGGGCCGGCGTCGCCGAAAAGCCCCGGGAAAGACCTTTCGAACGAGACTGGCCGCGCCTCCAGCGGACGAACGCAGCGGACGCTACGGGCGCGCGAACTCCGGACCAGCGTTTTTTTTTTTCGATCCGCCGTATCTCGGCCGCGGAAAGGGTCGGAGGGTCGAGGGCGGGCTCGTTCGAAAGGTCCCCTCGGGTAGAGCGACCGACCCCGAGGGCGACGTCCTCGGACTTAAGGCGCCCGAGCAGCGGCCGTGGGAAAATCCGGTGACGGCCCCCCGTATCTCCGCCGCGGAAAGGGCCAGATACTCGCGGGTGGGCTCGTTCGAAAGGGCCCCTCCGGCGGACCAATCGATCCGAAGTTCGAAGGCCCCGGACCCGAGGCGCCGGAGCGGCGCGGTAACGAAATTCGGATATTCTACCGGAAGTATCTCCGGTCCACGGGGTCGCACGGACTCGGGGCCGGAGTCGCCGGAAAGCCCCGGGAAAGACCTTTCGAACGAGACCGGCCGCGCCTCCGGCGGACGAACGCAGCGGACGCTACGGGCGCGCGAACTCCGGACCAGCGTTTTTTTTTTTCGATCCGCCGTATCTCGGCCGCGGAAAGGGTCGGAGGGTCGAGGGCGGGCTCGTTCGAAAGGTCCCCTCGGGTAGAGCGACCGACCCCGAGGGCGACGTCCTGGGACTTAAGGCGCCCGAGCAGCGGCCGTGGGAAAATCCGGAGACGGCACCCCGTATCTCCGCTGCGGAAAGGGCCAGATACTCGCGGGTGGGCTCGTTCGAAAGGGCCCCTCCGGCGGACCGACCGACCCGAAGGTCGAAGGACCCGGGCCCGAGGCGCCGGAGCGGCGCTGTAACGAAATTCGGATTTTCGACCGGAAGTATCTCCGGTCCCCCAGGCCGACCGAGGCGCACCCTCCCGGCCGCGGACCCGGCGGGTTCCCCCTTCGCGGGGGACGGTAGGGCGAACAGGTGCCATCAGGTATATAGCTAAGTCGATCGGGGTTGACCAACTGTCGGAGAGGCGAAAGCTCCAGAACCTAAGTCGATGGGGTTGACCAACTGCTGGAGAAGTGAAAGCTCCAGAGCCTAAGTCGATTGGGGTTGACCAACTGTCGGAGAGGCGAAAGCTATAGAACCTAAGTCTATGGCAGGAGAAGCGAACGCCCCAGAACCTAAGTCGATGGGGTTGACCAACTGCTGGAGAAGTGAAAGCTCAAGAGCCTAAGTCGTTGGGGTTGACCAACTGCTGGAGAGGCGAAAGCTCCAGAGCCTAAGTCGATTGAGGTTGACCAACTGCTGGAAACGCGAACGCTCCAAAACCTAAGTCGATTGAGGTTGACCAACTGCTGGAAACGCGAACACTCCAAAACCTAAGTCGATTGAGGTTGACCAACTGCTGGAAACTCGAACGCTCCAAAACCTAAGTCGATTGAGGTTGACCAACTGCTGGAAAATCTTTCGGGTTGACCAACGGTTGGAGAAATTTTGGGGTTGACCAACTGTTTGGTTCTCCAGAAGGGCCGGGAGGATGGGGCTTAGTCCGGTGGGGGAGTGCTTAAGAGTGGGATGGCAGGGACCAAACGGTGCGCCGGGTACGAGCTCCAGGGTGTCCGTCGCGGGGTCCAAAGCCGGCCTCGGGTGCACGGTGGTCGGGTTGACGGGGCGATGTTCCCGGGGTCGTATCTCGGCCGGGGAAGGGGGTACGGAGACGTGGGTGGGGTCGTTGGAAAGGGCCCCTCCTGGAGGATGAGGGACCCAAAGGGCTAAGGTCTCGGTCTTAAGGCGCCCGAGCTACGGCCGTTTAAAGGTGCAGCGGTGGAAGTCCGTATCTCCGGCCCCCGGGGTCGCACGGACCCGAGGCTGGCGTCCACGGAAAGCCCCGAGAGAGACCTTTCGAACGAGACCGGCCGCGCCTCCGGCGGACGAACGCAGCGGACGCTACGGGCGCGCGAACTACGGACGAGCGTTTTTTTTTTTTCGAACCGCCGTATCTCGGCCGCGAAAAGGGTCGGAGGGTCGAGGGCGGGCTCGTTCGAAAGGTCTCCTCGGGTAGAGCGACCGACCCCGAGGGCGACGTCCTCGGACTTAAGGCGCCCGAGCAGCGGCAGTGGGAAAATCCGGAGACGGCCCCCTGTATCTCCGCTGCGGAAGGGGCCAGATACTCCCGGGTGGGCTCGTTCGAAAGGGCCCCTCCGGCGGACCGACCGACCCGAAGTTCGAAGGCCCCGGGCCCGAGGCGTTCGAGATACGGCCGTTCGAAGTTTTCCGAAATTCGACCGGAAGTATCTCCGGTCCCCGGGGTCGCACGGACTCGGGGCCGGCGTCGCCGAAAAGCCCCGGGAAAGACCTTTCGAACGAGACCGGCCGCGCCTCCTGCGGACAAACGCAGCGGACGCTACGGGCGCGCAAACTCCGGACCAGCGTTTTTTTTTTCGATCCGCCGTATCTCGGCCGCGGAAAGGGTCGGAGGGTCGAGGGCGGGCTCGATCGAAAGGTCCCCTCGGGTAGAGCGACCGACCCCGAGGGCGACGTCCTCGGACTTAAGGCGCCCGAGCAGCGGCCGTGGGAAAATCCGGTGACGGCCCCCCGTATCTCCGCCGCGGAAAGAGCCAGATACTCGCGGGTGGGCTCGTTCGAAAGGGACCCTCCGGCGGACCAATCGACCCGAAGTTCGAAGGCCCCGGACCCGAGGCGCCGGAGCGGCGCGGTAACGAAATTCGGATATTCGACCGGAAGTATCTCCGGTCCACGGGGTCGCACGGACTCGGGCCCGGCGTCGCCGGAAAGCCCCGGGAAAGACCTTTTGAACGAGACCGGCCGCGCCTCCGGCGGACGAACGCAGCGGACGCTACGGGCGCGCGAACTCCGGACCAGCGTTTTTTTTTTTTCGATCCGCCGTATCTCGGCCGCGGAAAGGGTCGGAGGGTCGAGGGCGGGCTCGTTCGAAAGGTCCCCTCGGGTAGAGCGACCGACCCCGAGGGCGACGTCCTCGGACTTAAGGCGCCCGAGCAGCGGCCGTGGGAAAATCCGGAGACGGCCCCCCGTATCTCCGCCGCGGAAAGGGCCAGATACTCGCGGGTGGGCTCGTTCGAAAGGGCCCATCCGGCAGACCAATCGACCCGAAGGTCAAAGGCACCGGGCCCGAGGCGCCGGAGCGGCGCGGTAACGAAATTCGGATATTCGACCGGAAGTATCTCCGGTCCACGGGGTCGCACGGACTCGGGGCCGGCGTCGCCGGAAAGCCCCGGGAAAGACCTTTCGAACGAGACCGGTCACGCCTCCGGCGGACGAACGCAGCGGACGCTACGGGCGAGCAAACTCCGGACGAACGTTTTTTTTCGAACCGCCGTATCTCGGCCGCGGAAAGGGTCGGAGGGTCGAGGGCGGGCTCGTTCGAAAGGTCCCCTCGGGTAGAGCGATCGACCCCGAGGGCGACGTCCTGGGACTTAAGGCGCCCGAGCAGCGGCCGTGGGAAAATCCGGAGTCGGCACCCCGTATCTCCGCTGCGGAAAGGGCCAGATACTCGCGGGTGGGCTCGTTCGAAAGGGCCCCTCCGGCGGACCGACCGACCCGAAGGTCGAAGGCCCCGGACCCGAGGCGCCGGACCGGCGCTGTAACGAAATTCGGATATTCGACCGGAAGTATCTCCGGTCCACGGGGTCGCACGGACTCGGGGCCGGCGTCGCCGGAAAGCCCCGGGAAAGACCTTTCGAACGAGACCGGCCGCGCCTCCGGCGGACGAACGCAGCGGACGCTACGGGCGAGCAAACTCCGGACGAGCGTTTTTTTTTTTTCGAACCGCCGTATCTCGGCCGCGGAAAGGGTCGGAGGGTCGAGGGCGGGCTCGTTCGAAAGGTCCCCTCGGGTAGAGCGACCGACCCCGAGGGCGACGTCCTGGGACTTAAGGCGCCCGAGCAGCGGCCGTGGGAAAATCCGGAGACGGCCCCCCGTATCTCCGCCGCGGAAAAGGCCAGATACTCGCAGGTGGGCTCGTTCGAAAGGGCCCCTCCGGCGGACCGACCGACCCGAAGGTCGAAGGACCCGGGCCCGAGGCGCCGGAGCGGCGCTGTAACGAAATTCGGATTTTCGACCGGAAGTATCTCCGGTCCCCCAGGCCGACCGAGGCGCACCCTCCCGGCCGCGGACCCGGCGGGTTCCCCCTTCGCGGGGGACGGTAGGGCGAACAGGTGCCATCAGGTATATAGCTAAGTCGATCGGGGTTGACCAACTGTCGGAGAGGCGAAAGCTCCAGAACCTAAGTCGATGGGGTTGACCAACTGCTGGAGAAGTGAAAGCTCCAGAGCCTAAGTCGATTGGGGTTGACCAACTGTCGGAGAGGCGATAGCTCTAGAACCTAAGTCTATGGCAGGAGAAGCGAACGCCCCAGAACCTAAGTCGATGGGGTTGACCAACTGCTGGAGAAGTAAAAGCTCAAGAGCCTAAGTCGTTGGGGTTGACCAACTGCTGGAGAGGCGAAAGCTCCAGAGCCTAAGTCGATTGAGGTTGACCAACTGCTGGAAACGCGAACGCTCCAAAACCTAAGTCGATTGAGGTTGACCAACTGCTGGAAACGCGAACACTCCAAAACCTAAGTCGATTGAGGTTGACCAACTGCTGGAAACTCGAACGCTCCAAAACCTAAGTCGATTGAGGTTGACCAACTGCTGGAAAATCTTTCGGGTTGACCAACGGTTGGAGAAATTTTGGGGTTGACCAACTGTTTGGTTCTCCAGAAGGGCCGGGAGGATGGGGCTTAGTTCGGTGGGGGAGTGCTTAAGAGTGGGATGGCAGGGACCAAACGGTGCGCCGGGTACGAGCTCCAGGGTGTCCGTCGCGGGGTCCAAAGCCGGCCTCGGGTGCACGGTGGTCGGGTTGACGGGGCGATGTTCCCGGGGTCGTATCTCGGCCGGGGAAAGGGGTACGGAGACGTGGGTGGGGTCGTTGGAAAGGGCCCCTCCTGGAGGATGAGGGACCCAAAGGGCTAAGGTCTCGGTCTTAAGGCGCCCGAGCTACGGCCGTTTAAAGGTGCAGCGGTGGAAGTCCGTATCTCCGGCCCCCGGGGTCGCACGGACCCGAGGCTGGCGTCCACGGAAAGCCCCGAGAGAGACCTTTCGAACGAGACCGGCCGCGCCTCCGGCGGACGAACGCAGCGGACGCTACGGGCGCGCGAACTACGGACGAGCGTTTTTTTTTTTTCGAACCGCCGTATCTCGGCCGCGAAAAGGGTCGGAGGGTCGAGGGCGGGCTCATTCGAAAGGTCTCCTCGGGTAGAGCGACCGACCCCGAGGGCGACGTCCTCGGACTTAAGGCGCCCGAGCAGCGGCAGTGGGAAAATCCGGAGACGGCCCCCTGTATCTCCGCTGCGGAAGGGGCCAGATACTCCCGGGTGGGCTCGATCGAAAGGGCCCCTCCGGCGGACCGACCGACCCGAAGTTCGAAGGCCCCGGGCCCGAGGCGTTCGAGATACGGCCGTTCGAAGTTTTCCGAAATTCGACCGGAAGTATCTCCGGTCCCCGGGGTCGCACGGACTCGGGGCCGGCGTCGCCGAAAAGCCCCGGGAAAGACCTTTTGAACGAGACCGGCCGCGCCTCCTGCGGACAAACGCAGCGGACGCTACGGGCGCGCAAACTCCGGACCAGCGGTTTTTTTTTCGATCCGCCGTATCTCGGCCGCGGAAAGGGTCGGAGGGTCGAGGGCGGGCTCGATCGAAAGGTCCCCTCGGGTAGAGCGACCGACCCCGAGGGCGACGTCCTCGGACTTAAGGCGCCCGAGCAGCGGCCGTGGGAAAATCCGGTGACGGCCCCCCGTATCTCGGGCGCGGAAAGAGCCAGATACTCGCGGGTGGGCTCGTTCGAAAGGGCCCCTCAGGCGGACCAATCGACCCGAAGTTCGAAGGCCCCGGACCCGAGGCGCCGGAGCGGCGCGGTAACGAAATTCGGATATTCGACCGGAAGTATCTCCGGTCCACGGGGTCGCACGGACTCGGGCCCGGCGTCGCCGGAAAGCCCCGGGAAAGACCTTTTGAACGAGACCGGCCGCGCCTCCGGCGGACGAACGCAGCGGACGCTACGGGCGCGCGAACTCCGGACCAGCGTTTTTTTTTTTTCGATCCGCCGTATCTCGGCCGCGGAAAGGGTCGGAGGGTCGAGGGCGGGCTCGTTCGAAAGGTCCCCTCGGGTAGAGCGACCGACCCCGAGGGCGACGTCCTCGGACTTAAGGCGCCCGAGCAGCGGCCGTGGGAAAATCCGGAGACGGCCCCCCGTATCTCCGCCGCGGAAAGGGCCAGATACTCGCGGGTGGGCTCGTTCGAAAGGGCCCATCCGGCAGACCAATCGACCCGAAGGTCGAAGGCACCGGGCCCGAGGCGCCGGAGCGGCGCGGTAACGAAATTCGGATATTCGACCGGAAGTATCTCCGGTCCACGGGGTCGCACGGACTCGGGGCCGGCGTCGCCGGAAAGCCCCGGGAAAGACCTTTCGATCGAGACCGGTCACGCCTCCGGCGGACGAACGCAGCGGACGCTACGGGCGAGCAAACTCCGGACGAACGTTTTTTTTCGAACCGCCGTATATCGGCCGCGGAAAGGGTCGGAGGGTCGAGGGCGGGCTCGTTCGAAAGGTCCCCTCGGGTAGAGCGATCGACCCCGAGGGCGACGTCCTGGGACTTAAGGCGCCCGAGCAGCGGCCGTGGGAAAATCCGGAGTCGGCACCCCGTATCTCCGCTGCGGAAAGGGCCAGATACTCGCGGGTGGGCTCGTTCGAAAGGGCCCCTCCGGCGGACCGACCGACCCGAAGGTCGAAGGCCCCGGACCCGAGGCGCCGGACCGGCGCTGTAACGAAATTCGGATATTCGACCGGAAGTATCTCCGGTCCACGGGGTCGCACGGACTCGGGGCCGGCGTCGCCTGAAAGCCCCGGGAAAGACCTTTCGAACGAGACCGGCCGCGCCTCCGGCGGACGAACGCAGCGGACGCTACGGGCGAGCAAACTCCGGACGAGCGTTTTTTTTTTTTTTGAACCGCCGTATCTCGGCCGCGGAAAGGGTCGGAGGGTCGAGGGCGGGCTCGTTCGAAAGGTCCCCTCGGGTAGAGCGACCGACCCCGAGGGCGACGTCCTGGGACTTAAGGCGCCCGAGCAGCGGCCGTGGGAAAATCCGGAGACGGCCCCCCGTATCTCCGCCGCGGAAAAGGCCAGATACTCGCGGGTGGGCTCGTTCGAAAGGGCCCTTCCGGCGGACCAATCGACCCGAAGGTCGAAGGCACCGGGCCCGAGGCGCCGGAGCGGCGCGGTAACGAAATTCGGATATTCGACCGGAAGTATCTCCGGTCCACGGGGTCGCACGGACTCGAGGCCGGCGTCGCCGGAAAGCCCCGGGAAAGACCTTTCGAACGAGACCGGTCAAACCTCCGGCGGACGAACGCAGCGGACGCTACGGGCGAGCAAACTCCGGACGAGCGTTTTTTTTTTTTTCGAACCGCCGTATCTCGGCCGCGGAAAGGGTCGGAGGGTCGAGGGCGGGCTCGTTCGAAAGGTCCCCTCGGGTAGAGCGACCGACCCCGAGGGCGACGTCCTGGGACTTAAGGCGCCCGAGCAGCGGCCGTGGGAAAATCCGGAGACGGCACCCCGTATCTCCGCTGCGGAAAGGGCCAGATACTCGCGGGTGGGCTCGTTCGAAAGGGCCCCTCCGGCGGACCGACCGACCCGAAGGTCGGAGGACCCGGGCCCGAGGCGCCGGAGCGGCGCTGTAACGAAATTCGGATTTTCGACCGGAAGTATCTCCGGTCCCCCAGGCCGACCGAGGCGCACCCTCCTGGCCGCGGACCCGGCGGGTTCCCCCTTCGCGGGGGACGGTAGGGCGAACAGGTGCCATCAGGTATATAGCTAAGTCGATCGGGGTTGACCAACTGTCGGAGAGGCGAAAGCTCCAGAACCTAAGTCGATGGGGTTGACCAACTGCTGGAGAAGTGAAAGCTCCAGAGCCTAAGTCGATTGGGGTTGACCAACTGTCGGAGAGGCGATAGCTCTAGAACCTAAGTCTATGGCAGGAGAAGCGAACGCCCCAGAACCTAAGTCGATGGGGTTGACCAACTGCTGGAGAAGTAAAAGCTCAAGAGCCTAAGTCGTTGGGGTTGACCAACTGCTGGAGAGGCGAAAGCTCCAGAGCCTAAGTCGATTGAGGTTGACCAACTGCTGGAAACGCGAACACTCCAAAACCTAAGTCGATTGAGGTTGACCAACTGCTGGAAACGCGAACACTCCAAAACCTAAGTCGATTGAGGTTGACCAACTGCTGGAAACTCGAACGCTCCAGAACCTAAGTCGATTGAGGTTGACCAACTGCTGGAAAATCTTTCGGGTTGACCAACGGTTGGAGAAATTTTGGGGTTGACCAACTGTTTGGTTCTCCAGAAGGGCCGGGAGGATGGGGCTTAGTTCGGTGGGGGAGTGCTTAAGAGTGGGATGGCAGGGACCAAACGGTGCGCCGGGTACGAGCTCCAGGGTGTCCGTCGCGGGGTCCAAAGCCGGCCTCGGGTGCACGGTGGTCGGGTTGACGGGGCGATGTTCCCGGGGTCGTATCTCTGCCGGGGAAAGGGGTACGGAGACGTGGGTGGGGTCGTTGGAAAGGGCCCCTCCTGGAGGATGAGGGACCCAAAGGGCTAAGGTGTCGGTCTTAAGGCGCCCGAGCTACGGTTGTTTAAAGGTGCAGCGGTGGAAGTCCGTATCTCCGGCCCCCGGGGTCGCACGGACCCGAGGCTGGCGTCCACGGAAAGCCCCGAGAGAGACCTTTCGAACGAGACCGGCCGCGCCTCCGGCGGACGAACGCAGCAGACGCTACGGGCGCGCGAACTACGGACGAGCGTTTTTTTTTTTTCGAACCGCCGTATCTCGGCCGCGAAAAGGGTCGGAGGGTCGAGGGCGGGCTCATTCGAAAGGTCTCCTCGGGTAGAGCGACCGACCCCGAGGGCGACGTCCTCGGACTTAAGGCGCCCGAGCAGCGGCAGTGGGAAAATCCGGAGACGGCCCCCTGTATCTCCGCTGCGGAAGGGGCCAGATACTCCCGGGTGGGCTCGATCGAAAGGGCCCCTCCGGCGGACCGACCGACCCGAAGTTCGAAGGCCCCGGGCCCGAGGCGTTCGAGATACGGCCGTTCGAAGTTTTCCGAAATTCGACCGGAAGTATCTCCGGTCCCCGGGGTCGCACGGACTCGGGGCCGGCGTCGCCGAAAAGCCCCGGGAAAGACCTTTTGAACGAGACCGGCCGCGCCTCCTGCGGACAAACGCAGCGGACGCTACGGGCGCGCAAACTCCGGACCAGCGGTTTTTTTTTCGATCCGCCGTATCTCGGCCGCGGAAAGGGTCGGAGGGTCGAGGGCGGGCTCGATCGAAAGGTCCCCTCGGGTAGAGCGACCGACCCCGAGGGCGACGTCCTCGGACTTAAGGCGCCCGAGCAGCGGCCGTGGGAAAATCCGGTGACGGCCCCCCGTATCTCGGGCGCGGAAAGAGCCAGATACTCGCGGGTGGGCTCGTTCGAAAGGGCCCCTCAGGCGGACCAATCGACCCGAAGTTCGAAGGCCCCGGACCCGAGGCGCCGGAGCGGCGCGGTAACGAAATTCGGATATTCGACCGGAAGTATCTCCGGTCCACGGGGTCGCACGGACTCGGGCCCGGCGTCGCCGGAAAGCCCCGGGAAAGACCTTTTGAACGAGACCGGCCGCGCCTCCGGCGGACGAATGCAGCGGACGCTACGGGCGCGCGAACTCCGGACCAGCGTTTTTTTTTTTCGATCCGCCGTATCTCGGCCGCGGAAAGGGTCGGAGGGCGGGCTCGTTCGAAAGGTCCCCTCGGGTAGAGCGACCGACCCCGAGGGCGACGTCCTCGGACTTAAGGCGCCCGAGCAGCGGCCGTGGGAAAATCCGGAGACGGCCCCCCGTATCTCCGCCGCGGAAAGGGCCAGATACTCGCGGGTGGGCTCGTTCGAAAGGGCCCATCCGGCAGACCAATCGACCCGAAGGTCGAAGGCACCGGGCCCGAGGCGCCGGAGCGGCGCGGTAACGAAATTCGGATATTCGACCGGAAGTATCTCCGGTCCACGGGGTCGCACGGACTCGGGGCCGGCGTCGCCGGAAAGCCCCGGGAAAGACCTTTCGAACGAGACCGGTCACGCCTCCGGCGGACGAACGCAGCGGACGCTACGGGCGAGCAAACTCCGGACGAACGTTTTTTTTCGAACCGCCGTATCTCGGCCGCGGAAAGGGTCGGAGGGTCGAGGGCGGGCTCGTTCGAAAGGTCCCCTCGGGTAGAGCGATCGACCCCGAGGGCGACGTCCTGGGACTTAAGGCGCCCGAGCAGCGGCCGTGGGAAAATCCGGAGTCGGCACCCCGTATCTCCGCTGCGGAAAGGGCCAGATACTCGCGGGTGGGCTCGTTCGAAAGGGCCCCTCCGGCGGACCGACCGACCCGAAGGTCGAAGGCCACGGACCCGAGGCGCCGGACCGGCGCTGTAACGAAATTCGGATATTCGACCGGAAGTATCTCCGGTCCACGGGGTCGCACGGACTCGGGGCCGGCGTCGCCGGAAAGCCCCGGGAAAGACCTTTCGAACGAGACCGGCCGCGCCTCCGGCGGACGAACGCAGCGGACGCTACGGGCGAGCAAACTCCGGACGAGCGTTTTTTTTTTTTTCGAACCGCCGTATCTCGGCCGCGGAAAGGGTCGGAGGGTCGAGGGCGGGCTCGTTCGAAAGGTCCCCTCGGGTAGAGCGACCGACCCCGAGGGCGACGTCCTGGGACTTAAGGCGCCCGAGCAGCGGCCGTGGGAAAATCCGGAGACGGCCCCCCGTATCTCCGCCGCGGAAAAGGCCAGATACTCGCAGGTGGGCTCGTTCGAAAGGGCCCCTCCGGCGGACCGACCGACCCGAAGGTCGAAGGACCCGGGCCCGAGGCGCCGGAGCGGCGCTGTAACGAAATTCGGATTTTCGACCGGAAGTATCTCCGGTCCCCCAGGCCGACCGAGGCGCACCCTCCCGGCCGCGGACCCGGCGGGTTCCCCCTTCGCGGGGGACGGTAGGGCGAACAGGTGCCATCAGGTATATAGCTAAGTCGATCGGGGTTGACCAACTGTCGGAGAGGCGAAAGCTCCAGAACCTAAGTCGATGGGGTTGACCAACTGCTGGAGAAGTGAAAGCTCCAGAGCCTAAGTCGATTGGGGTTGACCAACTGTCGGAGAGGCGATAGCTCTAGAACCTAAGTCTATGGCAGGAGAAGCGAACGCCCCAGAACCTAAGTCGATGGGGTTGACCAACTGCTGGAGAAGTAAAAGCTCAAGAGCCTAAGTCGTTGGGGTTGACCAACTGCTGGAGAGGCGAAAGCTCCAGAGCCTAAGTCGATTGAGGTTGACCAACTGCTGGAAACGCGAACGCTCCAAAACCTAAGTCGATTGAGGTTGACCAACTGCTGGAAACGCGAACACTCCAAAACCTAAGTCGATTGAGGTTGACCAACTGCTGGAAACTCGAACGCTCCAAAACCTAAGTCGATTGAGGTTGACCAACTGCTGGAAAATCTTTCGGGTTGACCAACGGTTGGAGAAATTTTGGGGTTGACCAACTGTTTGGTTCTCCAGAAGGGCCGGGAGGATGGGGCTTAGTCCGGTGGGGGAGTGCTTAAGAGTGGGATGGCAGGGACCAAACGGTGCGCCGGGTACGAGCTCCAGGGTGTCCGTCGCGGGGTCCAAAGCCGGCCTCGGGTGCACGGTGGTCGGGTTGACGGGGCGATGTTCCCGGGGTCGTATCTCGGCCGGGGAAAGGGGTACGGAGACGTGGGTGGGGTCGTTGGAAAGGGCCCCTCCTGGAGGATGAGGGACCCAAAGGGCTAAGGTCTCGGTCTTAAGGCGCCCGAGCTACGGCCGTTTAAAGGTGCAGCGGTGGAAGTCCGTATCTCCGGCCCCCGGGGTCGCACGGACCCGAGGCTGGCGTCCACGGAAAGCCCCGAGAGAGACCTTTCGAACGAGACCGGCCGCGCCTCCGGCGGACGAACGCAGCGGACGCTACGGGCGCGCGAACTACGGACGAGCGTTTTTTTTTTTTCGAACCGCCGTATCTCGGCCGCGAAAAGGGTCGGAGGGTCGAGGGCGGGCTCATTCGAAAGGTCTCCTCGGGTAGAGCGACCGACCCCGAGGGCGACGTCCTCGGACTTAAGGCGCCCGAGCAGCGGCAGTGGGAAAATCCGGAGACGGCCCCCTGTATCTCCGCTGCGGAAGGGGCCAGATACTCCCGGGTGGGCTCGATCGAAAGGGCCCCTCCGGCGGACCGACCGACCCGAAGTTCGAAGGCCCCGGGCCCGAGGCGTTCGAGATACGGCCGTTCGAAGTTTTCCGAAATTCGACCGGAAGTATCTCCGGTCCCCGGGGTCGCACGGACTCGGGGCCGGCGTCGCCGAAAAGCCCCGGGAAAGACCTTTTGAACGAGACCGGCCGCGCCTCCTGCGGACAAACGCAGCGGACGCTACGGGCGCGCAAACTCCGGACCAGCGGTTTTTTTTTCGATCCGCCGTATCTCGGCCGCGGAAAGGGTCGGAGGGTCGAGGGCGGGCTCGATCGAAAGGTCCCCTCGGGTAGAGCGACCGACCCCGAGGGCGACGTCCTCGGACTTAAGGCGCCCGAGCAGCGGCCGTGGGAAAATCCGGTGACGGCCCCCCGTATCTCGGGCGCGGAAAGAGCCAGATACTCGCGGGTGGGCTCGTTCGAAAGGGCCCCTCAGGCGGACCAATCGACCCGAAGTTCGAAGGCCCCGGACCCGAGGCGCCGGAGCGGCGCGGTAACGAAATTCGGATATTCGACCAGAAGTATCTCCGGTCCACGGGGTCGCACGGACTCGGGCCCGGCGTCGCCGGAAAGCCCCGGGAAAGACCTTTTGAACGAGACCGGCCGCGCCTCCGGCGGACGAACGCAGCGGACGCTACGGGCGCGCGAACTCCGGACCAGCGTTTTTTTTTTTCGATCCGCCGTATCTCGGCCGCGGAAAGGGTCGGAGGGTCGAGGGCGGGCTCGTTCGAAAGGTCCCCTCGGGTAGAGCGACCGACCCCGAGGGCGACGTCCTCGGACTTAAGGCGCCCGAGCAGCGGCCGTGGGAAAATCCGGAGACGGCCCCCCGTATCTCCGCCGCGGAAAGGGCCAGATACTCGCGGGTGGGCTCGTTCGAAAGGGCCCATCCGGCAGACCAATCGACCCGAAGGTCGAAGGCACCGGGCCCGAGGCGCCGGAGCGGCGCGGTAACGAAATTCGGATATTCGACCGGAAGTATCTCCGGTCCACGGGGTCGCACGGACTCGGGGCCGGCGTCGCCGGAAAGCCCCGGGAAAGACCTTTCGAACGAGACCGGTCACGCCTCCGGCGGACGAACGCAGCGGACGCTACGGGCGAGCAAACTCCGGACGAACGTTTTTTTTCGAACCGCCGTATATCGGCCGCGGAAAGGGTCGGAGGGTCGAGGGCGGGCTCGTTCGAAAGGTCCCCTCGGGTAGAGCGATCGACCCCGAGGGCGACGTCCTGGGACTTAAGGCGCCCGAGCAGCGGCCGTGGGAAAATCCGGAGTCGGCACCCCGTATCTCCGCTGCGGAAAGGGCCAGATACTCGCGGGTGGGCTCGTTCGAAAGGGCCCCTCCGGCGGACCGACCGACCCGAAGGTCGAAGGCCCCGGACCCGAGGCGCCGGACCGGCGCTGTAACGAAATTCGGATATTCGACCGGAAGTATCTCCGGTCCACGGGGTCGCACGGACTCGGGGCCGGCGTCGCCGGAAAGCCCCGGGAAAGACCTTTCGAACGAGACCGGCCGCGCCTCCGGCGGACGAACGCAGCGGACGCTACGGGCGAGCAAACTCCGGACGAGCGTTTTTTTTTTTTTGAACCGCCGTATCTCGGCCGCGGAAAGGGTCGGAGGGTCGAGGGCGGGCTCGTTCGAAAGGTCCCCTCGGGTAGAGCGACCGACCCCGAGGGCGACGTCCTGGGACTTAAGGCGCCCGAGCAGCGGCCGTGGAAAAATCCGGAGACGGCCCCCCGTATCTCCGCCGCGGAAAAGGCCAGATACTCGCGGGTGGGCTCGTTCGAAAGGGCCCTTCCGGCGGACCAATCGACCCGAAGGTCGAAGGCACCGGGCCCGAGGCGCCGGAGCGGCGCTGTAACGAAATTCGGATATTCGACCGGAAGTATCTCCGGTCCACGGGGTCGCACGGACTCGGGGCCGGCGTCGCCGGAAAGCCCCGGGAAAGACCTTTCGAACGAGACCGGTCAAACCTCCGGCGGACGAACGCAGCGGACGCTACGGGCGAGCAAACTCCGGACGAGCGTTTTTTTTTTTTTCGAACCGCCGTATCTCGGCCGCGGAAAGGGTCGGAGGGTCGAGGGCGGGCTCGTTCGAAAGGTCCCCTCGGGTAGAGCGACCGACCCCGAGGGCGACGTCCTGGGACTTAAGGCGCCCGAGCAGCGGCCGTGGGAAAATCCGGAGACGGCACCCCGTATCTCCGCTGCGGAAAGGGCCAGATACTCGCGGGTGGGCTCGTTCGAAAGGGCCCCTCCGGCGGACCGACCGACCCGAAGGTCGGAGGACCCGGGCCCGAGGCGCCGGAGCGGCGCTGTAACGAAATTCGGATTTTCGACCGGAAGTATCTCCGGTCCCCCAGGCCGACCGAGGCGCACCCTCCCGGCCGCGGACCCGGCGGGTTCCCCCTTCGCGGGGGACGGTAGGGCGAACAGGTGCCATCAGGTATATAGCTAAGTCGATCGGGGTTGACCAACTGTCGGAGAGGCGAAAGCTCCAGAACCTAAGTCGATGGGGTTGACCAACTGCTGGAGAAGTGAAAGCTCCAGAGCCTAAGTCGATTGGGGTTGACCAACTGTCGGAGAGGCGATAGCTCTAGAACCTAAGTCTATGGCAGGAGAAGCGAACGCCCCAGAACCTAAGTCGATGGGGTTGACCAACTGCTGGAGAAGTAAAAGCTCAAGAGCCTAAGTCGTTGGGGTTGACCAACTGCTGGAGAGGCGAAAGCTCCAGAGCCTAAGTCGATTGAGGTTGACCAACTGCTGGAAACGCGAACACTCCAAAACCTAAGTCGATTGAGGTTGACCAACTGCTGGAAACGCGAACACTCCAAAACCTAAGTCGATTGAGGTTGACCAACTGCTGGAAACTCGAACGCTCCAGAACCTAAGTCGATTGAGGTTGACCAACTGCTGGAAAATCTTTCGGGTTGACCAACGGTTGGAGAAATTTTGGGGTTGACCAACTGTTTGGTTCTCCAGAAGGGCCGGGAGGATGGGGCTTAGTTCGGTGGGGGAGTGCTTAAGAGTGGGATGGCAGGGACCAAACGGTGCGCCGGGTACGAGCTCCAGGGTGTCCGTCGCGGGGTCCAAAGCCGGCCTCGGGTGCACGGTGGTCGGGTTGACGGGGCGATGTTCCCGGGGTCGTATCTCTGCCGGGGAAAGGGGTACGGAGACGTGGGTGGGGTCGTTGGAAAGGGCCCCTCCTGGAGGATGAGGGACCCAAAGGGCTAAGGTGTCGGTCTTAAGGCGCCCGAGCTACGGTTGTTTAAAGGTGCAGCGGTGGAAGTCCGTATCTCCGGCCCCCGGTGTCGCACGGACCCGAGGCTGGCGTCCACGGAAAGCCCCGAGAGAGACCTTTCGAACGAGACCGGCCGCGCCTCCGGCGGACGAACGCAGCAGACGCTACGGGCGCGCGAACTACGGACGAGCGTTTTTTTTTTTTCGAACCGCCGTATCTCGGCCGCGAAAAGGGTCGGAGGGTCGAGGGCGGGCTCATTCGAAAGGTCTCCTCGGGTAGAGCGACCGACCCCGAGGGCGACGTCCTCGGACTTAAGGCGCCCGAGCAGCGGCAGTGGGAAAATCCGGAGACGGCCCCCTGTATCTCCGCTGCGGAAGGGGCCAGATACTCCCGGGTGGGCTCGATCGAAAGGGCCCCTCCGGCGGACCGACCGACCCGAAGTTCGAAGGCCCCGGGCCCGAGGCGTTCGAGATACGGCCGTTCGAAGTTTTCCGAAATTCGACCGGAAGTATCTCCGGTCCCCGGGGTCGCACGGACTCGGGGCCGGCGTCGCCGAAAAGCCCCGGGAAAGACCTTTTGAACGAGACCGGCCGCGCCTCCTGCGGACAAACGCAGCGGACGCTACGGGCGCGCAAACTCCGGACCAGCGGTTTTTTTTTCGATCCGCCGTATCTCGGCCGCGGAAAGGGTCGGAGGGTCGAGGGCGGGCTCGATCGAAAGGTCCCCTCGGGTAGAGCGACCGACCCCGAGGGCGACGTCCTCGGACTTAAGGCGCCCGAGCAGCGGCCGTGGGAAAATCCGGTGACGGCCCCCCGTATCTCGGGCGCGGAAAGAGCCAGATACTCGCGGGTGGGCTCGTTCGAAAGGGCCCCTCAGGCGGACCAATCGACCCGAAGTTCGAAGGCCCCGGACCCGAGGCGCCGGAGCGGCGCGGTAACGAAATTCGGATATTCGACCGGAAGTATCTCCGGTCCACGGGGTCGCACGGACTCGGGCCCGGCGTCGCCGGAAAGCCCCGGGAAAGACCTTTTGAACGAGACCGGCCGCGCCTCCGGCGGACGAACGCAGCGGACGCTACGGGCGCGCGAACTCCGGACCAGCGTTTTTTTTTTTTCGATCCGCCGTATCTCGGCCGCGGAAAGGGTCGGAGGGTCGAGGGCGGGCTCGTTCGAAAGGTCCCCTCGGGTAGAGCGACCGACCCCGAGGGCGACGTCCTCGGACTTAAGGCGCCCGAGCAGCGGCCGTGGGAAAATCCGGAGACGGCCCCCCGTATCTCCGCCGCGGAAAGGGCCAGATACTCGCGGGTGGGCTCGTTCGAAAGGGCCCATCCGGCAGACCAATCGACCCGAAGGTCGAAGGCACCGGGCCCGAGGCGCCGGAGCGGCGCGGTAACGACATTCGGATATTCGACCGGAAGTATCTCCGGTCCACGGGGTCGCACGGACTCGGGGCCGGCGTCGCCGGAAAGCCCCGGGAAAGACCTTTCGAACGAGACCGGTCACGCCTCCGGCGGACGAACGCAGCGGACGCTACGGGCGAGCAAACTCCGGACGAACGTTTTTTTTCGAACCGCCGTATATCGGCCGCGGAAAGGGTCGGAGGGTCGAGGGCGGGCTCGTTCGAAAGGTCCCCTCGGGTAGAGCGATCGACCCCGAGGGCGACGTCCTGGGACTTAAGGCGCCCGAGCAGCGGCCGTGGGAAAATCCGGAGTCGGCACCCCGTATCTCCGCTGCGGAAAGGGCCAGATACTCGCGGGTGGGCTCGTTCGAAAGGGCCCCTCCGGCGGACCGACCGACCCGAAGGTCGAAGGCCCCGGACCCGAGGCGCCGGACCGGCGCTGTAACGAAATTCGGATATTCGACCGGAAGTATCTCCGGTCCACGGGGTCGCACGGACTCGGGGCCGGCGTCGCCGGAAAGCCCCGGGAAAGACCTTTCGAACGAGACCGGCCGCGCCTCCGGCGGACGAACGCAGCGGACGCTACGGGCGAGCAAACTCCGGACGAGCGTTTTTTTTTTTTCGAACCGCCGTATCTCGGCCGCGGAAAGGGTCGGAGGGTCGAGGGCGGGCTCGTTCGAAAGGTCCCCTCGGGTAGAGCGACCGACCCCGAGGGCGACGTCCTGGGACTTAAGGCGCCCGAGCAGCGGCCGTGGGAAAATCCGGAGACGGCCCCCCGTATCTCCGCCGCGGAAAAGGCCAGATACTCGCGGGTGGGCTCGTTCGAAAGGGCCCTTCCGGCGGACCAATCGACCCGAAGGTCGAAGGCACCGGGCCCGAGGCGCCGGAGCGGCGCGGTAACGAAATTCGGATATTCGACCGGAAGTATCTCCGGTCCACGGGGTCGCACGGACTCGGGGCCGGCGTCGCCGGAAAGCCCCGGGAAAGACCTTTCGAACGAGACCGGTCAAACCTCCGGCGGACGAACGCAGCGGACGCTACGGGCGAGCAAACTCCGGACGAGCGTTTTTTTTTTTTTCGAACCGCCGTATCTCGGCCGCGGAAAGGGTCGGAGGGTCGAGGGCGGGCTCGTTCGAAAGGTCCCCTCGGGTAGAGCGACCGACCCCGAGGGCGACGTCCTGGGACTTAAGGCGCCCGAGCAGCGGCCGTGGGAAAATCCGGAGACGGCACCCCGTATCTCCGCTGCGGAAAGGGCCAGATACTCGCGGGTGGGCTCGTTCGAAAGGGCCCCTCCGGCGGACCGACCGACCCGAAGGTCGGAGGACCCGGGCCCGAGGCGCCGGAGCGGCGCTGTAACGAAATTCGGATTTTCGACCGGAAGTATCTCCGGTCCCCCAGGCCGACCGAGGCGCACCCTCCCGGCCGCGGACCCGGCGGGTTCCCCCTTCGCGGGGGACGGTAGGGCGAACAGGTGCCATCAGGTATATAGCTAAGTCGATCGGGGTTGACCAACTGTCGGAGAGGCGAAAGCTCCAGAACCTAAGTCGATGGGGTTGACCAACTGCTGGAGAAGTGAAAGCTCCAGAGCCTAAGTCGATTGGGGTTGACCAACTGTCGGAGAGGCGATAGCTCTAGAACCTAAGTCTATGGCAGGAGAAGCGAACGCCCCAGAACCTAAGTCGATGGGGTTGACCAACTGCTGGAGAAGTAAAAGCTCAAGAGCCTAAGTCGTTGGGGTTGACCAACTGCTGGAGAGGCGAAAGCTCCAGAGCCTAAGTCGATTGAGGTTGACCAACTGCTGGAAACGCGAACACTCCAAAACCTAAGTCGATTGAGGTTGACCAACTGCTGGAAACGCGAACACTCCAAAACCTAAGTCGATTGAGGTTGACCAACTGCTGGAAACTCGAACGCTCCAGAACCTAAGTCGATTGAGGTTGACCAACTGCTGGAAAATCTTTCGGGTTGACCAACGGTTGGAGAAATTTTGGGGTTGACCAACTGTTTGGTTCTCCAGAAGGGCCGGGAGGATGGGGCTTAGTTCGGTGGGGGAGTGCTTAAGAGTGGGATGGCAGGGACCAAACGGTGCGCCGGGTACGAGCTCCAGGGTGTCCGTCGCGGGGTCCAAAGCCGGCCTCGGGTGCACGGTGGTCGGGTTGACGGGGCGATGTTCCCGGGGTCGTATCTCTGCCGGGGAAAGGGGTACGGAGACGTGGGTGGGGTCGTTGGAAAGGGCCCCTCCTGGAGGATGAGGGACCCAAAGGGCTAAGGTGTCGGTCTTAAGGCGCCCGAGCTACGGTTGTTTAAAGGTGCAGCGGTGGAAGTCCGTATCTCCGGCCCCCGGGGTCGCACGGACCCGAGGCTGGCGTCCACGGAAAGCCCCGAGAGAGACCTTTCGAACGAGACCGGCCGCGCCTCCGGCGGACGAACGCAGCAGACGCTACGGGCGCGCGAACTACGGACGAGCGTTTTTTTTTTTCGAACCGCCGTATCTCGGCCGCGAAAAGGGTCGGAGGGTCGAGGGCGGGCTCATTCGAAAGGTCTCCTCGGGTAGAGCGACCGACCCCGAGGGCGACGTCCTCGGACTTAAGGCGCCCGAGCAGCGGCAGTGGGAAAATCCGGAGACGGCCCCCTGTATCTCCGCTGCGGAAGGGGCCAGATACTCCCGGGTGGGCTCGATCGAAAGGGCCCCTCCGGCGGACCGACCGACCCGAAGTTCGAAGGCCCCGGGCCCGAGGCGTTCGAGATACGGCCGTTCGAAGTTTTCCGAAATTCGACCGGAAGTATCTCCGGTCCCCGGGGTCGCACGGACTCGGGGCCGGCGTCGCCGGAAAGCCCCGGGAAAGACCTTTCGAACGAGACCGGCCGCGCCTCCGGCGGACGAACGCAGCGGACGCTCCGGGCGCGCGAACTCCGGACCAGCGTTTTTTTTTTTCGATCCGCCGTATCTCGGCCGCGGAAAGGGTCGGAGGGTCGAGGGCGGGCTCGTTCGAAAGGTCCCCTCGGGTAGAGCGACCGACCCCGAGGGCGACGTCCTCGGACTTAAGGCGCCCGAGCAGCGGCCGTGGGAAAATCCGGAGACGGCCCCCCGTATCTCCGCCGCGGAAAAGGCCAGATACTCGCGGGTGAGCTCGTTCGAAAGGGCCCCTCCGGCGGACCAATCGACCCGAAGGTCGAAGGCCCCGGACCCGAGGCGCCGGAGCGGCGCGGTAACGAAATTCGGATATTCTACCGGAAGTATCTCCGGTCCACGGGGTCGCACGGACTCGGGGCCGGCGTCGCCGGAAAGCCCCGGGAAAGACCTTTCGAACGAGACCGGCCGCGCCTCCGGCGGACGAACGCAGCGGACGCTACGGGCGCGCGAACTCCGGACCAGCGTTTTTTTTTTTCGATCCGCCGTATCTCGGCCGCGGAAAGGGTCGGAGGGTCGAGGGCGGGCTCGTTCGAAAGGTCCCCTCGGGTAGAGCGACCGACCCCGAGGGCGACGTCCTGGGACTTAAGGCGCCCGAGCAGCGGCCGTGGGAAAATCCGGAGTCGGCACCCCGTATCTCCGCTGCGGAAAGGGCCAGATACTCGCGGGTGGGCTCGTTCGAAAGGGCCCCTCCGGCGGACCGACCGACCCGAAGGTCGAAGGCCCCGGACCCGAGGCGCCGGAGCGGCGCGGTAACGAAATTCGGATATTCGACCGGAAGTATCTCCGGTCCACGGGGTCGCACGGACTCGGGGCCGGCGTCGCCGGAAAGCCCCGGGAAAGACCTTTCGAACGAGACCGGCCGCGCCTCCGGCGGACGAACGCAGCGGACGCTCCGGGCGCGCGAACTCCGGACCAGCGTTTTTTTTTTTCGATCCGCCGTATCTCGGCCGCGGAAAGGGTCGGAGGGTCGAGGGCGGGCTCGTTCGAAAGGTCCCCTCGGGTAGAGCGACCGACCCCGAGGGCGACGTCCTCGGACTTAAGGCGCCCGAGCAGCGGCCGTGGGAAAATCCGGAGACGGCCCCCCGTATCTCCGCCGCGGAAAAGGCCAGATACTCGCGGGTGGGCTCGTTCGAAAGGGCCCCTCCGGCGGACCAATCGACCCGAAGGTCGAAGGCCCCGGACCCGAGGCGCCGGAGCGGCGCGGTAACGAAATTCGGATATTCTACCGGAAGTATCTCCGGTCCACGGGGTCGCACGGACTCGGGGCCGGCGTCGCCGGAAAGCCCCGGGAAAGACCTTTCGAACGAGACCGGCCGCGCCTCCGGCGGACGAACGCAGCGGACGCTACGGGCGCGCGAACTCCGGACCAGCGTTTTTTTTTTTTCGATCCGCCGTATCTCGGCCGCGGAAAGGGTCGGAGGGTCGAGGGCGGGCTCGTTCGAAAGGTCCCCTCGGGTAGAGCGACCGACCCCGAGGGCGACGTCCTCGGACTTAAGGCGCCCGAGCAGCGGCCGTGGGAAAATCCGGAGAAGGCCCCCCGTATCTCCGCCGCGGAAAGGGCCAGATACTCGTGGGTGGGCTCGTTCGAAAGGGCCCATCCGGCGGACCGACCGACCCGAAGGTCGAAGGCCCCGGGCCCGAGGCGCCGGAGCGGCGCGGTAACGAAATTCGGATATTCGACCGGAAGTATCTCCGGTCCACGGGATCGCACGGACTCGGGGCCGGCGTCGCCGGAAAGCCCCGGGAAAGACCTTTCGAACGAGACCGGTCACGCCTCCGGCGGACGAACGCAGCGGACGCTACGGGCGAGCAAACTCCGGACGAGCGTTTTTTTTTTTTTCGAACCGCCGTATCTCGGCCGCGGAAAGGGTCGGAGGGTCGAGGGCGGGCTCGTTCGAAAGGTCCCCTCGGGTAGAGCGACCGACCCCGAGGGCGACGTCCTGGGACTTAAGGCGCCCGAGCAGCGGCCGTGGGAAAATCCGGAGACGGCACCCCGTATCTCCGCTGCGGAAAGGGCCAGATACTCGCGGGTGGGCTCGTTCGAAAGGGCCCCTCCGGCGGACCGACCGACCCGAAGGTCGAAGGACCCGGGCCCGAGGCGCCGGAGCGGCGCTGTAACGAAATTCGGATTTTCGACCGGAAGTATCTCCGGTCCCCCAGGCCGACCGAGGCGCACCCTCCCGGCCGCGGACCCGGCGGGTTCCCCCTTCGCGGGGGACGGTAGGGCGAACAGGTGCCATCAGGTATATAGCTAAGTCGATCGGGGTTGACCAACTGTCGGAGAGGCGAAAGCTCCAGAACCTAAGTCGATGGGGTTGACCAACTGCTGGAGAAGTGAAAGCTCCAGAGCCTAAGTCGATTGGGGTTGACCAACTGTCGGAGAGGCGATAGCTCTAGAACCTAAGTCTATGGCAGGAGAAGCGAACGCCCCAGAACCTAAGTCGATGGGGTTGACCAACTGCTGGAGAAGTAAAAGCTCAAGAGCCTAAGTCGTTGGGGTTGACCAACTGCTGGAGAGGCGAAAGCTCCAGAGCCTAAGTCGATTGAGGTTGACCAACTGCTGGAAACGCGAACGCTTCAAAACCTAAGTCGATTGAGGTTGACCAACTGCTGGAAACGCGAACACTCCAAAACCTAAGTCGATTGAGGTTGACCAACTGCTGGAAACTCGAACGCTCCAAAACCTAAGTCGATTGAGGTTGACCAACTGCTGGAAAATCTTTCGGGTTGACCAACGGTTGGAGAAATTTTGGGGTTGACCAACTGTTTGGTTCTCCAGAAGGGCCGGGAGGATGGGGCTTAGTCCGGTGGGGGAGTGCTTAAGAGTGGGATGGCAGGGACCAAACGGTGCGCCGGGTACGAGCTCCAGGGTGTCCGTCGCGGGGTCCAAAGCCGGCCTCGGGTGCACGGTGGTCGGGTTGACGGGGCGATGTTCCCGGGGTCGTATCTCGGCCGGGGAAAGGGGTACGGAGACGTGGGTGGGGTCGTTGGAAAGGGCCCCTCCTGGAGGATGAGGGACCCAAAGGGCTAAGGTCTCGGTCTTAAGGCGCCCGAGCTACGGCCGTTTAAAGGTGCAGCGGTGGAAGTCCGTATCTCCGGCCCCCGGGGTCGCACGGACCCGAGGCTGGCGTCAACGGAAAGCCCCGAGAGAGACCTTTCGAACGAGACCGGCCGCGCCTCCGGCGGACGAACGCAGCGGACGCTACGGGCAAGCGAACTACGGACGAGCGTTTTTTTTTTTTTGAACCGCCGTATCTCGGCCGCGAAAAGGGTCGGAGGGTCGAGGGCGGGCTCGTTCGAAAGGTCTCCTCGGGTAGAGCGACCGACCTCGAGGGCGACGTCCTCGGACTTAAGGCGCCCGAGCAGCGGCAGTGGGAAAATCCGCAGACGGCCCCCCGTATCTCCGCTGCGGAAGGGGCCAGATACTCCCGGGTGGGCTCGTTCGAAAGGGCCCCTCCGGCGGACCGACCGACCCGAAGTTCGATGGCCCCGGGCCCGAGGCGCCCGAGATACGGCCGTTCGAAGTTTTCCTAAATTCGACCGGAAGTATCTCCGGTCCCCGGGGTCGCACGGACTCGGGGCCGGCGTCGCCGAAAAGCCCCGGGAAAGACCTTTCGAACGAGACCGGCCGCGCCTCCAGCGGACGAACGCAGCGGACGCTACGGGCGCGCGAACTCCGGACCAGCGTTTTTTTTTTATCTCCGGCCCCCGGGGTCGCACGGACCCGAGGCTGGCGTCCCCGGAAAGCCCCGAGAGAGACCTTTCGAACGAGACCGGCCGCGCCTCCGGCGGACGAACGCAGCGGACGCTACGGGCGCGCGAACTACGGACGAGCGTTTTTTTTTTTCGAACCGCCGTATCTCGGCCGCGAAAAGGGTCGGAGGGTCGAGGGCGGGCTCGTTCGAAAGGTCTCCTCGGGTAGAGCAACCGACCCCGAGGGCGACGTCCTCGGACTTAAGGCGCCCGAGCAGCGGCCGTGGGAAAATCCGGAGACGGCCCCCCGTATCTCCGCCGCGGAAAGGGCCAGATACTCGCGGGTGGGCTCGTTCGAAAGGGCCCCTCCGGCGGACCAATCGACCCGAAGGTCGAAGGCCCCGGACCCGAGGCGCCGGAGCGGCGCGGTAACGAATTTCGGATATTCGACCGGAAGTATCTCCGGTCCCCGGGGTCGCACGGACTCGGGGCCGGCGTCGCCGAAAAGCCCCGGGAAAGACCTTTCGAACGAGACCGGCCGCGCCTCCGGCGGACGAACGCAGCGGACGCTACGGGCGCGCGAACTCCGGACCAGCGTTTTTTTTTTTCGATCCGCCGTATCTCGGCCGCGGAAAGGGTCGGAGGGTCGAGGGCGGGCTCGTTCGAAAGGTCCCCTCGGGTAGAGCGACCGACCCCGAGGGCGACGTCCTCGGACTTAAGGCGCCCGAGCAGCGGCCGTGGGAAAATCCGGTGACGGCCCCCCGTATCTCCGCCGCGGAAAGGGCCAGATACTCGCGGGTGGGCTCGTTCGAAAGGGCCCCTCCGGCGGACCAATCGACCCGAAGTTCGAAGGCCCCGGACCCGAGGCGCCGGAGCGGCGCGGTAACGAAATTCGGATATTCGACCGGAAGTATCTCCGGTCCACGGGGTCGCACGGACTCGGGGCCGGCGTCGCCGGAAAGCCCCGGGAAAGACCTTTCGAACGAGACCGGCCGCGCCTCCGGCGGACGAACGCAGCGGACGCTACGGGCGCGCGAACTCCGGACCAGCGTTTTTTTTTTTTCGATCCGCCGTATCTCGGCCGCGGAAAGGGTCGGAGGGTCGAGGGCGGGCTCGTTCGAAAGGTCCCCTCGGGTAGAGCGACCGACCCCGAGGGCGACGTCCTGGGACTTAAGGCGCCCGAGCAGCGGCCGTGGGAAAATCCGGAGACGGCACCCCGTATCTCCGCTGCGGAAAGGGCCAGATACTCGCGGGTGGGCTCGTTCGAAAGGGCCCCTCCGGCGGACCGACCGACCCGAAGGTCGAAGGACCCGGGCCCGAGGCGCCGGAGCGGCGCTGTAACGAAATTCGGATTTTCGACCGGAAGTATCTCCGGTCCCCCAGGCCGACCGAGGCGCACCCTCCCGGCCGCGGACCCGGCGGGTTCCCCCTTCGCGGGGGACGGTAGGGCGAACAGGTGCCATCAGGTATATAGCTAAGTCGATCGGGGTTGACCAACTGTCGGAGAGGCGAAAGCTCCAGAACCTAAGTCGATGGGGTTGACCAACTGCTGGAGAAGTGAAAGCTCCAGAGCCTAAGTCGATTGGGGTTGACCAACTGTCGGAGAGGCGAAAGCTATAGAACCTAAGTCTATGGCAGGAGAAGCGAACGCCCCAGAACCTAAGTCGATGGGGTTGACCAACTGCTGGAGAAGTGAAAGCTCAAGAGCCTAAGTCGTTGGGGTTGACCAACTGCTGGAGAGGCGAAAGCTCCAGAGCCTAAGTCGATTGAGGTTGACCAACTGCTGGAAACGCGAACGCTCCAAAACCTAAGTCGATTGAGGTTGACCAACTGCTGGAAACGCGAACACTCCAAAACCTAAGTCGATTGAGGTTGACCAACTGCTGGAAACTCGAACGCTCCAAAACCTAAGTCGATTGAGGTTGACCAACTGCTGGAAAATCTTTCGGGTTGACCAACGGTTGGAGAAATTTTGGGGTTGACCAACTGTTTGGTTCTCCAGAAGGGCCGGGAGGATGGGGCTTAGTCCGGTGGGGGAGTGCTTAAGAGTGGGATGGCAGGGACCAAACGGTGCGCCGGGTACGAGCTCCAGGGTGTCCGTCGCGGGGTCCAAAGCCGGCCTCGGGTGCACGGTGGTCGGGTTGACGGGGCGATGTTCCCGGGGTCGTATCTCGGCCGGGGAAGGGGGTACGGAGACGTGGGTGGGGTCGTTGGAAAGGGCCCCTCCTGGAGGATGAGGGACCCAAAGGGCTAAGGTCTCGGTCTTAAGGCGCCCGAGCTACGGCCGTTTAAAGGTGCAGCAGTGGAAGTCCGTATCTCCGGCCCCCGGGGTCGCACGGACCCGAGGCTGGCGTCCCCGGAAAGCCCCGAGAGAGACCTTTCGAACGAGACCGGCCGCGCCTCCGGCGGACGAACGCAGCGGACGCTACGGGCGCGCGAACTACGGACGAGCGTTTTTTTTTTTTCGAACCGCCGTATCTCGGCCGCGAAAAGGGTCGGAGGGTCGAGGGCGGGCTCGTTCGAAAGGTCTCCTCGGGTAGAGCAACCGACCCCGAGGGCGACGTCCTCGGACTTAAGGCGCCCGAGCAGCGGCCGTGGGAAAATCCGGAGACGGCCCCCCGTATCTCCGCCGCGGAAAAGGCCAGATACTCGCGGGTGGGCTCGTTCGAAAGGGCCCCTCCGGCGGACCAATCGACCCTAAGGTCGAAGGCCCCGGACCCGAGGGGCCGGAGCGGCGCGGTAACGAAATTCGGATATTCGACCGGAAGTATCTCCGGTCCCCGGGGTCGCACGGACTCGGGGCCGGCGTCGCCGAAAAGCCCCGGGAAAGACCTTTCGAACGAGACTGGCCGCGCCTCCAGCGGACGAACGCAGCGGACGCTACGGGCGCGCGAACTCCGGACCAGCGTTTTTTTTTTTTCGATCCGCCGTATCTCGGCCGCGGAAAGGGTCGGAGGGTCGAGGGCGGGCTCGTTCGAAAGGTCCCCTCGGGTAGAGCGACCGACCCCGAGGGCGACGTCCTCGGACTTAAGGCGCCCGAGCAGCGGCCGTGGGAAAATCCGGTGACGGCCCCCCGTATCTCCGCCGCGGAAAGGGCCAGATACTCGCGGGTGGGCTCGTTCGAAAGGGCCCCTCCGGCGGACCAATCGATCCGAAGTTCGAAGGCCCCGGACCCGAGGCGCCGGAGCGGCGCGGTAACGAAATTCGGATATTCTACCGGAAGTATCTCCGGTCCACGGGGTCGCACGGACTCGGGGCCGGAGTCGCCGGAAAGCCCCGGGAAAGACCTTTCGAACGAGACCGGCCGCGCCTCCGGCGGACGAACGCAGCGGACGCTACGGGCGCGCGAACTCCGGACCAGCGTTTTTTTTTTTTCGATCCGCCGTATCTCGGCCGCGGAAAGGGTCGGAGGGTCGAGGGCGGGCTCGTTCGAAAGGTCCCCTCGGGTAGAGCGACCGACCCCGAGGGCGACGTCCTGGGACTTAAGGCGCCCGAGCAGCGGCCGTGGGAAAATCCGGAGACGGCACCCCGTATCTCCGCTGCGGAAAGGGCCAGATACTCGCGGGTGGGCTCGTTCGAAAGGGCCCCTCCGGCGGACCGACCGACCCGAAGGTCGAAGGACCCGGGCCCGAGGCGCCGGAGCGGCGCTGTAACGAAATTCGGATTTTCGACCGGAAGTATCTCCGGTCCCCCAGGCCGACCGAGGCGCACCCTCCCGGCCGCGGACCCGGCGGGTTCCCCCTTCGCGGGGGACGGTAGGGCGAACAGGTGCCATCAGGTATATAGCTAAGTCGATCGGGGTTGACCAACTGTCGGAGAGGCGAAAGCTCCAGAACCTAAGTCGATGGGGTTGACCAACTGCTGGAGAAGTGAAAGCTCCAGAGCCTAAGTCGATTGGGGTTGACCAACTGTCGGAGAGGCGAAAGCTATAGAACCTAAGTCTATGGCAGGAGAAGCGAACGCCCCAGAACCTAAGTCGATGGGGTTGACCAACTGCTGGAGAAGTGAAAGCTCAAGAGCCTAAGTCGTTGGGGTTGACCAACTGCTGGAGAGGCGAAAGCTCCAGAGCCTAAGTCGATTGAGGTTGACCAACTGCTGGAAACGCGAACGCTCCAAAACCTAAGTCGATTGAGGTTGACCAACTGCTGGAAACGCGAACACTCCAAAACCTAAGTCGATTGAGGTTGACCAACTGCTGGAAACGCGAACGCTCCAAAACCTAAGTCGATTGAGGTTGACCAACTGCTGGAAAATCTTTCGGGTTGACCAACGGTTGGAGAAATTTTGGGGTTGACCAACTGTTTGGTTCTCCAGAAGGGCCGGGAGGATGGGGCTTAGTCCGGTGGGGGAGTGCTTAAGAGTGGGTTGCAGGGACCAAATGGTGCGCCGGGTACGAGCTCCAGGGTGTCCGTCGCGGGGTCCAAAGCCGGCCTCGGGTGCACGGTGGTCGGGTTGACGGGGCGATGTTCCCGGGGTCGTATCTCGGCCGGGGAAGGGGGTACGGAGACGTGGGTGGGGTCGTTGGAAAGGGCCCCTCCTGGAGGATGAGGGACCCAAAGGGCTAAGGTCTCGGTCTTAAGGCGCCCGAGCTACGGCCGTTTAAAGGTGCAGCAGTGGAAGTCCGTATCTCCGGCCCCCGGGGTCGCACGGACCCGAGGCTGGCGTCCCCGGAAAGCCCCGAGAGAGACCTTTCGAACGAGACCGGCCGCGCCTCCGGCGGACGAACGCAGCGGACGCTACGGGCGCGCGAACTACGGACGAGCGTTTTTTTTTTCCGAACCGCCGTATCTCGGCCGCGAAAAGGGTCGGAGGGTCGAGGGCGGGCTCGTTCGAAAGGTCTCCTCGGGTAGAGCAACCGACCCCGAGGGTGACGTCCTCGGACTTAAGGCGCCCGAGCAGCGGCCGTGGGAAAATCCGGAGACGGCCCCCCGTATCTCCGCCGCGGAAAAGGCCAGATACTCGCGGGTGGGCTCGTTCGAAAGGGCCCCTCCGGCGGACCAATCGACCCGAAGGTCGAAGGCCCCGGACCCGAGGGGCCGGAGCGGCGCGGTAATGAAATTCGGATATTCGACCGGAAGTATCTCCGGTCCCCGGGGTCGCACGGACTCGGGGCCGGCGTCGCCGAAAAGCCCCGGGAAAGACCTTTCGAACGAGACCGGCCGCGCCTCCAGCGGACGAACGCAGCGGACGCTACGGGCGCGCGAACTCCCGACCAGCGTTTTTTTTTTCGATCCGCCGTATCTCGGCCGCGGAAAGGGTCGGAGGGTCGAGGGCGGGCTCGTTCGAAAGGTCCCCTCGGGTAGAGCGACCGACCCCGAGGGCGACGTCCTCGGACTTAAGGCGCCCGAGCAGCGGCCGTGGGAAAATCCGGTGACGGCCCCCCGTATCTCCGCCGCGGAAAGGGCCAGATACTCGCGGGTGGGCTCGTTCGAAAGGGCCCCTCCGGCGGACAAATCGACCCGAAGTTCGAAGGCCCCGGACCCGAGGCGCCGGAGCGGCGCGGTAACGAAATTCGGATATTCTACCGAAAGTATCTCCGGTCCACGGGGTCGCACGGACTCGGGGCCGGAGTCGCCGGAAAGCCCCGGGAAAGACCTTTCGAACGAGACCGGCCGCGCCTCCGGCGGACGAACGCAGCGGACGCTACGGGCGCGCGAACTCCGGACCAGCGTTTTTTTTTTTTCGATCCGCCGTATCTCGGCCGCGGAAAGGGTCGGAGGGTCGAGGGCGGGCTCGTTCGAAAGGTCCCCTCGGGTAGAGCGACCGACCCCGAGGGCGACGTCCTGGGACTTAAGGCGCCCGAGCAGCGGCCGTGGGAAAATCCGGAGACGGCACCCCGTATCTCCGCTGCGGAAAGGGCCAGATACTCGCGGGTGGGCTCGTTCGAAAGGGCCCCTCCGGCGGACCGACCGACCCGAAGGTCGAAGGACCCGGGCCCGAGGCGCCGGAGCGGCGCTGTAACGAAATTCGGATTTTCGACCGGAAGTATCTCCGGTCCCCCAGGCCGACCGAGGCGCACCCTCCCGGCCGCGGACCCGGCGGGTTCCCCCTTCGCGGGGGACGGTAGGGCGAACAGGTGCCATCAGGTATATAGCTAAGTCGATCGGGGTTGACCAACTGTCGGAGAGGCGAAAGCTCCAGAACCTAAGTCGATGGGGTTGACCAACTGCTGGAGAAGTGAAAGCTCCAGAGCCTAAGTCGATTGGGGTTGACCAACTGTCGGAGAGGCGATAGCTCTAGAACCTAAGTCTATGGCAGGAGAAGCGAACGCCCCAGAACCTAAGTCGATGGGGTTGACCAACTGCTGGAGAAGTAAAAGCTCAAGAGCCTAAGTCGTTGGGGTTGACCAACTGCTGGAGAGGCGAAAGCTCCAGAGCCTAAGTCGATTGAGGTTGACCAACTGCTGGAAACGCGAACGCTCCAAAACCTAAGTCGATTGAGGTTGACCAACTGCTGGAAACGCGAACACTCCAAAACCTAAGTCGATTGAGGTTGACCAACTGCTGGAAACTCGAACGCTCCAAAACCTAAGTCGATTGAGGTTGACCAACTGCTGGAAAATCTTTCGGGTTGACCAACGGTTGGAGAAATTTTGGGGTTGACCAACTGTTTGGTTCTCCAGAAGGGCCGGGAGGATGGGGCTTAGTCCGGTGGGGGAGTGCTTAAGAGTGGGATGGCAGGGACCAAACGGTGCGCCGGGTACGAGCTCCAGGGTGTCCGTCGCGGGGTCCAAAGCCGGCCTCGGGTGCACGGTGGTCGGGTTGACGGGGCGATGTTCCCGGGGTCGTATCTCGGCCGGGGAAAGGGGTACGGAGACGTGGGTAGGGTCGTTGGAAAGGGCCCCTCCTGGAGGATGAGGGACCCAAAGGGCTAAGGTCTCGGTCTTAAGGCGCCCGAGCTACGGCCGTTTAAAGGTGCAGCGGTGGAAGTCCGTATCTCCGGCCCCCGGGGTCGCACGGACCCGAGGCTGGCGTCCACGGAAAGCCCCGAGAGAGACCTTTCGAACGAGACCGGCCGCGCCTCCGGCGGACGAACGCAGCGGACACTACGGGCAAGCGAACTACGGACGAGCGTTTTTTTTTTTTTTTCGAACCGCCGTATCTCGGCCGCGAAAAGGGTCGGAGGGTCGAGGGCGGGCTCGTTCGAAAGGTCTCCTCGGGTAGAGCGACCGACCTCGAGGGCGACGTCCTCGGACTTAAGGCGCCCGAGCAGCGGCAGTGGGAAAATCCGGAGACGGCCCCCCGTATCTCCGCTGCGGAAGGGGCCAGATACTCCCGGGTGGGCTCGTTCGAAAGGGCCCCTCCGGCGGACCGACCGACCCGAAGTTCGAAGGCCCCGGGCCCGAGGCGCCGGAGCGGCGCGGTAACGAAATTCGGATATTCGACCGGAAGTATCTCCGGTCCACGGGGTCGCACGGACTCGGGGCCGGCGTCGCCGGAAAGCCCCGGGAAAGACCTTTCGAACGAGACCGGCCGCGCCTCCGGCGGACAAACGCAGCGGACGCTACGGGCGCGCGAACTCCGGACCAGCTTTTTTTTTTTCGATCCGCCGTATCTCGGCCGCGGAAAGGGTCGGAGGGTCGAGGGCGGGCTCGTTCGAAAGGTCCCCTCGGGTGGAGCGACCGACCCCGAGGGCGACGTCCTGGGACTTAAGGCGCCCGAGCAGCGGCCGTGGGAATATCCGGAGTCGGCACCCCATATCTCCGCTGCGGAAAGGGCCAGATACTCGCGGGTGGGCTCATTCGAAAGGGCCCCTCCGGCGGACCGACCGACCCGAAGGTCGAAGGACCCGGGCCCGAGGCGGCGGAGCGGCGCTGTAACGAAATTCGGATTTTCGACCGGAAGTATCTCCGGTCCCCCAGGCCGACCGAGGCGCACCCTCCCGGCCGCGGACCCGGCGGGTTCCCCCTTCGCGGGGGACGGTAGGGCGAACAGGTGCCATCAGGTATATAGCTAAGTCGATCGGGGTTGACCAACTGTCGGAGAGGCGAAAGCTCCAGAACCTAAGTCGATGGGGTTGACCAACTGCTGGAGAAGTGAAAGCTCCAGAGCCTAAGTCGATTGGGGTTGACCAACTGTCGGAGAGGCGATAGCTCTAGAACCTAAGTCTATGGCAGGAGAAGCGAACGCCCCAGAACCTAAGTCGATGGGGTTGACCAACTGCTGGAGAAGTAAAAGCTCAAGAGCCTAAGTCGTTGGGGTTGACCAACTGCTGGAGAGGCGAACGCTCCAGAGCCTAAGTCGATTGAGGTTGACCAACTGCTGGAAACGCGAACGCTCCAAAACCTAAGTCGATTGAGGTTGACCAACTGCTGGAAACTCGAACGCTCCAAAACCTAAGTCGATTGAGGTTGACCAACTGCTGGAAAATCTTTCGGGTTGACCAACGGTTGGAGAAATTTTGGGGTTGACCAACTGTTTGGTTCTCCAGAAGGGCCGGGAGGATGGGGCTTAGTCCGGTGGGGGAGTGCTTAAGAGTGGGATGGCAGGGACCAAACGGTGCGCCGGGTACGAGCTCCAGGGTGTCCGTCGTGGGGTCCAAAGCCGGCCTCGGGTGCACGGTGGTCGGGTTGACGGGGCGATGTTCCCGGGGTCGTATCTCGGCCGGGGAAAGGGGTACGGAGACGTGGGTGGGGTCGTTGGAAAGGGCCCCTCCTGGAGGATGAGGGACCCAAAGGGCTAAGGTCTCGGTCTTAAGGCGCCCGAGCTACGGCCGTTTAAAGGTGCAGCGGTGGAAGTCCGTATCTCCGGCCCCCGGGGTCGCACGGACCCGAGGCTGGCGTCCACGGAAAGCCCCGAGAGAGACCTTTCGAACGAGACCGGCCGCGCCTCCGGCGGACGAACGCAGCGGACGCTACGGGCAAGCGAACTACGGACGAGCGTTTTTTTTTTTTTTTTCGAACCGCCGTATCTCGGCCGCGAAAAGGGTCGGAGGGTCGAGGGCGGGCTCGTTCGAAAGGTCTCCTCGGGTAGAGCGACCGACCTCGAGGGCGACGTCCTCGGGCTTAAGGCGCCCGAGCAGCGGCAGTGGGAAAATCCGGAGACGGCCCCCCGTATCTCCGCTGCGGAAGGGGCCAGATACTCCCAGGTGGGCTCGTTCGAAAGGGCCCCTCCGGCGGACCGACCGACCCGAAGTTCGAAGGCCCCGGGCCCGAGGCGCCGGAGCGGCGCGGTAACGAAATTCGGATATTCGACCGGAAGTATCTCCGGTCCACGGGGTCGCACGGACTCGGGGCCGGCGTCGCCGGAAAGCCCCGGGAAAGACCTTTCGAACGAGACCGGCCGCGCCTCCGGCGGACGAACGCAGCGGACGCTACGGGCGCGCGAACTCCGGACCAGCGTTTTTTTTTTTCGATCCGCCGTATCTCGGCCGCGGAAACGGTCGGAGGGTCGAGGGCGGGCTCGTTCGAAAGGTCCCCTCGGGTAGAGCGACCGACCCCGAGGGCGACGTCCTCGGACTTAAGGCGCCCGAGCAGCGGCCGTGGGAAAATCTGGAGAAGGTCCCCCGTATCTCCGCCGCGGAAAGGGCCAGATACTCGTGGGTGGGCTCGTTCGAAAGGGCCCATCCGGCGGACCGACCGACCCGAAGTTCGAAGGCCCCGGGCCCGAGGCGCCGGAGCGGCGCGGTAACGAAATTCGGATATTCGACCGGAAGTATCTCCGGTCCACGGGGTCGCACGGACTCGGGGCCGGCGTCGCCGGAAAGCCCCGGGAAAGACCTTTCGAACGAGACCAGTCACGCCTCCGGCGGACGAACGCAGCGGACGCTACGGGCGAGCAAACTCCGGACGAGCGTTTTTTTTTTTTCGAACCGCTGTATCTCGGCCGCGGAAAGGGTCGGAGGGTCGAGGGCGGGCTCGTTCGAAAGGTCCCCTCGGGTAGAGCGACCGACCCCGAGGGCGACGTCCTCGGACTTAAGGCGCCCGAGCAGCGGGCGTGGGAAAATCCGAAGTCGGCACCCCGTATCTCCGCTGCGGAAAGGGCCAGATACTCGCGGGTGGGCTCGTTCGAAAGGGCCCCTCCGGCGGACCGACCGACCCGAAGGTCGAAGGCCCCGGACCCGAGGCGCCGGAGCGGCGCGGTAACGAATTTCGGATATTCGACCGGAAGTATCTCCGGTCCACGGGGTCGCACGGACTCGGGGCCGGCGTCGCCGGAAAGCCCCGGGAAAGACCTTTCGAACGAGACCGGTCACGCCTCCGGCGGATGAACGCAGCGGACGCTACGGGCGAGCAAACTCCGGACGAGCGTTTTTTTTTTTCGAACCGCCGTATCTCGGCCGCGGAAAGGGTCGGAGGGTCGAGGGTGGGGTCGTTCGAAAGGTCCCCTCGGGTAGAGCGACCGACCCCGAGGGCGACGTCCTCGGACTTAAGGCGCCCGAGCAGCGGCCGTGGGAAAATCCGGAGACGGCCCCCCGTATCTCCGCCGCGGAAAGGGCCAGATACTCGCGGGTGGGCTCGTTCGAAAGCGCCCATCCGGCGGACCAATCGACCCGAAGGTCGAAGGCACCGGGCCCGAGGCGCCGGAGCGGCGCGGTAACGAAATTCGGATATTCGACCGGAAGTATCTCCGGTCCACGGGGTCGCACGGACTCGGGGCCGGCGTCGCCGGAAAGCCCCGGGAAAGACCTTTCGAACGAGACCGGTCACGCCTCCGGCGGACGAACGCAGCGGACGCTACGTTTTTTTTTTTCGAACTGCCGTATCTCGGCCGCGGAAAGGGTCGGAGGGTCGAGGGCGGGCTCGTTCGAAAGGTCCCCTCGGGTAGAGCGACCGACCCCGAGGGCGACGTCCTGGGACTTAAGGCGCCCGAGCAGCGGCCGTGGGAAAATCCGGAGACGGCACCCCGTATCTCCGCTGCGGAAAGGGCCAGATACTCGCGGGTGGGCTCGTTCGAAAGGGCCCCTCCGGCGGACCGACCGACCCGAAGGTCGAAGGACCCGGGCCCGAGGCGCCGGAGCGGCGCTGTAACGAAATTCGGATTTTCGACCGGAAGTATCTCCGGTCCCCCAGGCCGACCGAGGCGCACCCTCCCGGCCGCGGACCCGGCGGGTTCCCCCTTCGCGGGGGACGGTAGGGCGAACAGGTGCCATCAGGTATATAGCTAAGTCGATCGGGGTTGACCAACTGTCGGAGAGGCGAAAGCTCCAGAACCTAAGTCGATGGGGTTGACCAACTGCTGGAGAAGTGAAAGCTCCAGAGCCTAAGTCGATTGGGGTTGACCAACTGTCGGAGAGGCGAAAGCTATAGAACCTAAGTCTATGGCAGGAGAAGCGAACGCCCCAGAACCTAAGTCGATGGGGTTGACCAACTGCTGGAGAAGTGAAAGCTCAAGAGCCTAAGTCGTTGGGGTTGACCAACTGCTGGAGAGGCGAAAGCTCCAGAGCCTAAGTCGATTGAGGTTGACCAACTGCTGGAAACGCGAACGCTCCAAAACCTAAGTCGATTGAGGTTGACCAACTGCTGGAAACGCGAACACTCCAAAACCTAAGTCGATTGAGGTTGACCAACTGCTGGAAACTCGAACGCTCCAAAACCTAAGTCGATTGAGGTTGACCAACTGCTGGAAAATCTTTCGGGTTGACCAACGGTTGGAGAAATTTTGGGGTTGACCAACTGTTTGGTTCTCCAGAAGGGCCGGGAGGATGGGGCTTAGTCCGGTGGGGGAGTGCTTAAGAGTGGGATGGCAGGGACTAAACGGTGCGCCGGGTACGAGCTCCAGGGTGTCCGTCGCGGGGTCCAAAGCCGGCCTCGGGTGCACGGTGGTCGGGTTGACGGGGCGATGTTCCCGGGGTCGTATCTCGGCCGGGGAAGGGGGTACGGAGACGTGGGTGGGGTCGTTGGAAAGGGCCCCTCCTGGAGGATGAGGGACCCAAAGGGCTAAGGTCTCGGTCTTAAGGCGCCCGAGCTACGGCCGTTTAAAGGTGCAGCGGTGGAAGTCCGTATCTCCGGCCCCCGGGGTCGCACGGACCCGAGGCTGGCGTCCACGGAAAGCCCCGAGAGAGACCTTTCGAACGAGACCGGCCGCGCCTCCGGCGGACGAACGCAGCGGACGCTACGGGCGCGCGAACTACGGACGAGCGTTTTTTTTTTTTCGAACCGCCGTATCTCGGCCGCGAAAAGGGTCGGAGGGTCGAGGGCGGGCTCGTTCGAAAGGTCTCCTCGGGTAGAGCAACCGACCCCGAGGGCGACGTCCTCGGACTTAAGGCGCCCGAGCAGCGGCAGTGGGAAAATCCGGAGACGGCCCCCTGTATCTCCGCTGCGGAAGGGGCCAGATACTCCCGGGTGGGCTCGTTCGAAAGGGCCCCTACGGCGGACCGACCGACCCGAAGTTCGAAGGCCCCGGGCCCGAGGCGCCCGAGATACGGCCGTTCGAAATTTTCCTAAATTCGACCGGAAGTATCTCCGGTCCCCGGGGTCGCACGGACTCGGGGCCGGCGTCGCCGAAAAGCCCCAGGAAAGACCTTTCGAACGAGACCGGCCGCGCCTCCAGCGGACGAACGCAGCGGACGCTACGAGCGCGCGAACTCCGGACCAGCGTTTTTTTTTTTCGATCCGCCGTATCTCGGCCGCGGAAAGGGTCGGAGGGTCGAGGGCGGGCTCGTTCGAAAGGTCCCCTCGGGTAGAGCGACCGACCCCGAGGGCGACGTCCTCGGACTTAAGGCGCCCGAGCAGCGGCCGTGGGAAAATCCGGTGACGGCCCCCCGTATCTCCGCCGCGGAAAGGGCCAGATACTCGCGGGTGGGCTCGTTCGAAAGGGACCCTCCGGCGGACCACTCGACCCGAAGTTCGAAGGCCCCGGACCCGAGGCGCCGGAGCGGCGCGGTAACGAAATTCGGATATTCGACCGAAAGTATCTCCGGTCCACGGGGTCGCACGGACTCGGGGCCGGCGTCGCCGGAAAGCCCCGGGAAAGACCTTTCGAACGAGACCAGTCACGCCTCCGGCGGACGAACGCAGCGGACGCTACGGGCGAGCAAACTCCGGACGAGCGTTTTTTTTTTTCGAACCGCCGTATCTCGGCCGCGGAAAGGGTCGGAGGGTCGAGGGCGGGCTCGTTCGAAAGGTCCCCTCGGGTAGAGCGACCGACCCCGAGGGCGACGTCCTGGGACTTAAGGCGCCCGAGCAGCGGCCGTGGGAAAATCCGGAGACGGCACCCCGTATCTCCGCTGCGGAAAGGGCCAGATACTCGCGGGTGGGCTCGTTCGAAAGGGCCCCTCCGGCGGACCGACCGACCCGAAGGTCGAAGGACCCGGGCCCGAGGCGCCGGAGCGGCGCTGTAACGAAATTCGGAGTTTCGACCGGAAGTATCACCGGTCCCCCAGGCCGACCGAGGCGCACCCTCCCGGCCGCGGACCCGGCGGGTTCCCCCTTCGCGGGGGACGGTAGGGCGAACAGGTGCCATCAGGTATATAGCTAAGTCGATCGGGGTTGACCAACTGTCGGAGAGGCGAAAGCTCCAGAACCTAAGTCGATGGGGTTGACCAACTGCTGGAGAAGTGAAAGCTCCAGAGCCTAAGTCGATTGGGGTTGACCAACTGTCGGAGAGGCGAAAGCTATAGAACCTAAGTCTATGGCAGGAGAAGCGAACGCCCCAGAACCTAAGTCGATGGGGTTGACCAACTGCTGGAGAAGTGAAAGCTCAAGAGCCTAAGTCGTTGGGGTTGACCAACTGCTGGAGAGGCGAAAGCTCCAGAGCCTAAGTCGATTGAGGTTGACCAACTGCTGGAAACGCGAACGCTCCAAAACCTAAGTCGATTGAGGTTGACCAACTGCTGGAAACGCGAACACTCCAAAACCTAAGTCGATTGAGGTTGACCAACTGCTGGAAAATCTTTCGGGTTGACCAACGGTTGGAGAAATTTTGGGGTTGACCAACTGTTTGGTTCTCCAGAAGGGCCGGGAGGATGGGGCTTAGTCCGGTGGGGGAGTGCTTAAGAGTGGGATGGCAGGGACCAAACGGTGCGCCGGGTACGAGCTCCAGGGTGTCCGTCGCGGGGTCCAAAGCCGGCCTCGGGTGCACGGTGGTCGGGTTGACGGGGCGATGTTCCCGGGGTCGTATCTCGGCCGGGGAAGGGGGTACGGAGACGTGGGTGGGGTCGTTGGAAAGGGCCCCTCCTGGAGGATGAGGGACCCAAAGGGCTAAGGTCTCGGTCTTAAGGCGCCCGAGCTACGGCCGTTTAAAGGTGCAGCAGTGGAAGTCCGTATCTCCGGCCCCCGGGGTCGCACGGACCCGAGGCTGGCGTCCCCGGAAAGCCCCGAGAGAGACCTTTCGAACGAGACCGGCCGCGCCTCCGGCGGACGAACGCAGCGGACGCTACGGGCGCGCGAACTACGGACGAGCGTTTTTTTTTTTTCGAACCGCCGTATCTCGGCCGCGAAAAGGGTCGGAGGGTCGAGGGCGGGCTCGTTCGAAAGGTCTCCTCGGGTAGAGCAACCGACCCCGAGGGCGACGTCCTCGGACTTAAGGCGCCCGAGCAGCGGCCGTGGGAAAATCCGGAGACGGCCCCCCGTATCTCCGCCGCGGAAAAGGCCAGATACTCGCGGGTGGGCTCGTTCGAAAGGGCCCCTCCGGCGGACCAATCGACCCGAAGGTCGAAGGCCCCGGACCCGAGGGGCCGGAGCGGCGCGGTAATGAAATTCGGATATTCGACCGGAAGTATCTCCGGTCCCCGGGGTCGCACGGACTCGGGGCCGGCGTCGCCGAAAAGCCCCGGGAAAGACCTTTCGAACGAGACCGGCCGCGCCTCCAGCGGACGAACGCAGCGGACGCTACGGGCGCGCGAACTCCCGACCAGCGTTTTTTTTTTCGATCCGCCGTATCTCGGCCGCGGAAAGGGTCGGAGGGTCGAGGGCGGGCTCGTTCGAAAGGTCCCCTCGGGTAGAGCGACCGACCCCGAGGGCGACGTCCTCGGACTTAAGGCGCCCGAGCAGCGGCCGTGGGAAAATCCGGTGACGGCCCCCCGTATCTCCGCCGCGGAAAGGGCCAGATACTCGCGGGTGGGCTCGTTCGAAAGGGCCCCTCCGGCGGACCAATCGACCCGAAGTTCGAAGGCCCCGGACCCGAGGCGCCGGAGCGGCGCGGTAACGAAATTCGGATATTCTACCGGAAGTATCTCCGGTCCACGGGGTCGCACGGACTCGGGGCCGGAGTCGCCGGAAAGCCCCGGGAAAGACCTTTCGAACGAGACCGGCCGCGCCTCCGGCGGACGAACGCAGCGGACGCTACGGGCGCGCGAACTCCGGACCAGCGTTTTTTTTTTTTCGATCCGCCGTATCTCGGCCGCGGAAAGGGTCGGAGGGTCGAGGGCGGGCTCGTTCGAAAGGTCCCCTCGGGTAGAGCGACCGACCCCGAGGGCGACGTCCTGGGACTTAAGGCGCCCGAGCAGCGGCCGTGGGAAAATCCGGAGACGGCACCCCGTATCTCCGCTGCGGAAAGGGCCAGATACTCGCGGGTGGGCTCGTTCGAAAGGGCCCCTCCGGCGGACCGACCGACCCGAAGGTCGAAGGACCCGGGCCCGAGGCGCCGGAGCGGCGCTGTAACGAAATTCGGATTTTCGACCGGAAGTATCTCCGGTCCCCCAGGCCGACCGAGGCGCACCCTCCCGGCCGCGGACCCGGCGGGTTCCCCCTTCGCGGGGGACGGTAGGGCGAACAGGTGCCATCAGGTATATAGCTAAGTCGATCGGGGTTGACCAACTGTCGGAGAGGCGAAAGCTCCAGAACCTAAGTCGATGGGGTTGACCAACTGCTGGAGAAGTGAAAGCTCCAGAGCCTAAGTCGATTGGGGTTGACCAACTGTCGGAGAGGCGATAGCTCTAGAACCTAAGTCTATGGCAGGAGAAGCGAACGCCCCAGAACCTAAGTCGATGGGGTTGACCAACTGCTGGAGAAGTAAAAGCTCAAGAGCCTAAGTCGTTGGGGTTGACCAACTGCTGGAGAGGCGAAAGCTCCAGAGCCTAAGTCGATTGAGGTTGACCAACTGCTGGAAACGCGAACGCTCCAAAACCTAAGTCGATTGAGGTTGACCAACTGCTGGAAACGCGAACACTCCAAAACCTAAGTCGATTGAGGTTGACCAACTGCTGGAAAATCTTTCGGGTTGACCAACGGTTGGAGAAATTTTGGGGTTGACCAACTGTTTGGTTCTCCAGAAGGGCCGGGAGGATGGGGCTTAGTCCGGTGGGGGAGTGCTTAAGAGTGGGATGGCAGGGACCAAACGGTGCGCCGGGTACGAGCTCCAGGGTGTCCGTCGCGGGGTCCAAAGCCGTCCTCGGGTGCACGGTGGTCGGGTTGACGGGGCGATGTTCCCGGGGTCGTATCTCGGCCGGGGAAAGGGGTACGGAGACGTGGGTGGGGTCGTTGGAAAGGGCCCCTCCTGGAGGATGAGGGACCCAAAGGGCTAAGGTCTCGGTCTTAAGGCGCCCGAGCTACGGCCGTTTAAAGGTGCAGCGGTGGAAGTCCGTATCTCCGGCCCCCGGGGTCGCACGGACCCGAGGCTGGCGTCCACGGAAAGCCCCGAGAGAGACCTTTCGAACGAGACCGGCCGCGCCTCCGGCGGACGAACGCAGCGGACGCTACGGGCAAGCGAACTACGGACGAGCGTTTTTTTTTTTTTTCGAACCGCCGTATCTCGGCCGCGAAAAGGGTCGGAGGGTCGAGGGCGGGCTCGTTCGAAAGGTCTCCTCGGGTAGAGCGACCGACCTCGAGGGCGACGTCCTCGGACTTAAGGCGCCCGAGCAGCGGCAGTGGGAAAATCCGGAGACGGCCCCCCGTATCTCCGCTGCGGAAGGGGCCAGATACTCCCGGGTGGGCTCGTTCGAAAGGGCCCCTCCGGCGGACCGACCGACCCGAAGTTCGAAGGCCCCGGGCCCGAGGCGCCGGAGCGGCGCGGTAACGAAATTCGGATATTCGACCGGAAGTATCTCCGGTCCACGGGGTCGCACGGACTCGGGGCCGGCGTCGCCGGAAAGCCCCGGGAAAGACCTTTCGAACGAGACCGGCCGCGCCTCCGGCGGACAAACGCAGCGGACGCTACGGGCGCGCGAACTCCGGACCAGCTTTTTTTTTTTCGATCCGCCGTATCTCGGCCGCGGAAAGGGTCGGAGGGTCGAGGGCGGGCTCGTTCGAAAGGTCCCCTCGGGTAGAGCGACCGACCCCGAGGGCGACGTCCTGGGACTTAAGGCGCCCGAGCAGCGGCCGTGGGAATATCCGGAGTCGGCACCCCATATCTCCGCTGCGGAAAGGGCCAGATACTCGCGGGTGGGCTCGTTCGAAAGGGCCCCTCCGGCGGACCGACCGACCCGAAGGTCGAAGGACCCGGGCCCGAGGCGCCGGAGCGGCGCTGTAACGAAATTCGGATTTTCGACCGGAAGTATCTCCGGTCCCCCAGGCCGACCGAGGCGCACCCTCCCGGCCGCGGACCCGGCGGGTTCCCCCTTCGCGGGGGACGGTAGGGCGAACAGGTGCCATCAGGTATATAGCTAAGTCGATCGGGGTTGACCAACTGTCGGAGAGGCGAAAGCTCCAGAACCTAAGTCGATGGGGTTGACCAACTGCTGGAGAAGTGAAAGCTCCAGAGCCTAAGTCGATTGGGGTTGACCAACTGTCGGAGAGGCGATAGCTCTAGAACCTAAGTCTATGGCAGGAGAAGCGAACGCCCCAGAACCTAAGTCGATGGGGTTGACCAACTGCTGGAGAAGTAAAAGCTCAAGAGCCTAAGTCGTTGGGGTTGACCAACTGCTGGAGAGGCGAAAGCTCCAGAGCCTAAGTCGATTGAGGTTGACCAACTGCTGGAAACGCGAACGCTCCAAAACCTAAGTCGATTGAGGTTGACCAACTGCTGGAAACGCGAACACTCCAAAACCTAAGTCGATTGAGGTTGACCAACTGCTGGAAACTCGAACGCTCCAAAACCTAAGTCGATTGAGGTTGACCAACTGCTGGAAAATCTTTCGGGTTGACCAACGGTTGGAGAAATTTTGGGGTTGACCAACTGTTTGGTTCTCCAGAAGGGCCGGGAGGATGGGGCTTAGTTCGGTGGGGGAGTGCTTAAGAGTGGGATGGCAGGGACCAAACGGTGCGCCGGGTACGAGCTCCAGGGTGTCCGTCGCGGGGTCCAAAGCCGGCCTCGGGTGCACGGTGGTCGGGTTGACGGGGCGATGTTCCCGGGGTCGTATCTCGGCCGGGGAAAGGGGTACGGAGACGTGGGTGGGGTCGTTGGAAAGGGCCCCTCCTGGAGGATGAGGGACCCAAAGGGCTAAGGTCTCGGTCTTAAGGCGCCCGAGCTACGGCCGTTTAAAGGTGCAGCGGTGGAAGTCCGTATCTCCGGCCCCCGGGGTCGCACGGACCCGAGGCTGGCGTCCACGGAAAGCCCCGAGAGAGACCTTTCGAACGAGACCGGCCGCGCCTCCGGCGGACGAACGCAGCGGACGCTACGGGCGCGCGAACTACGGACGAGCGTTTTTTTTTTTCGAACCGCCGTATCTCGGCCGCGAAAAGGGTCGGAGGGTCGAGGGCGGGCTCATTCGAAAGGTCTCCTCGGGTAGAGCGACCGACCCCGAGGGCGACGTCCTCGGACTTAAGGCGCCCGAGCAGCGGCAGTGGGAAAATCCGGAGACGGCCCCCTGTATCTCCGCTGCGGAAGGGGCCAGATACTCCCGGGTGGGCTCGATCGAAAGGGCCCCTCCGGCGGACCGACCGACCCGAAGTTCGAAGGCCCCGGGCCCGAGGCGTTCGAGATACGGCCGTTCGAAGTTTTCCGAAATTCGACCGGAAGTATCTCCGGTCCCCGGGGTCGCACGGACTCGGGGCCGGCGTCGCCGAAAAGCCCCGGGAAAGACCTTTTGAACGAGACCGGCCGCGCCTCCTGCGGACAAACGCAGCGGACGCTACGGGCGCGCAAACTCCGGACCAGCGGTTTTTTTTTTTCGATCCGCCGTATCTCGGCCGCGGAAAGGGTCGGAGGGTCGAGGGCGGGCTCGATCGAAAGGTCCCCTCGGGTAGAGCGACCGACCCCGAGGGCGACGTCCTCGGACTTAAGGCGCCCGAGCAGCGGCCGTGGGAAAATCCGGTGACGGCCCCCCGTATCTCGGGCGCGGAAAGAGCCAGATACTCGCGGGTGGGCTCGTTCGAAAGGGCCCCTCAGGCGGACCAAACGACCCGAAGTTCGAAGGCCCCGGACCCGAGGCGCCGGAGCGGCGCGGTAACGAAATTCGGATATTCGACCGGAAGTATCTCCGGTCCACGGGGTCGCACGGACTCGGGCCCGGCGTCGCCGGAAAGCCCCGGGAAAGACCTTTTGAACGAGACCGGCCGCGCCTCCGGCGGACGAACGCAGCGGACGCTACGGGCGCGCGAACTCCGGACCAGCGTTTTTTTTTTTTTCGATCCGCCGTATCTCGGCCGCGGAAAGGGTCGGAGGGTCGAGGGCGGGCTCGTTCGAAAGGTCCCCTCGGGTAGAGCGACCGACCCCGAGGGCGACGTCCTCGGACTTAAGGCGCCCGAGCAGCGGCCGTGGGAAAATCCGGAGACGGCCCCCCGTATCTCCGCCGCGGAAAGGGCCAGATACTCGCGGGTGGGCTCGTTCGAAAGGGCCCATCCGGCAGACCAATCGACCCGAAGGTCGAAGGCACCGGGCCCGAGGCGCCGGAGCGGCGCGGTAACGAAATTCGGATATTCGACCGGAAGTATCTCCGGTCCACGGGGTCGCACGGACTCGGGGCCGGCGTCGCCGGAAAGCCCCGGGAAAGACCTTTCGAACGAGACCGGTCACGCCTCCGGCGGACGAACGCAGCGGACGCTACGGGCGAGCAAACTCCGGACGAACGTTTTTTTTTCGAACCGCCGTATCTCGGCCGCGGAAAGGGTCGGAGGGTCGAGGGCGGGCTCGTTCGAAAGGTCCCCTCGGGTAGAGCGATCGACCCCGAGGGCGACGTCCTGGGACTTAAGGCGCCCGAGCAGCGGCCGTGGGAAAATCCGGAGTCGGCACCCCGTATCTCCGCTGCGGAAAGGGCCAGATACTCGCGGGTGGGCTCGTTCGAAAGGGCCCCTCCGGCGGACCGACCGACCCGAAGGTCGAAGGCCCCGGACCCGAGGCGCCGGACCGGCGCTGTAACGAAATTCGGATATTCGACCGGAAGTATCTCCGGTCCACGGGGTCGCACGGACTCGGGGCCGGCGTCGCCGGAAAGCCCCGGGAAAGACCTTTCGAACGAGACCGGCCGCGCCTCCGGCGGACGAACGCAGCGGACGCTACGGGCGAGCAAACTCCGGACGAGCGTTTTTTTTTTTTTCGAACCGCCGTATCTCGGCCGCGGAAAGGGTCGGAGGGTCGAGGGCGGGCTCGTTCGAAAGGTCCCCTCGGGTAGAGCGACCGACCCCGAGGGCGACGTCCTGGGACTTAAGGCGCCCGAGCAGCGGCCGTGGGAAAATCCGGAGACGGCCCCCCGTATCTCCGCCGCGGAAAAGGCCAGATACTCGCAGGTGGGCTCGTTCGAAAGGGCCCCTCCGGCGGACCAATCGACCCGAAGGTCGAAGGCCCCGGACCCGAGGCGCCGGAGCGGCGCGGTAACGAAATTCGGATATTCGACCGGAAGTATCTCCGGTCCACGGGGTCGCACGGACTCGGGGCCGGCGTCGCCGGAAAGCCCCGGGAAAGACCTTTCGAACGAGACCGGTCAAACCTCCGGCGGACGAACGCAGCGGACGCTACGGGCGAGCAAACTCCGGACGAGCGTTTTTTTTTTTTTCGAACCGCCGTATTTCGGCCGCGGTAAGGGTCGGAGGGTCGAGGGCGGGCTCGTTCGAAAGGTCCCCTCGGGTAGAGCGACCGACCCCGAGGGCGACGTCCTGGGACTTAAGGCGCCCGAGCAGCGGCCGTGGGAAAATCCGGAGACGGCACCCCGTATCTCCGCTGCGGAAAGGGCCAGATACTCGCGGGTGGGCTCGTTCGAAAGGGCCCCTCCGGCGGACCGACCGACCTGAAGGTCGAAGGACCCGGGCCCGAGGCGCCGGAGCGGCGCTGTAACGAAATTCGGATTTTCGACCGGAAGTATCTCCGGTCCCCCAGGCCGACCGAGGCGCACCCTCCCGGCCGCGGACCCGGCGGGTTCCCCCTTCGCGGGGGACGGTAGGGCGAACAGGTGCCATCAGGTATATAGCTAAGTCGATCGGGGTTGACCAACTGTCGGAGAGGCGAAAGCTCCAGAACCTAAGTCGATGGGGTTGACCAACTGCTGGAGAAGTGAAAGCTCCAGAGCCTAAGTCGATTGGGGTTGACCAACTGTCGGAGAGGCGATAGCTCTAGAACCTAAGTCTATGGCAGGAGAAGCGAACGCCCCAGAACCTAAGTCGATGGGGTTGACCAACTGCTGGAGAAGTAAAAGCTCAAGAGCCTAAGTTGTTGGGGTTGACCAACTGCTGGAGAGGCGAAAGCTCCAGAGCCTAAGTCGATTGAGGTTGACCAACTGCTGGAAACGCGAACGCTCCAAAACCTAAGTCGATTGAGGTTGACCAACTGCTGGAAACGCGAACACTCCAAAACCTAAGTCGATTGAGGTTGACCAACTGCTGGAAACTCGAACGCTCCAAAACCTAAGTCGATTGAGGTTGACCAACTGCTGGAAAATCTTTCGGGTTGACCAACGGTTGGAGAAATTTTGGGGTTGACCAACTGTTTGGTTCTCCAGAAGGGCCGGGAGGATGGGGCTTAGTTCGGTGGGGGAGTGCTTAAGAGTGGGATGGCAGGGACCAAACGGTGCGCCGGGTACGAGCTCCAGGGTGTCCGTCGCGGGGTCCAAAGCCGGCCTCGGGTGCACGGTGGTCGGGTTGACGGGGCGATGTTCCCGGGGTCGTATCTCGGCCGGGGAAAGGGGTACGGAGACGTGGGTGGGGTCGTTGGAAAGGGCCCCTCCTGGAGGATGAGGGACCCAAAGGGCTAAGGTCTCGGTCTTAAGGCGCCCGAGCTACGGCCGTTTAAAGGTGCAGCGGTGGAAGTCCGTATCTCCGGCCCCCGGGGTCGCACGGACCCGAGGCTGGCGTCCACGGAAAGCCCCGAGAGAGACCTTTCGAACGAGACCGGCCGCGCCTCCGGCGGACGAACGCAGCGGACGCTACGGGCGCGCGAACTACGGACGAGCGTTTTTTTTTTTTCGAACCGCCGTATCTCGGTTGCGAAAAGGGTCGGAGGGTCGAGGGCGGGCTCATTCGAAAGGTCTCCTCGGGTAGAGCGACCGACCCCGAGGGCGACGTCCTCGGACTTAAGGCGCCCGAGCAGCGGCAGTGGGAAAATCCGGAGACGGCCCCCTGTATCTCCGCTGCGGAAGGGGCCAGATACTCCCGGGTGGGCTCGATCGAAAGGGCCCCTCCGGCGGACCGACCGACCCGAAGTTCGAAGGCCCCGGGCCCGAGGCGTTCGAGATACGGCCGTTCGAAGTTTTCCGAAATTCGACCGGAAGTATCTCCGGTCCCCGGGGTCGCACGGACTCGGGGCCGGCGTCGCCGAAAAGCCCCGGGAAAGACCTTTTGAACGAGACCGGCCGCGCCTCCTGCGGACAAACGCAGCGGACGCTACGGGCGCGCAAACTCCGGACCAGCGGTTTTTTTTTTTCGATCCGCCGTATCTCGGCCGCGGAAAGGGTCGGAGGGTCGAGGGCGGGCTCGATCGAAAGGTCCCCTCGGGTAGAGCGACCGACCCCGAGGGCGACGTCCTCGGACTTAAGGCGCCCGAGCAGCGGCCGTGGGAAAATCCGGTGACGGCCCACCGTATCTCGGGCGCGGAAAGAGCCAGATACTCGCGGGTGGGCTCGTTCGAAAGGGCCCCTCAGGCGGACCAATCGACCCGAAGTTCGAAGGCCCCGGACCCGAGGCGCCGGAGCGGCGCGGTAACGAAATTCGGATATTCGACCGGAAGTATCTCCGGTCCACGGGGTCGCACGGACTCGGGCCCGGCGTCGCCGGAAAGCCCCGGGAAAGACCTTTTGAACGAGACCGGCCGCGCCTCCGGCGGACGAACGCAGCGGACGCTACGGGCGCGCGAACTCCGGACCAGCGTTTTTTTTTTTCGATCCGCCGTATCTCGGCCGCGGAAAGGGTCGGAGGGCGGGCTCGTTCGAAAGGTCCCCTCGGGTAGAGCGACCGACCCCGAGGGCGACGTCCTCGGACTTAAGGCGCCCGAGCAGCGGCCGTGGGAAAATCCGGAGACGGCCCCCCGTATCTCCGCCGCGGAAAGGGCCAGATACTCGCGGGTGGGCTCGTTCGAAAGGGCCCATCCGGCAGACCAATCGACCCGAAGGTCGAAGGCACCGGGCCCGAGGCGCCGGAGCGGCGCGGTAACGAAATTCGGATATTCGACCGGAAGTATCTCCGGTCCACGGGGTCGCACGGACTCGGGGCCGGCGTCGCCGGAAAGCCCCGGGAAAGACCTTTCGAACGAGACCGGTCACGCCTCCGGCGGACGAACGCAGCGGACGCTACGGGCGAGCAAACTCCGGACGAACGTTTTTTTTCGAACCGCCGTATCTCGGCCGCGGAAAGGGTCGGAGGGTCGAGGGCGGGCTCGTTCGAAAGGTCCCCTCGGGTAGAGCGATCGACCCCGAGGGCGACGTCCTGGGACTTAAGGCGCCCGAGCAGCGGCCGTGGGAAAATCCGGAGTCGGCACCCCGTATCTCCGCTGCGGAACGGGCCAGATACTCGCGGGTGGGCTCGTTCGAAAGGGCCCCTCCGGCGGACCGACCGACCCGAAGGTCGAAGGCCCCGGACCCGAGGCGCCGGACCGGCGCTGTAACGAAATTCGGATATTCGACCGGAAGTATCTCCGGTCCCCCAGGCCGACCGAGGCGCACCCTCCCGGCCGCGGACCCGGCGGGTTCCCCCTTCGCGGGGGACGGTAGGGCGAACAGGTGCCATCAGGTATATAGCTAAGTCGATCGGGGTTGACCAACTGTCGGAGAGGCGAAAGCTCCAGAACCTAAGTCGATGGGGTTGACCAACTGCTGGAGAAGTGAAAGCTCCAGAGCCTAAGTCGATTGGGGTTGACCAACTGTCGGAGAGGCGATAGCTCTAGAACCTAAGTCTATGGCAGGAGAAGCGAACGCCCCAGAACCTAAGTCGATGGGGTTGACCAACTGCTGGAGAAGTAAAAGCTCAAGAGCCTAAGTCGTTGGGGTTGACCAACTGCTGGAGAGGCGAAAGCTCCAGAGCCTAAGTCGATTGAGGTTGACCAACTGCTGGAAACGCGAACGCTCCAAAACCTAAGTCGATTGAGGTTGACCAACTGCTGGAAACGCGAACACTCCAAAACCTAAGTCGATTGAGGTTGACCAACTGCTGGAAACTCGAACGCTCCAAAACCTAAGTCGATTGAGGTTGACCAACTGCTGGAAAATCTTTCGGGTTGACCAACGGTTGGAGAAATTTTGGGGTTGACCAACTGTTTGGTTCTCCAGAAGGGCCGGGAGGATGGGGCTTAGTTCGGTGGGGGAGTGCTTAAGAGTGGGATGGCAGGGACCAAACGGTGCGCCGGGTACGAGCTCCAGGGTGTCCGTCGCGGGGTCCAAAGCCGGCCTCGGGTGCACGGTGGTCGGGTTGACGGGGCGATGTTCCCGGGGTCGTATCTCGGCCGGGGAAAGGGGTACGGAGACGTGGGTGGGGTCGTTGGAAAGGGCCCCTCCTGGAGGATGAGGGACCCAAAGGGCTAAGGTCTCGGTCTTAAGGCGCCCGAGCTACGGCCGTTTAAAGGTGCAGCGGTGGAAGTCCGTATCTCCGGCCCCCGGGGTCGCACGGACCCGAGGCTGGCGTCCACGGAAAGCCCCGAGAGAGACCTTTCGAACGAGACCGGCCGCGCCTCCGGCGGACGAACGCAGCGGACGCTACGGGCGCGCGAACTACGGACGAGCGTTTTTTTTTTTCGAACCGCCGTATCTCGGCCGCGAAAAGGGTCGGAGGGTCGAGGGCGGGCTCATTCGAAAGGTCTCCTCGGGTAGAGCGACCGACCCCGAGGGCGACGTCCTCGGACTTAAGGCGCCCGAGCAGCGGCAGTGGGAAAATCCGGAGACGGCCCCCTGTATCTCCGCTGCGGAAGGGGCCAGATACTCCCGGGTGGGCTCGATCGAAAGGGCCCCTCCGGCGGACCGACCGACCCGAAGTTCGAAGGCCCCGGGCCCGAGGCGTTCGAGATACGGCCGTTCGAAGTTTTCCGAAATTCGACCGGAAGTATCTCCGGTCCCCGGGGTCGCACGGACTCGGGGCCGGCGTCGCCGAAAAGCCCCGGGAAAGACCTTTTGAACGAGACCGGCCGCGCCTCCTGCGGACAAACGCAGCGGACGCTACGGGCGCGCAAACTCCGGACCAGCGGTTTTTTTTTTCGATCCGCCATATCTCGGCCGCGGAAAGGGTCGGAGGGTCGAGGGCGGGCTCGATCGAAAGGTCCCCTCGGGTAGAGCGACCGACCCCGAGGGCGACGTCCTCGGACTTAAGGCGCCCGAGCAGCGGCCGTGGGAAAATCCGGTGACGGCCCCCCGTATCTCGGGCGCGGAAAGAGCCAGATACTCGCGGGTGGGCTCGTTCGAAAGGGCCCCTCAGGCGGACCAATCGACCCGAAGTTCGAAGGCCCCGGACCCGAGGCGCCGGAGCGGCGCGGTAACGAAATTCGGATATTCGACCGGAAGTATCTCCGGTCCACGGGGTCGCACGGACTCGGGCCCGGCGTCGCCGGAAAGCCCCGGGAAAGACCTTTTGAACGAGACCGGCCGCGCCTCCGGCGGACGAACGCAGCGGACGCTACGGGCGCGCGAACTCCGGACCAGCGTTTTTTTTTTTCGATCCGCCGTATCTCGGCCGCGGAAAGGGTCGGAGGGTCGAGGGCGGGCTCGTTCGAAAGGTCCCCTCGGGTAGAGCGACCGACCCCGAGGGCGACGTCCTCGGACTTAAGGCGCCCGAGCAGCGGCCGTGGGAAAATCCGGAGACGGCCCCCCGTATCTCCGCCGCGGAAAGGGCCAGATACTCGCGGGTGGGCTCGTTCGAAAGGGCCCATCCGGCAGACCAATCGACCCGAAGGTCAAAGGCACCGGGCCCGAGGCGCCGGAGCGGCGCGGTAACGAAATTCGGATATTCGACCGGAAGTATCTCCGGTCCACGGGGTCGCACGGACTCGGGGCCGGCGTCGCCGGAAAGCCCCGGGAAAGACCTTTCGAACGAGACCGGTCACGCCTCCGGCGGACGAACGCAGCGGACGCTACGGGCGAGCAAACTCCGGACGAACGTTTTTTTTTCGAACCGCCGTATCTCGGCCGCGGAAAGGGTCGGAGGGTCGAGGGCGGGCTCGTTCGAAAGGTCCCCTCGGGTAGAGCGATCGACCCCGAGGGCGACGTCCTGGGACTTAAGGCGCCCGAGCAGCGGCCGTGGGAAAATCCGGAGTCGGCACCCCGTATCTCCGCTGCGGAAAGGGCCAGATACTCGCGGGTGGGCTCGTTCGAAAGGGCCCCTCCAGCGGACCGACCGACCCGAAGGTCGAAGGCCCCGGACCCGAGGCGCCGGACCGGCGCTGTAACGAAATTCGGATATTCGACCGGAAGTATCTCCGGTCCACGGGGTCGCACGGACTCGGGGCCGGCGTCGCCGGAAAGCCCCGGGAAAGACCTTTCGAACGAGACCGGCCGCGCCTCCGGCGGACGAACGCAGCGGACGCTACGGGCGAGCAAACTCCGGACGAGCGTTTTTTTTTTTTCGAACCGCCGTATCTCGGCCGCGGAAAGGGTCGGAGGGTCGAGGGCGGGCTCGTTCGAAAGGTCCCCTCGGGTAGAGCGACCGACCCCGAGGGCGACGTCCTGGGACTTAAGGCGCCCGAGCAGCGGCCGTGGGAAAATCCGGAGACGGCCCCCCGTATCTCCGCCGCGGAAAAGGCCAGATACTCGCAGGTGGGCTCGTTCGAAAGGGCCCCTCCGGCGGACCAATCGACCCGAAGGTCGAAGGCCCCGGACCCGAGGCGCCGGAGCGGCGCGGTAACGAAATTCGGATATTCGACCGGAAGTATCTCCGGTCCACGGGGTCGCACGGACTCGGGGCCGGCGTCGCCGGAAAGCCCCGGGAAAGACCTTTCGAACGAGACCGGTCAAACCTCCGGCGGACGAACGCAGCGGACGCTACGGGCGAGCAAACTCCGGACGAGCGTTTTTTTTTTTTTCGAACCGCCGTATTTCGGCCGCGGTAAGGGTCGGAGGGTCGAGGGCGGGCTCGTTCGAAAGGTCCCCTCGGGTAGAGCGACCGACCCCGAGGGCGACGTCCTGGGACTTAAGGCGCCCGAGCAGCGGCCGTGGGAAAATCCGGAGACGGCACCCCGTATCTCCGCTGCGGAAAAGGCCAGATACTCGCGGGTGGGCTCGTTCGAAAGGGCCCCTCCGGCGGACCGACCGACCCGAAGGTCGAAGGACCCGGGCCCGAGGCGCCGGAGCGGCGCTGTAACGAAATTCGGATTTTCGACCGGAAGTATCTCCGGTCCCCCAGGCCGACCGAGGCGCACCCTCCCGGCCGCGGACCCGGCGGGTTCCCCCTTCGTGGGGGACGGTAGGGCGAACAGGTGCCATCAGGTATATAGCTAAGTCGATCGGGGTTGACCAACTGTCGGAGAGGCGAAAGCTCCAGAACCTAAGTCGATGGGGTTGACCAACTGCTGGAGAAGTGAAAGCTCCAGAGCCTAAGTCGATTGGGGTTGACCAACTGTCGGAGAGGCGATAGCTCTAGAACCTAAGTCTATGGCAGGAGAAGCGAACGCCCCAGAACCTAAGTCGATGGGGTTGACCAACTGCTGGAGAAGTAAAAGCTCAAGAGCCTAAGTCGTTGGGGTTGACCAACTGCTGGAGAGGCGAAAGCTCCAGAGCCTAAGTCGATTGAGGTTGACCAACTGCTGGAAACGCGAACGCTCCAAAACCTAAGTCGATTGAGGTTGACCAACTGCTGGAAACGCGAACACTCCAAAACCTAAGTCGATTGAGGTTGACCAACTGCTGGAAACTCGAACGCTCCAAAACCTAAGTCGATTGAGGTTGACCAACTGCTGGAAAATCTTTCGGGTTGACCAACGGTTGGAGAAATTTTGGGGTTGACCAACTGTTTGGTTCTCCAGAAGGGCCGGGAGGATGGGGCTTAGTTCGGTGGGGGAGTGCTTAAGAGTGGGATGGCAGGGACCAAACGGTGCGCCGGGTACGAGCTCCAGGGTGTCCGTCGCGGGGTCCAAAGCCGGCCTCGGGTGCACGGTGGTCGGGTTGACGGGGCGATGTTCCCGGGGTCGTATCTCGGCCGGGGAAAGGGGTACGGAGACGTGGGTGGGGTCGTTGGAAAGGGCCCCTCCTGGAGGATGAGGGACCCAAAGGGCTAAGGTCTCGGTCTTAAGGCGCCCGAGCTACGGCCGTTTAAAGGTGCAGCGGTGGAAGTCCGTATCTCCGGCCCCCGGGGTCGCACGGACCCGAGGCTGGCGTCCACGGAAAGCCCCGAGAGAGACCTTTCGAACGAGACCGGCCGCGCCTCCGGCGGACGAACGCAGCGGACGCTACGGGCGCGCGAACTACGGACGAGCGTTTTTTTTTTTCGAACCGCCGTATCTCGGCCGCGAAAAGGGTCGGAGGGTCGAGGGCGGGCTCATTCGAAAGGTCTCCTCGGGTAGAGCGACCGACCCCGAGGGCGACGTCCTCGGACTTAAGGCGCCCGAGCAGCGGCAGTGGGAAAATCCGGAGACGGCCCCCTGTATCTCCGCTGCGGAAGGGGCCAGATACTCCCGGGTGGGCTCGATCGAAAGGGCCCCTCCGGCGGACCGACCGACCCGAAGTTCGAAGGCCCCGGGCCCGAGGCGTTCGAGATACGGCCGTTCGAAGTTTTCCGAAATTCGACCGGAAGTATCTCCGGTCCCCGGGGTCGCACGGACTCGGGGCCGGCGTCGCCGAAAAGCCCCGGGAAAGACCTTTTGAACGAGACCGGCCGCGCCTCCTGCGGACAAACGCAGCGGACGCTACGGGCGCGCAAACTCCGGACCAGCGGTTTTTTTTTTTCGATCCGCCATATCTCGGCCGCGGAAAGGGTCGGAGGGTCGAGGGCGGGCTCGATCGAAAGGTCCCCTCGGGTAGAGCGACCGACCCCGAGGGCGACGTCCTCGGACTTAAGGCGCCCGAGCAGCGGCCGTGGGAAAATCCGGTGACGGCCCCCCGTATCTCGGGCGCGGAAAGAGCCAGATACTCGCGGGTGGGCTCGTTCGAAAGGGCCCCTCAGGCGGACCAATCGACCCGAAGTTCGAAGGCCCCGGACCCGAGGCGCCGGAGCGGCGCGGTAACGAAATTCGGATATTCGACCGGAAGTATCTCCGGTCCACGGGGTCGCACGGACTCGGGCCCGGCGTCGCCGGAAAGCCCCGGGAAAGACCTTTTGAACGAGACCGGCCGCGCCTCCGGCGGACGAACGCAGCGGACGCTACGGGCGCGCGAACTCCGGACCAGCGTTTTTTTTTTTTCGATCCGCCGTATCTCGGCCGCGGAAAGGGTCGGAGGGTCGAGGGCGGGCTCGTTCGAAAGGTCCCCTCGGGTAGAGCGACCGACCCCGAGGGCGACGTCCTCGGACTTAAGGCGCCCGAGCAGCGGCCGTGGGAAAATCCGGAGACGGCCCCCCGTATCTCCGCCGCGGAAAGGGCCAGATACTCGCGGGTGGGCTCGTTCGAAAGGGCCCATCCGGCAGACCAATCGACCCGAAGGTCAAAGGCACCGGGCCCGAGGCGCCGGAGCGGCGCGGTAACGAAATTCGGATATTCGACCGGAAGTATCTCCGGTCCACGGGGTCGCACGGACTCGGGGCCGGCGTCGCCGGAAAGCCCCGGGAAAGACCTTTCGAACGAGACCGGTCACGCCTCCGGCGGACGAACGCAGCGGACGCTACGGGCGAGCAAACTCCGGACGAACGTTTTTTTTTCGAACCGCCGTATCTCGGCCGCGGAAAGGGTCGGAGGGTCGAGGGCGGGCTCGTTCGAAAGGTCCCCTCGGGTAGAGCGATCGACCCCGAGGGCGACGTCCTGGGACTTAAGGCGCCCGAGCAGCGGCCGTGGGAAAATCCGGAGTCGGCACCCCGTATCTCCGCTGCGGAAAGGGCCAGATACTCGCGGGTGGGCTCGTTCGAAAGGGCCCCTCCGGCGGACCGACCGACCCGAAGGTCGAAGGCCCCGGACCCGAGGCGCCGGACCGGCGCTGTAACGAAATTCGGATATTCGACCGGAAGTATCTCCGGTCCACGGGGTCGCACGGACTCGGGGCCGGCGTCGCCGGAAAGCCCCGGGAAAGACCTTTCGAACGAGACCGGCCGCGCCTCCGGCGGACGAACGCAGCGGACGCTACGGGCGAGCAAACTCCGGACGAGCGTTTTTTTTTTTTTCGAACCGCCGTATCTCGGCCGCGGAAAGGGTCGGAGGGTCGAGGGCGGGCTCGTTCGAAAGGTCCCCTCGGGTAGAGCGACCGACCCCGAGGGCGACGTCCTGGGACTTAAGGCGCCCGAGCAGCGGCCGTGGGAAAATCCGGAGACGGCCCCCCGTATCTCCGCCGCGGAAAAGGCCAGATACTCGCAGGTGGGCTCGTTCGAAAGGGCCCCTCCGGCGGACCAATCGACCCGAAGGTCGAAGGCCCCGGACCCGAGGCGCCGGAGCGGCGCGGTAACGAAATTCGGATATTCGACCGGAAGTATCTCCGGTCCACGGGGTCGCACGGACTCGGGGCCGGCGTCGCCGGAAAGCCCCGGGAAAGACCTTTCGAACGAGACCGGTCAAACCTCCGGCGGACGAACGCAGCGGACGCTACGGGCGAGCAAACTCCGGACGAGCGTTTTTTTTTTTTTCGAACCGCCGTATTTCGGCCGCGGTAAGGGTCGGAGGGTCGAGGGCGGGCTCGTTCGAAAGGTCCCCTCGGGTAGAGCGACCGACCCCGAGGGCGACGTCCTGGGACTTAAGGCGCCCGAGCAGCGGCCGTGGGAAAATCCGGAGACGGCACCCCGTATCTCCGCTGCGGAAAAGGCCAGATACTCGCGGGTGGGCTCGTTCGAAAGGGCCCCTCCGGCGGACCGACCGACCCGAAGGTCGAAGGACCCGGGCCCGAGGCGCCGGAGCGGCGCTGTAACGAAATTCGGATTTTCGACCGGAAGTATCTCCGGTCCCCCAGGCCGACCGAGGCGCACCCTCCCGGCCGCGGACCCGGCGGGTTCCCCCTTCGTGGGGGACGGTAGGGCGAACAGGTGCCATCAGGTATATAGCTAAGTCGATCGGGGTTGACCAACTGTCGGAGAGGCGAAAGCTCCAGAACCTAAGTCGATGGGGTTGACCAACTGCTGGAGAAGTGAAAGCTCCAGAGCCTAAGTCGATTGGGGTTGACCAACTGTCGGAGAGGCGATAGCTCTAGAACCTAAGTCTATGGCAGGAGAAGCGAACGCCCCAGAACCTAAGTCGATGGGGTTGACCAACTGCTGGAGAAGTAAAAGCTCAAGAGCCTAAGTCGTTGGGGTTGACCAACTGCTGGAGAGGCGAAAGCTCCAGAGCCTAAGTCGATTGAGGTTGACCAACTGCTGGAAACGCGAACGCTCCAAAACCTAAGTCGATTGAGGTTGACCAACTGCTGGAAACGCGAACACTCCAAAACCTAAGTCGATTGAGGTTGACCAACTGCTGGAAACTCGAACGCTCCAAAACCTAAGTCGATTGAGGTTGACCAACTGCTGGAAAATCTTTCGGGTTGACCAACGGTTGGAGAAATTTTGGGGTTGACCAACTGTTTGGTTCTCCAGAAGGGCCGGGAGGATGGGGCTTAGTTCGGTGGGGGAGTGCTTAAGAGTGGGATGGCAGGGACCAAACGGTGCGCCGGGTACGAGCTCCAGGGTGTCCGTCGCGGGGTCCAAAGCCGGCCTCGGGTGCACGGTGGTCGGGTTGACGGGGCGATGTTCCCGGGGTCGTATCTCGGCCGGGGAAAGGGGTACGGAGACGTGGGTGGGGTCGTTGGAAAGGGCCCCTCCTGGAGGATGAGGGACCCAAAGGGCTAAGGTCTCGGTCTTAAGGCGCCCGAGCTACGGCCGTTTAAAGGTGCAGCGGTGGAAGTCCGTATCTCCGGCCCCCGGGGTCGCACGGACCCGAGGCTGGCGTCCACGGAAAGCCCCGAGAGAGACCTTTCGAACGAGACCGGCCGCGCCTCCGGCGGACGAACGCAGCGGACGCTACGGGCGCGCGAACTACGGACGAGCGTTTTTTTTTTTTCGAACCGCCGTATCTCGGCCGCGAAAAGGGTCGGAGGGTCGAGGGCGGGCTCATTCGAAAGGTCTCCTCGGGTAGAGCGACCGACCCCGAGGGCGACGTCCTCGGACTTAAGGCGCCCGAGCAGCGGCAGTGGGAAAATCCGGAGACGGCCCCCTGTATCTCCGCTGCGGAAGGGGCCAGATACTCCCGGGTGGGCTCGATCGAAAGGGCCCCTCCGGCGGACCGACCGACCCGAAGTTCGAAGGCCCCGGGCCCGAGGCGTTCGAGATACGGCCGTTCGAAGTTTTCCGAAATTCGACCGGAAGTATCTCCGGTCCCCGGGGTCGCACGGACTCGGGGCCGGCGTCGCCGAAAAGCCCCGGGAAAGACCTTTTGAACGAGACCGGCCGCGCCTCCTACGGACAAACGCAGCGGACGCTACGGGCGCGCAAACTCCGGACCAGCGGTTTTTTTTTTCGATCCGCCGTATCTCGGCCGCGGAAAGGGTCGGAGGGTCGAGGGCGGGCTCGATCGAAAGGTCCCCTCGGGTAGAGCGACCGACCCCGAGGGCGACGTCCTCGGACTTAAGGCGCCCGAGCAGCGGCCGTGGGAAAATCCGGTGACGGCCCCCCGTATCTCGGGCGCGGAAAGAGCCAGATACTCGCGGGTGGGCTCGTTCGAAAGGGCCCCTCAGGCGGACCAATCGACCCGAAGTTCGAAGGCCCCGGACCCGAGGCGCCGGAGCGGCGCGGTAACGAAATTCGGATATTCGACCGGAAGTATCTCCGGTCCACGGGGTCGCACGGACTCGGGCCCGGCGTCGCCGGAAAGCCCCGGGAAAGACCTTTTGAACGAGACCGGCCGCGCCTCCGGCGGACGAACGCAGCGGACGCTACGGGCGCGCGAACTCCGGACCAGCGTTTTTTTTTTTCGATCCGCCGTATCTCGGCCGCGGAAAGGGTCGGAGGGTCGAGGGCGGGCTCGTTCGAAAGGTCCCCTCGGGTAGAGCGACCGACCCCGAGGGCGACGTCCTCGGACTTAAGGCGCCCGAGCAGCGGCCGTGGGAAAATCCGGAGACGGCCCCCCGTATCTCCGCCGCGGAAAGGGCCAGATACTCGCGGGTGGGCTCGTTCGAAAGGGCCCATCCGGCAGACCAATCGACCCGAAGGTCGAAGGCACCGGGCCCGAGGCGCCGGAGCGGCGCGGTAACGAAATTCGGATATTCGACCGGAAGTATCTCCGGTCCACGGGGTCGCACGGACTCGGGGCCGGCGTCGCCGGAAAGCCCCGGGAAAGACCTTTCGAACGAGACCGGTCACGCCTCCGGCGGACGAACGCAGCGGACGCTACGGGCGAGCAAACTCCGGACGAACGTTTTTTTTCGAACCGCCGTATCTCGGCCGCGGAAAGGGTCGGAGGGTCGAGGGCGGGCTCGTTCGAAAGGTCCCCTCGGGTAGAGCGATCGACCCCGAGGGCGACGTCCTGGGACTTAAGGCGCCCGAGCAGCGGCCGTGGGAAAATCCGGAGTCGGCACCCCGTATCTCCGCTGCGGAAAGGGCCAGATACTCGCGGGTGGGCTCGTTCGAAAGGGCCCCTCCGGCGGACCGACCGACCCGAAGGTCGAAGGCCCCGGACCCGAGGCGCCGGACCGGCGCTGTAACGAAATTCGGATATTCGACCGGAAGTATCTCCGGTCCACGGGGTCGCACGGACTCGGGGCCGGCGTCGCCGGAAAGCCCCGGGAAAGACCTTTCGAACGAGACCGGCCGCGCCTCCGGCGGACGAACGCAGCGGACGCTACGGGCGAGCAAACTCCGGACGAGCGTTTTTTTTTTTTTCGAACCGCCGTATCTCGGCCGCGGAAAGGGTCGGAGGGTCGAGGGCGGGCTCGTTCGAAAGGTCCCCTCGGGTAGAGCGACCGACCCCGAGGGCGACGTCCTGGGACTTAAGGCGCCCGAGCAGCGGCCGTGGGAAAATCCGGAGACGGCCCCCCGTATCTCCGCCGCGGAAAAGGCCAGATACTCGCAGGTGGGCTCGTTCGAAAGGGCCCCTCCGGCGGACCAATCGACCCGAAGGTCGAAGGCCCCGGACCCGAGGCGCCGGAGCGGCGCGGTAACGAAATTCGGATATTCGACCGGAAGTATCTCCGGTCCACGGGGTCGCACGGACTCGGGGCCGGCGTCGCCGGAAAGCCCCGGGAAAGACCTTTCGAACGAGACCGGTCAAACCTCCGGCGGACGAACGCAGCGGACGCTACGGGCGAGCAAACTCCGGACGAGCGTTTTTTTTTTTTTTCGAACCGCCGTATTTCGGCCGCGGTAAGGGTCGGAGGGTCGAGGGCGGGCTCGTTCGAAAGGTCCCCTCGGGTAGAGCGACCGACCCCGAGGGCGACGTCCTGGGACTTAAGGCGCCCGAGCAGCGGCCGTGGGAAAATCCGGAGACGGCACCCCGTATCTCCGCTGCGGAAAGGGCCAGATACTCGCGGGTGGGCTCGTTCGAAAGGGCCCCTCCGGCGGACCGACCGACCTGAAGGTCGAAGGACCCGGGCCCGAGGCGCCGGAGCGGCGCTGTAACGAAATTCGGATTTTCGACCGGAAGTATCTCCGGTCCCCCAGGCCGACCGAGGCGCACCCTCCCGGCCGCGGACCCGGCGGGTTCCCCCTTCGCGGGGGACGGTAGGGCGAACAGGTGCCATCAGGTATATAGCTAAGTCGATCGGGGTTGACCAACTGTCGGAGAGGCGAAAGCTCCAGAACCTAAGTCGATGGGGTTGACCAACTGCTGGAGAAGTGAAAGCTCCAGAGCCTAAGTCGATTGGGGTTGACCAACTGTCGGAGAGGCGATAGCTCTAGAACCTAAGTCTATGGCAGGAGAAGCGAACGCCCCAGAACCTAAGTCGATGGGGTTGACCAACTGCTGGAGAAGTAAAAGCTCAAGAGCCTAAGTTGTTGGGGTTGACCAACTGCTGGAGAGGCGAAAGCTCCAGAGCCTAAGTCGATTGAGGTTGACCAACTGCTGGAAACGCGAACGCTCCAAAACCTAAGTCGATTGAGGTTGACCAACTGCTGGAAACGCGAACACTCCAAAACCTAAGTCGATTGAGGTTGACCAACTGCTGGAAACTCGAACGCTCCAAAACCTAAGTCGATTGAGGTTGACCAACTGCTGGAAAATCTTTCGGGTTGACCAACGGTTGGAGAAATTTTGGGGTTGACCAACTGTTTGGTTCTCCAGAAGGGCCGGGAGGATGGGGCTTAGTTCGGTGGGGGAGTGCTTAAGAGTGGGATGGCAGGGACCAAACGGTGCGCCGGGTACGAGCTCCAGGGTGTCCGTCGCGGGGTCCAAAGCCGGCCTCGGGTGCACGGTGGTCGGGTTGACGGGGCGATGTTCCCGGGGTCGTATCTCGGCCGGGGAAAGGGGTACGGAGACGTGGGTGGGGTCGTTGGAAAGGGCCCCTCCTGGAGGATGAGGGACCCAAAGGGCTAAGGTCTCGGTCTTAAGGCGCCCGAGCTACGGCCGTTTAAAGGTGCAGCGGTGGAAGTCCGTATCTCCGGCCCCCGGGGTCGCACGGACCCGAGGCTGGCGTCCACGGAAAGCCCCGAGAGAGACCTTTCGAACGAGACCGGCCGCGCCTCCGGCGGACGAACGCAGCGGACGCTACGGGCGCGCGAACTACGGACGAGCGTTTTTTTTTTTCGAACCGCCGTATCTCGGTTGCGAAAAGGGTCGGAGGGTCGAGGGCGGGCTCATTCGAAAGGTCTCCTCGGGTAGAGCGACCGACCCCGAGGGCGACGTCCTCGGACTTAAGGCGCCCGAGCAGCGGCAGTGGGAAAATCCGGAGACGGCCCCCTGTATCTCCGCTGCGGAAGGGGCCAGATACTCCCGGGTGGGCTCGATCGAAAGGGCCCCTCCGGCGGACCGACCGACCCGAAGTTCGAAGGCCCCGGGCCCGAGGCGTTCGAGATACGGCCGTTCGAAGTTTTCCGAAATTCGACCGGAAGTATCTCCGGTCCCCGGGGTCGCACGGACTCGGGGCCGGCGTCGCCGAAAAGCCCCGGGAAAGACCTTTTGAACGAGACCGGCCGCGCCTCCTGCGGACAAACGCAGCGGACGCTACGGGCGCGCAAACTCCGGACCAGCGGTTTTTTTTTTTCGATCCGCCGTATCTCGGCCGCGGAAAGGGTCGGAGGGTCGAGGGCGGGCTCGATCGAAAGGTCCCCTCGGGTAGAGCGACCGACCCCGAGGGCGACGTCCTCGGACTTAAGGCGCCCGAGCAGCGGCCGTGGGAAAATCCGGTGACGGCCCACCGTATCTCGGGCGCGGAAAGAGCCAGATACTCGCGGGTGGGCTCGTTCGAAAGGGCCCCTCAGGCGGACCAATCGACCCGAAGTTCGAAGGCCCCGGACCCGAGGCGCCGGAGCGGCGCGGTAACGAAATTCGGATATTCGACCGGAAGTATCTCCGGTCCACGGGGTCGCACGGACTCGGGCCCGGCGTCGCCGGAAAGCCCCGGGAAAGACCTTTTGAACGAGACCGGCCGCGCCTCCGGCGGACGAACGCAGCGGACGCTACGGGCGCGCGAACTCCGGACCAGCGTTTTTTTTTTTCGATCCGCCGTATCTCGGCCGCGGAAAGGGTCGGAGGGCGGGCTCGTTCGAAAGGTCCCCTCGGGTAGAGCGACCGACCCCGAGGGCGACGTCCTCGGACTTAAGGCGCCCGAGCAGCGGCCGTGGGAAAATCCGGAGACGGCCCCCCGTATCTCCGCCGCGGAAAGGGCCAGATACTCGCGGGTGGGCTCGTTCGAAAGGGCCCATCCGGCAGACCATTCGACCTGAAGGTCGAAGGCACCGGGCCCGAGGCGCCGGAGCGGCGCGGTAACGAAATTCGGATATTCGACCGGAAGTATCTCCGGTCCACGGGGTCGCACGGACTCGGGGCCGGCGTCGCCGGAAAGCCCCGGGAAAGACCTTTCGAACGAGACCGGTCACGCCTCCGGCGGACGAACGCAGCGGACGCTACGGGCGAGCAAACTCCGGACGAACGTTTTTTTTCGAACCGCCGTATCTCGGCCGCGGAAAGGGTCGGAGGGTCGAGGGCGGGCTCGTTCGAAAGGTCCCCTCGGGTAGAGCGATCGACCCCGAGGGCGACGTCCTGGGACTTAAGGCGCCCGAGCAGCGGCCGTGGGAAAATCCGGAGTCGGCACCCCGTATCTCCGCTGCGGAAAGGGCCAGATACTCGCGGGTGGGCTCGTTCGAAAGGGCCCCTCCGGCGGACCGACCGACCCGAAGGTCGAAGGCCCCGGACCCGAGGCGCCGGACCGGCGCTGTAACGAAATTCGGATATTCGACCGGAAGTATCTCCGGTCCCCCAGGCCGACCGAGGCGCACCCTCCCGGCCGCGGACCCGGCGGGTTCCCCCTTCGCGGGGGACGGTAGGGCGAACAGGTGCCATCAGGTATATAGCTAAGTCGATCGGGGTTGACCAACTGTCGGAGAGGCGAAAGCTCCAGAACCTAAGTCGATGGGGTTGACCAACTGCTGGAGAAGTGAAAGCTCCAGAGCCTAAGTCGATTGGGGTTGACCAACTGTCGGAGAGGCGATAGCTCTAGAACCTAAGTCTATGGCAGGAGAAGCGAACGCCCCAGAACCTAAGTCGATGGGGTTGACCAACTGCTGGAGAAGTAAAAGCTCAAGAGCCTAAGTCGTTGGGGTTGACCAACTGCTGGAGAGGCGAAAGCTCCAGAGCCTAAGTCGATTGAGGTTGACCAACTGCTGGAAACGCGAACGCTCCAAAACCTAAGTCGATTGAGGTTGACCAACTGCTGGAAACGCGAACACTCCAAAACCTAAGTCGATTGAGGTTGACCAACTGCTGGAAACTCGAACGCTCCAAAACCTAAGTCGATTGAGGTTGACCAACTGCTGGAAAATCTTTCGGGTTGACCAACGGTTGGAGAAATTTTGGGGTTGACCAACTGTTTGGTTCTCCAGAAGGGCCGGGAGGATGGGGCTTAGTTCGGTGGGGGAGTGCTTAAGAGTGGGATGGCAGGGACCAAACGGTGCGCCGGGTACGAGCTCCAGGGTGTCCGTCGCGGGGTCCAAAGCCGGCCTCGGGTGCACGGTGGTCGGGTTGACGGGGCGATGTTCCCGGGGTCGTATCTCGGCCGGGGAAAGGGGTACGGAGACGTGGGTGGGGTCGTTGGAAAGGGCCCCTCCTGGAGGATGAGGGACCCAAAGGGCTAAGGTCTCGGTCTTAAGGCGCCCGAGCTACGGCCGTTTAAAGGTGCAGCGGTGGAAGTCCGTATCTCCGGCCCCCGGGGTCGCACGGACCCGAGGCTGGCGTCCACGGAAAGCCCCGAGAGAGACCTTTCGAACGAGACCGGCCGCGCCTCCGGCGGACGAACGCAGCGGACGCTACGGGCGCGCGAACTACGGACGAGCGTTTTTTTTTTTCGAACCGCCGTATCTCGGCCGCGAAAAGGGTCGGAGGGTCGAGGGCGGGCTCATTCGAAAGGTCTCCTCGGGTAGAGCGACCGACCCCGAGGGCGACGTCCTCGGACTTAAGGCGCCCGAGCAGCGGCAGTGGGAAAATCCGGAGACGGCCCCCTGTATCTCCGCTGCGGAAGGGGCCAGATACTCCCGGGTGGGCTCGATCGAAAGGGCCCCTCCGGCGGACCGACCGACCCGAAGTTCGAAGGCCCCGGGCCCGAGGCGTTCGAGATACGGCCGTTCGAAGTTTTCCGAAATTCGACCGGAAGTATCTCCGGTCCCCGGGGTCGCACGGACTCGGGGCCGGCGTCGCCGAAAAGCCCCGGGAAAGACCTTTTGAACGAGACCGGCCGCGCCTCCTGCGGACAAACGCAGCGGACGCTACGGGCGCGCAAACTCCGGACCAGCGGTTTTTTTTTTCGATCCGCCATATCTCGGCCGCGGAAAGGGTCGGAGGGTCGAGGGCGGGCTCGATCGAAAGGTCCCCTCGGGTAGAGCGACCGACCCCGAGGGCGACGTCCTCGGACTTAAGGCGCCCGAGCAGCGGCCGTGGGAAAATCCGGTGACGGCCCCCCGTATCTCGGGCGCGGAAAGAGCCAGATACTCGCGGGTGGGCTCGTTCGAAAGGGCCCCTCAGGCGGACCAATCGACCCGAAGTTCGAAGGCCCCGGACCCGAGGCGCCGGAGCGGCGCGGTAACGAAATTCGGATATTCGACCGGAAGTATCTCCGGTCCACGGGGTCGCACGGACTCGGGCCCGGCGTCGCCGGAAAGCCCCGGGAAAGACCTTTTGAACGAGACCGGCCGCGCCTCCGGCGGACGAACGCAGCGGACGCTACGGGCGCGCGAACTCCGGACCAGCGTTTTTTTTTTTCGATCCGCCGTATCTCGGCCGCGGAAAGGGTCGGAGGGTCGAGGGCGGGCTCGTTCGAAAGGTCCCCTCGGGTAGAGCGACCGACCCCGAGGGCGACGTCCTCGGACTTAAGGCGCCCGAGCAGCGGCCGTGGGAAAATCCGGAGACGGCCCCCCGTATCTCCGCCGCGGAAAGGGCCAGATACTCGCGGGTGGGCTCGTTCGAAAGGGCCCATCCGGCAGACCAATCGACCCGAAGGTCAAAGGCACCGGGCCCGAGGCGCCGGAGCGGCGCGGTAACGAAATTCGGATATTCGACCGGAAGTATCTCCGGTCCACGGGGTCGCACGGACTCGGGGCCGGCGTCGCCGGAAAGCCCCGGGAAAGACCTTTCGAACGAGACCGGTCACGCCTCCGGCGGACGAACGCAGCGGACGCTACGGGCGAGCAAACTCCGGACGAACGTTTTTTTTCGAACCGCCGTATCTCGGCCGCGGAAAGGGTCGGAGGGTCGAGGGCGGGCTCGTTCGAAAGGTCCCCTCGGGTAGAGCGATCGACCCCGAGGGCGACGTCCTGGGACTTAAGGCGCCCGAGCAGCGGCCGTGGGAAAATCCGGAGTCGGCACCCCGTATCTCCGCTGCGGAAAGGGCCAGATACTCGCGGGTGGGCTCGTTCGAAAGGGCCCCTCCGGCGGACCGACCGACCCGAAGGTCGAAGGCCCCGGACTCGAGGCGCCGGACCGGCGCTGTAACGAAATTCGGATATTCGACCGGAAGTATCTCCGGTCCACGGGGTCGCACGGACTCGGGGCCGGCGTCGCCGGAAAGCCCCGGGAAAGACCTTTCGAACGAGACCGGCCGCGCCTCCGGCGGACGAACGCAGCGGACGCTACGGGCGAGCAAACTCCGGACGAGCGTTTTTTTTTTTTCGAACCGCCGTATCTCGGCCGCGGAAAGGGTCGGAGGGTCGAGGGCGGGCTCGTTCGAAAGGTCCCCTCGGGTAGAGCGACCGACCCCGAGGGCGACGTCCTGGGACTTAAGGCGCCCGAGCAGCGGCCGTGGGAAAATCCGGAGACGGCCCCCCGTATCTCCGCCGCGGAAAAGGCCAGATACTCGCAGGTGGGCTCGTTCGAAAGGGCCCCTCCGGCGGACCGACCGACCCGAAGGTCGAAGGACCCGGGCCCGAGGCGCCGGAGCGGCGCTGTAACGAAATTCGGATTTTCGACCGGAAGTATCTCCGGTCCCCCAGGCCGACCGAGGCGCACCCTCCCGGCCGCGGACCCGGCGGGTTCCCCCTTCGCGGGGGACGGTAGGGCGAACAGGTGCCATCAGGTATATAGCTAAGTCGATCGGGGTTGACCAACTGTCGGAGAGGCGAAAGCTCCAGAACCTAAGTCGATGGGGTTGACCAACTGCTGGAGAAGTGAAAGCTCCAGAGCCTAAGTCGATTGGGGTTGACCAACTGTCGGAGAGGCGATAGCTCTAGAACCTAAGTCTATGGCAGGAGAAGCGAACGCCCCAGAACCTAAGTCGATGGGGTTGACCAACTGCTGGAGAAGTAAAAGCTCAAGAGCCTAAGTCGTTGGGGTTGACCAACTGCTGGAGAGGCGAAAGCTCCAGAGCCTAAGTCGATTGAGGTTGACCAACTGCTGGAAACGCGAACGCTCCAAAACCTAAGTCGATTGAGGTTGACCAACTGCTGGAAACGCGAACACTCCAAAACCTAAGTCGATTGAGGTTGACCAACTGCTGGAAACTCGAACGCTCCAAAACCTAAGTCGATTGAGGTTGACCAACTGCTGGAAAATCTTTCGGGTTGACCAACGGTTGGAGAAATTTTGGGGTTGACCAACTGTTTGGTTCTCCAGAAGGGCCGGGAGGATGGGGCTTAGTTCGGTGGGGGAGTGCTTAATAGTGGGATGGCAGGGACCAAACGGTGCGCCGGGTACGAGCTCCAGGGTGTCCGTCGCGGGGTCCAAAGCCGGCCTCGGGTGCACGGTGGTCGGGTTGACGGGGCGATGTTCCCGGGGTCGTATCTCGGCCGGGGAAAGGGGTACGGAGACGTGGGTGGGGTCGTTGGAAAGGGCCCCTCCTGGAGGATGAGGGACCCAAAGGGCTAAGGTCTCGGTCTTAAGGCGCCCGAGCTACGGCCGTTTAAAGGTGCAGCGGTGGAAGTCCGTATCTCCGGCCCCCGGGGTCGCACGGACCCGAGGCTGGCGTCCACGGAAAGCCCCGAGAGAGACCTTTCGAACGAGACCGGCCGCGCCTCCGGCGGACGAACGCAGCGGACGCTACGGGCGCGCGAACTACGGACGAGCGTTTTTTTTTTTTCGAACCGCCGTATCTCGGCCGCGAAAAGGGTCGGAGGGTCGAGGGCGGGCTCATTCGAAAGGTCTCCTCGGGTAGAGCGACCGACCCCGAGGGCGACGTCCTCGGACTTAAGGCGCCCGAGCAGCGGCAGTGGGAAAATCCGGAGACGGCCCCCTGTATCTCCGCTGCGGAAGGGGCCAGATACTCCCGGGTGGGCTCGATCGAAAGGGCCCCTCCGGCGGACCGACCGACCCGAAGTTCGAAGGCCCCGGGCCCGAGGCGTTCGAGATACGGCCGTTCGAAGTTTTCCGAAATTCGACCGGAAGTATCTCCGGTCCCCGGGGTCGCACGGACTCGGGGCCGGCGTCGCCGAAAAGCCCCGGGAAAGACCTTTTGAACGAGACCGGCCGCGCCTCCTACGGACAAACGCAGCGGACGCTACGGGCGCGCAAACTCCGGACCAGCGGTTTTTTTTTTCGATCCGCCATATCTCGGCCGCGGAAAGGGTCGGAGGGTCGAGGGCGGGCTCGATCGAAAGGTCCCCTCGGGTAGAGCGACCGACCCCGAGGGCGACGTCCTCGGACTTAAGGCGCCCGAGCAGCGGCCGTGGGAAAATCCGGTGACGGCCCCCCGTATCTCGGGCGCGGAAAGAGCCAGATACTCGCGGGTGGGCTCGTTCGAAAGGGCCCCTCAGGCGGACCAATCGACCCGAAGTTCGAAGGCCCCGGACCCGAGGCGCCGGAGCGGCGCGGTAACGAAATTCGGATATTCGACCGGAAGTATCTCCGGTCCACGGGGTCGCACGGACTCGGGCCCGGCGTCGCCGGAAAGCCCCGGGAAAGACCTTTTGAACGAGACCGGCCGCGCCTCCGGCGGACGAACGCAGCGGACGCTACGGGCGCGCGAACTCCGGACCAGCGTTTTTTTTTTTTCGATCCGCCGTATCTCGGCCGCGGAAAGGGTCGGAGGGTCGAGGGCGGGCTCGTTCGAAAGGTCCCCTCGGGTAGAGCGACCGACCCCGAGGGCGACGTCCTCGGACTTAAGGCGCCCGAGCAGCGGCCGTGGGAAAATCCGGAGACGGCCCCCCGTATCTCCGCCGCGGAAAGGGCCAGATACTCGCGGGTGGGCTCGTTCGAAAGGGCCCATCCGGCAGACCAATCGACCCGAAGGTCGAAGGCACCGGGCCCGAGGCGCCGGAGCGGCGCGGTAACGAAATTCGGATATTCGACCGGAAGTATCTCCGGTCCACGGGGTCGCACGGACTCGGGGCCGGCGTCGCCGGAAAGCCCCGGGAAAGACCTTTCGAACGAGACCGGTCACGCCTCCGGCGGACGAACGCAGCGGACGCTACGGGCGAGCAAACTCCGGACGAACGTTTTTTTTCGAACCGCCGTATATCGGCCGCGGAAAGGGTCGGAGGGTCGAGGGCGGGCTCGTTCGAAAGGTCCCCTCGGGTAGAGCGATCGACCCCGAGGGCGACGTCCTGGGACTTAAGGCGCCCGAGCAGCGGCCGTGGGAAAATCCGGAGTCGGCACCCCGTATCTCCGCTGCGGAAAGGGCCAGATACTCGCGGGTGGGCTCGTTCGAAAGGGCCCCTCCGGCGGACCGACCGACCCGAAGGTCGAAGGCCCCGGACCCGAGGCGCCGGACCGGCGCTGTAACGAAATTCGGATATTCGACCGGAAGTATCTCCGGTCCACGGGGTCGCACGGACTCGGGGCCGGCGTCGCCGGAAAGCCCCGGGAAAGACCTTTCGAACGAGACCGGCCGCGCCTCCGGCGGACGAACGCAGCGGACGCTACGGGCGAGCAAACTCCGGACGAGCGTTTTTTTTTTTTTCGAACCGCCGTATCTCGGCCGCGGAAAGGGTCGGAGGGTCGAGGGCGGGCTCGTTCGAAAGGTCCCCTCGGGTAGAGCGACCGACCCCGAGGGCGACGTCCTGGGACTTAAGGCGCCCGAGCAGCGGCCGTGGGAAAATCCGGAGACGGCCCCCCGTATCTCCGCCGCGGAAAAGGCCAGATACTCGCGGGTGGGCTCGTTCGAAAGGGCCCTTCCGGCGGACCAATCGACCCGAAGGTCGAAGGCACCGGGCCCGAGGCGCCGGAGCGGCGCGGTAACGAAATTCGGATATTCGACCGGAAGTATCTCCGGTCCACGGGGTCGCACGGACTCGGGGCCGGCGTCGCCGGAAAGCCCCGGGAAAGACCTTTCGAACGAGACCGGTCAAACCTCCGGCGGACGAACGCAGCGGACGCTACGGGCGAGCAAACTCCGGACGAGCGTTTTTTTTTTTTTTCGAACCGCCGTATCTCGGCCGCGGAAAGGGTCGGAGGGTCGAGGGCGGGCTCGTTCGAAAGGTCCCCTCGGGTAGAGCGACCGACCCCGAGGGCGACGTCCTGGGACTTAAGGCGCCCGAGCAGCGGCCGTGGGAAAATCCGGAGACGGCACCCCGTATCTCCGCTGCGGAAAGGGCCAGATACTCGCGGGTGGGCTCGATCGAAAGGGCCCCTCCGGCGGACCGACCGCGGAGCGGCGCGGTAACGAAATTCGGATATTCGACCGGAAGTATCTCCGGTCCACGGGGTCGCACGGACTCGGGCCCGGCGTCGCCGGAAAGCCCCGGGAAAGACCTTTTGAACGAGACCGGCCGCGCCTCCGGCGGACGAACGCAGCGGACGCTACGGGCGCGCGAACTCCGGACCAGCGTTTTTTTTTTTTCGATCCGCCGTATCTCGGCCGCGGAAAGGGTCGGAGGGCGGGCTCGTTCGAAAGGTCCCCTCGGGTAGAGCGACCGACCCCGAGGGCGACGTCCTCGGACTTAAGGCGCCCGAGCAGCGGCCGTGGGAAAATCCGGAGACGGCCCCCCGTATCTCCGCCGCGGAAAGGGCCAGATACTCGCGGGTGGGCTCGTTCGAAAGGGCCCATCCGGCAGACCATTCGACCTGAAGGTCGAAGGCACCGGGCCCGAGGCGCCGGAGCGGCGCGGTAACGAAATTCGGATATTCGACCGGAAGTATCTCCGGTCCACGGGGTCGCACGGACTCGGGGCCGGCGTCGCCGGAAAGCCCCGGGAAAGACCTTTCGAACGAGACCGGTCACGCCTCCGGCGGACGAACGCAGCGGACGCTACGGGCGAGCAAACTCCGGACGAACGTTTTTTTTTCGAACCGCCGTATCTCGGCCGCGGAAAGGGTCGGAGGGTCGAGGGCGGGCTCGTTCGAAAGGTCCCCTCGGGTAGAGCGATCGACCCCGAGGGCGACGTCCTGGGACTTAAGGCGCCCGAGCAGCGGCCGTGGGAAAATCCGGAGTCGGCACCCCGTATCTCCGCTGCGGAAAGGGCCAGATACTCGCGGGTGGGCTCGTTCGAAAGGGCCCCTCCGGCGGACCGACCGACCCGAAGGTCGAAGGCCCCGGACCCGAGGCGCCGGAGCGGCGCTGTAACGAAATTCGGATTTTCGACCGGAAGTATCTCCGGTCCCCCAGGCCGACCGAGGCGCACCCTCCCGGCCGCGGACCCGGCGGGTTCCCCCTTCGCGGGGGACGGTAGGGCGAACAGGTGCCATCAGGTATATAGCTAAGTCGATCGGGGTTGACCAACTGTCGGAGAGGCGAAAGCTCCAGAACCTAAGTCGATGGGGTTGACCAACTGCTGGAGAAGTGAAAGCTCCAGAGCCTAAGTCGATTGGGGTTGACCAACTGTCGGAGAGGCGATAGCTCTAGAACCTAAGTCTATGGCAGGAGAAGCGAACGCCCCAGAACCTAAGTCGATGGGGTTGACCAACTGCTGGAGAAGTAAAAGCTCAAGAGCCTAAGTCGTTGGGGTTGACCAACTGCTGGAGAGGCGAAAGCTCCAGAGCCTAAGTCGATTGAGGTTGACCAACTGCTGGAAACGCGAACGCTCCAAAACCTAAGTCGATTGAGGTTGACCAACTGCTGGAAACGCGAACACTCCAAAACCTAAGTCGATTGAGGTTGACCAACTGCTGGAAACTCGAACGCTCCAAAACCTAAGTCGATTGAGGTTGACCAACTGCTGGAAAATCTTTCGGGTTGACCAACGGTTGGAGAAATTTTGGGGTTGACCAACTGTTTGGTTCTCCAGAAGGGCCGGGAGGATGGGGCTTAGTTCGGTGGGGGAGTGCTTAAGAGTGGGATGGCAGGGACCAAACGGTGCGCCGGGTACGAGCTCCAGGGTGTCCGTCGCGGGGTCCAAAGCCGGCCTCGGGTGCACGGTGGTCGGGTTGACGGGGCGATGTTCCCGGGGTCGTATCTCGGCCGGGGAAAGGGGTACGGAGACGTGGGTGGGGTCGTTGGAAAGGGCCCCTCCTGGAGGATGAGGGACCCAAAGGGCTAAGGTCTCGGTCTTAAGGCGCCCGAGCTACGGCCGTTTAAAGGTGCAGCGGTGGAAGTCCGTATCTCCGGCCCCCGGGGTCGCACGGACCCGAGGCTGGCGTCCACGGAAAGCCCCGAGAGAGACCTTTCGAACGAGACCGGCCGCGCCTCCGGCGGACGAACGCAGCGGACGCTACGGGCGCGCGAACTACGGACGAGCGTTTTTTTTTTTCGAACCGCCGTATCTCGGCCGCGAAAAGGGTCGGAGGGTCGAGGGCGGGCTCATTCGAAAGGTCTCCTCGGGTAGAGCGACCGACCCCGAGGGCGACGTCCTCGGACTTAAGGCGCCCGAGCAGCGGCAGTGGGAAAATCCGGAGACGGCCCCCTGTATCTCCGCTGCGGAAGGGGCCAGATACTCCCGGGTGGGCTCGATCGAAAGGGCCCCTCCGGCGGACCGACCGACCCGAAGTTCGAAGGCCCCGGGCCCGAGGCGTTCGAGATACGGCCGTTCGAAGTTTTCCGAAATTCGACCGGAAGTATCTCCGGTCCCCGGGGTCGCACGGACTCGGGGCCGGCGTCGCCGAAAAGCCCCGGGAAAGACCTTTTGAACGAGACCGGCCGCGCCTCCTGCGGACAAACGCAGCGGACGCTACGGGCGCGCAAACTCCGGACCAGCGGTTTTTTTTTTCGATCCGCCATATCTCGGCCGCGGAAAGGGTCGGAGGGTCGAGGGCGGGCTCGATCGAAAGGTCCCCTCGGGTAGAGCGACCGACCCCGAGGGCGACGTCCTCGGACTTAAGGCGCCCGAGCAGCGGCCGTGGGAAAATCCGGTGACGGCCCCCCGTATCTCGGGCGCGGAAAGAGCCAGATACTCGCGGGTGGGCTCGTTCGAAAGGGCCCCTCAGGCGGACCAATCGACCCGAAGTTCGAAGGCCCCGGACCCGAGGCGCCGGAGCGGCGCGGTAACGAAATTCGGATATTCGACCGGAAGTATCTCCGGTCCACGGGGTCGCACGGACTCGGGCCCGGCGTCGCCGGAAAGCCCCGGGAAAGACCTTTTGAACGAGACCGGCCGCGCCTCCGGCGGACGAACGCAGCGGACGCTACGGGCGCGCGAACTCCGGACCAGCGTTTTTTTTTTTTCGATCCGCCGTATCTCGGCCGCGGAAAGGGTCGGAGGGTCGAGGGCGGGCTCGTTCGAAAGGTCCCCTCGGGTAGAGCGACCGACCCCGAGGGCGACGTCCTCGGACTTAAGGCGCCCGAGCAGCGGCCGTGGGAAAATCCGGAGACGGCCCCCCGTATCTCCGCCGCGGAAAGGGCCAGATACTCGCGGGTGGGCTCGTTCGAAAGGGCCCATCCGGCAGACCAATCGACCCGAAGGTCAAAGGCACCGGGCCCGAGGCGCCGGAGCGGCGCGGTAACGAAATTCGGATATTCGACCGGAAGTATCTCCGGTCCACGGGGTCGCACGGACTCGGGGCCGGCGTCGCCGGAAAGCCCCGGGAAAGACCTTTCGAACGAGACCGGTCACGCCTCCGGCGGACGAACGCAGCGGACGCTACGGGCGAGCAAACTCCGGACGAACGTTTTTTTTTCGAACCGCCGTATCTCGGCCGCGGAAAGGGTCGGAGGGTCGAGGGCGGGCTCGTTCGAAAGGTCCCCTCGGGTAGAGCGATCGACCCCGAGGGCGACGTCCTGGGACTTAAGGCGCCCGAGCAGCGGCCGTGGGAAAATCCGGAGTCGGCACCCCGTATCTCCGCTGCGGAAAGGGCCAGATACTCGCGGGTGGGCTCGTTCGAAAGGGCCCCTCCGGCGGACCGACCGACCCGAAGGTCGAAGGCCCCGGACCCGAGGCGCCGGACCGGCGCTGTAACGAAATTCGGATATTCGACCGGAAGTATCTCCGGTCCACGGGGTCGCACGGACTCGGGGCCGGCGTCGCCGGAAAGCCCCGGGAAAGACCTTTCGAACGAGACCGGCCGCGCCTCCGGCGGACGAACGCAGCGGACGCTACGGGCGAGCAAACTCCGGACGAGCGTTTTTTTTTTTTCGAACCGCCGTATCTCGGCCGCGGAAAGGGTCGGAGGGTCGAGGGCGGGCTCGTTCGAAAGGTCCCCTCGGGTAGAGCGACCGACCCCGAGGGCGACGTCCTGGGACTTAAGGCGCCCGAGCAGCGGCCGTGGGAAAATCCGGAGACGGCCCCCCGTATCTCCGCCGCGGAAAAGGCCAGATACTCGCGGGTGGGCTCGTTCGAAAGGGCCCTTCCGGCGGACCAATCGACCCGAAGGTCGAAGGCACCGGGCCCGAGGCGCCGGAGCGGCGCGGTAACGAAATTCGGATATTCGACCGGAAGTATCTCCGGTCCACGGGGTCGCACGGACTCGGGGCCGGCGTCGCCGGAAAGCCCCGGGAAAGACCTTTCGAACGAGACCGGTCAAACCTCCGGCGGACGAACGCAGCGGACGCTACGGGCGAGCAAACTCCGGACGAGCGTTTTTTTTTTTTTTCGAACCGCCGTATCTCGGCCGCGGAAAGGGTCGGAGGGTCGAGGGCGGGCTCGTTCGAAAGGTCCCCTCGGGTAGAGCGACCGACCCCGAGGGCGACGTCCTGGGACTTAAGGCGCCCGAGCAGCGGCCGTGGGAAAATCCGGAGACGGCACCCCGTATCTCCGCTGCGGAAAGGGCCAGATACTCGCGGGTGGGCTCGTTCGAAAGGGCCCCTCCGGCGGACCGACCGACCCGAAGGTCGAAGGACCCGGGCCCGAGGCGCCGGAGCGGCGCTGTAACGAAATTCGGATTTTCGACCGGAAGTATCTCCGGTCCCCCAGGCCGACCGAGGCGCACCCTCCCGGCCGCGGACCCGGCGGGTTCCCCCTTCGCGGGGGACGGTAGGGCGAACAGGTGCCATCAGGTATATAGCTAAGTCGATCGGGGTTGACCAACTGTCGGAGAGGCGAAAGCTCCAGAACCTAAGTCGATGGGGTTGACCAACTGCTGGAGAAGTGAAAGCTCCAGAGCCTAAGTCGATTGGGGTTGACCAACTGTCGGAGAGGCGATAGCTCTAGAACCTAAGTCTATGGCAGGAGAAGCGAACGCCCCAGAACCTAAGTCGATGGGGTTGACCAACTGCTGGAGAAGTAAAAGCTCAAGAGCCTAAGTCGTTGGGGTTGACCAACTGCTGGAGAGGCGAAAGCTCCAGAGCCTAAGTCGATTGAGGTTGACCAACTGCTGGAAACGCGAACGCTCCAAAACCTAAGTCGATTGAGGTTGACCAACTGCTGGAAACGCGAACACTCCAAAACCTAAGTCGATTGAGGTTGACCAACTGCTGGAAACTCGAACGCTCCAAAACCTAAGTCGATTGAGGTTGACCAACTGCTGGAAAATCTTTCGGGTTGACCAACGGTTGGAGAAATTTTGGGGTTGACCAACTGTTTGGTTCTCCAGAAGGGCCGGGAGGATGGGGCTTAGTTCGGTGGGGGAGTGCTTAAGAGTGGGATGGCAGGGACCAAACGGTGCGCCGGGTACGAGCTCCAGGGTGTCCGTCGCGGGGTCCAAAGCCGGCCTCGGGTGCACGGTGGTCGGGTTGACGGGGCGATGTTCCCGGGGTCGTATCTCGGCCGGGGAAAGGGGTACGGAGACGTGGGTGGGGTCGTTGGAAAGGGCCCCTCCTGGAGGATGAGGGACCCAAAGGGCTAAGGTCTCGGTCTTAAGGCGCCCGAGCTACGGCCGTTTAAAGGTGCAGCGGTGGAAGTCCGTATCTCCGGCCCCCGGGGTCGCACGGACCCGAGGCTGGCGTCCACGGAAAGCCCCGAGAGAGACCTTTCGAACGAGACCGGCCGCGCCTCCGGCGGACGAACGCAGCGGACGCTACGGGCGCGCGAACTACGGACGAGCGTTTTTTTTTTTTCGAACCGCCGTATCTCGGCCGCGAAAAGGGTCGGAGGGTCGAGGGCGGGCTCATTCGAAAGGTCTCCTCGGGTAGAGCGACCGACCCCGAGGGCGACGTCCTCGGACTTAAGGCGCCCGAGCAGCGGCAGTGGGAAAATCCGGAGACGGCCCCCTGTATCTCCGCTGCGGAAGGGGCCAGATACTCCCGGGTGGGCTCGATCGAAAGGGCCCCTCCGGCGGACCGACCGACCCGAAGTTCGAAGGCCCCGGGCCCGAGGCGTTCGAGATACGGCCGTTCGAAGTTTTCCGAAATTCGACCGGAAGTATCTCCGGTCCCCGGGGTCGCACGGACTCGGGGCCGGCGTCGCCGAAAAGCCCCGGGAAAGACCTTTTGAACGAGACCGGCCGCGCCTCCTGCGGACAAACGCAGCGGACGCTACGGGCGCGCAAACTCCGGACCAGCGGTTTTTTTTTTCGATCCGCCGTATCTCGGCCGCGGAAAGGGTCGGAGGGTCGAGGGCGGGCTCGATCGAAAGGTCCCCTCGGGTAGAGCGACCGACCCCGAGGGCGACGTCCTCGGACTTAAGGCGCCCGAGCAGCGGCCGTGGGAAAATCCGGTGACGGCCCCCCGTATCTCGGGCGCGGAAAGAGCCAGATACTCGCGGGTGGGCTCGTTCGAAAGGGCCCCTCAGGCGGACCAATCGACCCGAAGTTCGAAGGCCCCGGACCCGAGGCGCCGGAGCGGCGCGGTAACGAAATTCGGATATTCGACCGGAAGTATCTCCGGTCCACGGGGTCGCACGGACTCGGGCCCGGCGTCGCCGGAAAGCCCCGGGAAAGACCTTTTGAACGAGACCGGCCGCGCCTCCGGCGGACGAACGCAGCGGACGCTACGGGCGCGCGAACTCCGGACCAGCGTTTTTTTTTTTCGATCCGCCGTATCTCGGCCGCGGAAAGGGTCGGAGGGTCGAGGGCGGGCTCGTTCGAAAGGTCCCCTCGGGTAGAGCGACCGACCCCGAGGGCGACGTCCTCGGACTTAAGGCGCCCGAGCAGCGGCCGTGGGAAAATCCGGAGACGGCCCCCCGTATCTCCGCCGCGGAAAGGGCCAGATACTCGCGGGTGGGCTCGTTCGAAAGGGCCCATCCGGCAGACCAATCGACCCGAAGGTCGAAGGCACCGGGCCCGAGGCGCCGGAGCGGCGCGGTAACGAAATTCGGATATTCGACCGGAAGTATCTCCGGTCCACGGGGTCGCACGGACTCGGGGCCGGCGTCGCCGGAAAGCCCCGGGAAAGACCTTTCGAACGAGACCGGTCACGCCTCCGGCGGACGAACGCAGCGGACGCTACGGGCGAGCAAACTCCGGACGAACGTTTTTTTTCGAACCGCCGTATCTCGGCCGCGGAAAGGGTCGGAGGGTCGAGGGCGGGCTCGTTCGAAAGGTCCCCTCGGGTAGAGCGATCGACCCCGAGGGCGACGTCCTGGGACTTAAGGCGCCCGAGCAGCGGCCGTGGGAAAATCCGGAGTCGGCACCCCGTATCTCCGCTGCGGAAAGGGCCAGATACTCGCGGGTGGGCTCGTTCGAAAGGGCCCCTCCGGCGGACCGACCGACCCGAAGGTCGAAGGCCCCGGACCCGAGGCGCCGGACCGGCGCTGTAACGAAATTCGGATATTCGACCGGAAGTATCTCCGGTCCACGGGGTCGCACGGACTCGGGGCCGGCGTCGCCGGAAAGCCCCGGGAAAGACCTTTCGAACGAGACCGGCCGCGCCTCCGGCGGACGAACGCAGCGGACGCTACGGGCGAGCAAACTCCGGACGAGCGTTTTTTTTTTTTTCGAACCGCCGTATCTCGGCCGCGGAAAGGGTCGGAGGGTCGAGGGCGGGCTCGTTCGAAAGGTCCCCTCGGGTAGAGCGACCGACCCCGAGGGCGACGTCCTGGGACTTAAGGCGCCCGAGCAGCGGCCGTGGGAAAATCCGGAGACGGCCCCCCGTATCTCCGCCGCGGAAAAGGCCAGATACTCGCAGGTGGGCTCGTTCGAAAGGGCCCCTCCGGCGGACCAATCGACCCGAAGGTCGAAGGCCCCGGACCCGAGGCGCCGGAGCGGCGCGGTAACGAAATTCGGATATTCGACCGGAAGTATCTCCGGTCCACGGGGTCGCACGGACTCGGGGCCGGCGTCGCCGGAAAGCCCCGGGAAAGACCTTTCGAACGAGACCGGTCAAACCTCCGGCGGACGAACGCAGCGGACGCTACGGGCGAGCAAACTCCGGACGAGCGTTTTTTTTTTTTTTCGAACCGCCGTATTTCGGCCGCGGTAAGGGTCGGAGGGTCGAGGGCGGGCTCGTTCGAAAGGTCCCCTCGGGTAGAGCGACCGACCCCGAGGGCGACGTCCTGGGACTTAAGGCGCCCGAGCAGCGGCCGTGGGAAAATCCGGAGACGGCACCCCGTATCTCCGCTGCGGAAAGGGCCAGATACTCGCGGGTGGGCTCGTTCGAAAGGGCCCCTCCGGCGGACCGACCGACCTGAAGGTCGAAGGACCCGGGCCCGAGGCGCCGGAGCGGCGCTGTAACGAAATTCGGATTTTCGACCGGAAGTATCTCCGGTCCCCCAGGCCGACCGAGGCGCACCCTCCCGGCCGCGGACCCGGCGGGTTCCCCCTTCGCGGGGGACGGTAGGGCGAACAGGTGCCATCAGGTATATAGCTAAGTCGATCGGGGTTGACCAACTGTCGGAGAGGCGAAAGCTCCAGAACCTAAGTCGATGGGGTTGACCAACTGCTGGAGAAGTGAAAGCTCCAGAGCCTAAGTCGATTGGGGTTGACCAACTGTCGGAGAGGCGATAGCTCTAGAACCTAAGTCTATGGCAGGAGAAGCGAACGCCCCAGAACCTAAGTCGATGGGGTTGACCAACTGCTGGAGAAGTAAAAGCTCAAGAGCCTAAGTTGTTGGGGTTGACCAACTGCTGGAGAGGCGAAAGCTCCAGAGCCTAAGTCGATTGAGGTTGACCAACTGCTGGAAACGCGAACGCTCCAAAACCTAAGTCGATTGAGGTTGACCAACTGCTGGAAACGCGAACACTCCAAAACCTAAGTCGATTGAGGTTGACCAACTGCTGGAAACTCGAACGCTCCAAAACCTAAGTCGATTGAGGTTGACCAACTGCTGGAAAATCTTTCGGGTTGACCAACGGTTGGAGAAATTTTGGGGTTGACCAACTGTTTGGTTCTCCAGAAGGGCCGGGAGGATGGGGCTTAGTTCGGTGGGGGAGTGCTTAAGAGTGGGATGGCAGGGACCAAACGGTGCGCCGGGTACGAGCTCCAGGGTGTCCGTCGCGGGGTCCAAAGCCGGCCTCGGGTGCACGGTGGTCGGGTTGACGGGGCGATGTTCCCGGGGTCGTATCTCGGCCGGGGAAAGGGGTACGGAGACGTGGGTGGGGTCGTTGGAAAGGGCCCCTCCTGGAGGATGAGGGACCCAAAGGGCTAAGGTCTCGGTCTTAAGGCGCCCGAGCTACGGCCGTTTAAAGGTGCAGCGGTGGAAGTCCGTATCTCCGGCCCCCGGGGTCGCACGGACCCGAGGCTGGCGTCCACGGAAAGCCCCGAGAGAGACCTTTCGAACGAGACCGGCCGCGCCTCCGGCGGACGAACGCAGCGGACGCTACGGGCGCGCGAACTACGGACGAGCGTTTTTTTTTTTTCGAACCGCCGTATCTCGGTTGCGAAAAGGGTCGGAGGGTCGAGGGCGGGCTCATTCGAAAGGTCTCCTCGGGTAGAGCGACCGACCCCGAGGGCGACGTCCTCGGACTTAAGGCGCCCGAGCAGCGGCAGTGGGAAAATCCGGAGACGGCCCCCTGTATCTCCGCTGCGGAAGGGGCCAGATACTCCCGGGTGGGCTCGATCGAAAGGGCCCCTCCGGCGGACCGACCGACCCGAAGTTCGAAGGCCCCGGGCCCGAGGCGTTCGAGATACGGCCGTTCGAAGTTTTCCGAAATTCGACCGGAAGTATCTCCGGTCCCCGGGGTCGCACGGACTCGGGGCCGGCGTCGCCGAAAAGCCCCGGGAAAGACCTTTTGAACGAGACCGGCCGCGCCTCCTGCGGACAAACGCAGCGGACGCTACGGGCGCGCAAACTCCGGACCAGCGGTTTTTTTTTTCGATCCGCCGTATCTCGGCCGCGGAAAGGGTCGGAGGGTCGAGGGCGAGCTCGATCGAAAGGTCCCCTCGGGTAGAGCGACCGACCCCGAGGGCGACGTCCTCGGACTTAAGGCGCCCGAGCAGCGGCCGTGGGAAAATCCGGTGACGGCCCACCGTATCTCGGGCGCGGAAAGAGCCAGATACTCGCGGGTGGGCTCGTTCGAAAGGGCCCCTCAGGCGGACCAATCGACCCGAAGTTCGAAGGCCCCGGACCCGAGGCGCCGGAGCGGCGCGGTAACGAAATTCGGATATTCGACCGGAAGTATCTCCGGTCCACGGGGTCGCACGGACTCGGGCCCGGCGTCGCCGGAAAGCCCCGGGAAAGACCTTTTGAACGAGACCGGCCGCGCCTCCGGCGGACGAACGCAGCGGACGCTACGGGCGCGCGAACTCCGGACCAGCGTTTTTTTTTTTCGATCCGCCGTATCTCGGCCGCGGAAAGGGTCGGAGGGCGGGCTCGTTCGAAAGGTCCCCTCGGGTAGAGCGACCGACCCCGAGGGCGACGTCCTCGGACTTAAGGCGCCCGAGCAGCGGCCGTGGGAAAATCCGGAGACGGCCCCCCGTATCTCCGCCGCGGAAAGGGCCAGATACTCGCGGGTGGGCTCGTTCGAAAGGGCCCATCCGGCAGACCATTCGACCTGAAGGTCGAAGGCACCGGGCCCGAGGCGCCGGAGCGGCGCGGTAACGAAATTCGGATATTCGACCGGAAGTATCTCCGGTCCACGGGGTCGCACGGACTCGGGGCCGGCGTCGCCGGAAAGCCCCGGGAAAGACCTTTCGAACGAGACCGGTCACGCCTCCGGCGGACGAACGCAGCGGACGCTACGGGCGAGCAAACTCCGGACGAACGTTTTTTTTCGAACCGCCGTATCTCGGCCGCGGAAAGGGTCGGAGGGTCGAGGGCGGGCTCGTTCGAAAGGTCCCCTCGGGTAGAGCGATCGACCCCGAGGGCGACGTCCTGGGACTTAAGGCGCCCGAGCAGCGGCCGTGGGAAAATCCGGAGTCGGCACCCCGTATCTCCGCTGCGGAAAGGGCCAGATACTCGCGGGTGGGCTCGTTCGAAAGGGCCCCTCCGGCGGACCGACCGACCCGAAGGTCGAAGGCCCCGGACCCGAGGCGCCGGACCGGCGCTGTAACGAAATTCGGATATTCGACCGGAAGTATCTCCGGTCCCCCAGGCCGACCGAGGCGCACCCTCCCGGCCGCGGACCCGGCGGGTTCCCCCTTCGCGGGGGACGGTAGGGCGAACAGGTGCCATCAGGTATATAGCTAAGTCGATCGGGGTTGACCAACTGTCGGAGAGGCGAAAGCTCCAGAACCTAAGTCGATGGGGTTGACCAACTGCTGGAGAAGTGAAAGCTCCAGAGCCTAAGTCGATTGGGGTTGACCAACTGTCGGAGAGGCGATAGCTCTAGAACCTAAGTCTATGGCAGGAGAAGCGAACGCCCCAGAACCTAAGTCGATGGGGTTGACCAACTGCTGGAGAAGTAAAAGCTCAAGAGCCTAAGTCGTTGGGGTTGACCAACTGCTGGAGAGGCGAAAGCTCCAGAGCCTAAGTCGATTGAGGTTGACCAACTGCTGGAAACGCGAACGCTCCAAAACCTAAGTCGATTGAGGTTGACCAACTGCTGGAAACGCGAACACTCCAAAACCTAAGTCGATTGAGGTTGACCAACTGCTGGAAACTCGAACGCTCCAAAACCTAAGTCGATTGAGGTTGACCAACTGCTGGAAAATCTTTCGGGTTGACCAACGGTTGGAGAAATTTTGGGGTTGACCAACTGTTTGGTTCTCCAGAAGGGCCGGGAGGATGGGGCTTAGTTCGGTGGGGGAGTGCTTAAGAGTGGGATGGCAGGGACCAAACGGTGCGCCGGGTACGAGCTCCAGGGTGTCCGTCGCGGGGTCCAAAGCCGGCCTCGGGTGCACGGTGGTCGGGTTGACGGGGCGATGTTCCCGGGGTCGTATCTCGGCCGGGGAAAGGGGTACGGAGACGTGGGTGGGGTCGTTGGAAAGGGCCCCTCCTGGAGGATGAGGGACCCAAAGGGCTAAGGTCTCGGTCTTAAGGCGCCCGAGCTACGGCCGTTTAAAGGTGCAGCGGTGGAAGTCCGTATCTCCGGCCCCCGGGGTCGCACGGACCCGAGGCTGGCGTCCACGGAAAGCCCCGAGAGAGACCTTTCGAACGAGACCGGCCGCGCCTCCGGCGGACGAACGCAGCGGACGCTACGGGCGCGCGAACTACGGACGAGCGTTTTTTTTTTTCGAACCGCCGTATCTCGGCCGCGAAAAGGGTCGGAGGGTCGAGGGCGGGCTCATTCGAAAGGTCTCCTCGGGTAGAGCGACCGACCCCGAGGGCGACGTCCTCGGACTTAAGGCGCCCGAGCAGCGGCAGTGGGAAAATCCGGAGACGGCCCCCTGTATCTCCGCTGCGGAAGGGGCCAGATACTCCCGGGTGGGCTCGATCGAAAGGGCCCCTCCGGCGGACCGACCGACCCGAAGTTCGAAGGCCCCGGGCCCGAGGCGTTCGAGATACGGCCGTTCGAAGTTTTCCGAAATTCGACCGGAAGTATCTCCGGTCCCCGGGGTCGCACGGACTCGGGGCCGGCGTCGCCGAAAAGCCCCGGGAAAGACCTTTTGAACGAGACCGGCCGCGCCTCCTGCGGACAAACGCAGCGGACGCTACGGGCGCGCAAACTCCGGACCAGCGGTTTTTTTTTTCGATCCGCCATATCTCGGCCGCGGAAAGGGTCGGAGGGTCGAGGGCGGGCTCGATCGAAAGGTCCCCTCGGGTAGAGCGACCGACCCCGAGGGCGACGTCCTCGGACTTAAGGCGCCCGAGCAGCGGCCGTGGGAAAATCCGGTGACGGCCCCCCGTATCTCGGGCGCGGAAAGAGCCAGATACTCGCGGGTGGGCTCGTTCGAAAGGGCCCCTCAGGCGGACCAATCGACCCGAAGTTCGAAGGCCCCGGACCCGAGGCGCCGGAGCGGCGCGGTAACGAAATTCGGATATTCGACCGGAAGTATCTCCGGTCCACGGGGTCGCACGGACTCGGGCCCGGCGTCGCCGGAAAGCCCCGGGAAAGACCTTTTGAACGAGACCGGCCGCGCCTCCGGCGGACGAACGCAGCGGACGCTACGGGCGCGCGAACTCCGGACCAGCGTTTTTTTTTTTCGATCCGCCGTATCTCGGCCGCGGAAAGGGTCGGAGGGTCGAGGGCGGGCTCGTTCGAAAGGTCCCCTCGGGTAGAGCGACCGACCCCGAGGGCGACGTCCTCGGACTTAAGGCGCCCGAGCAGCGGCCGTGGGAAAATCCGGAGACGGCCCCCCGTATCTCCGCCGCGGAAAGGGCCAGATACTCGCGGGTGGGCTCGTTCGAAAGGGCCCATCCGGCAGACCAATCGACCCGAAGGTCAAAGGCACCGGGCCCGAGGCGCCGGAGCGGCGCGGTAACGAAATTCGGATATTCGACCGGAAGTATCTCCGGTCCACGGGGTCGCACGGACTCGGGGCCGGCGTCGCCGGAAAGCCCCGGGAAAGACCTTTCGAACGAGACCGGTCACGCCTCCGGCGGACGAACGCAGCGGACGCTACGGGCGAGCAAACTCCGGACGAACGTTTTTTTTCGAACCGCCGTATCTCGGCCGCGGAAAGGGTCGGAGGGTCGAGGGCGGGCTCGTTCGAAAGGTCCCCTCGGGTAGAGCGATCGACCCCGAGGGCGACGTCCTGGGACTTAAGGCGCCCGAGCAGCGGCCGTGGGAAAATCCGGAGTCGGCACCCCGTATCTCCGCTGCGGAAAGGGCCAGATACTCGCGGGTGGGCTCGTTCGAAAGGGCCCCTCCGGCGGACCGACCGACCCGAAGGTCGAAGGCCCCGGACTCGAGGCGCCGGACCGGCGCTGTAACGAAATTCGGATATTCGACCGGAAGTATCTCCGGTCCACGGGGTCGCACGGACTCGGGGCCGGCGTCGCCGGAAAGCCCCGGGAAAGACCTTTCGAACGAGACCGGCCGCGCCTCCGGCGGACGAACGCAGCGGACGCTACGGGCGAGCAAACTCCGGACGAGCGTTTTTTTTTTTTCGAACCGCCGTATCTCGGCCGCGGAAAGGGTCGGAGGGTCGAGGGCGGGCTCGTTCGAAAGGTCCCCTCGGGTAGAGCGACCGACCCCGAGGGCGACGTCCTGGGACTTAAGGCGCCCGAGCAGCGGCCGTGGGAAAATCCGGAGACGGCCCCCCGTATCTCCGCCGCGGAAAAGGCCAGATACTCGCAGGTGGGCTCGTTCGAAAGGGCCCCTCCGGCGGACCGACCGACCCGAAGGTCGAAGGACCCGGGCCCGAGGCGCCGGAGCGGCGCTGTAACGAAATTCGGATTTTCGACCGGAAGTATCTCCGGTCCCCCAGGCCGACCGAGGCGCACCCTCCCGGCCGCGGACCCGGCGGGTTCCCCCTTCGCGGGGGACGGTAGGGCGAACAGGTGCCATCAGGTATATAGCTAAGTCGATCGGGGTTGACCAACTGTCGGAGAGGCGAAAGCTCCAGAACCTAAGTCGATGGGGTTGACCAACTGCTGGAGAAGTGAAAGCTCCAGAGCCTAAGTCGATTGGGGTTGACCAACTGTCGGAGAGGCGATAGCTCTAGAACCTAAGTCTATGGCAGGAGAAGCGAACGCCCCAGAACCTAAGTCGATGGGGTTGACCAACTGCTGGAGAAGTAAAAGCTCAAGAGCCTAAGTCGTTGGGGTTGACCAACTGCTGGAGAGGCGAAAGCTCCAGAGCCTAAGTCGATTGAGGTTGACCAACTGCTGGAAACGCGAACGCTCCAAAACCTAAGTCGATTGAGGTTGACCAACTGCTGGAAACGCGAACACTCCAAAACCTAAGTCGATTGAGGTTGACCAACTGCTGGAAACTCGAACGCTCCAAAACCTAAGTCGATTGAGGTTGACCAACTGCTGGAAAATCTTTCGGGTTGACCAACGGTTGGAGAAATTTTGGGGTTGACCAACTGTTTGGTTCTCCAGAAGGGCCGGGAGGATGGGGCTTAGTTCGGTGGGGGAGTGCTTAATAGTGGGATGGCAGGGACCAAACGGTGCGCCGGGTACGAGCTCCAGGGTGTCCGTCGCGGGGTCCAAAGCCGGCCTCGGGTGCACGGTGGTCGGGTTGACGGGGCGATGTTCCCGGGGTCGTATCTCGGCCGGGGAAAGGGGTACGGAGACGTGGGTGGGGTCGTTGGAAAGGGCCCCTCCTGGAGGATGAGGGACCCAAAGGGCTAAGGTCTCGGTCTTAAGGCGCCCGAGCTACGGCCGTTTAAAGGTGCAGCGGTGGAAGTCCGTATCTCCGGCCCCCGGGGTCGCACGGACCCGAGGCTGGCGTCCACGGAAAGCCCCGAGAGAGACCTTTCGAACGAGACCGGCCGCGCCTCCGGCGGACGAACGCAGCGGACGCTACGGGCGCGCGAACTACGGACGAGCGTTTTTTTTTTTTCGAACCGCCGTATCTCGGCCGCGAAAAGGGTCGGAGGGTCGAGGGCGGGCTCATTCGAAAGGTCTCCTCGGGTAGAGCGACCGACCCCGAGGGCGACGTCCTCGGACTTAAGGCGCCCGAGCAGCGGCAGTGGGAAAATCCGGAGACGGCCCCCTGTATCTCCGCTGCGGAAGGGGCCAGATACTCCCGGGTGGGCTCGATCGAAAGGGCCCCTCCGGCGGACCGACCGACCCGAAGTTCGAAGGCCCCGGGCCCGAGGCGTTCGAGATACGGCCGTTCGAAGTTTTCCGAAATTCGACCGGAAGTATCTCCGGTCCCCGGGGTCGCACGGACTCGGGGCCGGCGTCGCCGAAAAGCCCCGGGAAAGACCTTTTGAACGAGACCGGCCGCGCCTCCTACGGACAAACGCAGCGGACGCTACGGGCGCGCAAACTCCGGACCAGCGGTTTTTTTTTCGATCCGCCATATCTCGGCCGCGGAAAGGGTCGGAGGGTCGAGGGCGGGCTCGATCGAAAGGTCCCCTCAGGTAGAGCGACCGACCCCGAGGGCGACGTCCTCGGACTTAAGGCGCCCGAGCAGCGGCCGTGGGAAAATCCGGTGACGGCCCCCCGTATCTCGGGCGCGGAAAGAGCCAGATACTCGCGGGTGGGCTCGTTCGAAAGGGCCCCTCAGGCGGACCAATCGACCCGAAGTTCGAAGGCCCCGGACCCGAGGCGCCGGAGCGGCGCGGTAACGAAATTCGGATATTCGACCGGAAGTATCTCCGGTCCACGGGGTCGCACGGACTCGGGCCCGGCGTCGCCGGAAAGCCCCGGGAAAGACCTTTTGAACGAGACCGGCCGCGCCTCCGGCGGACGAACGCAGCGGACGCTACGGGCGCGCGAACTCCGGACCAGCGTTTTTTTTTTTCGATCCGCCGTATCTCGGCCGCGGAAAGGGTCGGAGGGTCGAGGGCGGGCTCGTTCGAAAGGTCCCCTCGGGTAGAGCGACCGACCCCGAGGGCGACGTCCTCGGACTTAAGGCGCCCGAGCAGCGGCCGTGGGAAAATCCGGAGACGGCCCCCCGTATCTCCGCCGCGGAAAGGGCCAGATACTCGCGGGTGGGCTCGTTCGAAAGGGCCCATCCGGCAGACCAATCGACCCGAAGGTCGAAGGCACCGGGCCCGAGGCGCCGGAGCGGCGCGGTAACGAAATTCGGATATTCGACCGGAAGTATCTCCGGTCCACGGGGTCGCACGGACTCGGGGCCGGCGTCGCCGGAAAGCCCCGGGAAAGACCTTTCGAACGAGACCGGTCACGCCTCCGGCGGACGAACGCAGCGGACGCTACGGGCGAGCAAACTCCGGACGAACGTTTTTTTTCGAACCGCCGTATATCGGCCGCGGAAAGGGTCGGAGGGTCGAGGGCGGGCTCGTTCGAAAGGTCCCCTCGGGTAGAGCGATCGACCCCGAGGGCGACGTCCTGGGACTTAAGGCGCCCGAGCAGCGGCCGTGGGAAAATCCGGAGTCGGCACCCCGTATCTCCGCTGCGGAAAGGGCCAGATACTCGCGGGTGGGCTCGTTCGAAAGGGCCCCTCCGGCGGACCGACCGACCCGAAGGTCGAAGGCCCCGGACCCGAGGCGCCGGACCGGCGCTGTAACGAAATTCGGATATTCGACCGGAAGTATCTCCGGTCCACGGGGTCGCACGGACTCGGGGCCGGCGTCGCCGGAAAGCCCCGGGAAAGACCTTTCGAACGAGACCGGCCGCGCCTCCGGCGGACGAACGCAGCGGACGCTACGGGCGAGCAAACTCCGGACGAGCGTTTTTTTTTTTTCGAACCGCCGTATCTCGGCCGCGGAAAGGGTCGGAGGGTCGAGGGCGGGCTCGTTCGAAAGGTCCCCTCGGGTAGAGCGACCGACCCCGAGGGCGACGTCCTGGGACTTAAGGCGCCCGAGCAGCGGCCGTGGGAAAATCCGGAGACGGCCCCCCGTATCTCCGCCGCGGAAAAGGCCAGATACTCGCGGGTGGGCTCGTTCGAAAGGGCCCTTCCGGCGGACCAATCGACCCGAAGGTCGAAGGCACCGGGCCCGAGGCGCCGGAGCGGCGCGGTAACGAAATTCGGATATTCGACCGGAAGTATCTCCGGTCCACGGGGTCGCACGGACTCGGGGCCGGCGTCGCCGGAAAGCCCCGGGAAAGACCTTTCGAACGAGACCGGTCAAACCTCCGGCGGACGAACGCAGCGGACGCTACGGGCGAGCAAACTCCGGACGAGCGTTTTTTTTTTTTTCGAACCGCCGTATCTCGGCCGCGGAAAGGGTCGGAGGGTCGAGGGCGGGCTCGTTCGAAAGGTCCCCTCGGGTAGAGCGACCGACCCCGAGGGCGACGTCCTGGGACTTAAGGCGCCCGAGCAGCGGCCGTGGGAAAATCCGGAGACGGCACCCCGTATCTCCGCTGCGGAAAGGGCCAGATACTCGCGGGTGGGCTCGTTCGAAAGGGCCCCTCCGGCGGACCGACCGACCCGAAGGTCGGAGGACCCGGGCCCGAGGCGCCGGAGCGGCGCTGTAACGAAATTCGGATTTTCGACCGGAAGTATCTCCGGTCCCCCAGGCCGACCGAGGCGCACCCTCCTGGCCGCGGACCCGGCGGGTTCCCCCTTCGCGGGGGACGGTAGGGCGAACAGGTGCCATCAGGTATATAGCTAAGTCGATCGGGGTTGACCAACTGTCGGAGAGGCGAAAGCTCCAGAACCTAAGTCGATGGGGTTGACCAACTGCTGGAGAAGTGAAAGCTCCAGAGCCTAAGTCGATTGGGGTTGACCAACTGTCGGAGAGGCGATAGCTCTAGAACCTAAGTCTATGGCAGGAGAAGCGAACGCCCCAGAACCTAAGTCGATGGGGTTGACCAACTGCTGGAGAAGTAAAAGCTCAAGAGCCTAAGTCGTTGGGGTTGACCAACTGCTGGAGAGGCGAAAGCTCCAGAGCCTAAGTCGATTGAGGTTGACCAACTGCTGGAAACGCAAACACTCCAAAACCTAAGTCGATTGAGGTTGACCAACTGCTGGAAACGCGAACACTCCAAAACCTAAGTCGATTGAGGTTGACCAACTGCTGGAAACTCGAACGCTCCAGAACCTAAGTCGATTGAGGTTGACCAACTGCTGGAAAATCTTTCGGGTTGACCAACGGTTGGAGAAATTTTGGGGTTGACCAACTGTTTGGTTCTCCAGAAGGGCCGGGAGGATGGGGCTTAGTTCGGTGGGGGAGTGCTTAAGAGTGGGATGGCAGGGACCAAACGGTGCGCCGGGTACGAGCTCCAGGGTGTCCGTCGCGGGGTCCAAAGCCGGCCTCGGGTGCACGGTGGTCGGGTTGACGGGGCGATGTTCCCGGGGTCGTATCTCTGCCGGGGAAAGGGGTACGGAGACGTGGGTGGGGTCGTTGGAAAGGGCCCCTCCTGGAGGATGAGGGACCCAAAGGGCTAAGGTGTCGGTCTTAAGGCGCCCGAGCTACGGTTGTTTAAAGGTGCAGCGGTGGAAGTCCGTATCTCCGGCCCCCGGGGTCGCACGGACCCGAGGCTGGCGTCCACGGAAAGCCCCGAGAGAGACCTTTCGAACGAGACCGGCCGCGCCTCCGGCGGACGAACGCAGCAGACGCTACGGGCGCGCGAACTACGGACGAGCGTTTTTTTTTTTCGAACCGCCGTATCTCGGCCGCGAAAAGGGTCGGAGGGTCGAGGGCGGGCTCATTCGAAAGGTCTCCTCGGGTAGAGCGACCGACCCCGAGGGCGACGTCCTCGGACTTAAGGCGCCCGAGCAGCGGCAGTGGGAAAATCCGGAGACGGCCCCCTGTATCTCCGCTGCGGAAGGGGCCAGATACTCCCGGGTGGGCTCGATCGAAAGGGCCCCTCCGGCGGACCGACCGACCCGAAGTTCGAAGGCCCCGGGCCCGAGGCGTTCGAGATACGGCCGTTCGAAGTTTTCCGAAATTCGACCGGAAGTATCTCCGGTCCCCGGGGTCGCACGGACTCGGGGCCGGCGTCGCCGAAAAGCCCCGGGAAAGACCTTTTGAACGAGACCGGCCGCGCCTCCTGCGGACAAACGCAGCGGACGCTACGGGCGCGCAAACTCCGGACCAGCGGTTTTTTTTTTTCGATCCGCCGTATCTCGGCCGCGGAAAGGGTCGGAGGGTCGAGGGCGAGCTCGATCGAAAGGTCCCCTCGGGTAGAGCGACCGACCCCGAGGGCGACGTCCTCGGACTTAAGGCGCCCGAGCAGCGGCCGTGGGAAAATCCGGTGACGGCCCACCGTATCTCGGGCGCGGAAAGAGCCAGATACTCGCGGGTGGGCTCGTTCGAAAGGGCCCCTCAGGCGGACCAATCGACCCGAAGTTCGAAGGCCCCGGACCCGAGGCGCCGGAGCGGCGCGGTAACGAAATTCGGATATTCGACCGGAAGTATCTCCGGTCCACGGGGTCGCACGGACTCGGGCCCGGCGTCGCCGGAAAGCCCCGGGAAAGACCTTTTGAACGAGACCGGCCGCGCCTCCGGCGGACGAACGCAGCGGACGCTACGGGCGCGCGAACTCCGGACCAGCGTTTTTTTTTTTTCGATCCGCCGTATCTCGGCCGCGGAAAGGGTCGGAGGGCGGGCTCGTTCGAAAGGTCCCCTCGGGTAGAGCGACCGACCCCGAGGGCGACGTCCTCGGACTTAAGGCGCCCGAGCAGCGGCCGTGGGAAAATCCGGAGACGGCCCCCCGTATCTCCGCCGCGGAAAGGGCCAGATACTCGCGGGTGGGCTCGTTCGAAAGGGCCCATCCGGCAGACCATTCGACCTGAAGGTCGAAGGCACCGGGCCCGAGGCGCCGGAGCGGCGCGGTAACGAAATTCGGATATTCGACCGGAAGTATCTCCGGTCCACGGGGTCGCACGGACTCGGGGCCGGCGTCGCCGGAAAGCCCCGGGAAAGACCTTTCGAACGAGACCGGTCACGCCTCCGGCGGACGAACGCAGCGGACGCTACGGGCGAGCAAACTCCGGACGAACGTTTTTTTTCGAACCGCCGTATCTCGGCCGCGGAAAGGGTCGGAGGGTCGAGGGCGGGCTCGTTCGAAAGGTCCCCTCGGGTAGAGCGATCGACCCCGAGGGCGACGTCCTGGGACTTAAGGCGCCCGAGCAGCGGCCGTGGGAAAATCCGGAGTCGGCACCCCGTATCTCCGCTGCGGAAAGGGCCAGATACTCGCGGGTGGGCTCGTTCGAAAGGGCCCCTCCGGCGGACCGACCGACCCGAAGGTCGAAGGCCCCGGACCCGAGGCGCCGGACCGGCGCTGTAACGAAATTCGGATATTCGACCGGAAGTATCTCCGGTCCCCCAGGCCGACCGAGGCGCACCCTCCCGGCCGCGGACCCGGCGGGTTCCCCCTTCGCGGGGGACGGTAGGGCGAACAGGTGCCATCAGGTATATAGCTAAGTCGATCGGGGTTGACCAACTGTCGGAGAGGCGAAAGCTCCAGAACCTAAGTCGATGGGGTTGACCAACTGCTGGAGAAGTGAAAGCTCCAGAGCCTAAGTCGATTGGGGTTGACCAACTGTCGGAGAGGCGATAGCTCTAGAACCTAAGTCTATGGCAGGAGAAGCGAACGCCCCAGAACCTAAGTCGATGGGGTTGACCAACTGCTGGAGAAGTAAAAGCTCAAGAGCCTAAGTCGTTGGGGTTGACCAACTGCTGGAGAGGCGAAAGCTCCAGAGCCTAAGTCGATTGAGGTTGACCAACTGCTGGAAACGCGAACACTCCAAAACCTAAGTCGATTGAGGTTGACCAACTGCTGGAAACTCGAACGCTCCAAAACCTAAGTCGATTGAGGTTGACCAACTGCTGGAAAATCTTTCGGGTTGACCAACGGTTGGAGAAATTTTGGGGTTGACCAACTGTTTGGTTCTCCAGAAGGGCCGGGAGGATGGGGCTTAGTTCGGTGGGGGAGTGCTTAAGAGTGGGATGGCAGGGACCAAACGGTGCGCCGGGTACGAGCTCCAGGGTGTCCGTCGCGGGGTCCAAAGCCGGCCTCGGGTGCACGGTGGTCGGGTTGACGGGGCGATGTTCCCGGGGTCGTATCTCGGCCGGGGAAAGGGGTACGGAGACGTGGGTGGGGTCGTTGGAAAGGGCCCCTCCTGGAGGATGAGGGACCCAAAGGGCTAAGGTCTCGGTCTTAAGGCGCCCGAGCTACGGCCGTTTAAAGGTGCAGCGGTGGAAGTCCGTATCTCCGGCCCCCGGGGTCGCACGGACCCGAGGCTGGCGTCCACGGAAAGCCCCGAGAGAGACCTTTCGAACGAGACCGGCCGCGCCTCCGGCGGACGAACGCAGCGGACGCTACGGGCGCGCGAACTACGGACGAGCGTTTTTTTTTTTTCGAACCGCCGTATCTCGGCCGCGAAAAGGGTCGGAGGGTCGAGGGCGGGCTCATTCGAAAGGTCTCCTCGGGTAGAGCGACCGACCCCGAGGGCGACGTCCTCGGACTTAAGGCGCCCGAGCAGCGGCAGTGGGAAAATCCGGAGACGGCCCCCTGTATCTCCGCTGCGGAAGGGGCCAGATACTCCCGGGTGGGCTCGATCGAAAGGGCCCCTCCGGCGGACCGACCGACCCGAAGTTCGAAGGCCCCGGGCCCGAGGCGTTCGAGATACGGCCGTTCGAAGTTTTCCGAAATTCGACCGGAAGTATCTCCGGTCCCCGGGGTCGCACGGACTCGGGGCCGGCGTCGCCGAAAAGCCCCGGGAAAGACCTTTTGAACGAGACCGGCCGCGCCTCCTGCGGACAAACGCAGCGGACGCTACGGGCGCGCAAACTCCGGACCAGCGGTTTTTTTTTTCGATCCGCCGTATCTCGGCCGCGGAAAGGGTCGGAGGGTCGAGGGCGGGCTCGATCGAAAGGTCCCCTCGGGTAGAGCGACCGACCCCGAGGGCGACGTCCTCGGACTTAAGGCGCCCGAGCAGCGGCCGTGGGAAAATCCGGTGACGGCCCCCCGTATCTCGGGCGCGGAAAGAGCCAGATACTCGCGGGTGGGCTCGTTCGAAAGGGCCCCTCAGGCGGACCAATCGACCCGAAGTTCGAAGGCCCCGGACCCGAGGCGCCGGAGCGGCGCGGTAACGAAATTCGGATATTCGACCGGAAGTATCTCCGGTCCACGGGGTCGCACGGACTCGGGCCCGGCGTCGCCGGAAAGCCCCGGGAAAGACCTTTTGAACGAGACCGGCCGCGCCTCCGGCGGACGAACGCAGCGGACGCTACGGGCGCGCGAACTCCGGACCAGCGTTTTTTTTTTTCGATCCGCCGTATCTCGGCCGCGGAAAGGGTCGGAGGGTCGAGGGCGGGCTCGTTCGAAAGGTCCCCTCGGGTAGAGCGACCGACCCCGAGGGCGACGTCCTCGGACTTAAGGCGCCCGAGCAGCGGCCGTGGGAAAATCCGGAGACGGCCCCCCGTATCTCCGCCGCGGAAAGGGCCAGATACTCGCGGGTGGGCTCGTTCGAAAGGGCCCATCCGGCAGACCAATCGACCCGAAGGTCGAAGGCACCGGGCCCGAGGCGCCGGAGCGGCGCGGTAACGAAATTCGGATATTCGACCGGAAGTATCTCCGGTCCACGGGGTCGCACGGACTCGGGGCCGGCGTCGCCGGAAAGCCCCGGGAAAGACCTTTCGAACGAGACCGGTCACGCCTCCGGCGGACGAACGCAGCGGACGCTACGGGCGAGCAAACTCCGGACGAACGTTTTTTTTCGAACCGCCGTATCTCGGCCGCGGAAAGGGTCGGAGGGTCGAGGGCGGGCTCGTTCGAAAGGTCCCCTCGGGTAGAGCGATCGACCCCGAGGGCGACGTCCTGGGACTTAAGGCGCCCGAGCAGCGGCCGTGGGAAAATCCGGAGTCGGCACCCCGTATCTCCGCTGCGGAAAGGGCCAGATACTCGCGGGTGGGCTCGTTCGAAAGGGCCCCTCCGGCGGACCGACCGACCCGAAGGTCGAAGGCCCCGGACCCGAGGCGCCGGACCGGCGCTGTAACGAAATTCGGATATTCGACCGGAAGTATCTCCGGTCCACGGGGTCGCACGGACTCGGGGCCGGCGTCGCCGGAAAGCCCCGGGAAAGACCTTTCGAACGAGACCGGCCGCGCCTCCGGCGGACGAACGCAGCGGACGCTACGGGCGAGCAAACTCCGGACGAGCGTTTTTTTTTTTTTCGAACCGCCGTATCTCGGCCGCGGAAAGGGTCGGAGGGTCGAGGGCGGGCTCGTTCGAAAGGTCCCCTCGGGTAGAGCGACCGACCCCGAGGGCGACGTCCTGGGACTTAAGGCGCCCGAGCAGCGGCCGTGGGAAAATCCGGAGACGGCCCCCCGTATCTCCGCCGCGGAAAAGGCCAGATACTCGCGGGTGGGCTCGTTCGAAAGGGCCCTTCCGGCGGACCAATCGACCCGAAGGTCGAAGGCACCGGGCCCGAGGCGCCGGAGCGGCGCGGTAACGAAATTCGGATATTCGACCGGAAGTATCTCCGGTCCACGGGGTCGCACGGACTCGGGGCCGGCGTCGCCGGAAAGCCCCGGGAAAGACCTTTCGAACGAGACCGGTCAAACCTCCGGCGGACGAACGCAGCGGACGCTACGGGCGAGCAAACTCCGGACGAGCGTTTTTTTTTTTTTCGAACCGCCGTATCTCGGCCGCGGAAAGGGTCGGAGGGTCGAGGGCGGGCTCGTTCGAAAGGTCCCCTCGGGTAGAGCGACCGACCCCGAGGGCGACGTCCTGGGACTTAAGGCGCCCGAGCAGCGGCCGTGGGAAAATCCGGAGACGGCACCCCGTATCTCCGCTGCGGAAAGGGCCAGATACTCGCGGGTGGGCTCGTTCGAAAGGGCCCCTCCGGCGGACCGACCGACCCGAAGGTCGGAGGACCCGGGCCCGAGGCGCCGGAGCGGCGCTGTAACGAAATTCGGATTTTCGACCGGAAGTATCTCCGGTCCCCCAGGCCGACCGAGGCGCACCCTCCTGGCCGCGGACCCGGCGGGTTCCCCCTTCGCGGGGGACGGTAGGGCGAACAGGTGCCATCAGGTATATAGCTAAGTCGATCGGGGTTGACCAACTGTCGGAGAGGCGAAAGCTCCAGAACCTAAGTCGATGGGGTTGACCAACTGCTGGAGAAGTGAAAGCTCCAGAGCCTAAGTCGATTGGGGTTGACCAACTGTCGGAGAGGCGATAGCTCTAGAACCTAAGTCTATGGCAGGAGAAGCGAACGCCCCAGAACCTAAGTCGATGGGGTTGACCAACTGCTGGAGAAGTAAAAGCTCAAGAGCCTAAGTCGTTGGGGTTGACCAACTGCTGGAGAGGCGAAAGCTCCAGAGCCTAAGTCGATTGAGGTTGACCAACTGCTGGAAACGCAAACACTCCAAAACCTAAGTCGATTGAGGTTGACCAACTGCTGGAAACGCGAACACTCCAAAACCTAAGTCGATTGAGGTTGACCAACTGCTGGAAACTCGAACGCTCCAGAACCTAAGTCGATTGAGGTTGACCAACTGCTGGAAAATCTTTCGGGTTGACCAACGGTTGGAGAAATTTTGGGGTTGACCAACTGTTTGGTTCTCCAGAAGGGCCGGGAGGATGGGGCTTAGTTCGGTGGGGGAGTGCTTAAGAGTGGGATGGCAGGGACCAAACGGTGCGCCGGGTACGAGCTCCAGGGTGTCCGTCGCGGGGTCCAAAGCCGGCCTCGGGTGCACGGTGGTCGGGTTGACGGGGCGATGTTCCCGGGGTCGTATCTCTGCCGGGGAAAGGGGTACGGAGACGTGGGTGGGGTCGTTGGAAAGGGCCCCTCCTGGAGGATGAGGGACCCAAAGGGCTAAGGTGTCGGTCTTAAGGCGCCCGAGCTACGGTTGTTTAAAGGTGCAGCGGTGGAAGTCCGTATCTCCGGCCCCCGGGGTCGCACGGACCCGAGGCTGGCGTCCACGGAAAGCCCCGAGAGAGACCTTTCGAACGAGACCGGCCGCGCCTCCGGCGGACGAACGCAGCAGACGCTACGGGCGCGCGAACTACGGACGAGCGTTTTTTTTTTTCGAACCGCCGTATCTCGGCCGCGAAAAGGGTCGGAGGGTCGAGGGCGGGCTCATTCGAAAGGTCTCCTCGGGTAGAGCGACCGACCCCGAGGGCGACGTCCTCGGACTTAAGGCGCCCGAGCAGCGGCAGTGGGAAAATCCGGAGACGGCCCCCTGTATCTCCGCTGCGGAAGGGGCCAGATACTCCCGGGTGGGCTCGATCGAAAGGGCCCCTCCGGCGGACCGACCGACCCGAAGTTCGAAGGCCCCGGGCCCGAGGCGTTCGAGATACGGCCGTTCGAAGTTTTCCGAAATTCGACCGGAAGTATCTCCGGTCCCCGGGGTCGCACGGACTCGGGGCCGGCGTCGCCGAAAAGCCCCGGGAAAGACCTTTTGAACGAGACCGGCCGCGCCTCCTGCGGACAAACGCAGCGGACGCTACGGGCGCGCAAACTCCGGACCAGCGGTTTTTTTTTTTCGATCCGCCGTATCTCGGCCGCGGAAAGGGTCGGAGGGTCGAGGGCGGGCTCGATCGAAAGGTCCCCTCGGGTAGAGCGACCGACCCCGAGGGCGACGTCCTCGGACTTAAGGCGCCCGAGCAGCGGCCGTGGGAAAATCCGGTGACGGCCCCCCGTATCTCGGGCGCGGAAAGAGCCAGATACTCGCGGGTGGGCTCGTTCGAAAGGGCCCCTCAGGCGGACCAATCGACCCGAAGTTCGAAGGCCCCGGACCCGAGGCGCCGGAGCGGCGCGGTAACGAAATTCGGATATTCGACCGGAAGTATCTCCGGTCCACGGGGTCGCACGGACTCGGGCCCGGCGTCGCCGGAAAGCCCCGGGAAAGACCTTTTGAACGAGACCGGCCGCGCCTCCGGCGGACGAACGCAGCGGACGCTACGGGCGCGCGAACTCCGGACCAGCGTTTTTTTTTTTTCGATCCGCCGTATCTCGGCCGCGGAAAGGGTCGGAGGGCGGGCTCGTTCGAAAGGTCCCCTCGGGTAGAGCGACCGACCCCGAGGGCGACGTCCTCGGACTTAAGGCGCCCGAGCAGCGGCCGTGGGAAAATCCGGAGACGGCCCCCCGTATCTCCGCCGCGGAAAGGGCCAGATACTCGCGGGTGGGCTCGTTCGAAAGGGCCCATCCGGCAGACCAATCGACCCGAAGGTCGAAGGCACCGGGCCCGAGGCGCCGGAGCGGCGCGGTAACGAAATTCGGATATTCGACCGGAAGTATCTCCGGTCCACGGGGTCGCACGGACTCGGGGCCGGCGTCGCCGGAAAGCCCCGGGAAAGACCTTTCGAACGAGACCGGTCACGCCTCCGGCGGACGAACGCAGCGGACGCTACGGGCGAGCAAACTCCGGACGAACGTTTTTTTTCGAACCGCCGTATCTCGGCCGCGGAAAGGGTCGGAGGGTCGAGGGCGGGCTCGTTCGAAAGGTCCCCTCGGGTAGAGCGATCGACCCCGAGGGCGACGTCCTGGGACTTAAGGCGCCCGAGCAGCGGCCGTGGGAAAATCCGGAGTCGGCACCCCGTATCTCCGCTGCGGAAAGGGCCAGATACTCGCGGGTGGGCTCGTTCGAAAGGGCCCCTCCGGCGGACCGACCGACCCGAAGGTCGAAGGCCACGGACCCGAGGCGCCGGACCGGCGCTGTAACGAAATTCGGATATTCGACCGGAAGTATCTCCGGTCCACGGGGTCGCACGGACTCGGGGCCGGCGTCGCCGGAAAGCCCCGGGAAAGACCTTTCGAACGAGACCGGCCGCGCCTCCGGCGGACGAACGCAGCGGACGCTACGGGCGAGCAAACTCCGGACGAGCGTTTTTTTTTTTTCGAACCGCCGTATCTCGGCCGCGGAAAGGGTCGGAGGGTCGAGGGCGGGCTCGTTCGAAAGGTCCCCTCGGGTAGAGCGACCGACCCCGAGGGCGACGTCCTGGGACTTAAGGCGCCCGAGCAGCGGCCGTGGGAAAATCCGGAGACGGCCCCCCGTATCTCCGCCGCGGAAAAGGCCAGATACTCGCAGGTGGGCTCGTTCGAAAGGGCCCCTCCGGCGGACCGACCGACCCGAAGGTCGAAGGACCCGGGCCCGAGGCGCCGGAGCGGCGCTGTAACGAAATTCGGATTTTCGACCGGAAGTATCTCCGGTCCCCCAGGCCGACCGAGGCGCACCCTCCCGGCCGCGGACCCGGCGGGTTCCCCCTTCGCGGGGGACGGTAGGGCGAACAGGTGCCATCAGGTATATAGCTAAGTCGATCGGGGTTGACCAACTGTCGGAGAGGCGAAAGCTCCAGAACCTAAGTCGATGGGGTTGACCAACTGCTGGAGAAGTGAAAGCTCCAGAGCCTAAGTCGATTGGGGTTGACCAACTGTCGGAGAGGCGATAGCTCTAGAACCTAAGTCTATGGCAGGAGAAGCGAACGCCCCAGAACCTAAGTCGATGGGGTTGACCAACTGCTGGAGAAGTAAAAGCTCAAGAGCCTAAGTCGTTGGGGTTGACCAACTGCTGGAGAGGCGAAAGCTCCAGAGCCTAAGTCGATTGAGGTTGACCAACTGCTGGAAACGCGAACGCTCCAAAACCTAAGTCGATTGAGGTTGACCAACTGCTGGAAACGCGAACACTCCAAAACCTAAGTCGATTGAGGTTGACCAACTGCTGGAAACTCGAACGCTCCAAAACCTAAGTCGATTGAGGTTGACCAACTGCTGGAAAATCTTTCGGGTTGACCAACGGTTGGAGAAATTTTGGGGTTGACCAACTGTTTGGTTCTCCAGAAGGGCCGGGAGGATGGGGCTTAGTCCGGTGGGGGAGTGCTTAAGAGTGGGATGGCAGGGACCAAACGGTGCGCCGGGTACGAGCTCCAGGGTGTCCGTCGCGGGGTCCAAAGCCGGCCTCGGGTGCACGGTGGTCGGGTTGACGGGGCGATGTTCCCGGGGTCGTATCTCGGCCGGGGAAAGGGGTACGGAGACGTGGGTGGGGTCGTTGGAAAGGGCCCCTCCTGGAGGATGAGGGACCCAAAGGGCTAAGGTCTCGGTCTTAAGGCGCCCGAGCTACGGCCGTTTAAAGGTGCAGCGGTGGAAGTCCGTATCTCCGGCCCCCGGGGTCGCACGGACCCGAGGCTGGCGTCCACGGAAAGCCCCGAGAGAGACCTTTCGAACGAGACCGGCCGCGCCTCCGGCGGACGAACGCAGCGGACGCTACGGGCGCGCGAACTACGGACGAGCGTTTTTTTTTTTTCGAACCGCCGTATCTCGGCCGCGAAAAGGGTCGGAGGGTCGAGGGCGGGCTCATTCGAAAGGTCTCCTCGGGTAGAGCGACCGACCCCGAGGGCGACGTCCTCGGACTTAAGGCGCCCGAGCAGCGGCAGTGGGAAAATCCGGAGACGGCCCCCTGTATCTCCGCTGCGGAAGGGGCCAGATACTCCCGGGTGGGCTCGATCGAAAGGGCCCCTCCGGCGGACCGACCGACCCGAAGTTCGAAGGCCCCGGGCCCGAGGCGTTCGAGATACGGCCGTTCGAAGTTTTCCGAAATTCGACCGGAAGTATCTCCGGTCCCCGGGGTCGCACGGACTCGGGGCCGGCGTCGCCGAAAAGCCCCGGGAAAGACCTTTTGAACGAGACCGGCCGCGCCTCCTGCGGACAAACGCAGCGGACGCTACGGGCGCGCAAACTCCGGACCAGCGGTTTTTTTTTTCGATCCGCCGTATCTCGGCCGCGGAAAGGGTCGGAGGGTCGAGGGCGGGCTCGATCGAAAGGTCCCCTCGGGTAGAGCGACCGACCCCGAGGGCGACGTCCTCGGACTTAAGGCGCCCGAGCAGCGGCCGTGGGAAAATCCGGTGACGGCCCCCCGTATCTCGGGCGCGGAAAGAGCCAGATACTCGCGGGTGGGCTCGTTCGAAAGGGCCCCTCAGGCGGACCAATCGACCCGAAGTTCGAAGGCCCCGGACCCGAGGCGCCGGAGCGGCGCGGTAACGAAATTCGGATATTCGACCGGAAGTATCTCCGGTCCACGGGGTCGCACGGACTCGGGCCCGGCGTCGCCGGAAAGCCCCGGGAAAGACCTTTTGAACGAGACCGGCCGCGCCTCCGGCGGACGAACGCAGCGGACGCTACGGGCGCGCGAACTCCGGACCAGCGTTTTTTTTTTTTCGATCCGCCGTATCTCGGCCGCGGAAAGGGTCGGAGGGTCGAGGGCGGGCTCGTTCGAAAGGTCCCCTCGGGTAGAGCGACCGACCCCGAGGGCGACGTCCTCGGACTTAAGGCGCCCGAGCAGCGGCCGTGGGAAAATCCGGAGACGGCCCCCCGTATCTCCGCCGCGGAAAGGGCCAGATACTCGCGGGTGGGCTCGTTCGAAAGGGCCCATCCGGCAGACCAATCGACCCGAAGGTCGAAGGCACCGGGCCCGAGGCGCCGGAGCGGCGCGGTAACGAAATTCGGATATTCGACCGGAAGTATCTCCGGTCCACGGGGTCGCACGGACTCGGGGCCGGCGTCGCCGGAAAGCCCCGGGAAAGACCTTTCGAACGAGACCGGTCACGCCTCCGGCGGACGAACGCAGCGGACGCTACGGGCGAGCAAACTCCGGACGAACGTTTTTTTTCGAACCGCCGTATATCGGCCGCGGAAAGGGTCGGAGGGTCGAGGGCGGGCTCGTTCGAAAGGTCCCCTCGGGTAGAGCGATCGACCCCGAGGGCGACGTCCTGGGACTTAAGGCGCCCGAGCAGCGGCCGTGGGAAAATCCGGAGTCGGCACCCCGTATCTCCGCTGCGGAAAGGGCCAGATACTCGCGGGTGGGCTCGTTCGAAAGGGCCCCTCCGGCGGACCGACCGACCCGAAGGTCGAAGGCCCCGGACCCGAGGCGCCGGACCGGCGCTGTAACGAAATTCGGATATTCGACCGGAAGTATCTCCGGTCCACGGGGTCGCACGGACTCGGGGCCGGCGTCGCCGGAAAGCCCCGGGAAAGACCTTTCGAACGAGACCGGCCGCGCCTCCGGCGGACGAACGCAGCGGACGCTACGGGCGAGCAAACTCCGGACGAGCGTTTTTTTTTTTTTGAACCGCCGTATCTCGGCCGCGGAAAGGGTCGGAGGGTCGAGGGCGGGCTCGTTCGAAAGGTCCCCTCGGGTAGAGCGACCGACCCCGAGGGCGACGTCCTGGGACTTAAGGCGCCCGAGCAGCGGCCGTGGGAAAATCCGGAGACGGCCCCCCGTATCTCCGCCGCGGAAAAGGCCAGATACTCGCAGGTGGGCTCGTTCGAAAGGGCCCCTCCGGCGGACCGACCGACCCGAAGGTCGAAGGACCCGGGCCCGAGGCGCCGGAGCGGCGCTGTAACGAAATTCGGATTTTCGACCGGAAGTATCTCCGGTCCCCCAGGCCGACCGAGGCGCACCCTCCCGGCCGCGGACCCGGCGGGTTCCCCCTTCGCGGGGGACGGTAGGGCGAACAGGTGCCATCAGGTATATAGCTAAGTCGATCGGGGTTGACCAACTGTCGGAGAGGCGAAAGCTCCAGAACCTAAGTCGATGGGGTTGACCAACTGCTGGAGAAGTGAAAGCTCCAGAGCCTAAGTCGATTGGGGTTGACCAACTGTCGGAGAGGCGATAGCTCTAGAACCTAAGTCTATGGCAGGAGAAGCGAACGCCCCAGAACCTAAGTCGATGGGGTTGACCAACTGCTGGAGAAGTAAAAGCTCAAGAGCCTAAGTCGTTGGGGTTGACCAACTGCTGGAGAGGCGAAAGCTCCAGAGCCTAAGTCGATTGAGGTTGACCAACTGCTGGAAACGCGAACGCTCCAAAACCTAAGTCGATTGAGGTTGACCAACTGCTGGAAACGCGAACACTCCAAAACCTAAGTCGATTGAGGTTGACCAACTGCTGGAAACTCGAACGCTCCAAAACCTAAGTCGATTGAGGTTGACCAACTGCTGGAAAATCTTTCGGGTTGACCAACGGTTGGAGAAATTTTGGGGTTGACCAACTGTTTGGTTCTCCAGAAGGGCCGGGAGGATGGGGCTTAGTTCGGTGGGGGAGTGCTTAAGAGTGGGATGGCAGGGACCAAACGGTGCGCCGGGTACGAGCTCCAGGGTGTCCGTCGCGGGGTCCAAAGCCGGCCTCGGGTGCACGGTGGTCGGGTTGACGGGGCGATGTTCCCGGGGTCGTATCTCGGCCGGGGAAAGGGGTACGGAGACGTGGGTGGGGTCGTTGGAAAGGGCCCCTCCTGGAGGATGAGGGACCCAAAGGGAAAAGGGTCGGAGGGTCGAGGGCGGGCTCATTCGAAAGGTCTCCTCGGGTAGAGCGACCGACCCCGAGGGCGACGTCCTCGGACTTAAGGCGCCCGAGCAGCGGCAGTGGGAAAATCCGGAGACGGCCCCCTGTATCTCCGCTGCGGAAGGGGCCAGATACTCCCGGGTGGGCTCGATCGAAAGGGCCCCTCCGGCGGACCGACCGACCCGAAGTTCGAAGGCCCCGGGCCCGAGGCGTTCGAGATACGGCCGTTCGAAGTTTTCCGAAATTCGACCGGAAGTATCTCCGGTCCCCGGGGTCGCACGGACTCGGGGCCGGCGTCGCCGAAAAGCCCCGGGAAAGACCTTTTGAACGAGACCGGCCGCGCCTCCTGCGGACAAACGCAGCGGACGCTACGGGCGCGCAAACTCCGGACCAGCGGTTTTTTTTTCGATCCGCCGTATCTCGGCCGCGGAAAGGGTCGGAGGGTCGAGGGCGGGCTCGATCGAAAGGTCCCCTCGGGTAGAGCGACCGACCCCGAGGGCGACGTCCTCGGACTTAAGGCGCCCGAGCAGCGGCCGTGGGAAAATCCGGTGACGGCCCCCCGTATCTCGGGCGCGGAAAGAGCCAGATACTCGCGGGTGGGCTCGTTCGAAAGGGCCCCTCAGGCGGACCAATCGACCCGAAGTTCGAAGGCCCCGGACCCGAGGCGCCGGAGCGGCGCGGTAACGAAATTCGGATATTCGACCGGAAGTATCTCCGGTCCACGGGGTCGCACGGACTCGGGCCCGGCGTCGCCGGAAAGCCCCGGGAAAGACCTTTTGAACGAGACCGGCCGCGCCTCCGGCGGACGAACGCAGCGGACGCTACGGGCGCGCGAACTCCGGACCAGCGTTTTTTTTTTTTCGATCCGCCGTATCTCGGCCGCGGAAAGGGTCGGAGGGTCGAGGGCGGGCTCGTTCGAAAGGTCCCCTCGGGTAGAGCGACCGACCCCGAGGGCGACGTCCTCGGACTTAAGGCGCCCGAGCAGCGGCCGTGGGAAAATCCGGAGACGGCCCCCCGTATCTCCGCCGCGGAAAGGGCCAGATACTCGCGGGTGGGCTCGTTCGAAAGGGCCCATCCGGCAGACCAATCGACCCGAAGGTCGAAGGCACCGGGCCCGAGGCGCCGGAGCGGCGCGGTAACGAAATTCGGATATTCGACCGGAAGTATCTCCGGTCCACGGGGTCGCACGGACTCGGGGCCGGCGTCGCCGGAAAGCCCCGGGAAAGACCTTTCGAACGAGACCGGTCACGCCTCCGGCGGACGAACGCAGCGGACGCTACGGGCGAGCAAACTCCGGACGAACGTTTTTTTTCGAACCGCCGTATATCGGCCGCGGAAAGGGTCGGAGGGTCGAGGGCGGGCTCGTTCGAAAGGTCCCCTCGGGTAGAGCGATCGACCCCGAGGGCGACGTCCTGGGACTTAAGGCGCCCGAGCAGCGGCCGTGGGAAAATCCGGAGTCGGCACCCCGTATCTCCGCTGCGGAAAGGGCCAGATACTCGCGGGTGGGCTCGTTCGAAAGGGCCCCTCCGGCGGACCGACCGACCCGAAGGTCGAAGGCCCCGGACCCGAGGCGCCGGACCGGCGCTGTAACGAAATTCGGATATTCGACCGGAAGTATCTCCGGTCCACGGGGTCGCACGGACTCGGGGCCGGCGTCGCCGGAAAGCCCCGGGAAAGACCTTTCGAACGAGACCGGCCGCGCCTCCGGCGGACGAACGCAGCGGACGCTACGGGCGAGCAAACTCCGGACGAGCGTTTTTTTTTTTTTCGAACCGCCGTATCTCGGCCGCGGAAAGGGTCGGAGGGTCGAGGGCGGGCTCGTTCGAAAGGTCCCCTCGGGTAGAGCGACCGACCCCGAGGGCGACGTCCTGGGACTTAAGGCGCCCGAGCAGCGGCCGTGGGAAAATCCGGAGACGGCCCCCCGTATCTCCGCCGCGGAAAAGGCCAGATACTCGCGGGTGGGCTCGTTCGAAAGGGCCCTTCCGGCGGACCAATCGACCCGAAGGTCGAAGGCACCGGGCCCGAGGCGCCGGAGCGGCGCGGTAACGAAATTCGGATATTCGACCGGAAGTATCTCCGGTCCACGGGGTCGCACGGACTCGGGGCCGGCGTCGCCGGAAAGCCCCGGGAAAGACCTTTCGAACGAGACCGGTCAAACCTCCGGCGGACGAACGCAGCGGACGCTACGGGCGAGCAAACTCCGGACGAGCGTTTTTTTTTTTTTCGAACCGCCGTATCTCGGCCGCGGAAAGGGTCGGAGGGTCGAGGGCGGGCTCGTTCGAAAGGTCCCCTCGGGTAGAGCGACCGACCCCGAGGGCGACGTCCTGGGACTTAAGGCGCCCGAGCAGCGGCCGTGGGAAAATCCGGAGACGGCACCCCGTATCTCCGCTGCGGAAAGGGCCAGATACTCGCGGGTGGGCTCGTTCGAAAGGGCCCCTCCGGCGGACCGACCGACCCGAAGGTCGGAGGACCCGGGCCCGAGGCGCCGGAGCGGCGCTGTAACGAAATTCGGATTTTCGACCGGAAGTATCTCCGGTCCCCCAGGCCGACCGAGGCGCACCCTCCCGGCCGCGGACCCGGCGGGTTCCCCCTTCGCGGGGGACGGTAGGGCGAACAGGTGCCATCAGGTATATAGCTAAGTCGATCGGGGTTGACCAACTGTCGGAGAGGCGAAAGCTCCAGAACCTAAGTCGATGGGGTTGACCAACTGCTGGAGAAGTGAAAGCTCCAGAGCCTAAGTCGATTGGGGTTGACCAACTGTCGGAGAGGCGATAGCTCTAGAACCTAAGTCTATGGCAGGAGAAGCGAACGCCCCAGAACCTAAGTCGATGGGGTTGACCAACTGCTGGAGAAGTAAAAGCTCAAGAGCCTAAGTCGTTGGGGTTGACCAACTGCTGGAGAGGCGAAAGCTCCAGAGCCTAAGTCGATTGAGGTTGACCAACTGCTGGAAACGCGAACACTCCAAAACCTAAGTCGATTGAGGTTGACCAACTGCTGGAAACGCGAACACTCCAAAACCTAAGTCGATTGAGGTTGACCAACTGCTGGAAACTCGAACGCTCCAGAACCTAAGTCGATTGAGGTTGACCAACTGCTGGAAAATCTTTCGGGTTGACCAACGGTTGGAGAAATTTTGGGGTTGACCAACTGTTTGGTTCTCCAGAAGGGCCGGGAGGATGGGGCTTAGTTCGGTGGGGGAGTGCTTAAGAGTGGGATGGCAGGGACCAAACGGTGCGCCGGGTACGAGCTCCAGGGTGTCCGTCGCGGGGTCCAAAGCCGGCCTCGGGTGCACGGTGGTCGGGTTGACGGGGCGATGTTCCCGGGGTCGTATCTCTGCCGGGGAAAGGGGTACGGAGACGTGGGTGGGGTCGTTGGAAAGGGCCCCTCCTGGAGGATGAGGGACCCAAAGGGCTAAGGTGTCGGTCTTAAGGCGCCCGAGCTACGGTTGTTTAAAGGTGCAGCGGTGGAAGTCCGTATCTCCGGCCCCCGGGGTCGCACGGACCCGAGGCTGGCGTCCACGGAAAGCCCCGAGAGAGACCTTTCGAACGAGACCGGCCGCGCCTCCGGCGGACGAACGCAGCAGACGCTACGGGCGCGCGAACTACGGACGAGCGTTTTTTTTTTTTCGAACCGCCGTATCTCGGCCGCGAAAAGGGTCGGAGGGTCGAGGGCGGGCTCATTCGAAAGGTCTCCTCGGGTAGAGCGACCGACCCCGAGGGCGACGTCCTCGGACTTAAGGCGCCCGAGCAGCGGCAGTGGGAAAATCCGGAGACGGCCCCCTGTATCTCCGCTGCGGAAGGGGCCAGATACTCCCGGGTGGGCTCGATCGAAAGGGCCCCTCCGGCGGACCGACCGACCCGAAGTTCGAAGGCCCCGGGCCCGAGGCGTTCGAGATACGGCCGTTCGAAGTTTTCCGAAATTCGACCGGAAGTATCTCCGGTCCCCGGGGTCGCACGGACTCGGGGCCGGCGTCGCCGAAAAGCCCCGGGAAAGACCTTTTGAACGAGACCGGCCGCGCCTCCTGCGGACAAACGCAGCGGACGCTACGGGCGCGCAAACTCCGGACCAGCGGTTTTTTTTTTCGATCCGCCGTATCTCGGCCGCGGAAAGGGTCGGAGGGTCGAGGGCGGGCTCGATCGAAAGGTCCCCTCGGGTAGAGCGACCGACCCCGAGGGCGACGTCCTCGGACTTAAGGCGCCCGAGCAGCGGCCGTGGGAAAATCCGGTGACGGCCCCCCGTATCTCGGGCGCGGAAAGAGCCAGATACTCGCGGGTGGGCTCGTTCGAAAGGGCCCCTCAGGCGGACCAATCGACCCGAAGTTCGAAGGCCCCGGACCCGAGGCGCCGGAGCGGCGCGGTAACGAAATTCGGATATTCGACCGGAAGTATCTCCGGTCCACGGGGTCGCACGGACTCGGGCCCGGCGTCGCCGGAAAGCCCCGGGAAAGACCTTTTGAACGAGACCGGCCGCGCCTCCGGCGGACGAACGCAGCGGACGCTACGGGCGCGCGAACTCCGGACCAGCGTTTTTTTTTTTCGATCCGCCGTATCTCGGCCGCGGAAAGGGTCGGAGGGTCGAGGGCGGGCTCGTTCGAAAGGTCCCCTCGGGTAGAGCGACCGACCCCGAGGGCGACGTCCTCGGACTTAAGGCGCCCGAGCAGCGGCCGTGGGAAAATCCGGAGACGGCCCCCCGTATCTCCGCCGCGGAAAGGGCCAGATACTCGCGGGTGGGCTCGTTCGAAAGGGCCCATCCGGCAGACCAATCGACCCGAAGGTCGAAGGCACCGGGCCCGAGGCGCCGGAGCGGCGCGGTAACGAAATTCGGATATTCGACCGGAAGTATCTCCGGTCCACGGGGTCGCACGGACTCGGGGCCGGCGTCGCCGGAAAGCCCCGGGAAAGACCTTTCGAACGAGACCGGTCACGCCTCCGGCGGACGAACGCAGCGGACGCTACGGGCGAGCAAACTCCGGACGAACGTTTTTTTTCGAACCGCCGTATATCGGCCGCGGAAAGGGTCGGAGGGTCGAGGGCGGGCTCGTTCGAAAGGTCCCCTCGGGTAGAGCGATCGACCCCGAGGGCGACGTCCTGGGACTTAAGGCGCCCGAGCAGCGGCCGTGGGAAAATCCGGAGTCGGCACCCCGTATCTCCGCTGCGGAAAGGGCCAGATACTCGCGGGTGGGCTCGTTCGAAAGGGCCCCTCCGGCGGACCGACCGACCCGAAGGTCGAAGGCCCCGGACCCGAGGCGCCGGACCGGCGCTGTAACGAAATTCGGATATTCGACCGGAAGTATCTCCGGTCCACGGGGTCGCACGGACTCGGGGCCGGCGTCGCCGGAAAGCCCCGGGAAAGACCTTTCGAACGAGACCGGCCGCGCCTCCGGCGGACGAACGCAGCGGACGCTACGGGCGAGCAAACTCCGGACGAGCGTTTTTTTTTTTTTCGAACCGCCGTATCTCGGCCGCGGAAAGGGTCGGAGGGTCGAGGGCGGGCTCGTTCGAAAGGTCCCCTCGGGTAGAGCGACCGACCCCGAGGGCGACGTCCTGGGACTTAAGGCGCCCGAGCAGCGGCCGTGGGAAAATCCGGAGACGGCCCCCCGTATCTCCGCCGCGGAAAAGGCCAGATACTCGCGGGTGGGCTCGTTCGAAAGGGCCCTTCCGGCGGACCAATCGACCCGAAGGTCGAAGGCACCGGGCCCGAGGCGCCGGAGCGGCGCGGTAACGAAATTCGGATATTCGACCGGAAGTATCTCCGGTCCACGGGGTCGCACGGACTCGGGGCCGGCGTCGCCGGAAAGCCCCGGGAAAGACCTTTCGAACGAGACCGGTCAAACCTCCGGCGGACGAACGCAGCGGACGCTACGGGCGAGCAAACTCCGGACGAGCGTTTTTTTTTTTTTCGAACCGCCGTATCTCGGCCGCGGAAAGGGTCGGAGGGTCGAGGGCGGGCTCGTTCGAAAGGTCCCCTCGGGTAGAGCGACCGACCCCGAGGGCGACGTCCTGGGACTTAAGGCGCCCGAGCAGCGGCCGTGGGAAAATCCGGAGACGGCACCCCGTATCTCCGCTGCGGAAAGGGCCAGATACTCGCGGGTGGGCTCGTTCGAAAGGGCCCCTCCGGCGGACCGACCGACCCGAAGGTCGGAGGACCCGGGCCCGAGGCGCCGGAGCGGCGCTGTAACGAAATTCGGATTTTCGACCGGAAGTATCTCCGGTCCCCCAGGCCGACCGAGGCGCACCCTCCCGGCCGCGGACCCGGCGGGTTCCCCCTTCGCGGGGGACGGTAGGGCGAACAGGTGCCATCAGGTATATAGCTAAGTCGATCGGGGTTGACCAACTGTCGGAGAGGCGAAAGCTCCAGAACCTAAGTCGATGGGGTTGACCAACTGCTGGAGAAGTGAAAGCTCCAGAGCCTAAGTCGATTGGGGTTGACCAACTGTCGGAGAGGCGATAGCTCTAGAACCTAAGTCTATGGCAGGAGAAGCGAACGCCCCAGAACCTAAGTCGATGGGGTTGACCAACTGCTGGAGAAGTAAAAGCTCAAGAGCCTAAGTCGTTGGGGTTGACCAACTGCTGGAGAGGCGAAAGCTCCAGAGCCTAAGTCGATTGAGGTTGACCAACTGCTGGAAACGCGAACACTCCAAAACCTAAGTCGATTGAGGTTGACCAACTGCTGGAAACGCGAACACTCCAAAACCTAAGTCGATTGAGGTTGACCAACTGCTGGAAACTCGAACGCTCCAGAACCTAAGTCGATTGAGGTTGACCAACTGCTGGAAAATCTTTCGGGTTGACCAACGGTTGGAGAAATTTTGGGGTTGACCAACTGTTTGGTTCTCCAGAAGGGCCGGGAGGATGGGGCTTAGTTCGGTGGGGGAGTGCTTAAGAGTGGGATGGCAGGGACCAAACGGTGCGCCGGGTACGAGCTCCAGGGTGTCCGTCGCGGGGTCCAAAGCCGGCCTCGGGTGCACGGTGGTCGGGTTGACGGGGCGATGTTCCCGGGGTCGTATCTCTGCCGGGGAAAGGGGTACGGAGACGTGGGTGGGGTCGTTGGAAAGGGCCCCTCCTGGAGGATGAGGGACCCAAAGGGCTAAGGTGTCGGTCTTAAGGCGCCCGAGCTACGGTTGTTTAAAGGTGCAGCGGTGGAAGTCCGTATCTCCGGCCCCCGGGGTCGCACGGACCCGAGGCTGGCGTCCACGGAAAGCCCCGAGAGAGACCTTTCGAACGAGACCGGCCGCGCCTCCGGCGGACGAACGCAGCAGACGCTACGGGCGCGCGAACTACGGACGAGCGTTTTTTTTTTTTCGAACCGCCGTATCTCGGCCGCGAAAAGGGTCGGAGGGTCGAGGGCGGGCTCATTCGAAAGGTCTCCTCGGGTAGAGCGACCGACCCCGAGGGCGACGTCCTCGGACTTAAGGCGCCCGAGCAGCGGCAGTGGGAAAATCCGGAGACGGCCCCCTGTATCTCCGCTGCGGAAGGGGCCAGATACTCCCGGGTGGGCTCGATCGAAAGGGCCCCTCCGGCGGACCGACCGACCCGAAGTTCGAAGGCCCCGGGCCCGAGGCGTTCGAGATACGGCCGTTCGAAGTTTTCCGAAATTCGACCGGAAGTATCTCCGGTCCCCGGGGTCGCACGGACTCGGGGCCGGCGTCGCCGAAAAGCCCCGGGAAAGACCTTTTGAACGAGACCGGCCGCGCCTCCTGCGGACAAACGCAGCGGACGCTACGGGCGCGCAAACTCCGGACCAGCGGTTTTTTTTTTCGATCCGCCGTATCTCGGCCGCGGAAAGGGTCGGAGGGTCGAGGGCGGGCTCGATCGAAAGGTCCCCTCGGGTAGAGCGACCGACCCCGAGGGCGACGTCCTCGGACTTAAGGCGCCCGAGCAGCGGCCGTGGGAAAATCCGGTGACGGCCCCCCGTATCTCGGGCGCGGAAAGAGCCAGATACTCGCGGGTGGGCTCGTTCGAAAGGGCCCCTCAGGCGGACCAATCGACCCGAAGTTCGAAGGCCCCGGACCCGAGGCGCCGGAGCGGCGCGGTAACGAAATTCGGATATTCGACCGGAAGTATCTCCGGTCCACGGGGTCGCACGGACTCGGGCCCGGCGTCGCCGGAAAGCCCCGGGAAAGACCTTTTGAACGAGACCGGCCGCGCCTCCGGCGGACGAACGCAGCGGACGCTACGGGCGCGCGAACTCCGGACCAGCGTTTTTTTTTTTTCGATCCGCCGTATCTCGGCCGCGGAAAGGGTCGGAGGGTCGAGGGCGGGCTCGTTCGAAAGGTCCCCTCGGGTAGAGCGACCGACCCCGAGGGCGACGTCCTCGGACTTAAGGCGCCCGAGCAGCGGCCGTGGGAAAATCCGGAGACGGCCCCCCGTATCTCCGCCGCGGAAAGGGCCAGATACTCGCGGGTGGGCTCGTTCGAAAGGGCCCATCCGGCAGACCAATCGACCCGAAGGTCGAAGGCACCGGGCCCGAGGCGCCGGAGCGGCGCGGTAACGAAATTCGGATATTCGACCGGAAGTATCTCCGGTCCACGGGGTCGCACGGACTCGGGGCCGGCGTCGCCGGAAAGCCCCGGGAAAGACCTTTCGAACGAGACCGGTCACGCCTCCGGCGGACGAACGCAGCGGACGCTACGGGCGAGCAAACTCCGGACGAACGTTTTTTTTCGAACCGCCGTATCTCGGCCGCGGAAAGGGTCGGAGGGTCGAGGGCGGGCTCGTTCGAAAGGTCCCCTCGGGTAGAGCGATCGACCCCGAGGGCGACGTCCTGGGACTTAAGGCGCCCGAGCAGCGGCCGTGGGAAAATCCGGAGTCGGCACCCCGTATCTCCGCTGCGGAAAGGGCCAGATACTCGCGGGTGGGCTCGTTCGAAAGGGCCCCTCCGGCGGACCGACCGACCCGAAGGTCGAAGGCCCCGGACCCGAGGCGCCGGACCGGCGCTGTAACGAAATTCGGATATTCGACCGGAAGTATCTCCGGTCCACGGGGTCGCACGGACTCGGGGCCGGCGTCGCCGGAAAGCCCCGGGAAAGACCTTTCGAACGAGACCGGCCGCGCCTCCGGCGGACGAACGCAGCGGACGCTACGGGCGAGCAAACTCCGGACGAGCGTTTTTTTTTTTTCGAACCGCCGTATCTCGGCCGCGGAAAGGGTCGGAGGGTCGAGGGCGGGCTCGTTCGAAAGGTCCCCTCGGGTAGAGCGACCGACCCCGAGGGCGACGTCCTGGGACTTAAGGCGCCCGAGCAGCGGCCGTGGGAAAATCCGGAGACGGCCCCCCGTATCTCCGCCGCGGAAAAGGCCAGATACTCGCAGGTGGGCTCGTTCGAAAGGGCCCCTCCGGCGGACCGACCGACCCGAAGGTCGAAGGACCCGGGCCCGAGGCGCCGGAGCGGCGCTGTAACGAAATTCGGATTTTCGACCGGAAGTATCTCCGGTCCCCCAGGCCGACCGAGGCGCACCCTCCCGGCCGCGGACCCGGCGGGTTCCCCCTTCGCGGGGGACGGTAGGGCGAACAGGTGCCATCAGGTATATAGCTAAGTCGATCGGGGTTGACCAACTGTCGGAGAGGCGAAAGCTCCAGAACCTAAGTCGATGGGGTTGACCAACTGCTGGAGAAGTGAAAGCTCCAGAGCCTAAGTCGATTGGGGTTGACCAACTGTCGGAGAGGCGATAGCTCTAGAACCTAAGTCTATGGCAGGAGAAGCGAACGCCCCAGAACCTAAGTCGATGGGGTTGACCAACTGCTGGAGAAGTAAAAGCTCAAGAGCCTAAGTCGTTGGGGTTGACCAACTGCTGGAGAGGCGAAAGCTCCAGAGCCTAAGTCGATTGAGGTTGACCAACTGCTGGAAACGCGAACGCTCCAAAACCTAAGTCGATTGAGGTTGACCAACTGCTGGAAACGCGAACACTCCAAAACCTAAGTCGATTGAGGTTGACCAACTGCTGGAAACTCGAACGCTCCAAAACCTAAGTCGATTGAGGTTGACCAACTGCTGGAAAATCTTTCGGGTTGACCAACGGTTGGAGAAATTTTGGGGTTGACCAACTGTTTGGTTCTCCAGAAGGGCCGGGAGGATGGGGCTTAGTTCGGTGGGGGAGTGCTTAAGAGTGGGATGGCAGGGACCAAACGGTGCGCCGGGTACGAGCTCCAGGGTGTCCGTCGCGGGGTCCAAAGCCGGCCTCGGGTGCACGGTGGTCGGGTTGACGGGGCGATGTTCCCGGGGTCGTATCTCGGCCGGGGAAAGGGGTACGGAGACGTGGGTGGGGTCGTTGGAAAGGGCCCCTCCTGGAGGATGAGGGACCCAAAGGGAAAAGGGTCGGAGGGTCGAGGGCGGGCTCATTCGAAAGGTCTCCTCGGGTAGAGCGACCGACCCCGAGGGCGACGTCCTCGGACTTAAGGCGCCCGAGCAGCGGCAGTGGGAAAATCCGGAGACGGCCCCCTGTATCTCCGCTGCGGAAGGGGCCAGATACTCCCGGGTGGGCTCGATCGAAAGGGCCCCTCCGGCGGACCGACCGACCCGAAGTTCGAAGGCCCCGGGCCCGAGGCGTTCGAGATACGGCCGTTCGAAGTTTTCCGAAATTCGACCGGAAGTATCTCCGGTCCCCGGGGTCGCACGGACTCGGGGCCGGCGTCGCCGAAAAGCCCCGGGAAAGACCTTTTGAACGAGACCGGCCGCGCCTCCTGCGGACAAACGCAGCGGACGCTACGGGCGCGCAAACTCCGGACCAGCGGTTTTTTTTTCGATCCGCCGTATCTCGGCCGCGGAAAGGGTCGGAGGGTCGAGGGCGGGCTCGATCGAAAGGTCCCCTCGGGTAGAGCGACCGACCCCGAGGGCGACGTCCTCGGACTTAAGGCGCCCGAGCAGCGGCCGTGGGAAAATCCGGTGACGGCCCCCCGTATCTCGGGCGCGGAAAGAGCCAGATACTCGCGGGTGGGCTCGTTCGAAAGGGCCCCTCAGGCGGACCAATCGACCCGAAGTTCGAAGGCCCCGGACCCGAGGCGCCGGAGCGGCGCGGTAACGAAATTCGGATATTCGACCGGAAGTATCTCCGGTCCACGGGGTCGCACGGACTCGGGCCCGGCGTCGCCGGAAAGCCCCGGGAAAGACCTTTTGAACGAGACCGGCCGCGCCTCCGGCGGACGAACGCAGCGGACGCTACGGGCGCGCGAACTCCGGACCAGCGTTTTTTTTTTTCGATCCGCCGTATCTCGGCCGCGGAAAGGGTCGGAGGGTCGAGGGCGGGCTCGTTCGAAAGGTCCCCTCGGGTAGAGCGACCGACCCCGAGGGCGACGTCCTCGGACTTAAGGCGCCCGAGCAGCGGCCGTGGGAAAATCCGGAGACGGCCCCCCGTATCTCCGCCGCGGAAAGGGCCAGATACTCGCGGGTGGGCTCGTTCGAAAGGGCCCATCCGGCAGACCAATCGACCCGAAGGTCGAAGGCACCGGGCCCGAGGCGCCGGAGCGGCGCGGTAACGAAATTCGGATATTCGACCGGAAGTATCTCCGGTCCACGGGGTCGCACGGACTCGGGGCCGGCGTCGCCGGAAAGCCCCGGGAAAGACCTTTCGAACGAGACCGGTCACGCCTCCGGCGGACGAACGCAGCGGACGCTACGGGCGAGCAAACTCCGGACGAACGTTTTTTTTCGAACCGCCGTATATCGGCCGCGGAAAGGGTCGGAGGGTCGAGGGCGGGCTCGTTCGAAAGGTCCCCTCGGGTAGAGCGATCGACCCCGAGGGCGACGTCCTGGGACTTAAGGCGCCCGAGCAGCGGCCGTGGGAAAATCCGGAGTCGGCACCCCGTATCTCCGCTGCGGAAAGGGCCAGATACTCGCGGGTGGGCTCGTTCGAAAGGGCCCCTCCGGCGGACCGACCGACCCGAAGGTCGAAGGCCCCGGACCCGAGGCGCCGGACCGGCGCTGTAACGAAATTCGGATATTCGACCGGAAGTATCTCCGGTCCACGGGGTCGCACGGACTCGGGGCCGGCGTCGCCGGAAAGCCCCGGGAAAGACCTTTCGAACGAGACCGGCCGCGCCTCCGGCGGACGAACGCAGCGGACGCTACGGGCGAGCAAACTCCGGACGAGCGTTTTTTTTTTTTCGAACCGCCGTATCTCGGCCGCGGAAAGGGTCGGAGGGTCGAGGGCGGGCTCGTTCGAAAGGTCCCCTCGGGTAGAGCGACCGACCCCGAGGGCGACGTCCTGGGACTTAAGGCGCCCGAGCAGCGGCCGTGGGAAAATCCGGAGACGGCCCCCCGTATCTCCGCCGCGGAAAAGGCCAGATACTCGCGGGTGGGCTCGTTCGAAAGGGCCCTTCCGGCGGACCAATCGACCCGAAGGTCGAAGGCACCGGGCCCGAGGCGCCGGAGCGGCGCGGTAACGAAATTCGGATATTCGACCGGAAGTATCTCCGGTCCACGGGGTCGCACGGACTCGGGGCCGGCGTCGCCGGAAAGCCCCGGGAAAGACCTTTCGAACGAGACCGGTCAAACCTCCGGCGGACGAACGCAGCGGACGCTACGGGCGAGCAAACTCCGGACGAGCGTTTTTTTTTTTTTCGAACCGCCGTATCTCGGCCGCGGAAAGGGTCGGAGGGTCGAGGGCGGGCTCGTTCGAAAGGTCCCCTCGGGTAGAGCGACCGACCCCGAGGGCGACGTCCTGGGACTTAAGGCGCCCGAGCAGCGGCCGTGGGAAAATCCGGAGACGGCACCCCGTATCTCCGCTGCGGAAAGGGCCAGATACTCGCGGGTGGGCTCGTTCGAAAGGGCCCCTCCGGCGGACCGACCGACCCGAAGGTCGGAGGACCCGGGCCCGAGGCGCCGGAGCGGCGCTGTAACGAAATTCGGATTTTCGACCGGAAGTATCTCCGGTCCCCCAGGCCGACCGAGGCGCACCCTCCCGGCCGCGGACCCGGCGGGTTCCCCCTTCGCGGGGGACGGTAGGGCGAACAGGTGCCATCAGGTATATAGCTAAGTCGATCGGGGTTGACCAACTGTCGGAGAGGCGAAAGCTCCAGAACCTAAGTCGATGGGGTTGACCAACTGCTGGAGAAGTGAAAGCTCCAGAGCCTAAGTCGATTGGGGTTGACCAACTGTCGGAGAGGCGATAGCTCTAGAACCTAAGTCTATGGCAGGAGAAGCGAACGCCCCAGAACCTAAGTCGATGGGGTTGACCAACTGCTGGAGAAGTAAAAGCTCAAGAGCCTAAGTCGTTGGGGTTGACCAACTGCTGGAGAGGCGAAAGCTCCAGAGCCTAAGTCGATTGAGGTTGACCAACTGCTGGAAACGCGAACACTCCAAAACCTAAGTCGATTGAGGTTGACCAACTGCTGGAAACGCGAACACTCCAAAACCTAAGTCGATTGAGGTTGACCAACTGCTGGAAACTCGAACGCTCCAGAACCTAAGTCGATTGAGGTTGACCAACTGCTGGAAAATCTTTCGGGTTGACCAACGGTTGGAGAAATTTTGGGGTTGACCAACTGTTTGGTTCTCCAGAAGGGCCGGGAGGATGGGGCTTAGTTCGGTGGGGGAGTGCTTAAGAGTGGGATGGCAGGGACCAAACGGTGCGCCGGGTACGAGCTCCAGGGTGTCCGTCGCGGGGTCCAAAGCCGGCCTCGGGTGCACGGTGGTCGGGTTGACGGGGCGATGTTCCCGGGGTCGTATCTCTGCCGGGGAAAGGGGTACGGAGACGTGGGTGGGGTCGTTGGAAAGGGCCCCTCCTGGAGGATGAGGGACCCAAAGGGCTAAGGTGTCGGTCTTAAGGCGCCCGAGCTACGGTTGTTTAAAGGTGCAGCGGTGGAAGTCCGTATCTCCGGCCCCCGGGGTCGCACGGACCCGAGGCTGGCGTCCACGGAAAGCCCCGAGAGAGACCTTTCGAACGAGACCGGCCGCGCCTCCGGCGGACGAACGCAGCAGACGCTACGGGCGCGCGAACTACGGACGAGCGTTTTTTTTTTTCGAACCGCCGTATCTCGGCCGCGAAAAGGGTCGGAGGGTCGAGGGCGGGCTCATTCGAAAGGTCTCCTCGGGTAGAGCGACCGACCCCGAGGGCGACGTCCTCGGACTTAAGGCGCCCGAGCAGCGGCAGTGGGAAAATCCGGAGACGGCCCCCTGTATCTCCGCTGCGGAAGGGGCCAGATACTCCCGGGTGGGCTCGATCGAAAGGGCCCCTCCGGCGGACCGACCGACCCGAAGTTCGAAGGCCCCGGGCCCGAGGCGTTCGAGATACGGCCGTTCGAAGTTTTCCGAAATTCGACCGGAAGTATCTCCGGTCCCCGGGGTCGCACGGACTCGGGGCCGGCGTCGCCGAAAAGCCCCGGGAAAGACCTTTTGAACGAGACCGGCCGCGCCTCCTGCGGACAAACGCAGCGGACGCTACGGGCGCGCAAACTCCGGACCAGCGGTTTTTTTTTTCGATCCGCCGTATCTCGGCCGCGGAAAGGGTCGGAGGGTCGAGGGCGGGCTCGATCGAAAGGTCCCCTCGGGTAGAGCGACCGACCCCGAGGGCGACGTCCTCGGACTTAAGGCGCCCGAGCAGCGGCCGTGGGAAAATCCGGTGACGGCCCCCCGTATCTCGGGCGCGGAAAGAGCCAGATACTCGCGGGTGGGCTCGTTCGAAAGGGCCCCTCAGGCGGACCAATCGACCCGAAGTTCGAAGGCCCCGGACCCGAGGCGCCGGAGCGGCGCGGTAACGAAATTCGGATATTCGACCGGAAGTATCTCCGGTCCACGGGGTCGCACGGACTCGGGCCCGGCGTCGCCGGAAAGCCCCGGGAAAGACCTTTTGAACGAGACCGGCCGCGCCTCCGGCGGACGAACGCAGCGGACGCTACGGGCGCGCGAACTCCGGACCAGCGTTTTTTTTTTTCGATCCGCCGTATCTCGGCCGCGGAAAGGGTCGGAGGGTCGAGGGCGGGCTCGTTCGAAAGGTCCCCTCGGGTAGAGCGACCGACCCCGAGGGCGACGTCCTCGGACTTAAGGCGCCCGAGCAGCGGCCGTGGGAAAATCCGGAGACGGCCCCCCGTATCTCCGCCGCGGAAAGGGCCAGATACTCGCGGGTGGGCTCGTTCGAAAGGGCCCATCCGGCAGACCAATCGACCCGAAGGTCAAAGGCACCGGGCCCGAGGCGCCGGAGCGGCGCGGTAACGAAATTCGGATATTCGACCGGAAGTATCTCCGGTCCACGGGGTCGCACGGACTCGGGGCCGGCGTCGCCGGAAAGCCCCGGGAAAGACCTTTCGAACGAGACCGGTCACGCCTCCGGCGGACGAACGCAGCGGACGCTACGGGCGAGCAAACTCCGGACGAACGTTTTTTTTTCGAACCGCCGTATCTCGGCCGCGGAAAGGGTCGGAGGGTCGAGGGCGGGCTCGTTCGAAAGGTCCCCTCGGGTAGAGCGATCGACCCCGAGGGCGACGTCCTGGGACTTAAGGCGCCCGAGCAGCGGCCGTGGGAAAATCCGGAGTCGGCACCCCGTATCTCCGCTGCGGAAAGGGCCAGATACTCGCGGGTGGGCTCGTTCGAAAGGGCCCCTCCGGCGGACCGACCGACCCGAAGGTCGAAGGCCCCGGACCCGAGGCGCCGGACCGGCGCTGTAACGAAATTCGGATATTCGACCGGAAGTATCTCCGGTCCACGGGGTCGCACGGACTCGGGGCCGGCGTCGCCGGAAAGCCCCGGGAAAGACCTTTCGAACGAGACCGGCCGCGCCTCCGGCGGACGAACGCAGCGGACGCTACGGGCGAGCAAACTCCGGACGAGCGTTTTTTTTTTTTCGAACCGCCGTATCTCGGCCGCGGAAAGGGTCGGAGGGTCGAGGGCGGGCTCGTTCGAAAGGTCCCCTCGGGTAGAGCGACCGACCCCGAGGGCGACGTCCTGGGACTTAAGGCGCCCGAGCAGCGGCCGTGGGAAAATCCGGAGACGGCCCCCCGTATCTCCGCCGCGGAAAAGGCCAGATACTCGCAGGTGGGCTCGTTCGAAAGGGCCCCTCCGGCGGACCGACCGACCCGAAGGTCGAAGGACCCGGGCCCGAGGCGCCGGAGCGGCGCTGTAACGAAATTCGGATTTTCGACCGGAAGTATCTCCGGTCCCCCAGGCCGACCGAGGCGCACCCTCCCGGCCGCGGACCCGGCGGGTTCCCCCTTCGCGGGGGACGGTAGGGCGAACAGGTGCCATCAGGTATATAGCTAAGTCGATCGGGGTTGACCAACTGTCGGAGAGGCGAAAGCTCCAGAACCTAAGTCGATGGGGTTGACCAACTGCTGGAGAAGTGAAAGCTCCAGAGCCTAAGTCGATTGGGGTTGACCAACTGTCGGAGAGGCGATAGCTCTAGAACCTAAGTCTATGGCAGGAGAAGCGAACGCCCCAGAACCTAAGTCGATGGGGTTGACCAACTGCTGGAGAAGTAAAAGCTCAAGAGCCTAAGTCGTTGGGGTTGACCAACTGCTGGAGAGGCGAAAGCTCCAGAGCCTAAGTCGATTGAGGTTGACCAACTGCTGGAAACGCGAACGCTCCAAAACCTAAGTCGATTGAGGTTGACCAACTGCTGGAAACGCGAACACTCCAAAACCTAAGTCGATTGAGGTTGACCAACTGCTGGAAACTCGAACGCTCCAAAACCTAAGTCGATTGAGGTTGACCAACTGCTGGAAAATCTTTCGGGTTGACCAACGGTTGGAGAAATTTTGGGGTTGACCAACTGTTTGGTTCTCCAGAAGGGCCGGGAGGATGGGGCTTAGTCCGGTGGGGGAGTGCTTAAGAGTGGGATGGCAGGGACCAAACGGTGCGCCGGGTACGAGCTCCAGGGTGTCCGTCGCGGGGTCCAAAGCCGGCCTCGGGTGCACGGTGGTCGGGTTGACGGGGCGATGTTCCCGGGGTCGTATCTCGGCCGGGGAAAGGGGTACGGAGACGTGGGTGGGGTCGTTGGAAAGGGCCCCTCCTGGAGGATGAGGGACCCAAAGGGCTAAGGTCTCGGTCTTAAGGCGCCCGAGCTACGGCCGTTTAAAGGTGCAGCGGTGGAAGTCCGTATCTCCGGCCCCCGGGGTCGCACGGACCCGAGGCTGGCGTCCACGGAAAGCCCCGAGAGAGACCTTTCGAACGAGACCGGCCGCGCCTCCGGCGGACGAACGCAGCGGACGCTACGGGCGCGCGAACTACGGACGAGCGTTTTTTTTTTTCGAACCGCCGTATCTCGGCCGCGAAAAGGGTCGGAGGGTCGAGGGCGGGCTCATTCGAAAGGTCTCCTCGGGTAGAGCGACCGACCCCGAGGGCGACGTCCTCGGACTTAAGGCGCCCGAGCAGCGGCAGTGGGAAAATCCGGAGACGGCCCCCTGTATCTCCGCTGCGGAAGGGGCCAGATACTCCCGGGTGGGCTCGATCGAAAGGGCCCCTCCGGCGGACCGACCGACCCGAAGTTCGAAGGCCCCGGGCCCGAGGCGTTCGAGATACGGCCGTTCGAAGTTTTCCGAAATTCGACCGGAAGTATCTCCGGTCCCCGGGGTCGCACGGACTCGGGGCCGGCGTCGCCGAAAAGCCCCGGGAAAGACCTTTTGAACGAGACCGGCCGCGCCTCCTGCGGACAAACGCAGCGGACGCTACGGGCGCGCAAACTCCGGACCAGCGGTTTTTTTTTCGATCCGCCGTATCTCGGCCGCGGAAAGGGTCGGAGGGTCGAGGGCGGGCTCGATCGAAAGGTCCCCTCGGGTAGAGCGACCGACCCCGAGGGCGACGTCCTCGGACTTAAGGCGCCCGAGCAGCGGCCGTGGGAAAATCCGGTGACGGCCCCCCGTATCTCGGGCGCGGAAAGAGCCAGATACTCGCGGGTGGGCTCGTTCGAAAGGGCCCCTCAGGCGGACCAATCGACCCGAAGTTCGAAGGCCCCGGACCCGAGGCGCCGGAGCGGCGCGGTAACGAAATTCGGATATTCGACCGGAAGTATCTCCGGTCCACGGGGTCGCACGGACTCGGGCCCGGCGTCGCCGGAAAGCCCCGGGAAAGACCTTTTGAACGAGACCGGCCGCGCCTCCGGCGGACGAACGCAGCGGACGCTACGGGCGCGCGAACTCCGGACCAGCGTTTTTTTTTTTCGATCCGCCGTATCTCGGCCGCGGAAAGGGTCGGAGGGTCGAGGGCGGGCTCGTTCGAAAGGTCCCCTCGGGTAGAGCGACCGACCCCGAGGGCGACGTCCTCGGACTTAAGGCGCCCGAGCAGCGGCCGTGGGAAAATCCGGAGACGGCCCCCCGTATCTCCGCCGCGGAAAGGGCCAGATACTCGCGGGTGGGCTCGTTCGAAAGGGCCCATCCGGCAGACCAATCGACCCGAAGGTCGAAGGCACCGGGCCCGAGGCGCCGGAGCGGCGCGGTAACGAAATTCGGATATTCGACCGGAAGTATCTCCGGTCCACGGGGTCGCACGGACTCGGGGCCGGCGTCGCCGGAAAGCCCCGGGAAAGACCTTTCGAACGAGACCGGTCACGCCTCCGGCGGACGAACGCAGCGGACGCTACGGGCGAGCAAACTCCGGACGAACGTTTTTTTTCGAACCGCCGTATATCGGCCGCGGAAAGGGTCGGAGGGTCGAGGGCGGGCTCGTTCGAAAGGTCCCCTCGGGTAGAGCGATCGACCCCGAGGGCGACGTCCTGGGACTTAAGGCGCCCGAGCAGCGGCCGTGGGAAAATCCGGAGTCGGCACCCCGTATCTCCGCTGCGGAAAGGGCCAGATACTCGCGGGTGGGCTCGTTCGAAAGGGCCCCTCCGGCGGACCGACCGACCCGAAGGTCGAAGGCCCCGGACCCGAGGCGCCGGACCGGCGCTGTAACGAAATTCGGATATTCGACCGGAAGTATCTCCGGTCCACGGGGTCGCACGGACTCGGGGCCGGCGTCGCCGGAAAGCCCCGGGAAAGACCTTTCGAACGAGACCGGCCGCGCCTCCGGCGGACGAACGCAGCGGACGCTACGGGCGAGCAAACTCCGGACGAGCGTTTTTTTTTTTTCGAACCGCCGTATCTCGGCCGCGGAAAGGGTCGGAGGGTCGAGGGCGGGCTCGTTCGAAAGGTCCCCTCGGGTAGAGCGACCGACCCCGAGGGCGACGTCCTGGGACTTAAGGCGCCCGAGCAGCGGCCGTGGGAAAATCCGGAGACGGCCCCCCGTATCTCCGCCGCGGAAAAGGCCAGATACTCGCGGGTGGGCTCGTTCGAAAGGGCCCTTCCGGCGGACCAATCGACCCGAAGGTCGAAGGCACCGGGCCCGAGGCGCCGGAGCGGCGCGGTAACGAAATTCGGATATTCGACCGGAAGTATCTCCGGTCCACGGGGTCGCACGGACTCGGGGCCGGCGTCGCCGGAAAGCCCCGGGAAAGACCTTTCGAACGAGACCGGTCAAACCTCCGGCGGACGAACGCAGCGGACGCTACGGGCGAGCAAACTCCGGACGAGCGTTTTTTTTTTTTTTCGAACCGCCGTATCTCGGCCGCGGAAAGGGTCGGAGGGTCGAGGGCGGGCTCGTTCGAAAGGTCCCCTCGGGTAGAGCGACCGACCCCGAGGGCGACGTCCTGGGACTTAAGGCGCCCGAGCAGCGGCCGTGGGAAAATCCGGAGACGGCACCCCGTATCTCCGCTGCGGAAAGGGCCAGATACTCGCGGGTGGGCTCGTTCGAAAGGGCCCCTCCGGCGGACCGACCGACCCGAAGGTCGGAGGACCCGGGCCCGAGGCGCCGGAGCGGCGCTGTAACGAAATTCGGATTTTCGACCGGAAGTATCTCCGGTCCCCCAGGCCGACCGAGGCGCACCCTCCCGGCCGCGGACCCGGCGGGTTCCCCCTTCGCGGGGGACGGTAGGGCGAACAGGTGCCATCAGGTATATAGCTAAGTCGATCGGGGTTGACCAACTGTCGGAGAGGCGAAAGCTCCAGAACCTAAGTCGATGGGGTTGACCAACTGCTGGAGAAGTGAAAGCTCCAGAGCCTAAGTCGATTGGGGTTGACCAACTGTCGGAGAGGCGATAGCTCTAGAACCTAAGTCTATGGCAGGAGAAGCGAACGCCCCAGAACCTAAGTCGATGGGGTTGACCAACTGCTGGAGAAGTAAAAGCTCAAGAGCCTAAGTCGTTGGGGTTGACCAACTGCTGGAGAGGCGAAAGCTCCAGAGCCTAAGTCGATTGAGGTTGACCAACTGCTGGAAACGCGAACACTCCAAAACCTAAGTCGATTGAGGTTGACCAACTGCTGGAAACGCGAACACTCCAAAACCTAAGTCGATTGAGGTTGACCAACTGCTGGAAACTCGAACGCTCCAGAACCTAAGTCGATTGAGGTTGACCAACTGCTGGAAAATCTTTCGGGTTGACCAACGGTTGGAGAAATTTTGGGGTTGACCAACTGTTTGGTTCTCCAGAAGGGCCGGGAGGATGGGGCTTAGTTCGGTGGGGGAGTGCTTAAGAGTGGGATGGCAGGGACCAAACGGTGCGCCGGGTACGAGCTCCAGGGTGTCCGTCGCGGGGTCCAAAGCCGGCCTCGGGTGCACGGTGGTCGGGTTGACGGGGCGATGTTCCCGGGGTCGTATCTCTGCCGGGGAAAGGGGTACGGAGACGTGGGTGGGGTCGTTGGAAAGGGCCCCTCCTGGAGGATGAGGGACCCAAAGGGCTAAGGTGTCGGTCTTAAGGCGCCCGAGCTACGGTTGTTTAAAGGTGCAGCGGTGGAAGTCCGTATCTCCGGCCCCCGGGGTCGCACGGACCCGAGGCTGGCGTCCACGGAAAGCCCCGAGAGAGACCTTTCGAACGAGACCGGCCGCGCCTCCGGCGGACGAACGCAGCAGACGCTACGGGCGCGCGAACTACGGACGAGCGTTTTTTTTTTTTCGAACCGCCGTATCTCGGCCGCGAAAAGGGTCGGAGGGTCGAGGGCGGGCTCATTCGAAAGGTCTCCTCGGGTAGAGCGACCGACCCCGAGGGCGACGTCCTCGGACTTAAGGCGCCCGAGCAGCGGCAGTGGGAAAATCCGGAGACGGCCCCCTGTATCTCCGCTGCGGAAGGGGCCAGATACTCCCGGGTGGGCTCGATCGAAAGGGCCCCTCCGGCGGACCGACCGACCCGAAGTTCGAAGGCCCCGGGCCCGAGGCGTTCGAGATACGGCCGTTCGAAGTTTTCCGAAATTCGACCGGAAGTATCTCCGGTCCCCGGGGTCGCACGGACTCGGGGCCGGCGTCGCCGAAAAGCCCCGGGAAAGACCTTTTGAACGAGACCGGCCGCGCCTCCTGCGGACAAACGCAGCGGACGCTACGGGCGCGCAAACTCCGGACCAGCGTTTTTTTTTTTCGATCCGCCGTATCTCGGCCGCGGAAAGGGTCGGAGGGTCGAGGGCGGGCTCGATCGAAAGGTCCCCTCGGGTAGAGCGACCGACCCCGAGGGCGACGTCCTCGGACTTAAGGCGCCCGAGCAGCGGCCGTGGGAAAATCCGGTGACGGCCCCCCGTATCTCGGGCGCGGAAAGAGCCAGATACTCGCGGGTGGGCTCGTTCGAAAGGGCCCCTCAGGCGGACCAATCGACCCGAAGTTCGAAGGCCCCGGACCCGAGGCGCCGGAGCGGCGCGGTAACGAAATTCGGATATTCGACCGGAAGTATCTCCGGTCCACGGGGTCGCACGGACTCGGGCCCGGCGTCGCCGGAAAGCCCCGGGAAAGACCTTTTGAACGAGACCGGCCGCGCCTCCGGCGGACGAATGCAGCGGACGCTACGGGCGCGCGAACTCCGGACCAGCGTTTTTTTTTTTCGATCCGCCGTATCTCGGCCGCGGAAAGGGTCGGAGGGCGGGCTCGTTCGAAAGGTCCCCTCGGGTAGAGCGACCGACCCCGAGGGCGACGTCCTCGGACTTAAGGCGCCCGAGCAGCGGCCGTGGGAAAATCCGGAGACGGCCCCCCGTATCTCCGCCGCGGAAAGGGCCAGATACTCGCGGGTGGGCTCGTTCGAAAGGGCCCATCCGGCAGACCAATCGACCCGAAGGTCGAAGGCACCGGGCCCGAGGCGCCGGAGCGGCGCGGTAACGAAATTCGGATATTCGACCGGAAGTATCTCCGGTCCACGGGGTCGCACGGACTCGGGGCCGGCGTCGCCGGAAAGCCCCGGGAAAGACCTTTCGAACGAGACCGGTCACGCCTCCGGCGGACGAACGCAGCGGACGCTACGGGCGAGCAAACTCCGGACGAACGTTTTTTTTCGAACCGCCGTATCTCGGCCGCGGAAAGGGTCGGAGGGTCGAGGGCGGGCTCGTTCGAAAGGTCCCCTCGGGTAGAGCGATCGACCCCGAGGGCGACGTCCTGGGACTTAAGGCGCCCGAGCAGCGGCCGTGGGAAAATCCGGAGTCGGCACCCCGTATCTCCGCTGCGGAAAGGGCCAGATACTCGCGGGTGGGCTCGTTCGAAAGGGCCCCTCCGGCGGACCGACCGACCCGAAGGTCGAAGGCCCCGGACCCGAGGCGCCGGACCGGCGCTGTAACGAAATTCGGATATTCGACCGGAAGTATCTCCGGTCCACGGGGTCGCACGGACTCGGGGCCGGCGTCGCCGGAAAGCCCCGGGAAAGACCTTTCGAACGAGACCGGCCGCGCCTCCGGCGGACGAACGCAGCGGACGCTACGGGCGAGCAAACTCCGGACGAGCGTTTTTTTTTTTTCGAACCGCCGTATCTCGGCCGCGGAAAGGGTCGGAGGGTCGAGGGCGGGCTCGTTCGAAAGGTCCCCTCGGGTAGAGCGACCGACCCCGAGGGCGACGTCCTGGGACTTAAGGCGCCCGAGCAGCGGCCGTGGGAAAATCCGGAGACGGCCCCCCGTATCTCCGCCGCGGAAAAGGCCAGATACTCGCAGGTGGGCTCGTTCGAAAGGGCCCCTCCGGCGGACCGACCGACCCGAAGGTCGAAGGACCCGGGCCCGAGGCGCCGGAGCGGCGCTGTAACGAAATTCGGATTTTCGACCGGAAGTATCTCCGGTCCCCCAGGCCGACCGAGGCGCACCCTCCCGGCCGCGGACCCGGCGGGTTCCCCCTTCGCGGGGGACGGTAGGGCGAACAGGTGCCATCAGGTATATAGCTAAGTCGATCGGGGTTGACCAACTGTCGGAGAGGCGAAAGCTCCAGAACCTAAGTCGATGGGGTTGACCAACTGCTGGAGAAGTGAAAGCTCCAGAGCCTAAGTCGATTGGGGTTGACCAACTGTCGGAGAGGCGATAGCTCTAGAACCTAAGTCTATGGCAGGAGAAGCGAACGCCCCAGAACCTAAGTCGATGGGGTTGACCAACTGCTGGAGAAGTAAAAGCTCAAGAGCCTAAGTCGTTGGGGTTGACCAACTGCTGGAGAGGCGAAAGCTCCAGAGCCTAAGTCGATTGAGGTTGACCAACTGCTGGAAACGCGAACGCTCCAAAACCTAAGTCGATTGAGGTTGACCAACTGCTGGAAACGCGAACACTCCAAAACCTAAGTCGATTGAGGTTGACCAACTGCTGGAAACTCGAACGCTCCAAAACCTAAGTCGATTGAGGTTGACCAACTGCTGGAAAATCTTTCGGGTTGACCAACGGTTGGAGAAATTTTGGGGTTGACCAACTGTTTGGTTCTCCAGAAGGGCCGGGAGGATGGGGCTTAGTCCGGTGGGGGAGTGCTTAAGAGTGGGATGGCAGGGACCAAACGGTGCGCCGGGTACGAGCTCCAGGGTGTCCGTCGCGGGGTCCAAAGCCGGCCTCGGGTGCACGGTGGTCGGGTTGACGGGGCGATGTTCCCGGGGTCGTATCTCGGCCGGGGAAAGGGGTACGGAGACGTGGGTGGGGTCGTTGGAAAGGGCCCCTCCTGGAGGATGAGGGACCCAAAGGGCTAAGGTCTCGGTCTTAAGGCGCCCGAGCTACGGCCGTTTAAAGGTGCAGCGGTGGAAGTCCGTATCTCCGGCCCCCGGGGTCGCACGGACCCGAGGCTGGCGTCCACGGAAAGCCCCGAGAGAGACCTTTCGAACGAGACCGGCCGCGCCTCCGGCGGACGAACGCAGCGGACGCTACGGGCGCGCGAACTACGGACGAGCGTTTTTTTTTTTCGAACCGCCGTATCTCGGCCGCGAAAAGGGTCGGAGGGTCGAGGGCGGGCTCATTCGAAAGGTCTCCTCGGGTAGAGCGACCGACCCCGAGGGCGACGTCCTCGGACTTAAGGCGCCCGAGCAGCGGCAGTGGGAAAATCCGGAGACGGCCCCCTGTATCTCCGCTGCGGAAGGGGCCAGATACTCCCGGGTGGGCTCGATCGAAAGGGCCCCTCCGGCGGACCGACCGACCCGAAGTTCGAAGGCCCCGGGCCCGAGGCGTTCGAGATACGGCCGTTCGAAGTTTTCCGAAATTCGACCGGAAGTATCTCCGGTCCCCGGGGTCGCACGGACTCGGGGCCGGCGTCGCCGAAAAGCCCCGGGAAAGACCTTTTGAACGAGACCGGCCGCGCCTCCTGCGGACAAACGCAGCGGACGCTACGGGCGCGCAAACTCCGGACCAGCGGTTTTTTTTTTCGATCCGCCGTATCTCGGCCGCGGAAAGGGTCGGAGGGTCGAGGGCGGGCTCGATCGAAAGGTCCCCTCGGGTAGAGCGACCGACCCCGAGGGCGACGTCCTCGGACTTAAGGCGCCCGAGCAGCGGCCGTGGGAAAATCCGGTGACGGCCCCCCGTATCTCGGGCGCGGAAAGAGCCAGATACTCGCGGGTGGGCTCGTTCGAAAGGGCCCCTCAGGCGGACCAATCGACCCGAAGTTCGAAGGCCCCGGACCCGAGGCGCCGGAGCGGCGCGGTAACGAAATTCGGATATTCGACCGGAAGTATCTCCGGTCCACGGGGTCGCACGGACTCGGGCCCGGCGTCGCCGGAAAGCCCCGGGAAAGACCTTTTGAACGAGACCGGCCGCGCCTCCGGCGGACGAACGCAGCGGACGCTACGGGCGCGCGAACTCCGGACCAGCGTTTTTTTTTTTTCGATCCGCCGTATCTCGGCCGCGGAAAGGGTCGGAGGGTCGAGGGCGGGCTCGTTCGAAAGGTCCCCTCGGGTAGAGCGACCGACCCCGAGGGCGACGTCCTCGGACTTAAGGCGCCCGAGCAGCGGCCGTGGGAAAATCCGGAGACGGCCCCCCGTATCTCCGCCGCGGAAAGGGCCAGATACTCGCGGGTGGGCTCGTTCGAAAGGGCCCATCCGGCAGACCAATCGACCCGAAGGTCGAAGGCACCGGGCCCGAGGCGCCGGAGCGGCGCGGTAACGAAATTCGGATATTCGACCGGAAGTATCTCCGGTCCACGGGGTCGCACGGACTCGGGGCCGGCGTCGCCGGAAAGCCCCGGGAAAGACCTTTCGAACGAGACCGGTCACGCCTCCGGCGGACGAACGCAGCGGACGCTACGGGCGAGCAAACTCCGGACGAACGTTTTTTTTTCGAACCGCCGTATATCGGCCGCGGAAAGGGTCGGAGGGTCGAGGGCGGGCTCGTTCGAAAGGTCCCCTCGGGTAGAGCGATCGACCCCGAGGGCGACGTCCTGGGACTTAAGGCGCCCGAGCAGCGGCCGTGGGAAAATCCGGAGTCGGCACCCCGTATCTCCGCTGCGGAAAGGGCCAGATACTCGCGGGTGGGCTCGTTCGAAAGGGCCCCTCCGGCGGACCGACCGACCCGAAGGTCGAAGGCCCCGGACCCGAGGCGCCGGACCGGCGCTGTAACGAAATTCGGATATTCGACCGGAAGTATCTCCGGTCCACGGGGTCGCACGGACTCGGGGCCGGCGTCGCCGGAAAGCCCCGGGAAAGACCTTTCGAACGAGACCGGCCGCGCCTCCGGCGGACGAACGCAGCGGACGCTACGGGCGAGCAAACTCCGGACGAGCGTTTTTTTTTTTTCGAACCGCCGTATCTCGGCCGCGGAAAGGGTCGGAGGGTCGAGGGCGGGCTCGTTCGAAAGGTCCCCTCGGGTAGAGCGACCGACCCCGAGGGCGACGTCCTGGGACTTAAGGCGCCCGAGCAGCGGCCGTGGGAAAATCCGGAGACGGCCCCCCGTATCTCCGCCGCGGAAAAGGCCAGATACTCGCGGGTGGGCTCGTTCGAAAGGGCCCTTCCGGCGGACCAATCGACCCGAAGGTCGAAGGCACCGGGCCCGAGGCGCCGGAGCGGCGCGGTAACGAAATTCGGATATTCGACCGGAAGTATCTCCGGTCCACGGGGTCGCACGGACTCGGGGCCGGCGTCGCCGGAAAGCCCCGGGAAAGACCTTTCGAACGAGACCGGTCAAACCTCCGGCGGACGAACGCAGCGGACGCTACGGGCGAGCAAACTCCGGACGAGCGTTTTTTTTTTTTTTCGAACCGCCGTATCTCGGCCGCGGAAAGGGTCGGAGGGTCGAGGGCGGGCTCGTTCGAAAGGTCCCCTCGGGTAGAGCGACCGACCCCGAGGGCGACGTCCTGGGACTTAAGGCGCCCGAGCAGCGGCCGTGGGAAAATCCGGAGACGGCACCCCGTATCTCCGCTGCGGAAAGGGCCAGATACTCGCGGGTGGGCTCGTTCGAAAGGGCCCCTCCGGCGGACCGACCGACCCGAAGGTCGGAGGACCCGGGCCCGAGGCGCCGGAGCGGCGCTGTAACGAAATTCGGATTTTCGACCGGAAGTATCTCCGGTCCCCCAGGCCGACCGAGGCGCACCCTCCCGGCCGCGGACCCGGCGGGTTCCCCCTTCGCGGGGGACGGTAGGGCGAACAGGTGCCATCAGGTATATAGCTAAGTCGATCGGGGTTGACCAACTGTCGGAGAGGCGAAAGCTCCAGAACCTAAGTCGATGGGGTTGACCAACTGCTGGAGAAGTGAAAGCTCCAGAGCCTAAGTCGATTGGGGTTGACCAACTGTCGGAGAGGCGATAGCTCTAGAACCTAAGTCTATGGCAGGAGAAGCGAACGCCCCAGAACCTAAGTCGATGGGGTTGACCAACTGCTGGAGAAGTAAAAGCTCAAGAGCCTAAGTCGTTGGGGTTGACCAACTGCTGGAGAGGCGAAAGCTCCAGAGCCTAAGTCGATTGAGGTTGACCAACTGCTGGAAACGCGAACACTCCAAAACCTAAGTCGATTGAGGTTGACCAACTGCTGGAAACGCGAACACTCCAAAACCTAAGTCGATTGAGGTTGACCAACTGCTGGAAACTCGAACGCTCCAGAACCTAAGTCGATTGAGGTTGACCAACTGCTGGAAAATCTTTCGGGTTGACCAACGGTTGGAGAAATTTTGGGGTTGACCAACTGTTTGGTTCTCCAGAAGGGCCGGGAGGATGGGGCTTAGTTCGGTGGGGGAGTGCTTAAGAGTGGGATGGCAGGGACCAAACGGTGCGCCGGGTACGAGCTCCAGGGTGTCCGTCGCGGGGTCCAAAGCCGGCCTCGGGTGCACGGTGGTCGGGTTGACGGGGCGATGTTCCCGGGGTCGTATCTCTGCCGGGGAAAGGGGTACGGAGACGTGGGTGGGGTCGTTGGAAAGGGCCCCTCCTGGAGGATGAGGGACCCAAAGGGCTAAGGTGTCGGTCTTAAGGCGCCCGAGCTACGGTTGTTTAAAGGTGCAGCGGTGGAAGTCCGTATCTCCGGCCCCCGGGGTCGCACGGACCCGAGGCTGGCGTCCACGGAAAGCCCCGAGAGAGACCTTTCGAACGAGACCGGCCGCGCCTCCGGCGGACGAACGCAGCAGACGCTACGGGCGCGCGAACTACGGACGAGCGTTTTTTTTTTTCGAACCGCCGTATCTCGGCCGCGAAAAGGGTCGGAGGGTCGAGGGCGGGCTCATTCGAAAGGTCTCCTCGGGTAGAGCGACCGACCCCGAGGGCGACGTCCTCGGACTTAAGGCGCCCGAGCAGCGGCAGTGGGAAAATCCGGAGACGGCCCCCTGTATCTCCGCTGCGGAAGGGGCCAGATACTCCCGGGTGGGCTCGATCGAAAGGGCCCCTCCGGCGGACCGACCGACCCGAAGTTCGAAGGCCCCGGGCCCGAGGCGTTCGAGATACGGCCGTTCGAAGTTTTCCGAAATTCGACCGGAAGTATCTCCGGTCCCCGGGGTCGCACGGACTCGGGGCCGGCGTCGCCGAAAAGCCCCGGGAAAGACCTTTTGAACGAGACCGGCCGCGCCTCCTGCGGACAAACGCAGCGGACGCTACGGGCGCGCAAACTCCGGACCAGCGGTTTTTTTTTTCGATCCGCCGTATCTCGGCCGCGGAAAGGGTCGGAGGGTCGAGGGCGGGCTCGATCGAAAGGTCCCCTCGGGTAGAGCGACCGACCCCGAGGGCGACGTCCTCGGACTTAAGGCGCCCGAGCAGCGGCCGTGGGAAAATCCGGTGACGGCCCCCCGTATCTCGGGCGCGGAAAGAGCCAGATACTCGCGGGTGGGCTCGTTCGAAAGGGCCCCTCAGGCGGACCAATCGACCCGAAGTTCGAAGGCCCCGGACCCGAGGCGCCGGAGCGGCGCGGTAACGAAATTCGGATATTCGACCGGAAGTATCTCCGGTCCACGGGGTCGCACGGACTCGGGCCCGGCGTCGCCGGAAAGCCCCGGGAAAGACCTTTTGAACGAGACCGGCCGCGCCTCCGGCGGACGAACGCAGCGGACGCTACGGGCGCGCGAACTCCGGACCAGCGTTTTTTTTTTTCGATCCGCCGTATCTCGGCCGCGGAAAGGGTCGGAGGGTCGAGGGCGGGCTCGTTCGAAAGGTCCCCTCGGGTAGAGCGACCGACCCCGAGGGCGACGTCCTCGGACTTAAGGCGCCCGAGCAGCGGCCGTGGGAAAATCCGGAGACGGCCCCCCGTATCTCCGCCGCGGAAAGGGCCAGATACTCGCGGGTGGGCTCGTTCGAAAGGGCCCATCCGGCAGACCAATCGACCCGAAGGTCGAAGGCACCGGGCCCGAGGCGCCGGAGCGGCGCGGTAACGAAATTCGGATATTCGACCGGAAGTATCTCCGGTCCACGGGGTCGCACGGACTCGGGGCCGGCGTCGCCGGAAAGCCCCGGGAAAGACCTTTCGAACGAGACCGGTCACGCCTCCGGCGGACGAACGCAGCGGACGCTACGGGCGAGCAAACTCCGGACGAACGTTTTTTTTCGAACCGCCGTATCTCGGCCGCGGAAAGGGTCGGAGGGTCGAGGGCGGGCTCGTTCGAAAGGTCCCCTCGGGTAGAGCGATCGACCCCGAGGGCGACGTCCTGGGACTTAAGGCGCCCGAGCAGCGGCCGTGGGAAAATCCGGAGTCGGCACCCCGTATCTCCGCTGCGGAAAGGGCCAGATACTCGCGGGTGGGCTCGTTCGAAAGGGCCCCTCCGGCGGACCGACCGACCCGAAGGTCGAAGGCCCCGGACCCGAGGCGCCGGACCGGCGCTGTAACGAAATTCGGATATTCGACCGGAAGTATCTCCGGTCCACGGGGTCGCACGGACTCGGGGCCGGCGTCGCCGGAAAGCCCCGGGAAAGACCTTTCGAACGAGACCGGCCGCGCCTCCGGCGGACGAACGCAGCGGACGCTACGGGCGAGCAAACTCCGGACGAGCGTTTTTTTTTTTTCGAACCGCCGTATCTCGGCCGCGGAAAGGGTCGGAGGGTCGAGGGCGGGCTCGTTCGAAAGGTCCCCTCGGGTAGAGCGACCGACCCCGAGGGCGACGTCCTGGGACTTAAGGCGCCCGAGCAGCGGCCGTGGGAAAATCCGGAGACGGCCCCCCGTATCTCCGCCGCGGAAAAGGCCAGATACTCGCAGGTGGGCTCGTTCGAAAGGGCCCCTCCGGCGGACCGACCGACCCGAAGGTCGAAGGACCCGGGCCCGAGGCGCCGGAGCGGCGCTGTAACGAAATTCGGATTTTCGACCGGAAGTATCTCCGGTCCCCCAGGCCGACCGAGGCGCACCCTCCCGGCCGCGGACCCGGCGGGTTCCCCCTTCGCGGGGGACGGTAGGGCGAACAGGTGCCATCAGGTATATAGCTAAGTCGATCGGGGTTGACCAACTGTCGGAGAGGCGAAAGCTCCAGAACCTAAGTCGATGGGGTTGACCAACTGCTGGAGAAGTGAAAGCTCCAGAGCCTAAGTCGATTGGGGTTGACCAACTGTCGGAGAGGCGATAGCTCTAGAACCTAAGTCTATGGCAGGAGAAGCGAACGCCCCAGAACCTAAGTCGATGGGGTTGACCAACTGCTGGAGAAGTAAAAGCTCAAGAGCCTAAGTCGTTGGGGTTGACCAACTGCTGGAGAGGCGAAAGCTCCAGAGCCTAAGTCGATTGAGGTTGACCAACTGCTGGAAACGCGAACGCTCCAAAACCTAAGTCGATTGAGGTTGACCAACTGCTGGAAACGCGAACACTCCAAAACCTAAGTCGATTGAGGTTGACCAACTGCTGGAAACTCGAACGCTCCAAAACCTAAGTCGATTGAGGTTGACCAACTGCTGGAAAATCTTTCGGGTTGACCAACGGTTGGAGAAATTTTGGGGTTGACCAACTGTTTGGTTCTCCAGAAGGGCCGGGAGGATGGGGCTTAGTCCGGTGGGGGAGTGCTTAAGAGTGGGATGGCAGGGACCAAACGGTGCGCCGGGTACGAGCTCCAGGGTGTCCGTCGCGGGGTCCAAAGCCGGCCTCGGGTGCACGGTGGTCGGGTTGACGGGGCGATGTTCCCGGGGTCGTATCTCGGCCGGGGAAAGGGGTACGGAGACGTGGGTGGGGTCGTTGGAAAGGGCCCCTCCTGGAGGATGAGGGACCCAAAGGGCTAAGGTCTCGGTCTTAAGGCGCCCGAGCTACGGCCGTTTAAAGGTGCAGCGGTGGAAGTCCGTATCTCCGGCCCCCGGGGTCGCACGGACCCGAGGCTGGCGTCCACGGAAAGCCCCGAGAGAGACCTTTCGAACGAGACCGGCCGCGCCTCCGGCGGACGAACGCAGCGGACGCTACGGGCGCGCGAACTACGGACGAGCGTTTTTTTTTTTCGAACCGCCGTATCTCGGCCGCGAAAAGGGTCGGAGGGTCGAGGGCGGGCTCATTCGAAAGGTCTCCTCGGGTAGAGCGACCGACCCCGAGGGCGACGTCCTCGGACTTAAGGCGCCCGAGCAGCGGCAGTGGGAAAATCCGGAGACGGCCCCCTGTATCTCCGCTGCGGAAGGGGCCAGATACTCCCGGGTGGGCTCGATCGAAAGGGCCCCTCCGGCGGACCGACCGACCCGAAGTTCGAAGGCCCCGGGCCCGAGGCGTTCGAGATACGGCCGTTCGAAGTTTTCCGAAATTCGACCGGAAGTATCTCCGGTCCCCGGGGTCGCACGGACTCGGGGCCGGCGTCGCCGAAAAGCCCCGGGAAAGACCTTTTGAACGAGACCGGCCGCGCCTCCTGCGGACAAACGCAGCGGACGCTACGGGCGCGCAAACTCCGGACCAGCGGTTTTTTTTTTCGATCCGCCGTATCTCGGCCGCGGAAAGGGTCGGAGGGTCGAGGGCGGGCTCGATCGAAAGGTCCCCTCGGGTAGAGCGACCGACCCCGAGGGCGACGTCCTCGGACTTAAGGCGCCCGAGCAGCGGCCGTGGGAAAATCCGGTGACGGCCCCCCGTATCTCGGGCGCGGAAAGAGCCAGATACTCGCGGGTGGGCTCGTTCGAAAGGGCCCCTCAGGCGGACCAATCGACCCGAAGTTCGAAGGCCCCGGACCCGAGGCGCCGGAGCGGCGCGGTAACGAAATTCGGATATTCGACCGGAAGTATCTCCGGTCCACGGGGTCGCACGGACTCGGGCCCGGCGTCGCCGGAAAGCCCCGGGAAAGACCTTTTGAACGAGACCGGCCGCGCCTCCGGCGGACGAACGCAGCGGACGCTACGGGCGCGCGAACTCCGGACCAGCGTTTTTTTTTTTCGATCCGCCGTATCTCGGCCGCGGAAAGGGTCGGAGGGTCGAGGGCGGGCTCGTTCGAAAGGTCCCCTCGGGTAGAGCGACCGACCCCGAGGGCGACGTCCTCGGACTTAAGGCGCCCGAGCAGCGGCCGTGGGAAAATCCGGAGACGGCCCCCCGTATCTCCGCCGCGGAAAGGGCCAGATACTCGCGGGTGGGCTCGTTCGAAAGGGCCCATCCGGCAGACCAATCGACCCGAAGGTCGAAGGCACCGGGCCCGAGGCGCCGGAGCGGCGCGGTAACGAAATTCGGATATTCGACCGGAAGTATCTCCGGTCCACGGGGTCGCACGGACTCGGGGCCGGCGTCGCCGGAAAGCCCCGGGAAAGACCTTTCGAACGAGACCGGTCACGCCTCCGGCGGACGAACGCAGCGGACGCTACGGGCGAGCAAACTCCGGACGAACGTTTTTTTTCGAACCGCCGTATATCGGCCGCGGAAAGGGTCGGAGGGTCGAGGGCGGGCTCGTTCGAAAGGTCCCCTCGGGTAGAGCGATCGACCCCGAGGGCGACGTCCTGGGACTTAAGGCGCCCGAGCAGCGGCCGTGGGAAAATCCGGAGTCGGCACCCCGTATCTCCGCTGCGGAAAGGGCCAGATACTCGCGGGTGGGCTCGTTCGAAAGGGCCCCTCCGGCGGACCGACCGACCCGAAGGTCGAAGGCCCCGGACCCGAGGCGCCGGACCGGCGCTGTAACGAAATTCGGATATTCGACCGGAAGTATCTCCGGTCCACGGGGTCGCACGGACTCGGGGCCGGCGTCGCCGGAAAGCCCCGGGAAAGACCTTTCGAACGAGACCGGCCGCGCCTCCGGCGGACGAACGCAGCGGACGCTACGGGCGAGCAAACTCCGGACGAGCGTTTTTTTTTTTTCGAACCGCCGTATCTCGGCCGCGGAAAGGGTCGGAGGGTCGAGGGCGGGCTCGTTCGAAAGGTCCCCTCGGGTAGAGCGACCGACCCCGAGGGCGACGTCCTGGGACTTAAGGCGCCCGAGCAGCGGCCGTGGGAAAATCCGGAGACGGCCCCCCGTATCTCCGCCGCGGAAAAGGCCAGATACTCGCAGGTGGGCTCGTTCGAAAGGGCCCCTCCGGCGGACCGACCGACCCGAAGGTCGAAGGACCCGGGCCCGAGGCGCCGGAGCGGCGCTGTAACGAAATTCGGATTTTCGACCGGAAGTATCTCCGGTCCCCCAGGCCGACCGAGGCGCACCCTCCCGGCCGCGGACCCGGCGGGTTCCCCCTTCGCGGGGGACGGTAGGGCGAACAGGTGCCATCAGGTATATAGCTAAGTCGATCGGGGTTGACCAACTGTCGGAGAGGCGAAAGCTCCAGAACCTAAGTCGATGGGGTTGACCAACTGCTGGAGAAGTGAAAGCTCCAGAGCCTAAGTCGATTGGGGTTGACCAACTGTCGGAGAGGCGATAGCTCTAGAACCTAAGTCTATGGCAGGAGAAGCGAACGCCCCAGAACCTAAGTCGATGGGGTTGACCAACTGCTGGAGAAGTAAAAGCTCAAGAGCCTAAGTCGTTGGGGTTGACCAACTGCTGGAGAGGCGAAAGCTCCAGAGCCTAAGTCGATTGAGGTTGACCAACTGCTGGAAACGCGAACGCTCCAAAACCTAAGTCGATTGAGGTTGACCAACTGCTGGAAACGCGAACACTCCAAAACCTAAGTCGATTGAGGTTGACCAACTGCTGGAAACTCGAACGCTCCAAAACCTAAGTCGATTGAGGTTGACCAACTGCTGGAAAATCTTTCGGGTTGACCAACGGTTGGAGAAATTTTGGGGTTGACCAACTGTTTGGTTCTCCAGAAGGGCCGGGAGGATGGGGCTTAGTTCGGTGGGGGAGTGCTTAAGAGTGGGATGGCAGGGACCAAACGGTGCGCCGGGTACGAGCTCCAGGGTGTCCGTCGCGGGGTCCAAAGCCGGCCTCGGGTGCACGGTGGTCGGGTTGACGGGGCGATGTTCCCGGGGTCGTATCTCGGCCGGGGAAAGGGGTACGGAGACGTGGGTGGGGTCGTTGGAAAGGGCCCCTCCTGGAGGATGAGGGACCCAAAGGGCTAAGGTCTCGGTCTTAAGGCGCCCGAGCTACGGCCGTTTAAAGGTGCAGCGGTGGAAGTCCGTATCTCCGGCCCCCGGGGTCGCACGGACCCGAGGCTGGCGTCCACGGAAAGCCCCGAGAGAGACCTTTCGAACGAGACCGGCCGCGCCTCCGGCGGACGAACGCAGCGGACGCTACGGGCGCGCGAACTACGGACGAGCGTTTTTTTTTTTCGAACCGCCGTATCTCGGCCGCGAAAAGGGTCGGAGGGTCGAGGGCGGGCTCATTCGAAAGGTCTCCTCGGGTAGAGCGACCGACCCCGAGGGCGACGTCCTCGGACTTAAGGCGCCCGAGCAGCGGCAGTGGGAAAATCCGGAGACGGCCCCCTGTATCTCCGCTGCGGAAGGGGCCAGATACTCCCGGGTGGGCTCGATCGAAAGGGCCCCTCCGGCGGACCGACCGACCCGAAGTTCGAAGGCCCCGGGCCCGAGGCGTTCGAGATACGGCCGTTCGAAGTTTTCCGAAATTCGACCGGAAGTATCTCCGGTCCCCGGGGTCGCACGGACTCGGGGCCGGCGTCGCCGAAAAGCCCCGGGAAAGACCTTTTGAACGAGACCGGCCGCGCCTCCTGCGGACAAACGCAGCGGACGCTACGGGCGCGCAAACTCCGGACCAGCGGTTTTTTTTTCGATCCGCCGTATCTCGGCCGCGGAAAGGGTCGGAGGGTCGAGGGCGGGCTCGATCGAAAGGTCCCCTCGGGTAGAGCGACCGACCCCGAGGGCGACGTCCTCGGACTTAAGGCGCCCGAGCAGCGGCCGTGGGAAAATCCGGTGACGGCCCCCCGTATCTCGGGCGCGGAAAGAGCCAGATACTCGCGGGTGGGCTCGTTCGAAAGGGCCCCTCAGGCGGACCAATCGACCCGAAGTTCGAAGGCCCCGGACCCGAGGCGCCGGAGCGGCGCGGTAACGAAATTCGGATATTCGACCGGAAGTATCTCCGGTCCACGGGGTCGCACGGACTCGGGCCCGGCGTCGCCGGAAAGCCCCGGGAAAGACCTTTTGAACGAGACCGGCCGCGCCTCCGGCGGACGAACGCAGCGGACGCTACGGGCGCGCGAACTCCGGACCAGCGTTTTTTTTTTTTCGATCCGCCGTATCTCGGCCGCGGAAAGGGTCGGAGGGTCGAGGGCGGGCTCGTTCGAAAGGTCCCCTCGGGTAGAGCGACCGACCCCGAGGGCGACGTCCTCGGACTTAAGGCGCCCGAGCAGCGGCCGTGGGAAAATCCGGAGACGGCCCCCCGTATCTCCGCCGCGGAAAGGGCCAGATACTCGCGGGTGGGCTCGTTCGAAAGGGCCCATCCGGCAGACCAATCGACCCGAAGGTCGAAGGCACCGGGCCCGAGGCGCCGGAGCGGCGCGGTAACGAAATTCGGATATTCGACCGGAAGTATCTCCGGTCCACGGGGTCGCACGGACTCGGGGCCGGCGTCGCCGGAAAGCCCCGGGAAAGACCTTTCGAACGAGACCGGTCACGCCTCCGGCGGACGAACGCAGCGGACGCTACGGGCGAGCAAACTCCGGACGAACGTTTTTTTTCGAACCGCCGTATATCGGCCGCGGAAAGGGTCGGAGGGTCGAGGGCGGGCTCGTTCGAAAGGTCCCCTCGGGTAGAGCGATCGACCCCGAGGGCGACGTCCTGGGACTTAAGGCGCCCGAGCAGCGGCCGTGGGAAAATCCGGAGTCGGCACCCCGTATCTCCGCTGCGGAAAGGGCCAGATACTCGCGGGTGGGCTCGTTCGAAAGGGCCCCTCCGGCGGACCGACCGACCCGAAGGTCGAAGGCCCCGGACCCGAGGCGCCGGACCGGCGCTGTAACGAAATTCGGATATTCGACCGGAAGTATCTCCGGTCCACGGGGTCGCACGGACTCGGGGCCGGCGTCGCCGGAAAGCCCCGGGAAAGACCTTTCGAACGAGACCGGCCGCGCCTCCGGCGGACGAACGCAGCGGACGCTACGGGCGAGCAAACTCCGGACGAGCGTTTTTTTTTTTTTCGAACCGCCGTATCTCGGCCGCGGAAAGGGTCGGAGGGTCGAGGGCGGGCTCGTTCGAAAGGTCCCCTCGGGTAGAGCGACCGACCCCGAGGGCGACGTCCTGGGACTTAAGGCGCCCGAGCAGCGGCCGTGGGAAAATCCGGAGACGGCCCCCCGTATCTCCGCCGCGGAAAAGGCCAGATACTCGCAGGTGGGCTCGTTCGAAAGGGCCCCTCCGGCGGACCGACCGACCCGAAGGTCGAAGGACCCGGGCCCGAGGCGCCGGAGCGGCGCTGTAACGAAATTCGGATTTTCGACCGGAAGTATCTCCGGTCCCCCAGGCCGACCGAGGCGCACCCTCCCGGCCGCGGACCCGGCGGGTTCCCCCTTCGCGGGGGACGGTAGGGCGAACAGGTGCCATCAGGTATATAGCTAAGTCGATCGGGGTTGACCAACTGTCGGAGAGGCGAAAGCTCCAGAACCTAAGTCGATGGGGTTGACCAACTGCTGGAGAAGTGAAAGCTCCAGAGCCTAAGTCGATTGGGGTTGACCAACTGTCGGAGAGGCGATAGCTCTAGAACCTAAGTCTATGGCAGGAGAAGCGAACGCCCCAGAACCTAAGTCGATGGGGTTGACCAACTGCTGGAGAAGTAAAAGCTCAAGAGCCTAAGTCGTTGGGGTTGACCAACTGCTGGAGAGGCGAAAGCTCCAGAGCCTAAGTCGATTGAGGTTGACCAACTGCTGGAAACGCGAACGCTCCAAAACCTAAGTCGATTGAGGTTGACCAACTGCTGGAAACGCGAACACTCCAAAACCTAAGTCGATTGAGGTTGACCAACTGCTGGAAACTCGAACGCTCCAAAACCTAAGTCGATTGAGGTTGACCAACTGCTGGAAAATCTTTCGGGTTGACCAACGGTTGGAGAAATTTTGGGGTTGACCAACTGTTTGGTTCTCCAGAAGGGCCGGGAGGATGGGGCTTAGTTCGGTGGGGGAGTGCTTAAGAGTGGGATGGCAGGGACCAAACGGTGCGCCGGGTACGAGCTCCAGGGTGTCCGTCGCGGGGTCCAAAGCCGGCCTCGGGTGCACGGTGGTCGGGTTGACGGGGCGATGTTCCCGGGGTCGTATCTCGGCCGGGGAAAGGGGTACGGAGACGTGGGTGGGGTCGTTGGAAAGGGCCCCTCCTGGAGGATGAGGGACCCAAAGGGCTAAGGTCTCGGTCTTAAGGCGCCCGAGCTACGGCCGTTTAAAGGTGCAGCGGTGGAAGTCCGTATCTCCGGCCCCCGGGGTCGCACGGACCCGAGGCTGGCGTCCACGGAAAGCCCCGAGAGAGACCTTTCGAACGAGACCGGCCGCGCCTCCGGCGGACGAACGCAGCGGACGCTACGGGCGCGCGAACTACGGACGAGCGTTTTTTTTTTTTCGAACCGCCGTATCTCGGCCGCGAAAAGGGTCGGAGGGTCGAGGGCGGGCTCATTCGAAAGGTCTCCTCGGGTAGAGCGACCGACCCCGAGGGCGACGTCCTCGGACTTAAGGCGCCCGAGCAGCGGCAGTGGGAAAATCCGGAGACGGCCCCCTGTATCTCCGCTGCGGAAGGGGCCAGATACTCCCGGGTGGGCTCGATCGAAAGGGCCCCTCCGGCGGACCGACCGACCCGAAGTTCGAAGGCCCCGGGCCCGAGGCGTTCGAGATACGGCCGTTCGAAGTTTTCCGAAATTCGACCGGAAGTATCTCCGGTCCCCGGGGTCGCACGGACTCGGGGCCGGCGTCGCCGAAAAGCCCCGGGAAAGACCTTTTGAACGAGACCGGCCGCGCCTCCTGCGGACAAACGCAGCGGACGCTACGGGCGCGCAAACTCCGGACCAGCGGTTTTTTTTTTCGATCCGCCGTATCTCGGCCGCGGAAAGGGTCGGAGGGTCGAGGGCGGGCTCGATCGAAAGGTCCCCTCGGGTAGAGCGACCGACCCCGAGGGCGACGTCCTCGGACTTAAGGCGCCCGAGCAGCGGCCGTGGGAAAATCCGGTGACGGCCCCCCGTATCTCGGGCGCGGAAAGAGCCAGATACTCGCGGGTGGGCTCGTTCGAAAGGGCCCCTCAGGCGGACCAATCGACCCGAAGTTCGAAGGCCCCGGACCCGAGGCGCCGGAGCGGCGCGGTAACGAAATTCGGATATTCGACCGGAAGTATCTCCGGTCCACGGGGTCGCACGGACTCGGGCCCGGCGTCGCCGGAAAGCCCCGGGAAAGACCTTTTGAACGAGACCGGCCGCGCCTCCGGCGGACGAACGCAGCGGACGCTACGGGCGCGCGAACTCCGGACCAGCGTTTTTTTTTTTCGATCCGCCGTATCTCGGCCGCGGAAAGGGTCGGAGGGTCGAGGGCGGGCTCGTTCGAAAGGTCCCCTCGGGTAGAGCGACCGACCCCGAGGGCGACGTCCTCGGACTTAAGGCGCCCGAGCAGCGGCCGTGGGAAAATCCGGAGACGGCCCCCCGTATCTCCGCCGCGGAAAGGGCCAGATACTCGCGGGTGGGCTCGTTCGAAAGGGCCCATCCGGCAGACCAATCGACCCGAAGGTCGAAGGCACCGGGCCCGAGGCGCCGGAGCGGCGCGGTAACGAAATTCGGATATTCGACCGGAAGTATCTCCGGTCCACGGGGTCGCACGGACTCGGGGCCGGCGTCGCCGGAAAGCCCCGGGAAAGACCTTTCGAACGAGACCGGTCACGCCTCCGGCGGACGAACGCAGCGGACGCTACGGGCGAGCAAACTCCGGACGAACGTTTTTTTTCGAACCGCCGTATATCGGCCGCGGAAAGGGTCGGAGGGTCGAGGGCGGGCTCGTTCGAAAGGTCCCCTCGGGTAGAGCGATCGACCCCGAGGGCGACGTCCTGGGACTTAAGGCGCCCGAGCAGCGGCCGTGGGAAAATCCGGAGTCGGCACCCCGTATCTCCGCTGCGGAAAGGGCCAGATACTCGCGGGTGGGCTCGTTCGAAAGGGCCCCTCCGGCGGACCGACCGACCCGAAGGTCGAAGGCCCCGGACCCGAGGCGCCGGACCGGCGCTGTAACGAAATTCGGATATTCGACCGGAAGTATCTCCGGTCCACGGGGTCGCACGGACTCGGGGCCGGCGTCGCCGGAAAGCCCCGGGAAAGACCTTTCGAACGAGACCGGCCGCGCCTCCGGCGGACGAACGCAGCGGACGCTACGGGCGAGCAAACTCCGGACGAGCGTTTTTTTTTTTTCGAACCGCCGTATCTCGGCCGCGGAAAGGGTCGGAGGGTCGAGGGCGGGCTCGTTCGAAAGGTCCCCTCGGGTAGAGCGACCGACCCCGAGGGCGACGTCCTGGGACTTAAGGCGCCCGAGCAGCGGCCGTGGGAAAACCCGGAGACGGCCCCCCGTATCTCCGCCGCGGAAAAGGCCAGATACTCGCGGGTGGGCTCGTTCGAAAGGGCCCTTCCGGCGGACCAATCGACCCGAAGGTCGAAGGCACCGGGCCCGAGGCGCCGGAGCGGCGCGGTAACGAAATTCGGATATTCGACCGGAAGTATCTCCGGTCCACGGGGTCGCACGGACTCGGGGCCGGCGTCGCCGGAAAGCCCCAGGAAAGACCTTTCGAACGAGACCGGTCAAACCTCCGGCGGACGAACGCAGCGGACGCTACGGGCGAGCAAACTCCGGACGAGCGTTTTTTTTTTTTTTCGAACCGCCGTATCTCGGCCGCGGAAAGGGTCGGAGGGTCGAGGGCGGGCTCGTTCGAAAGGTCCCCTCGGGTAGAGCGACCGACCCCGAGGGCGACGTCCTGGGACTTAAGGCGCCCGAGCAGCGGCCGTGGGAAAATCCGGAGACGGCACCCCGTATCTCCGCTGCGGAAAGGGCCAGATACTCACGGGTGGGCTCGTTCGAAAGGGCCCCTCCGGCGGACCGACCGACCCGAAGGTCGGAGGACCCGGGCCCGAGGCGCCGGAGCGGCGCTGTAACGAAATTCGGATTTTCGACCGGAAGTATCTCCGGTCCCCCAGGCCGACCGAGGCGCACCCTCCCGGCCGCGGACCCGGCGGGTTCCCCCTTCGCGGGGGACGGTAGGGCGAACAGGTGCCATCAGGTATATAGCTAAGTCGATCGGGGTTGACCAACTGTCGGAGAGGCGAAAGCTCCAGAACCTAAGTCGATGGGGTTGACCAACTGCTGGAGAAGTGAAAGCTCCAGAGCCTAAGTCGATTGGGGTTGACCAACTGTCGGAGAGGCGATAGCTCTAGAACCTAAGTCTATGGCAGGAGAAGCGAACGCCCCAGAACCTAAGTCGATGGGGTTGACCAACTGCTGGAGAAGTAAAAGCTCAAGAGCCTAAGTCGTTGGGGTTGACCAACTGCTGGAGAGGCGAAAGCTCCAGAGCCTAAGTCGATTGAGGTTGACCAACTGCTGGAAACGCGAACACTCCAAAACCTAAGTCGATTGAGGTTGACCAACTGCTGGAAACGCGAACACTCCAAAACCTAAGTCGATTGAGGTTGACCAACTGCTGGAAACTCGAACGCTCCAGAACCTAAGTCGATTGAGGTTGACCAACTGCTGGAAAATCTTTCGGGTTGACCAACGGTTGGAGAAATTTTGGGGTTGACCAACTGTTTGGTTCTCCAGAAGGGCCGGGAGGATGGGGCTTAGTTCGGTGGGGGAGTGCTTAAGAGTGGGATGGCAGGGACCAAACGGTGCGCCGGGTACGAGCTCCAGGGTGTCCGTCGCGGGGTCCAAAGCCGGCCTCGGGTGCACGGTGGTCGGGTTGACGGGGCGATGTTCCCGGGGTCGTATCTCTGCCGGGGAAAGGGGTACGGAGACGTGGGTGGGGTCGTTGGAAAGGGCCCCTCCTGGAGGATGAGGGACCCAAAGGGCTAAGGTGTCGGTCTTAAGGCGCCCGAGCTACGGTTGTTTAAAGGTGCAGCGGTGGAAGTCCGTATCTCCGGCCCCCGGGGTCGCACGGACCCGAGGCTGGCGTCCACGGAAAGCCCCGAGAGAGACCTTTCGAACGAGACCGGCCGCGCCTCCGGCGGACGAACGCAGCAGACGCTACGGGCGCGCGAACTACGGACGAGCGTTTTTTTTTTTCGAACCGCCGTATCTCGGCCGCGAAAAGGATCGGAGGGTCGAGGGCGGGCTCATTCGAAAGGTCTCCTCGGGTAGAGCGACCGACCCCGAGGGCGACGTCCTCGGACTTAAGGCGCCCGAGCAGCGGCAGTGGGAAAATCCGGAGACGGCCCCCTGTATCTCCGCTGCGGAAGGGGCCAGATACTCCCGGGTGGGCTCGATCGAAAGGGCCCCTCCGGCGGACCGACCGACCCGAAGTTCGAAGGCCCCGGGCCCGAGGCGCCGGAGCGGCGCTGTAACGAAATTCGGATTTTCGACCGGAAGTATCTCCGGTCCCCCAGGCCGACCGAGGCGCACCCTCCCGGCCGCGGACCCGGCGGGTTCCCCCTTCGCGGGGGACGGTAGGGCGAACAGGTGCCATCAGGTATATAGCTAAGTCGATCGGGGTTGACCAACTGTCGGAGAGGCGAAAGCTCCAGAACCTAAGTCGATGGGGTTGACCAACTGCTGGAGAAGTGAAAGCTCCAGAGCTCGTTCGAAAGGGCCCCTCCGGCGGACCGACCGACCCGAAGGTCGAAGGCCCCGGACCCGAGGCGCCGGACCGGCGCTGTAACGAAATTCGGATATTCGACCGGAAGTATCTCCGGTCCACGGGGTCGCACGGACTCGGGGCCGGCGTCGCCGGAAAGCCCCGGGAAAGACCTTTCGAACGAGACCGGCCGCGCCTCCGGCGGACGAACGCAGCGGACGCTACGGGCGAGCAAACTCCGGACGAGCGTTTTTTTTTTTTCGAACCGCCGTATCTCGGCCGCGGAAAGGGTCGGAGGGTCGAGGGCGGGCTCGTTCGAAAGGTCCCCTCGGGTAGAGCGACCGACCCCGAGGGCGACGTCCTGGGACTTAAGGCGCCCGAGCAGCGGCCGTGGGAAAATCCGGAGACGGCCCCCCGTATCTCCGCCGCGGAAAAGGCCAGATACTCGCAGGTGGGCTCGTTCGAAAGGGCCCCTCCGGCGGACCGACCGGCCCGAAGGTCGAAGGACCCGGGCCCGAGGCGCCGGAGCGGCGCTGTAACGAAATTCGGATTTTCGACCGGAAGTATCTCCGGTCCCCCAGGCCGACCGAGGCGCACCCTCCCGGCCGCGGACCCGGCGGGTTCCCCCTTCGCGGGGGACGGTAGGGCGAACAGGTGCCATCAGGTATATAGCTAAGTCGATCGGGGTTGACCAACTGTCGGAGAGGCGAAAGCTCCAGAACCTAAGTCGATGGGGTTGACCAACTGCTGGAGAAGTGAAAGCTCCAGAGCCTAAGTCGATTGGGGTTGACCAACTGTCGGAGAGGCGATAGCTCTAGAACCTAAGTCTATGGCAGGAGAAGCGAACGCCCCAGAACCTAAGTCGATGGGGTTGACCAACTGCTGGAGAAGTAAAAGCTCAAGAGCCTAAGTCGTTGGGGTTGACCAACTGCTGGAGAGGCGAAAGCTCCAGAGCCTAAGTCGATTGAGGTTGACCAACTGCTGGAAACGCGAACGCTCCAAAACCTAAGTCGATTGAGGTTGACCAACTGCTGGAAACGCGAACACTCCAAAACCTAAGTCGATTGAGGTTGACCAACTGCTGGAAACTCGAACGCTCCAAAACCTAAGTCGATTGAGGTTGACCAACTGCTGGAAAATCTTTCGGGTTGACCAACGGTTGGAGAAATTTTGGGGTTGACCAACTGTTTGGTTCTCCAGAAGGGCCGGGAGGATGGGGCTTAGTCCGGTGGGGGAGTGCTTAAGAGTGGGATGGCAGGGACCAAACGGTGCGCCGGGTACGAGCTCCAGGGTGTCCGTTGCGGGGTCCAAAGCCGGCCTCGGGTGCACGGTGGTCGGGTTGACGGGGCGATGTTCCCGGGGTCGTATCTCGGCCGGGGAAGGGGGTACGGAGACGTGGGTGGGGTCGTTGGAAAGGGCCCCTCCTGGAGGATGAGGGACCCAAAGGGCTAAGGTCTCGGTCTTAAGGCGCCCGAGCTACGGCCGTTTAAAGGTGCAGCAGTGGAAGTCCGTATCTCCGGCCCCCGGGGTCGCACGGACCCGAGGCTGGCGTCCCCGGAAAGCCCCGAGAGAGACCTTTCGAAAGAGACCGGCCGCGCCTCCGGCGGACGAACGCAGCGGACGCTACGGGCGCGCGAACTCCGGACCAGCGTTTTTTTTTTTTCGATCCGCCGTATCTCGGCCGCGGAAAGAGTCGGAGGGTCGAGGGCGGGCTCGTTCGAAAGGTCCCCTCGGGTAGAGCGACCGACCCCGAGGGCGACGTCCTGGGACTTAAGGCGCCCGAGCAGCGGCCGTGGGAAAATCCGGAGTCGGCACCCCGAATCTCCGCTGCGGAAAGGGCCAGATACTCGCGGGTGGGCTCGTTCGAAAGGGCCCCTCCGGCGGACCGACCGACCCGAAGGTCGAAGGCCCCGGACCCGAGGCGCCGGAGCGGCGCGGTAACGAAATTCGGATATTCGACCGGAAGTATCTCCGGTCCACGGGGTCGCACGGACTCGGGGCCGGAGTCGCCGGAAAGCCCCGGGAAAGACCTTTCGAACGAGACTGGCCGCGCCTCCGGCGGACGAACGCAGCGGACGCTCCGGGCGCGCGAACTCCGGACCAGCGTTTTTTTTTTTCGATCCGCCGTATCTCGGCCGCGGAAAGGGTCGGAGGGTCGAGGGTGGGCTCGTTCGAAAGGTCCCCTCGGGTAGAGCGACCGACCCCGAGGGCGACGTCCTCGGACTTAAGGCGCCCGAGCAGCGGCCGTGGGAAAATCCGGAGACGGCCCCCCGTATCTCCGCCGCGGAAAAGGCCAGATACTCGCGGGTGGGCTCGTTCGAAAGGGCCCCTCCGGCGGACCAATCGACCCGAAGGTCGAAGGCCCCGGACCCGAGGCGCCGGAGCGGCGCGGTAACGAAATTCGGATATTCTACCGGAAGTATCTCCGGTCCACGGGGTCGCACGGACTCGGGGCCGGCGTCGCCGGAAAGCCCCGGGAAAGACCTTTCGAACGAGACCGGCCGCGCCTCCGGCGGACGAACGCAGCGGACGCTACGGGCGCGCGAACTCCGGACCAGCGTTTTTTTTTTTCGATCCGCCGTATCTCGGCCGCGGAAAGGGTCGGAGGGTCGAGGGCGGGCTCGTTCGAAAGGTCCCCTCGGGTAGAGCGACCGACCCCGAGGGCGACGTCCTCGGACTTAAGGCGCCCGAGCAGCGGCCGTGGGAAAATCCGGAGAAGGCCCCCCGTATCTCCGCCGCGGAAAGGGCCAGATACTCGTGGGTGGGCTCGTTCGAAAGGGCCCATCCGGCGGACCAATCGACCCGAAGGTCGAAGGCCCCGGGCCCGAGGCGCCGGAGCGGCGCGGTAACGAAATTCGGATATTCGACCGGAAGTATCTCCGGTCCACGGGATCGCACGGACTCGGGGCCGGCGTCGCCGGAAAGCCCCGGGAAAGACCTTTCGAACGAGACCGGCCGCGCCTCCGGCGGACGAACGCAGCGGACGCTACGGGCGCGCGAACTCCGGACCAGCGTTTTTTTTTTTCGATCCGCCGTATCTCGGCCGCGGAAAGGGTCGGAGGGTCGAGGGCGGGCTCGTTCGAAAGGTCCCCTCGGGTAGAGCGACCGACCCCGAGGGCGACGTCCTCGGACTTAAGGCGCCCGAGCAGCGGCCGTGGGAAAATCCGGAGAAGGCCCCCCGTATCTCCGCCGCGGAAAGGGCCAGATACTCGTGGGTGGGCTCGTTCGAAAGGGCCCATCCGGCGGACCAATCGACCCGAAGGTCGAAGGCCCCGGGCCCGAGGCGCCGGAGCGGCGCGGTAACAAAATTCGGATATTCGACCGGAAGTATCTCCGGTCCACGGGATCGCACGGACTCGGGGCCGGCGTCGCCGGAAAGCCCCGGGAAAGACCTTTCGAACGAGACCGGTCACGCCTCCGTCGGACGAACGCAGCGGAAGCTACGGGCGAGCAAACTCCGGACGAGCGTTTTTTTTTTTTTCGAACCGCCGTATCTCGGCCGCGGAAAGGGTCGGAGGGTCGAGGGCGGGCTCGTTCGAAAGGTCCCCTCGGGTAGAGCGACCGACCCCGAGGGCGACGTCCTGGGACTTAAGGCGCCCGAGCAGCGGCCGTGGGAAAATCCGGAGACGGCACCCCGTATCTCCGCTGCGGAAAGGGCCAGATACTCGCGGGTGGGCTCGTTCGAAAGGGCCCCTCCGGCGGACCGACCGACCCGAAGGTCGAAGGACCCGGGCCCGAGGCGCCGGAGCGGCGCTGTAACGAAATTCGGATTTTCGACCGGAAGTATCTCCAGTCCCCCAGGCCGACCGAGGCGCACCCTCCCGGCCGCGGACCCGGCGGGTTCCCCCTTCGCGGGGGACGATAGGGCGAACAGGTGCCATCAGGTATATAGCTAAGTCGATCGGGGTTGACCAACTGTCGGAGAGGCGAAAGCTCCAGAACCTAAGTCGATGGGGTTGACCAACTGCTGGAGAAGTGAAAGCTCCAGAGCCTAAGTCGATTGGTGTTGACCAACTGTCGGAGAGGCGATAGCTCTAGAACCTAAGTCTATGGCAGGAGAAGCGAACGCCCCAGAACCTAAGTCGATGGGGTTGACCAACTGCTGGAGAAGTAAAAGCTCAAGAGCCTAAGTCGTTGGGGTTGACCAACTGCTGGAGAGGCGAAAGCTCCAGAGCCTAAGTCGATTGAGGTTGACCAACTGCTGGAAATGCGAACGCTCCAAAACCTAAGTCGATTGAGGTTGACCAACTGCTGGAAACGCGAACACTCCAAAACCTAAGTCGATTGAGGTTGACCAACTGCTGGAAACTCGAACGCTCCAAAACCTAAGTCGATTGAGGTTGACCAACTGCTGGAAAATCTTTCGGGTTGACCAACGGTTGGAGAAATTTTGGGGTTGACCAACTGTTTGGTTCTCCAGAAGGGCCGGGAGGATGGGGCTTAGTCCGGTGGGGGAGTGCTTAAGAGTGGGATGGCAGGGACCAAACGGTGCGCCGGGTACGAGCTCCAGGGTGTCCGTTGCGGGGTCCAAAGCCGGCCTCGGGTGCACGGTGGTCGGGTTGACGGGGCGATGTTCCCGGGGTCGTATCTCGGCCGGGGAAAGGGGTACGGAGACGTGGGTGGGGTCGTTGGAAAGGACCCCTCCTGGAGGATGAGGGACCCAAGGGCTAAGGTCTCGGTCTTAAGGCGCCCGAGCTACGGCCGTTTAAAGGTGCAGCGGTGGAAGTCCGTATCTCCGGCCCCCGGGGTCGCACGGACCCGAGGCTGGCGTCCACGGAAAGCCCCGAGAGAGACCTTTCGAACGAGACCGGCCGCGCCTCCGGCGGACGAACGCAGCGGACGCTACGGGCAAGCGAACTACGGACGAGCGTTTTTTTTTTTTTTCGAACCGCCGTATCTCGGCCGCGAAAAGGGTCGGAGGGTCGAGGGCGGGCTCGTTCGAAAGGTCTCCTCGGGTAGAGCGACCGACCTCGAGGGCGACGTCCTCGGACTTAAGGCGCCCGAGCAGCGGCAGTGGGAAAGTCCGGAGACGGCCAACCGTATCTCCGCTGCGGAAGGGGCCAGATACTCCCGGGTGGGCTCGTTCGAAAGGGCCCCTCCGGCGGACCGACCGACCCGAAGTTCGAAGGCCCCGGGCCCGAGGCGCCCGAGATACGGCCGTTCGAAGTTTTCCTAAATTCGACCGGAAGTATCTCCGGTCCCCGGGGTCGCACGGACTCGGGGCCGGCGTCGCCGAAAAGCCCCGGGAAAGACCTTTCGAACGAGACCGGCCGCGCCTCCAGCGGACGAACGCAGCGGACGCTACGGGCGCGCGAACTCCGGACCAGCGTTTTTTTTTTCGATCCGCCGTATCTCGGCCGCGGAAAGGGTCGGAGGGTCGAGGGCGGGCTCGTTCGAAAGGTCCCCTCGGGTAGAGCGACCGACCCCGAGGGCGACGTCCTCGGACTTAAGGCGCCCGAGCAGCGGCCGTGGGAAAATCCGGTGATGGCCCCCCGTATCTCCGCCGCGGAAAGGGCCAGATACTCGCGGGTGGGCTCGTTCGAAAGGGCCCCTCCGGCGGACCAATCGACCCGAAGTTCGAAGGCCCCGGACCCGAGGCGCCGGAGCGGCGCGGTAACGAAATTCGGATATTCGACCGGAAGTATCTCCGGTCCACGGGGTCGCACGGACTCGGGGCCGGCGTCGCCGGAAAGCCCCGGGAAAGACCTTTCGAACGAGACCGGCCGCGCCTCCGGCGGACGAACGCAGCGGACGCTACGGGCGCGCGAACTCCGGACCAGCGTTTTTTTTTTCGATCCGCCGTATCTCGGCCGCGGAAAGGGTCGGAGGATCGAGGGCGGGCTCGTTCGAAAGGTCCCCTCGGGTAGAGCGACCGACCCCGAGGGCGACGTCCTCGGACTTAAGGCGCCCGAGCAGCGGCCGTGGGAAAATCCGGAGACGGCCCCCCGTATCTCCGCCGCGGAAAAGGCCAGATACTCGCGGGTGGGTTCGTTCGAAAGGGCCCCACCGGCGGACCAATCGACCCGAAGGTCGAAGGCCCCGGACCCGAGGCGCCGGAGCGGCGCGGTAACGAAATTCGGATATTCTACCGGAAGTATCTCCGGTCCACGGGGTCGCACGGACTCATGGCCGGCGTCGCCGGAAAGCCCCGGGAAAGACCTTTCGAACGAGACCGGCCGCGCCTCCGGCGGACGAACGCAGCGGACGCTACGGGCGCGCGAACTCCGGACCAGCGTTTTTTTTTTTCCGATCCGCCGTATCTCGGCCGCGGAAAGGGTCGGAGGGTCGAGGGCGGGCTCGTTCGAAAGGTCCCCTCGGGTAGAGCGACCGACCCCGAGGGCGACGTCCTCGGACTTAAGGCGCCCGAGCAGCGGCCGTGGGAAAATCCGGAGAAGGCCCCCTGTATCTCCGCCGCGGAAAGGGCCAGATACTCGTGGGTGGGCTCGTTCGAAAGGGCCCATCCGGCGGACCAATCGACCCGAAGGTCGAAGGCCCCGGGCCCGAGGCGCCGGAGCGGCGCGGTAACGAAATTCGGATATTCGACCGGAAGTATCTCCGGTCCACGGGATTGCACGGACTCGGGGCCGGCGTCGCCGGAAAGCCCCGGGAAAGACCTTTCGAACGAGACCGGCCGCGCTTCCGGCGGACGAACGCAGCGGACGCTACGGGCGCGCGAACTCCGGACCAGCGTTTTTTTTTTTCGATCCGCCGTATCTCGGCCGCGGAAAGGGTCGGAGGGTCGAGGGCGGGCTCGTTCGAAAGGTCCCCTCGGGTAGAGCGACCGACCCCGAGGGCGACGTCCTCGGACTTAAGGCGCCCGAGCAGCGGCCGTGGGAAAATCCGGAGAAGGCCCCCCGTATCTCCGCCGCGGAAAGGGCCAGATACTCGTGGGTGGGCTCGTTCGAAAGGGCCCATCCGGCGGACCAATCGACCCGAAGGTCGAAGGCCCCGGGCCCGAGGCGCCGGAGCGGCGCGGTAACGAAATTCGGATATTCGACCGGAAGTATCTCCGGTCCACGGGATCGCACGGACTCGGCGCCGGCGTCGCCGGAAAGCCCCGGGAAAGACCTTTCGAACGAGACCGGTCACGCCTCCGGCGGACGAACGCAGCGGACGCTACGGGCGAGCAAACTCCGGACGAGCGTTTTTTTTTTTTTCGAACCGCCGTATCTCGGCCGCGGAAAGGGTCGGAGGGTCGAGGGCGGGCTCGTTCGAAAGGTCCCCTCGGGTAGAGCGACCGACCCCGAGGGCGACGTCCTGGGACTTAAGGCGCCCGAGCAGCGGCCGTGGGAAAATCCGGAGACGGCACCCCGTATCTCCGCTGCGGAAAGGGCCAGATACTCGCGGGTGGGCTCGTTCGAAAGGGCCCCTCCGGCGGACCGACCGACCCGAAGGTCGAAGGCCCCGGACCCGAGGCGCCGGAGCGGCGCGGTAACGAAATTCGGATATTCGACCGGAAGTATCTCCGGTCCACGGGGTCGCACGGACTCGGGGCCGGAGTCGCCGGAAAGCCCCGGGAAAGACCTTTCGAACGAGACTGGCCGCGCCTCCGGCGGACAAACGCAGCGGACGCTCCGGGCGCGCGAACTCCGGACCAGCGTTTTTTTTTTTCGATCCGCCGTATCTCGGCCGCGGAAAGGGTCGGAGGGTCGAGGGTGGGCTCGTTCGAAAGGTCCCCTCGGGTAGAGCGACCGACCCCGAGGGCGACGTCCTCGGACTTAAGGCGCCCGAGCAGCGGCCGTGGGAAAATCCGGAGACGGCCCCCCGTATCTCCGCCGCGGAAAAGGCCAGATACTCGCGGGTGGGCTCGTTCGAAAGGGCCCCTCCGGCGGACCAATCGACCCGAAGGTCGAAGGCCCCGGACCCGAGGCGCCGGAGCGGCGCGGTAACGAAATTCGGATATTCTACCGGAAGTATCTCCGGTCCACGGGGTCGCACGGACTCGGGGCCGGCGTCGCCGGAAAGCCCCGGGAAAGACCTTTCGAACGAGACCGGCCGCGCCTCCGGCGGACGAACGCAGCGGACGCTACGGGCGCGCGAACTCCGGACCAGCGTTTTTTTTTTTTCGATCCGCCGTATCTCGGCCGCGGAAAGGGTCGGAGGGTCGAGGGCGGGCTCGTTCGAAAGGTCCCCTCGGGTAGAGCGACCGACCCCGAGGGCGACGTCCTCGGACTTAAGGCGCCCGAGCAGCGGCCGTGGGAAAATCCGGAGAAGGCCCCCCGTATCTCCGCCGCGGAAAGGGCCAGATACTCGTGGGTGGGCTCGTTCGAAAGGGCCCATCCGGCGGACCAATCGACCCGAAGGTCGAAGGCCCCGGGCCCGAGGCGCCGGAGCGGCGCGGTAACGAAATTCGGATATTCGACCGGAAGTATCTCCGGTCCACGGGATCGCACGGACTCGGGGCCGGCGTCGCCGGAAAGCCCCGGGAAAGACCTTTCGAACGAGACCGGCCGCGCCTCCGGCGGACGAACGCAGCGGACGCTACGGGCGCGCGAACTCCGGACCAGCGTTTTTTTTTTTCGATCCGCCGTATCTCGGCCGCGGAAAGGGTCGGAGGGTCGAGGGCGGGCTCGTTCGAAAGGTCCCCTCGGGTAGAGCGACCGACCCCGAGGGCGACGTCCTCGGACTTAAGGCGCCCGAGCAGCGGCCGTGGGAAAATCCGGAGAAGGCCCCCCGTATCTCCGCCGCGGAAAGGGCCAGATACTCGTGGGTGGGCTCGTTCGAAAGGGCCCATCCGGCGGACCAATCGACCCGAAGGTCGAAGGCCCCGGGCCCGAGGTGCCGGAGCGGCGCGGTAACGAAATTCGGATATTCGACCGGAAGTATCTCCGGTCCACGGGATCGCACGGACTCGGGGCCGGCGTCGCCGGAAAGCCCCGGGAAAGACCTTTCGAACGAGACCGGTCACGCCTCCGTCGGACGAACGCAGCGGACGCTACGGGCGAGCAAACTCCGGACGAGCGTTTTTTTTTTTTTCGAACCGCCGTATCTCGGCCGCGGAAAGGGTCGGAGGGTCGAGGGCGGGCTCGTTCGAAAGGTCCCCTCGGGTAGAGCGACCGACCCCGAGGGCGACGTCCTGGGACTTAAGGCGCCCGAGCAGCGGCCGTGGGAAAATCCGGAGACGGCACCCCGTATCTCCGCTGCGGAAAGGGCCAGATACTCGCGGGTGGGCTCGTTCGAAAGGGCCCCTCCGGCGGACCGACCGACCCGAAGGTCGAAGGACCCGGGCCCGAGGCGCCGGAGCGGCGCTGTAACGAAATTCGGATTTTCGACCGGAAGTATCTCCAGTCCCCCAGGCCGACCGAGGCGCACCCTCCCGGCCGCGGACCCGGCGGGTTCCCCCTTCGCGGGGGACGGTAGGGCGAACAGGTGCCATCAGGTATATAGCTAAGTCGATCGGGGTTGACCAACTGTCGGAGAGGCGAAAGCTCCAGAACCTAAGTCGATGGGGTTGACCAACTGCTGGAGAAGTGAAAGCTCCAGAGCCTAAGTCGATTGGTGTTGACCAACTGTCGGAGAGGCGATAGCTCTAGAACCTAAGTCTATGGCAGGAGAAGCGAACGCCCCAGAACCTAAGTCGATGGGGTTGACCAACTGATGGAGAAGTAAAAGCTCAAGAGCCTAAGTCGTTGGGGTTGACCAACTGCTGGAGAGGCGAAAGCTCCAGAGCCTAAGTCGATTGAGGTTGACCAACTGCTGGAAACGCGAACGCTCCAAAACCTAAGTCGATTGAGGTTGACCAACTGCTGGAAACGCGAACACTCCAAAACCTAAGTCGATTGAGGTTGACCAACTGCTGGAAACTCGAACGCTCCATAACCTAAGTCGATTGAGGTTGACCAACTGCTGGAAAATCTTTCGGGTTGACCAACGGTTGGAGAAATTTTGGGGTTGACCAACTGTTTGGTTCTCCAGAAGGGCCGGGAGGATGGGGCTTAGTCCGGTGGGGGAGTGCTTAAGAGTGGGATGGCAGGGACCAAACGGTGCGCCGGGTAGGAGCTCCAGGGTGTCCGTCGCGGGGTCCAAAGCCGGCCTCGGGTGCACGGTGGTCGGGTTGACGGGGCGATGTTCCCGGGGTCGTATCTCGGCCGGGGAAAGGGGTACGGAGACGTGGGTGGGGTCGTTGGAAAGGACCCCTCCTGGAGGATGAGGGACCCAAGGGCTAAGGTCTCGGTCTTAAGGCGCCCGAGCTACGGCCGTTTAAAGGTGCAGCGGTGGAAGTCCGTATCTCCGGCCCCCGGGGTCGCACGGACCCGAGGCTGGCGTCCACGGAAAGCCCCGAGAGAGACCTTTCGAACGAGACCGGCCGCGCCTCCGGCGGACGAACGCAGCGGACGCTACGGGCAAGCGAACTACGGACGAGCGTTTTTTTTTTTTTCGAACCGCCGTATCTCGGCCGCGAAAAGGGTCGGAGGGTCGAGGGCGGGCTCGTTCGAAAGGTCTCCTCGGGTAGAGCGACCGACCTCGAGGGCGACGTCCTCGGACTTAAGGCGCCCGAGCAGCGGCAGTGGGAAAGTCCGGAGACGGCCAACCGTATCTCCGCAGCGGAAGGGGCCAGATACTCCCGGTGGGCTCGTTCGAAAGGGCCCCTCCGGCGGACCGACCGACCCGAAGTTCGAAGGCCCCGGACCCGAGGGGCCGGAGCGGCGCGGTAATGAAATTCGGATATTCGACCGGAAGTATCTCCGGTCCCCGGGGTCGCACGGACTCGGGGCCGGCGTCGCCGGAAAGCCCCGGGAAAGACCTTTCGAACGAGACCGGCCGCGCTTCCGGCGGACGAACGCAGCGGACGCTACGGGCGCGCGAACTCCGGACCAGCGTTTTTTTTTTTCGATCCGCCGTATCTCGGCCGCGGAAAGGGTCGGAGGGTCGAGGGCGGGCTCGTTCGAAAGGTCCCCTCGGATAGAGCGACCGACCCCGAGGGCGACGTCCTCGGACTTAAGGCGCCCGAGCAGCGGCCGTGGGAAAATCCGGTGACGGCCCCCCGTATCTCCGCCGCGGAAAGGGCCAGATACTCGCGGGTGGGCTCGTTCGAAAGGGCCCCTCCGGCGGACCAATCGACCCGAAGTTCGAAGGCCCCGGACCCGAGGCGCCGGAGCGGCGCGGTAACGAAATTCGGATATTCTACCGGAAGTATCTCCGGTCCACGGGGTCGCACGGACTCGGGGCCGGAGTCGCCGGAAAGCCCCGGGAAAGACCTTTCGAACGAGACCGGCCGCGCCTCCGGCGGACGAACGCAGCGGACGCTACGGGCGCGCGAACTCCGGACCAGCGTTTTTTTTTTTTTCGAACCGCCGTATCTCGGCCGCGGAAAGGGTCGGAGGGTCGAGGGCGGGCTCGTTCGAAAGGTCCCCTCGGGTAGAGCGACCGACCCCGAGGGCGACGTCCTGGGACTTAAGGCGCCCGAGCAGCGGCCGTGGGAAAATCCGGAGACGGCACCCCGTATCTCCGCTGCGGAAAGGGCCAGATACTCGCGGGTGGGCTCGTTCGAAAGGGCCCCTCCGGCGGACCGACCGACCCGAAGGTCGAAGGACCCGGGCCCGAGGCGCCGGAGCGGCGCTGTAACGAAATTCGGAGTTTCGACCGGAAGTATCACCGGTCCCCCAGGCCGACCGAGGCGCACCCTCCCGGCCGCGGACCCGGCGGGTTCCCCCTTCGCGGGGGACGGTAGGGCGAACAGGTGCCATCAGGTATATAGCTAAGTCGATCGGGGTTGACCAACTGTCGGAGAGGCGAAAGCTCCAGAACCTAAGTCGATGGGGTTGACCAACTGCTGGAGAAGTGAAAGCTCCAGAGCCTAAGTCGATTGGGGTTGACCAACTGTCGGAGAGGCAATAGCTCTAGAACCTAAGTCTATGGCAGGAGAAGCGAACGCCCCAGAACCTAAGTCGATGGGGTTGACCAACTGCTGGAGAAGTAAAAGCTCAAGAGCCTAAGTCGTTGGGGTTGACCAACTGCTGGAGAGGCGAAAGCTCCAGAGCCTAAGTCGATTGAGGTTGACCAACTGCTGGAAACGCGAACGCTCCAAAACCTAAGTCGATTGAGGTTGATCAACTGCTGGAAACGCGAACACTCCAAAACCTAAGTCGATTGAGGTTGACCAACTGCTGGAAACTCGAACGCTCCAAAACCTAAGTCGATTGAGGTTGACCAACTGCTGGAAAATCTTTCGGGTTGACCAACGGTTGGAGAAATTTTGGGGTTGACCAACTGTTTGGTTCTCCAGAAGGGCCGGGAGGATGGGGCTTAGTCCGGTGGGGGAGTGCTTAAGAGTGGGATGGCAGGGACCAAACGGTGCGCCGGGTACGAGCTCCAGGGTGTCCGTCGCGGGGTCCAAAGCCGGCCTCGGGTGCACGGTGGTCGGGTTGACGGGGCGATGTTCCCGGGGTCGTATCTCGGCCGGGGAAAGGGGTACGGAGACGTGGGTGGGGTCGTTGGAAAGGGCCCCTCCTGGAGGATGAGGGACCCAAAGGGCTAAGGTCTCGGTCTTAAGGCGCCCGAGCTACGGCCGTTTAAAGGTGCAGCGGTGGAAGTCCGTATCTCCGGCCCCCGGGGTCGCACGGACCCGAGGCTGGCGTCCACGGAAAGCCCCGAGAGAGACCTTTCGAACGAGACCGGCCGCGCCTCCGGCGGACGAACGCAGCGGACGCTACGGGCAAGCGAACTGCGGACTAGCGTTTTTTTTTTTTTCGAACCGCCGTATCTCGGCCGCGAAAAGGGTCGGAGGGTCGAGGGCGGGCTCGTTCGAAAGGTCTCCTCGGGTAGAGCGACCGACCTCGAGGGCGACGTCCTCGGACTTAAGGCGCCCGAGCAGCGGCAGTGGGAAAATCCGGAGACGGCCCCCCGTATCTCCGCTGCGGAAGGGGCCAGATACTCCCGGGTGGGCTCGTTCGAAAGGGCCCCTCCGGCGGACCGACCGACCCGAAGTTCGAAGGCCCCGGGCCCGAGGCGCCGGAGCGGCGCGGTAACGAAATTCGGATATTCGACCGGAAGTATCTCCGGTCCACGGGGTCGCACGGACTCGGGGCCGGCGTCGCCGGAAAGCCCCGGGAAAGACCTTTCGAACGAGACCGGCCGCGCCTCCGGCGGACGAACGCAGCGGACGCTCCGGGCGCGCGAACTCCGGACCAGCGTTTTTTTTTTCGATCCGCCGTATCTCGGCCGCGGAAAGGGTCGGAGGGTCGAGGGCGGGCTCGTTCGAAAGGTCCCCTCGGGTAGAGCGACCGACCCCGAGGGCGACGTCCTCGGACTTAAGGCGCCCGAGCAGCGGCCGTGGGAAAATCCGGAGACGGCCCCCCGTATCTCCGCCGCGGAAAAGGCCAGATACTCGCGGGTGGGCTCGTTCGAAAGGGCCCCTCCGGCGGACCAATCGACCCGAAGGTCGAAGGCCCCGGACCCGAGGCGCCGGAGCGGCGCGGTAACGAAATTCGGATATTCTACCGGAAGTATCTCCGGTCCACGGGGTCGCACGGACTCGGGGCCGGCGTCGCCGGAAAGCCCCGGGAAAGACCTTTCGAACGAGACCGGCCGCGCCTCCGGCGGACGAACGCAGCGGACGCTACGGGCGCGCGAACTCCGGACCAGCGTTTTTTTTTCCGATCCGCCGTATCTCGGCCGCGGAAAGGGTCGGAGGGTCGAGGGCGGGCTCGTTCGAAAGGTCCCCTCGGGTATGGCGAGTGGATAGTGCCACGGATAACCAAGCAAAGGAGACAGTCGTGTACTTTTACGCGAGATAAGGATACGTCGCCTCCACTGACGCGTGAGACCAACGTCGTGGATAAGTACGTCGCCTCCACTGACGCGTGAGACCAACGTCGTGGATAAGTACGTCGCCTCCACTGACGCGTGAGACCAACGTCGTGGAGAAGCACGTTGCCTCCACTGACGCGTGAGACCAACGTCGTGGAGAAGCACGTCGCCTCCACTGACGCGTGAGACCAACGTCGTGGAGAAGCACGTCGCCTCCACTGACGCGTGAGACCAACGTCGTGGAGAAGCACGTCGCCGCCATAGACACTTACCTCAAAAGTAGTTGCAGATGCTGTCAGACCTTTTTAGAAGTGTGTGATTGTACAAAACTCCGCAACTGTAGCTTGGTCTTAAAAGCTGCACGTGTTATATTCTGTATTTTATTCCGAAAACTGAAATGTTATTATGTATTTATAAGTTACCATTGACTTTTATTTTAGGTTTAGAATAGACCAATTTTAACTACGTGTTATAAAACCTTTCTACTAGAAAATGCCAAAAGCAAACATACAGTAAGTGCCCAATTAACTGTGGCTGTTGTTATATCTAGGACAATACACATTTGCCACTGCAAATTTATAATCCGTTATATTGCAAAATGCAAATGTTTAATAACATTGCAAATTTACACACTTAGCTGTATGTTACACGAGCAAATTTAATAGTTTAAATACTAGGTGTTTAATATTCAACACGTAAATTAAATAATTACAATCTATATTGTTAACTTTTACTCTTGATACTTTTATAGACCTTGATGTGAATAATTTGTAATTTTCCATATAGATTTACCTAATTTCTGAAATAAAGAAAAATGACACAACTTTGTACATTGTGGTGCAGTTTCAAGCCTGTATACATATACAACAATAAATAACTATATAACAAGTATCCACAGTAAACTATTAAAGGCGGAGTCCACGATGTTTGAAAAACGCGTTGGAAAAGGAGACGGGCCGACTACCAAAACACACTTATAGCCAATCAAATCAAATAAAATGCCGGGTTGCGTATGTGTGGGGCGGGTCTATCAACAGAAGGTCCAGATTCTATTGGGTGTAGGGGCGTGTTTGTTTAGGTGATTTCAAATATCAACATTGGCTTTCAAACATCATGGACTCCGCCTTTAATACGTCAGCTGCTACATGGACATGCTGCAGGCTACAATGACTCATGTGCATCATTAAAATGGGGATTAAAGTGTTAATGATTTGTTTGCCCTAGATAAAACTAAAAACAAATAATTCACAACTAATGGCTTAATTTAAATACTTTTTTTTCCTAAACATATTTTTAAAATGTGTAAAATGTTTGGACTCAGATCTTGTTGCTTTTACGTTTTCACCAGCAGGTGGCGCAATATTATGTGTTTTGAGCGCTTTGAAACAGTGAATCATTTGCGCACCCTTCTGCTCGGGAGTGTGAATCAGATAATCTAGCTGCGTCCGAAACCTCTACCTTGTTCACTATTTCTTATATAACAAATGACAATTTAGTCCACTATATGGGGAAGAAGGGAACGAAAATGAGTGAGCGATTTAGAAACTGACGTAAATACCATGCGTCAGAGAGCTGTCGCAGAGATTCGTCATAAACCCTTACCTGTGTGGCTTCATTGATTTTACTGAGAAACGGTACATTTATTTTCTTACTGTTGGTCACATTTGTCATGTTTATTGTATTAGTTATTAATAAAGAGAACAAAACCACTGCTTGTCATATTTGTTTACTGTTGTTTATTTATTGTTTTATAAAAAATTGTATTATGTTTTAAATATAATAAATCGCAGTTAATTTTAATGTGTTTATTTGTAAAAAGTAGAAAATTACTGACAACTAAACAATTGTTTATAAGCGTAAATTTGTGGTGTTCACTGTCAGTATATCCTTAAGCTGATTCCACATAAGCATTCGTCACCCGTTATAGTGCACTATATGTGGATAGGGAGCGGTTTTGGACACAGCTTCTGTTCAAAATGTAAATTATTTTATCCCATTAGGCTTTTTTAAACATGGCACCTCTAGTGGTAGGGAAGAAAACTACACCTATTAACCCAAAATAACCCTTGTTGTCTGTTTTTCACCTTAAACCTGTTTTTGGATTACACTTGGACTGCCTTTTAATAAAATGCTGCATGTGCATCCTTACACATATCTCTCAGACAGTACCATTACAATTTGTGTTTTTTTGGAAAGTAGTCTGTCAATTCTTAAAACTATCATAACCCAGTTTATCATTGTTTTGTCACTGTTTGAATATTATGAACTATAAAAATAATGAACTGGAAGAAATAATGTACAATGGACACAGTGTTTTAAGTACTTAATTTGAACTACATTGATAACACTTAGCAACAACAACACTAGGCTTTTTGCCATAAAACCTATTGTCAACATTGCGTCAGGTAACAATGCTAAGAAATAAGGCATTTATAAAGGCTAGTGATGAAAACACACATACACGCAGATGTTGCGAAAATGCCATTAAACAAAACTCTCAGACGATTAAATACTGAGAATCATAAAACCACCGTTGAAATGTGTTAACAATTACATACGTTAACAGAATTCAGTACAACACTGCAACATACCGGTTCCAAAAACATTACAAATACAAAATTACCAAATTAGACCTAGTAAGCAATTTTGTTCTTTACAAGTAATAAGAAGAATGTTGCGCAAATTGTGTAAACATGATGCACTAAGACTAAGATGCCAACACAGGCCCGGTTGTTCTTTACAAGTCATTTTTTGGTAGTGAGGGACATGACCAGGTAAATTTTATACATTCAGTTTTACAAAACCGCAACAATAATGCAAGAATCTGTGTCAAAATGTCAAAACTGAAATTAAGATAAATTGGACATTACAGGCTTATCCATACGACACTGATGTTTATGGAAAAAGAGATAATGAAGATAATGGAGAGAATGAAAAAACCTCAGCAGGACCATATGTGTGCAAATTCTTGAAAAAAAAGTGATCCTATTGTATGACCAAAACATTAATCATGCTTGTACATGCAACTTCGACAGAAATGAATCAAGGTATGCCAAAATGTGGGGACTGCACAACTCCAGAAATCATGTACTCATTAAATTTTTCATAAGAACTATGAATTGGCAGCCTCAAAATTAATCCACATGTATTGGCCTCTGGAAATTGTCTTTGTTCCTTATCTGCATGAAGGAATCCTAATGTTGGCAACTCATCAAATCCATGTGGAGGAATCCGATTGGTGCCCGTGCTAAACATAAGGACATCCTCCAAAGTAATTTGTATGTTTTCATTCCAGGGCAGCACAGCATCTCCACCTGCAAATAAAATTTGTTTTTTTTAACAAAGTGATTCATGGCAAAATTGTTGAATACTTCACATAATCAGAACCTAAGTTAAGTCCTTAATAATTTTCTTTGTCAAGTTGAAAACCTTTTATCTGCTTTATAGCTAGATTGTTTTTATGTTTTGTCATAAAATCAAGTGTTAATATTTCCATAAACATTTGTATGAAAATAGCCTTTCCAAAAATATTTGTAGATAAACAAAACATTCTCTTTAATCCTTGCATGTTTTGATGCATATTCTTGGCTTGGTTGAGCTACCACAAAACTGCTTTAAAAATAGCTGGTGAGGACCTATATAAAATAAATAATTTGCCACAAGATGCCACTGTCTATATCAGTGTTACAAAATAAGTATTTACATAATTCTATACATTTTGTGGTTTCTTGGACAGGGATTAGTCTATGCCAGGACTAGAGATCAACCGATATCTGTTTTTCTATATTTTCCCCGATATTTGAGCATTTTCCGATGATCGGATATCTGTTTTGTAATATCGAATTGACCAATAAGTGAGAGAATTGACAATTGCGCGCTGGACGCATCTGAAGAGAGGAGCTCACAGCAGCAGCGTGCACAGCAAATATGACGGCGGAGTGACGCGACTTTATTAAAAGTACTTTGAGTATACTTACTTTGCATATGAGGCATTTATAGCACAGCTTATTTGTGCATTAATGTATGTTATGTTAAATAAGTTGATATATTAAAAGCAATGTATGCAGCTTCTCCAAGAATAGAGACGAACTCACAGAGTCACGCTGATCCATAAAATCCGCTCGCAATAACGACGTAGCTTTGCATGAATAAAACAACCATGAATTAATGCTTTGTGGAATTAAAAACTCTAAATTAAATTAGTTTTTCTTTTATTTATGCTTATCATTAGCATAGTAAAATCACGTTCATATTGCTGTTCACTTAAGTTACCGGGGTTGAAGGCCTGAAGCACAGCCACCACATGTAGCTAACTTTTAACAAGATTTACCCCAAGTTATGTTAAAATTTCCCAGATAAACATTATTTTGCTAAAATATCTAAATAAATGTCTGTTGATATTAATTAATTATTTATTACCTCCGCAAGCGGTCACAGTTTGATACAGTTAATGTGTGAGTAAATGCATAGATAACAGCCATTTCATAAGCTATAACAACAAAATATTAATTATTCTGACATCAAATTACATTACCAGTTAAGAAATTCAGTGATATATAAGCCATTTTGTTTGTTACTTTCCTGAATGTAGTATTCCAGTCAGTGATTTCATTTGTCGAACCTCTTTGCTAACTATTGGTTGGATTGCTGAAGGCTACATGTTGCTAGTCAAGACAAATATATTACATCCCAAAAAAGGCACGTAATCCACCTGTTTTACTATATGTAGAATATGCAGCCAACTCCGCTAAACTTTTCTCTCTCTCCCGCTCCCTTACCTGGCAACCTTAGCGCGAACTTTGGATCAGTCCATTTCTGACGAAATGATAGGGGTGTTTGGAATGGTCCATGTATTTGGAATACAGTTTCTACATTATTCATTAAATTAATATTATTCTTCACTCTGTCAGACCCCTCTATTTATTACTTTGTATGCAAAGAGGGAGTGATTATTATTATTATTATTTTTATAAGGGTCTGTTCAGTTCAGTAGTGTTGTAGTAATTATGTCAAAATCAAAAGTATAACAGTAAATAAAAATCGGTTCAGCATATTGGTCATCGGGCACATAAGCATCCAAATATTTGTTATCGGTATCGGTTTAAAAAAAATTATTATCGGTCGATCTCTAGCCAGGACTAGGCCTTAGTTTAATTAGGAAACATAGTATCCTTCCTTACATTACTTGTGTGCATTTTAACACAAAACAAAGCGTACTGATATATTTTAAGATATGTTTTTAGTTTGGACAGCCTCTACATTTTTTTAGTCTAGGACTAGTGTAATCCTTGTCCAGGAAACCACCCCATGTTTTTGTCCTTAAAATAAAATTGACCATTACTGTGAGACAATGCCCAGGAAATGAGGGGGGAAAAACTGTTTTTTTTGTACAGTATATTTGCAGACAATGGTGTAGTAGACCACAACAAATTATGTGAATCACTATATTTTACATTAAGTGTTAAACACTACATGTGTCTTCTGGTAAGAGTGCATACCCTCAAGGTCTATGAGCCAGTCTCGCCACTGGCCAACTGCACGCTCCTCCTCCACCCGGCGCGTGCTTCCTTTTTCAGAATAACAGACCTTAAAGAGGTCTGTTATTTGTTTTGCCGTTAGCGGTGCAGGGGGACCTCCAACAAACAGATCTCTTAGGCACGGGTTATTTTTTAGTGCCTGTAGCACTCCCAGAGTTTCCAAGCCCTCCTTCAATCTAGTAAAGACATTCCACAAAGTGATATCAGTGACTTGATACATTACTACCTGGGTGTACAAACCAACATTCAGGACATTTCCCTGCTTAACAAGGTTATGCAGATAATCACTTCAACAAACACACAACATATGGTTGTTTGATATTAACATTATACTGCACTCTATAATGCTTGATTCTGATTGGGCAGTCACAACATGTGATTTTATTCCGAGATGACACAGCCATTTGCTTACTGACATTAGGAAATAATAATAATAAAAAATAGGCTCATGCTGCGTCCGAAACCGCCTACTACATACTATATAGTACGCGAAAAGCAGTAGGCGAAGCGAGTAGTATGTCCGAATACATTGTATTCGAAAAACAGTATGCGAAAAGTACCCGGATGACCTACTACTTCCGGTTAGATTTTGCAGTGTGCATACGATGGACGCTACACTATCCCATGATGCCCCGGACGAGGAGTTATCCAACGAAGAAGAAGAGGCACGCGGCTGTTTTCGCGCTGAAATGACACGACGTGATGACGACGTATGTCACGTGATGTAGCAACATGGAGGATGTAGTACGTCCGAATCTCATTCATACTACCAGGATTCATACTATACAGTACCTACTGTTTTAACGCCAAGTAAGTAGGTACTTCATCTAATTCAGTACCTACTATACAGTATGCGGTTTCGGACGCAGCCTCAGTGTTTCCCCTACCATTATATAAGGGGGGCGCCCCGCCCTCCTAACGTCTCAACCCGCCCCCCTTGAAGGTCAAGTATATTTTATTTGATTTTCTTTATAGCGCCAGATAACAATTTGTTATTTTATTAAACAAACTAAATAGCCCTCAAGTAATGTGTTATTTATCTTATTTCTTCGATGGCATGTCTTTTTGTCTGTGTTTGCGCGTTTAAAATTATCCAATTGAGTGCGCACATTTATATTTTACTGTTCGGCTTAATTCACTGAATGCGCGCTCTGTCATGTTGCGTGCAGCGCACGCCTCATAACTGAAAAGGTGAAGGTGTTTTCCCACACACACACACGCGCGCATTCTCTCCCTCTCTATCATGCTGTACAGTAGCTATATGCTATAACTCTGTGTAACATTAACAGTATATGCTGTCATATTTCTGAATTTGCATCGATTTGTGTGCGCTACGCGACCAGGGCTTGACATTAAAACACCCGCCAAATGTAGGTAGATTTTGGTTGTGGCGGTTAAGACAGCCAATCCCACTTGCCACTTTGGCTTGTTAAATATGTTTTTTTAATTGTAGTTTTCTTAAAAGATATGCGAAATTATAAACAATGCGCAATGACACTGGGAAACTACAACTCCCGTGAGCACTCCCTGCACCCTGCGCAACGTACTGAGACGCGCACGCGATGCAGCGGAGGCTCGCCTTGCGGAGCAAGCGCCAATGTTTTACCAGAGAGAGCGCAAAAGCTGATGGATTTGCGAATGCACGGAACGCAGTCTGAGCGCATACACGCACACTTTGGGAAGGAGAACACAATTGCATGGAAGTGACTGAAGAGATTTAAAGTGCGTGCACACTCTCTGGGCAAGAGCGGAGAGAAATTCATAGCGCACACCTAAATGCACACGTCCCAGTTTTGTCCGAAATCAAAGGAAACCCACAAGTGGAGAGGTTCGCGCACATTTTAATGTAGGCTACTTTGTGCAAAAATAATACCCTCTCGACATTTGCCATTTAAAGTCTTAAATAACTTTTAACAGCAACCATGATCAAGCATATACATTTTACTGCTGTTGTTAATAAATATTTCAAGTGTTTGTCTAGAGTTTTTGTGTTTATCTTTTTAGTTAATCTTCTACACCGCGCTCCACTGTTAATATATTAAAGTTAATCTATTTATGCCTTTCTAGCATGTTTTTCATGCACCTAAATATATGATATGATCTATACTGATATTAACAGCTAAATAATGTAGTCTTAACTTGGGTGGTCAGTCTGCATTTGAAAGTCAATCTGCATCTAATCTAGCTAAATCGAGTACAATTACTCAAAGTCATTTTAGGATGCCATAGTCAAGTTTAATCATATAAAATGTATTTTACCAGCAACAAAATTGTTGCAAGTGAAAATCCTGAGTGGGTAGTAACTTTGGAAAACAACTAGCCGCTTTGGCTGGTGAGCAAAAAGTTATTGTCAAGCCCTGTACGCAACATACAATTAAACTCACATTTGAAATAAAAAGCTCATAACACAAAAAGACATGATGAGAAAACAGCAGTAAGGCTTCAATGTAAATGTATGGTTATTTTGTCACACAATTATTAATCGAGTTTATGTATCAGGATTTCAGCAGAGTTAAAGGAACAGCTGGTTGGATTAAACTCAATGTGTGACTGCATCGTGTTTACTCACTACTTTTCTGTCTGTCTGTCTGTCTGTCTGTCTGTCTGTCTGTCCAACCCCACCCCCGAAGCTGTAAAACACTGAGGCTTATAAAAGTAATCATACTTTTAATGTAATATGTCCAAAAAACAGTATTTATAAATGGCCAGAAAACAGAATACAGTGGATCTGAAGCGAAAGTATTTAATGTCTAGATAACACATGGTGAGAACATTTGGTTAATATCACTCTCACTTTTGACGGAGGTTGTATTTAGCAACTTTTATATATACACGAGTGCCACATATTTACTTGTATAGCAACTAAATGTGTACTATGTGGAATAATACACAGCAAGCAGTCTTAATATCACAAATAAATCCCTTCAGGGTGATGCAAGTCGCCTCAATGTAATGTTGGGGTTCAGTTTACCCTGACAGTATTTATTTTGTGATAACCAGTTGGATGCACATTATCACTTACTTAACCCTCTGGGGTCTAAGGGGTTTTTAGGGCCCTGGGGAAGTTTTGACATGCACTGTCATTTGTGCTTTTTTCAGTTGCTTAAAAACATACTAATGGCAAAAGTCTCATAACACTGTGTTCATCACAAACTGGGCTACAATATCATATAATCAACATGTATGTATATGTTTGTATTTTTGAGAGAAAAATGTTTATGCGTGGTTTTGAAAAAGCTAAATTTTTAAGTCACTGATATAACTCCACAAAACTCATTCTAAACATGTTTTCCCAAGACTTTTCAAAACAGGATCTAGTAGTCTAGAGTTTTTTCTTCAAAATGATGTGAAAATCATATGGCCTACTCATTCACATAAAGCAAGATTTTGATTTACAATTTCGAAGACAATTTTGCTTGGGAAAGGCTGTATGCGTGGATGCGGGAAAGCTCCTGAATAATCAGTGATTGACAGCTGAGAGACAAAAGGGTTGCATAATGAGCCACATAATGAGCCTTGTGGGGATGTTCAACAGGAATGTAACTTTCTCTGTAGTAATGATAAGGTTTACTTTTTAATATAATGTAAATACACACACACACATTATATATATTTCTATTGAAATATTTTCTATTAATTTCACAAGTATAAGTTACCTTTTAAAAACCATAGTAGCCTAATCATAGTAAAGGTACTGTTTGGCTATCGTAAAGTGAACACACTTCAACACAGGGTTAGTGTTTGGTTGGCCAGCGAGAGGTTTACTTTTGTACCGTAAAAAGCTCAAAAGAACAACTGCCTATCGGTGTCTGGACTCTTATTTGTGTTTTTGTAATCATTAGAAACACAACAAGGGACACGCGTGATAAACCTATCAATGTTTGTTTACAGTCGCCGCCATTACCTCACGTGTTGATCATGAATGCAGTGAATGTGTGCACACGCAAGTGATCCTGTGTTTAAAGGAATAGTCTACTCATTTTCAATATTAAAATATGTTATTACCTTAACTAAGAACTGTTGATACATCCCTCTATCATCTGTGTGCGTGCACGTAAGCGCTGGAGCGCGCTGCGACGCTTCGATAGCATTTAGCTTAGCCCCATTCATTCAATGGTACCATTTAGAGATAAAGTTAGAAGTGACCAAACACATCAACGTTTTCCCTATTTAAGACGAGTAGTTATACGAGCAAGTTTGGTGGTACAAAATAAAACGTAGCGCTTTTCTAAGTGGATTTAAAAGAGGAACTATATTTTAAGGCGTAATAGCACTTTTGTGAGTACTTCGACTCGGCGCAGTAACACCCTCCCTCTCCCATTATGAGAGTGAGAAGGGGAGCGGACTTTTCAGGCGAGTCGAAGTACTCCCAAAAGTGCTATTACGCCATAAAATATAGTTCCTCTTTTAAATCCGCTTAGAAAAGCGCTATGTTTTATTTTGTACCACCAAACTTGCTCGTATAACTACTCGTCTTAAATAGGAAAAACGTTGATGTGTTTGGTCACTTCTAACTTTATCTCTAAATGGTACCATTGAATGAATGGGGCTAAGCTAAATGCTATCGAAGCGTCGCAGCGCGCTCCAGCGCTTACGTGCACGCACACAGATGATAGAGGGATGTATCAACAATTCTTAGTTAAGGTAATAACATGTTTTAATATTGAAAATGAGTAGACTATTCCTTTAATAAACATGCTGTGCGGAGATATGCGCTTAGACGCAACTAAATAAGGATTGTACTGTTTGTAATCGCGTATTTTATAAGAATACCAAAAAGCGCGTCGAGTTTCCTTACTCGTGTGTTTGTGTATGTGCGTTCCCGTCGCGTCAACTGTTTGACGGAAGACAAAGAAAACACTCGCTTCTGGAGATACTGACACACATACGCAAGTAAATAAGGATTTAGATGTCATGTTTGGTGCAATCGGATGGAACAACAAGGAATGGAGAGAATGGATTGTGGATTGCGTATCCATTGACTGCAGAAGGCACGAGTCATGCATATGGATGTTTCTGCTCGTTCACTTCAATGGCGCCGGGGTGTGGCGATCTCCAACAGCAAATCGAATTAATGTTGTGAGGACAGACATTGTTGAAAGTGCTTTCCGAGCATTTAAAAGAAAGCAATTCAATCCTAAAATGAGACTTGATGTTGTGTTCGTTGACACCTGTGGTCTAGGTGAAGGGGCTGTGGACAATGGTGGACCCACCAGGGAATTTTTGACCCTGCTACTGAGAGATCTATTGAACTCTATTACAAAGCACAACATTCTGTTTTTATTGGGAGTGGACAGAAAAAAACTAGACACTGTAACGTTTTAAATGATGTATAAATCATATCTTTATGTCAAAAATCAGCAGAGTACTTTAAGTCTCTTTGTGGAGTGATTGAAAAATAAAGAGTTTGCGGCGCCCGCGCCGCCGTCGACCCCAGAGTGTTAAGTAACAAAACTAGATGTTACCAAACCTTATTTAATCTCAAATGGACATCATTTTGGTTCATTAGGCACTATAAAAACACTTACTGCCTCAAAGGTGCATCAAGTCTTCCTTCTAGATAATAATTTAGGGATGACGACAGTATATCATCACGGTCACTCAATGTTCTGATGACTGTCAGGGACCCAAGAAGTGAAAGGTTATTGGCTGCCACATTTGCAGCTTCTCGTGTCTCCTCCACAGTTTTGGCTTCTTGAATCTGTAATGAACAAATAATTACTTTATTAGAAATTTCTCAGTACAAAATGTGTGTAGTGTTTTAAACTTTCTTAGCCCAGTTTGTGATTAGGGTAGTTTCCAGGCGTTGTTTTACATCACACTTAAGCTGCTGTTTAAAACCAGTTACAGTACAGAAACATACTAGTTACTTCTTTACTGTTGCAAATCATATTTTGTCATCATAATGAAAATGAGTACTATCCCATCATAAGAATTCTCACAGTGCAGCACAATGCTATAGAAACACAGAAAAAAGAATGCCTTCATGAATTTGACACCGGCCTTTTGTAACTGTTGTCTAAGGTCAGCATCGTCCACCTCCATGATGTCAACAGGGGGGCTGGGTTCTCCAATCAGTTGGCAGAGTAGTCTATTAGAAAAAACAGGGGGTCCGAGTCCTCCATGAACTAAGCAGACAGATAATATCATACCAACAATTCGGTAGGTGCCTCTGCTGAGTCCTGTAAATATAAAATACAATTTGTAGACATCTTTTATAATGTTGTGTAAGTTCTGAAGATAACATACAGCCTCATTTGGACAGTAACTAAAGCAACAGATCAGGGAGTAGTTAAGCATATAAGTAAATTGACCTGAACAGGACACAAAAACATGCAACGATATAATCAAATACTTGTCAAACATATTCTGTAAATTGTAATCTATGAGCAATTCTGTAACGTGCTTACCTATAGAGTCTAGCCCTAGATTTTTCACAGATGCCGGCCCAACAAAGAAATGCGAATTCAATAGATCTCTCAGTACCAGGGTCAAAAAGTCCCTGGTGGGTCCACCATTGTCCACAGCCCCTTCACCTAGACCACAGGTGTCAACGAACACAACATCAAGTCTCATTTTAGGATTGAATTGCTTTCTTTTAAATGCTCGGAAAGCACTTTCAACAATGTCTGTCCTCACAACGTTAATTTGATTTGCTGTTGGTGGCGCCACGTGAAAAAGAACATTTGAATGCAAAGTGCGTAATACATCCTTTATGTTTGAATCTAAAGGACTCAGAGAAGAATGTTGAGAAAGTGTAGAGCGTGAAGGAGACCATGCAGGTATGGGTGATGGAGACCGTGGAGACCCTAAGAGAGACCGCGGGGGAGACCACAGAGGAGACGGTGGAGCATACCACAGAGGAGACTGTGGAGGAGATCCAGACGGAGGCGTAGGCGGCGGGGGAGTCGCAGAGGGAGTAGTAGGGGGCGGAGGAGTCCCAGACGGAGGCGCCGGCGGCGGCGCAGTCCCAGACGGAGGCGCCGGCGGCGGAGCGGTCCCAGACGGAGGCGGCGGCGCCGGAGCGGTCCCAGACGGAGGCGGCGGCGCCGGAGCAGTCCCAGACGGAGGCGGCGGCGCAGTCCCAGACGGAGGCGGAGGCGGCGGAGCAGTCCCAGACGGAGGCGCCGGCGGCGGAGCAGTCCCAGACGGAGGCGGCGGAGCAGTCCCAGACGGAGGCGCCGGCGGCGGCGCAGTCGGAGACGGAGGCGGAGGAGGAGTCGCAGACGGAGGCGCCGTCGGAGTCCGAGACGGAGGCGCCGGCGCCGGAGCAGTCCCAGATGGTTTTGTTTTTGAGTAAAGTAATATCACACTTTCCAAACCATTTGTATTACCATTGTATTGCATAAATGTAAGCATTATAAAACATTATTTGCATAATTTTATTTCTTAAGATTAACTAACCTGACCACCATTTATCCAGTGAATAAATATGGTTGTTGACTCAAACAAACCATTTTCTCTTATGGTTCCAGTCTGCTGACTGTGAAGTTGTAAGAAAAGACTTGGAGCAGTTAAATTAAAGTCCTCTGTTGCAGAAGGAACAGCCCCAGCAAAAGAAATTAGGCTCTGTAAACAAAGAACATATGTTAGGCATATTGCACAGCTGGTGAAGACAAAGGAACCTATGAAACATAACAACTAACACAAAAACATAATAAAAAATTAGTGCTTCAGAAGTATCAGGTACCATCAGGTGCTAGCTAAGGTGCCTGGGTTATTAAAGACTAGTGTAAGGCCTGATGCCAAACCCTAATTAAATCAATCGTTGTAATCTAAACATTGCAATTGGATTAAAAAGCAAATTTACATGTACTGTACATCCTATGTAATCTGAATGTCTGCGCAATCGAAATGCATATTCATAACTAGCCCAAAATAATCCATGACTATTCACGGTCTAAATAACAATAACTAATAGACGGAATTTCGTTCATCTCTAGCAAAAAAAAAAAAAACCAGCCGAGACAGTAGCCCCAATCTGAACTCGAAAAAAGCAGAAAAGCATCTATCAACGGGTTTAAATTTTATATCTGGATAAATGTACAAAGCTGAGTTAGAGAAAGTTTTTTTTCTTGCATCAGACTGAGAAAATACTAGATTCACGCGTTTACATGCCTAATTTTTTCCTGATGATCAGATCACAGTTTGGACAACACCCCCCCCCCCCAATAAGATCAAAATAAGCATCTGATCAACCTCAATTGTCTTGAATAAGGTGTTAACATGAGGCTTTTCAATACAATTGAGCTATCAATGGGATTACAGCCGGATTACTTGGTTGCATCTAAATGTATATAGTGAGAACTAAATCAGCCAATCGCAGGAAACAGAATGTTCTACTCTCATAATAATATGGGAGAAGGTAAGCATTCATTATTTTAAAGGCAGTGCAATGATTGTTTGGGCCTTTCTTCTATTGAGTAGTGTTTGCTTAGTAGGGGTGTGACGAGACACTTAATCCACGAGACGAGACACCAGACTGGGTTCACGAGAACGAGACAAGACGTTATTTTTACACTTTAAGAAATCCTCCACGATAAAATAAATGAACAAGAAACTGAAATCACATCATTTTTAAAAGTTTCAACTAATCAAGGACTGTCCCTAACAATTTTTTTGCGAACTGATAATGAAGAAATTTGTTATTTTTTGGTAATAAAAATAGACCCAAGTGAGCAGTAGTCTTTTAAATTACATAATAACGAAGATGCAATAATAATTGGTTCAAATAAAGTATTAAAAGCAAGCTACATTAAACAACATTACATGAACAAACACATTAATTCAATTCAATTCAATTCAATTCAATTTTATTTATATAGCGCTTTTCACAATACTCAATTGTTTCAAAGCAGCTTTACATTAATAGAAGCAGTAAAAGCACAGAAAAATGACAGATAGCACAACATAATACACAATAGCATAAGCTGTCAAATTTGCTGAGGCTATGAATCTACATTATGAACGAGCGTATTACTAATGTAACGTCTAGGAGAAGAAGCTAAATTAAGCCCAAGCAGGCTACCTCCCCGGGGTAAAAAAACCCCTAGGAGAAAAAAACAAAAACCCCGGGTTGTTGAGCCGAGGAAAAAAAAATAAAAAGTCCTAGGAGGGAAAAACCCTTGGGAGATATATATGTATATAAACACATATAAACGGATAAGGAGATTAAGCGGGGATTAAGCGGGGTTTAAGCGGGTTCTGCCGGTGGTCGTTGGTCAGGCATCAGCTGGGCATCACAGTGATGGACGACCAGTAGATCAGAGGTGAGTCGACTTTCACATCTACCGGAACTGGGTCTGTTTGTCCCATTGTCCTCAGGGTCGAGGACAGGACAGGGAGAGAAAAACAAAATCATATTAGCGTAGGGGCCGTTCACATGTAATGCAAGTGTCACACAGTGATGTGGTTTAATCAGCTTAGTTTCAGACAGACTAACTATTGCGGCGTAATTATATTATCCACAGTTGAGGATTTTGCAAATTGGGGGCCCACTGCGACGGTATATATGGTAACTAAGGGTCAGCTTCTGATTTTTAAGAGAAAGAGAAAATGAAACCTGTCGACCCGTTTGACTAAGGCCTGTAACCCCACTGTCGTCGTTAATGCAGGTTCAGTGGCAAACGGGTCTATATTGCATGCTATTTACAAGATCATGAGAAAACGCCAACATCGCAACCTGACCATACGTGCCAACCCGTTTGACTAAGGCTGGAGGCCCCACTGTCGTCGTTAATGCAGGTTCAGTGGCAAACGGGTCTGTATGGCATACTATTCACAACACACAAAAAAGCGCCAAAATCGCAACCCGACCATACGTGCCAACCCGTTTGACTAAGGCTGGAAGCCCCACTGTCGTCGTTAATGCAGGTTCAGTGGCAAACGGGTCTGTATGGCATAGTATTCGCAATATAAAGAAAGCGCCAAAAGCCCAACCCAACCGTACGTGCCAACCCGTTTGACTAAGGCCGGATGCCCCACTGTTGTCGTTAATGCAGGTTCAGTGGCAAACGGGTTTGTATGGCATACTATTCACAAGAACACGAAAGTTCCAAAATCGCAATCCGACTATACGTTAAGATAAGGTTTTTATTTATTTATTTGGTTGGTCTGTTTTATGACCGCGAGTGCTTTGTTCGGTACAAGTAACTATTTCGAGTTAAGTACTTTTACTAGACAAATTATGCGAATGCTTTGTTGAAGAGAAAAGTTTTAAGTCTAGATTTAAAATTATCGACTGTGTCTGATTCTCGGACATCGGTTGGTAAATCATTCCAGAGCTTAGGGGCTAAGTAGGAAAATGACCTTCCACTTTTAGACACTTTTGATAGTCTAGGGATAATCAAGAGACCAGAATTTTGTGACCGTAGTGTGCGTGATGGATTGTATTCTGATAGTAATTCTCTAAGGTATGAGGGTGCTAGGCCATTTAAAGCTTTGTAGGTGAGTAGTGATATTTTAAATTGTATGCGATATTTAACTGGTAGCCAGTGTAAAGATGCCAGAATTGGGCTTATGTGGTCGTACTTTTTAGATCGAGTAAGTACCCTTGCGGAAGCGTTTTGAACTAGCTGAAGCTTGTTTACTTGATTTGCATGGCATCCCCCGAGTAGCGAGTTACAATAGTCTATTCTAGAGGTCATAAAAGCATGGATAAGCTTCTCTGCGTCAGATGTAGACAGTATATGGCGTATTTTCGAGATATTTCTAAGGTGGAAGAAAGCTGTACGGCAGACGTTGGCGATATGACTATCGAAGGATAAGTTGCTGTCGAACATCACACCTAAGTTCCTTACCGTGGAAGATGGCACCAAAGTGCAGCCATCTATGTGCAACGTGTAATCTGACATATTATGTTTGTAGCGATTCGGTTCAATAATAAGTATCTCTGTCTTATTGGAGTTCAGCTTAAGAAAGTTATGTGCCATCCAGTCACTAACATCGCTAAGGCAGTCTGTTAGCTTAGAAAACGTGTGTGTTTCGCTGGGATGTGAGGAGATGTAAAGCTGGGTATCATCCGCATAGCAGTGAAACCTTATGTTATGTTTCCTGATAATGTCTCCTAGAGGTAACATGTATAACGAGAACAGGATAGGACCTAAAACCGATCCCTGCGGTACACCGTATTCAACCAGGGAGTGATATGACTCTTCCTCGTTTACATAAACAAAGTGATAGCGATTGGTTAGATACGACCTAAACCATGCTAGCGCCTGACCACTGATACCAACATAGTTTTCTAGTCTATTGAGTAAGATTGTATGATCTATTGTGTCAAAGGCTGCACTAAGGTCTAATAATATAAGAATTGAGATTTCACCACGATCGGATGTTAATAGGAGGTCATTTGTAACTCTAAGCAACGCTGTCTCTGTGCTATGGTGGGGCCTGAATCCTGATTGGAACTTTTCATATGTACTATTATTTGTCAAAAATGTGCGTAACTGGCTTGCCACTACCTTTTCTAATATTTTCGAAAGAAAAGGGAGATTTGAGATTGGTCTAAAGTTATTAAGCTCTCCCTGATCAAGCTGTGGTTTTTTAATCAGCGGTTTAATAACTGCTAGTTTGAAAGATGTTGGAACGTATCCTATTTCTAGCGATGAGTTAAAGATATTTAGAACCGGGGTTGACACTACAGGAAATACCTCTTTAAGTAGTTTTGTGGGAACGGGGTCTAATATACAGGACGATGATTTGGATGACGTTACTAGTTTAGAGAGCTCTTCTATTGTAGTAGGTTTAAATGAATCAAGATGTTCGTGTGGTAGTCTAGTGTTAAGTGAACTAACGGGTAGAGTGGTGGCTGCCTGTGTAGCTACGATGTTTTCCCTTATAGCCGTAATTTTGTTAGAAAAGAAGTTCATGAAGTCGTTACTATTGTGTTGGAGTTTACTATTGGTTTCTGTTTGTTCTTTGTTTCTAGTCAGTTTTGCAACGGTGCCAAAGAGGAAACGAGGGTTATTATGATTCTCATTTATAAGCTTGCTAAGATAGGTAGATCTGGCGGTTTTAATAGCCTGTCTGTAGTGTTTAACACTATCTTTCCATGCTGCACGCCATACTTCTAATTTTGTGCTTCTATAATTTCTTTCCATTTTCCTAGTTGCCTTTTTAAGAGCTGCGGTGTGATGATCATACCATGGAGCTGGCGGCTTTTCTTTGATTCTCTTTTTTCGAATGGGAGCAACGGCATCCAATGTGTTAGAACAGACATTGTTTAGGTTTTCTATTACAATATCTAGATCATCACAGTTATCTGCATGTTTAATTTGGGACAGGTCTGGAAGAGTGCTAATAAAGCTATCTTTAGTGGTGGAAATTATTGTTCTGGCTAATCTGTAGCATGTTGTGGATTGAGTGATCCTATCTAGAAGTACAGTGTATGACACAAGGTAATGGTCAGAAACTGCATCACTCTGAGGTGATATTTTGATGTCATTAATATTAAGCCCGAGTGACAGAATTAAGTCTAATGTGTGCTTACGAGTATGCGTTGGCCCTGTCACGTTTTGTCTAATATTGAGAGAATTTAGAACATCCATAAACGCACGTCCTAATGCATCTTTATGGTTATCCACATGAATATTAAAATCACCAACGATAAGAGCTTTATCTACAGTGACTACAAGCTCAGACAGAAAATCTGCTATTTCTTTAAGGAAATCTGCATGGTGGCCCGGAGGTCTATAGATTGTAGCTAAGGCAAAAGAGAGCTGTTTGTGGTTACGATCAGTTATTTCCATATTTAACAACATTAGTTCAAATGATTTAAATTTTAGTTCAGATTTTTGGTTTACTTTAAACATTTTGTTGTATATTGTAGCTACACCACCCCCTCTCCCCTTTAACCTAGGTTCGTGTTTATAATAATAGTCTTGTGGGGTGGATTCGTTTAAACTAATGTAGTCGTCTGCTTTAAGCCAGGTTTCTGTTAAACAGAGTGCATCTAAGTTTTGGTCATTAATTATTTCATTAACAATAGGTTCTTTATTGGTAAGCGATCTAATGTTAAGAAGGCCGAATTTTAACATTCGAGGTTCATCTTGTAATGTATTGTTTTCTAATTTTATGTTGGTCAAATTTGTACGTGATGTGGCAAGCGGTGCTCTGTATTTGCTTGTTCGGGGAACAGATACAGTTGAAATGTGTTGATATTCTGGTAAGATCGACTCGAAGTTCTGGGATCTATGTGATCTAGACATATCATGCCAGCTAACAGACGGACAGTTAAGCTGATCTGTCTGTTTCCTGACCTGGGCCCTGGATAGTCATACTATATCAGAATTAAGAATATTAATCAGATTTCTGGTGAGTATAGCACTTCCTTCTGATGTCGGATGAAGGCCATCTCGGGTTAGGAGAAATGGTCTACCCCAGAAATGCTTCCAATTGTCTATAAACCCTACATTATGCTGAGGGCACCACTTTGACATCCAGCCATTGAGAGACACTAATCTACTATGTGTTTCATCTCCCCGGTAGGCGGGGAGGGGACCAGAGCATATTACATTGTCTGACATTGTTTTTGCAATTTCACACATCTCCTTAATATTATCTTTGGTGATTTCCGACTGTCGGAGTCTGGTGTCATTTGTTCCGGCGTGAATAACAATCTTAGAAAACTTCCGTTTAGCATTAGCCAGCACTTTAAGTTTGGATCTAATGTCAGACGTTCTGGCTCCCGGTATACAGTCGACTAGGGTGTTTGGTGCCTCAATGTTAGTGTTCCTGAGTATAGAATCTCCAATGACCAGGGCACTTTTAACAGGTGTTTCAGCTAGTGTATTCCTTAGGGGATCGAATCTGTTAGAAAGTACCGTAACGTTATGGGTCTTAGATGGACGCCGTATATGACTATGCCACCTGACAGTCACCCAGTTAGACCGCCGACTTGACTCTGATGTCGGAACCGAGCCATGTGTATTATGATAAACCCTATGCGCGCTCGATACAGTATTTATAATGTTTACATTAGCATCTGATGTCGGAACACTATGTGCGCTCGATACATTGTTTGTAATGTTTACATTAGCATCTGATGTCGGAACCGAGCCATTAGTCTTTTCGCTCGATACAGTATTTACAACAGTAACATTAGCGGTTTTGCTATCCTCAACTAGCGTTCGGATGCGCGATTCTAGTTCAGCAACCTTCTCAGTTAATCTTAATACTTCAATACACTTAGTGCATGTAAACCCATCTATGCTAACGGCAGAAGCTAAACTATACATGTAGCAAGTAGTACATGTTACAATAACAAGCGGAGTCTTACCGCTTTCATGCTGGGCGATGGCGTCTTTGTTTACCCAAACGCGCTCCGCGGAGCTGCATCGCGTTGGGGGTTTGGTTGTGGTACGCCTCAGTCGCCTGCGAACGTCTGGGTCCAGGGTGATGTTGGGCATGCTGAATCTGCGAAGGCCGGGCAGCGGCTCCTCCACAGCTTCCCGATCGCTTTCATGTTGGGCAATGGCGTCTCCGTTCACTCGCTTACGGTCCGTAAAGCTGCATCGCGTGGAGCACTCGTTTGTCGCATTCCTCGGTCGCTTGTGGACGTCCGGAGACATGGTGAAGTGGGCGCTGTAGCTCGCGTTGGATCTGCTCAAACCGATCAACTCCTTCGCAGCTTCCCGCTCAGGCGAGGACAGGTCAGAAAAGCATATATCAGATGAATCCGCCATTAGATCGGAAAATGCTAGCTTCTGTCGGCAGCGTTTGTTGAAGCTAGCGGGCTATATGCTAACACTGTGGGTGTTTATTAGTGATAAATAGTTTCACGTGGTAGTACTGCTCAATAATCCTCACGGTAAAGTATTCCTAGGTAAAACTTAATATATAAATAGGAATAAGATAGTAAAAAAGGCTTTTAGATGAAGAACTCGACGGAGCATTTGTGTCCTATAAATAAAAAGCATTATGTATGTATTATAACAAATGCCTGCAGGGGGCGATAGTGGACTCGTCTCACGGACTCGTCTCACGGACGCCATCTTCACTTTCACTTTCGAGGGAAAGAAACACTACTTTTTAGTCAAACAATGTTTAAATCCATTTGAATATTTAATATATGTCCATTTATTTACAATAGAAATGATACAGCCACTGTCATTTTTTGAGCAAGAACATGCAGACATTAAATCATGTAAACTCTGTGTGAGGGTTCAATCTGGTGAGACCTCTGACACTGATCAACAGACACACAATGCTTCTCAGACTTAATGTGAGTTCCCGAACGAACATTATTGGAAACCCAACCAAAAAAACAAAACGCAGTAAAAGACAGAATATAAGGCATGCACTGTAAAAGGTTCAAACAGAAAGCTGCATCCTCCAGAGGTTGCATATGCAGGCTGCATACATCATCAAGGTTTATTTCAGTTAATTTATTATCAAGGTTTATTTCAGTTAATTTATTATCAAGGTTTATTTCAGTTAATTTATTATCAAGGTTTATTTCAGTTAATTCATAATCTGAGCATTACATTCGCAATTTGAAGTATACATTTATGATTTGCTTACATTAAGATTTAAGTGTTTTTATATTTTGGATACATGGTAATCATCAATAAAAATCATATTTACAATGTTTCATTCACAATTTGCACAATCATGTGCAATCAAGAACAAACCTCCTAAAGGGCCGTTCAAATTATAATGATAACTATAACTCTAAAAAATAGTTTTGAAAACCATTTTATGTTAAAGATAATAGCGGAGTTCACACCACTTTAATTTTCAGGTTATTTCCACTTTTATGTTAAAATAACTAAATATGATTGGATTTTCTTTTCAAGAATTTAGGTAAACTGTGCATGTGTAAAGGGGCTTCTGTTACATTTTATGCATTAATGCTTCATAGGTAAATTATGTCATTGGACTATTCCACATACCTGCATAGGGCTGTCAAGATGGAAATCCCTCCTACGATAACTTCCATCAGAATAACGGAACTGAAAGGAAGTACCACCTGTTTCAGAAGCCATTTCTGCCTCAGCCATCCTCTGATTCACAATCTGTGTAAATGATTAACAATGAATAAGTGTCTTTTCAAGAAACCCTGTGTCACTACACCACCATATTTGCAAAGGCTCCAGGGGTGCCCAATCGTACTCCTGACAATTGACTGTCCTGTAGAATTTTGGCCCAACTATAATCAAACACTCCTGCCTTTAACTATGAAATGATCCTAAAGACAATGATTAGTAGATGCATGCACCACTAATTAGGCTTGCAATACAAAAAAGATTTGACACCTACATCGACACGCCTCTTCTCTGCCTCCTCTATACATTTAGCAATGCGGTGGGCCTCTCTCTCTCTCTGAGTCTATGCACAGAGACATACAGAGAGTGATTAACTTCATTTTTTTATCAAATTTAAAATTAGATAATATCTTATTGTATTACCTTCTGTCTGTCAGTTTCCAAAGATCTTTGGAATGCTGCATCCTGTTCCATAATAAGGTTACGTCTTTGTTGAAGACTTTCCTAAAATGAACGATCAATAGTCAATTTTGACAGACATTGGATAGTGATTACTTGAATGAAATTTATTACTGAGCACTACTAAATATATAAATATTAAGTATTGTAAAGTGAATATTACCATATTCTCTCAAATATAAGTCAACCCCCTTTAGGAAAAATGCCTTTTAAAAAGCAACTCTTTCCTTTTACAAAGAACATGCTTTAATTTGAAAATAGTTTCATAAGTCAAAGGGTTTCACACATATGCACAAACACATGCAAACTAGATCCACCAAGAGGTGAGAGCCTATTGCCCCGTTTCTAAAACCTCCGGCCACTGTTGAGATTTCTGATAACCATAGTTACTGTATGTGTTGCTGTGTCAACTGGAAAAAACAGGGGTTTAGATTCTGAAACGTCACATTATGTGCCAGAAAATGCTTAATGTCATGTGAGCGCCCTATGTTTACAGTTAAAAGGAACAGGAAGTCGCTCATGTTATTCGTTGGTGCCGATTCTGAGGATTTTGATTGACTTGCATGACTTTATTTCCCTCCCTACACTCCGTTTGACATAGTTATTATAGCACCCGAAGGCATATTTATGCAGGTTAATGTTAATGACAAGTTTTTGAATAACGCTATTATTGAAAACGGGGGCAGGGAAATATTTGTTTCTTTAAATACCCAGCTATGTGGTCTATGTGTGTTTGTTTTGATGCACCTCTACGTAGACCAATCCTGCTCCTGAAGGGTCAGTGTCTCTGCAGAGTTTAGCTCAAACCCTAAATAAACACACCTGAAGCACCTTAGGGCGCACTCACATTATCCAAACCAAACCAAGCCCCAGCGCGAATGTCACCCCTCCCTACTCCCCCATGTGCACGCACTCACACTGTACTTGTATCGATCGAGTCCGGGAGCGCTTTCGTCATTAAGATGTGATTGTTTTGGAAAAAGCAGGAAGTAAAGCTCTCACTGAACACTGGAACCCACCGTAATGAAAGGTCGGTGTTTTTTAATCGGAGTCGTTTGGTGCGCGATTACAGACAGCCCTTTCACATGCCATCATATTGCTTAGTTGATCTGTCACGCATCAAAAGGTTTTTACGAAGGCAGATGATGGTGAGTGGTCGCGCAACTGACGTCTTCACCTTTTGAAGCGCGCCCAGGCGCGATTGCGCTCACACCACAGCCTTCCGCGCCTGAGCCCAAGTGAACCGCGCTCCGGCCCACCTCTGCAACCCGGCCGCGGCGCGATTAACCAATCCGCGCTCGGGCGCGGAACAGAGCACTCACACTAGTCAAACGAACCAGGCTTTGGGGGTCAAACGCGCCCGAGCGCGGTTTGGTTTGGATAGTGTGAGTGCGCCCTTAATTAGCTGCTTTAGAAGTTTTGGATTAGGGTTGGAGCTAAACTATGCAAAGACAATGGTCTTCCTGGAGCAGGATTGGTGACCCTTGACATAGACCAATACAAGCACAGCTCTACAAGAACAAAGATTTCCGTATTCTTTCCAAATGTTCTCGCAGAACTTCACCAAATGCCAGTCGGCTTGCTTGGGCAATTAATTGCATTATTTTATTTAAACGCGTTAATGATTAATAAATTAATTGTATGCATTTATGCTGACATCCCTAGTTTAAACTTTAAATGAATGAAATTCTAAACGTAACTTCAGGAGAAGCACAAACATTTAGTTAGTTATGTTAATCATCAATAAAAATTATAAAAAAAAGGTAAATGCATTCCTCCTCCTTACCCATCTCCTCCTTCACCACTCCACTATTTTCCTTCATGCACTTTTAAACAATGGGGTCGTTTACCATTGAATTGTTAAGACTGAATGGGCATGGGTGTGAATTTACATTAAATTCAGTGATTGTTTTACATATCACTAGGCAGGAGCTACTGTGAGAACCACTGGTCTAAAGCTTAAATATAAGAGCTTTTATTGACTTTCAAATAAAAAAAATTGTATATTAGGACAATACAATCAATTGTTGTACGCTTTTTAATCATGTACATTAACTTAATGTTGTGCATGAATCAATACCATTTGATGTTGTCTGGTTGATTGTGTAACTACACCACTCTCCCCAACAGAATTAACCATTGTGTCCTGTATGGGATGTCAACAACATATAAAAGTCAGTGTTATTTTTGTACTAACAGCGAACATAAATGGTGCTGAATGCTCACCATATTTTCCTCAGTGTTACGTGTGTCTGCCACGTCTGATGTATCATCCTCGGTAGTGTCCTCACGAGCAGATGTGTCGGTCACGTGTGATGTATCATCCTCGGTAGTGTCCTCACGAGCAGATGTGTCGGTCACGTGTGATGTATCATCCTCGGTAGTGTCCTCACGAGCAGATGTGTCGGTCACGTGTGATGTATCATCCTCAGTGTCCTCACGAGCAGATGTGTCAGTCACGTGTGATGTATCATCCTCAGTATCCTCACGAGCAGATGTGTCTATCTCATGTGACGTATCATACTCAGGATCCTCATGAGCAGATACATTTACCAAAAAATAATACAAATACAGAAATACATTTACAGTTGCCATTTTTAACTGTGTATATTAGTAATGAAAATTTCAAAGTACTTTTGTTCCTTACCAAATCTACCACTTGACTGCTATCACTGTCACTATCACTGTGAATGTCATGCTACAAAATATGGAAACATTAGCAAAAACATTAATTCTGTGCTACAAACCAGAGAAAGAGATTCTGGAAGTTTTTTTTTTTACCTCAGGACGAATATATACTGCTGATCGTCCCATCACTTCACCTGAACGAGTGGCTTTGGGAGTAAAATTTTCCACTGGGGTTACAACTCTATGTCTATTGACCTTACAAAGGTCAAAATTCTGTGTTTTTAGCTGTGGAAATATTATTCGTAGATGGTCTTTAAAGCCATTTGCATCCAAATTTTTGGGGACTTTGTAGATCTTTACTGGTTTAGCTAAAAAGAAACAATAATAGGCAAGGCAAGGCAAGGCAAGGCAAGTTTATTTGTATAGCACATTTCATACACAGAGGTCATTCAAAGTGCTTTACATAGAAATGAGAAAACAATATATAAAAGAGAAAAAAGAAAATGTAAAAATAATAGATACACAATAAAATCACAATAAAAACACTTTAAAATGTTAAAAATAATAAAACAGAAATAAAAGTGACTTGAGTTAAAAGTGCAGTCAGTGTGAAGCAGCACAGTGCTCATTCAGTAAATGCAAAGTTAAACAGATGTGTTTTTAATCTAGATTTAAAAGTGTTTACTGTTGAAGCACATCTGATCTCTTCTGGAAGCTGATTCCAGCTAGAGGTGGCATAATAACTAAATGCTGACGCACCTTGTTTTGAGTGAACCCTTGGTATTTCTAACTGACCGGATCCTAATGATCTGAGTAATCTTTTAGGTTTATATACAGTTAGCATATCTGTCATGTATTTGGGTCCTAAGCCATGAAGTGATTTATAAACGAGTAACAATACTTTAAAATCTATTCTAAATGTAACAGGTAGCCAGTGTAAGGACCTGAGGACTGGAGTAATGTGCTCAGATTTTTTGGTTCTGGTCAGAATTCTGGCAGCAGAGTTTTGTATGAGCTGCAGCTGTCTAATGGTCTTTTTGGGGATCCCCGTAAGAAGTCCATTGCAGTAATCCACCCTGCTGGTGATGAAAGCATGAACAAGTTTTTCTAAGTCCTGTCTTGAGACAAAACATCTAATTCGGGCAATATTTCTGAGATGGTAGTAAGCTGATTTGCTTATTGCTTTCACATGACTACTGAAATTAAAGGCAGAATAGGCAGGAATTATCTAAAAAAACTTTTTTACAAATTTGTTTAAACTGACTTTATATATCAATACATAAGTAAAATGTAAGTACTCTGAAAAAGAGAGTATAAAAATCGAGTGTCTGTATACCTCTCAGCACTGTTTTAAACACAGGTAACTTTTCCATTCACTCCACCCCCTCCCTTCTGGGTTTCTTCTTAAGCCACGCCCCCAAAACACATGAACGCGCGAATTACCTCAGACAAGCGGAGAGGAAGGAGCGCGGTGCATGTAACAACATCAAGTCACAATCACATGTAATAATACACCTAACTTTATCACTAGGAATATAAACAGATGGCTTTTATAAACGGATGGCTTTTAGTACTCACTCAGCCAGTGTTTTGCATGGAAGAGTTCTGTGATGAAAGCATTGTTGACTCTGACGAGGACTACACTCCGCAGACAATACCGCATCATCGACTCGAGGAAAAGCCACGCAATATTTCCTCTCGTTTGATTGCTTCATTTATTCCTTTTTTGCCTTCGCTGACTGGATATGCAGGTACTGTAAGATGTGAATGCAGTTTCTGTGAGTTGTTAGTGCTATTTCTCTGCTGTACTATTGCTCTGCCTATTGCCTCGTGCACGTTCAAATCAATCGGGTGTGCGCATGTCTGGGCAGATCCCATAGCAACGGGTGGAGCCATGGTCGCGAGAGAGAGTGATATTTGAGCAAGCTAATCATATGTTTCGTCCCGGATGGAAATAATTAACTGTGTTTAACACAGTCGTGAGAGGTCTACAGACACTCGAGTTTTATACTCTCTTTTTTAGAGTACTTACATTTTAATTATGCATTTGTATATAAAGACAGTTTAGACAAACTTGTAAAAAAGTTTTTTAGATAATTCCTGCCTACCCTGCCTTTAAGGTCAGACTCTAAAATTACACCAAGATTTCTGACTTTATTTTGTGTCTTTAGACCCCTAGAGTCAAGGTATGTGTTAACTTTGAGAGTTTCATCTTTATTTCCAAATACAATGACTTCAGTTTTGTCTTTGTTTAACTGGAGGAAGTTTTGACGCATCCAACAGTTAATTTCATCAATGCATTTACATAGAGAGTCAATGGGGCTGTAGTCATTGGGTGACAGGGCTAAGTATATCTGGGTGTCATCTGCATAGCTGTGGTAAGCAATTTGGTTCTTTTTCATTATTTGACCAAGTGGGAGCATATACAAATTAAACAGAAGCGGTGCAAGAATTGAACCCTGTGGGACTCCACATGTCATGGATGTCCACTCAGATAATATGGAGAAATATTTAGAAATAAACACATTGATGGTTTTCAAGTCGGTTTATTTTAACTTATATTAAACATAGAGATAATTACAAATAATGATTATTTGACAAGATGTCAATAATTTAAATATGTTTTACCTTTTTGACAGTTGAACATCTGTTGGTGACTCAACATGAGACAAATACTCATTGAGCATGTGTTGGCCTCCACAGTTTTTGGAGTACTTTATTAAAACAAAAGAACACACAAGCAAAGTTGGTAATGGTAATATAATACATATGCAGTTGTGTTGGGATAAATTGGAAAGTATGGGCACACTTAGACAATCCCCATGTGTGGATATAATTACATGCATGTCAAATAAAAACATATTCAAGTGAGTTTTATAAACTGCATTATTTCATAAATTTCCTTGTGTGGTGAAAATCAAGTTCACAATGTCCGCGCTCGTCAATGCTAGCTACGCTTGTATGCTGTGTGGGCTAACCTGACCTATTCTACCCTTCACAGGATTACCATTTCATTGTTGTGAAGAGTTTGGATTTTAGGATTACCTGTTCTACATCTTCGGCTCTGGAGTGAGTGTGTGTGAGTGTGTGCGCGCACCTGGAATCTCATTTATTTGCATTTATCGTTTATCTCAACTGTTGTTTACTTTTAATCCTGCCTCCATTGTCTTCTGTCACTGACACCTATGTGATGTCTTTGATATGCTTTAAGTAATGTGTAAAATAATAATTTAACTCCATTACTAAGTATCTTCTCCATAAAACATCTGTGGTTACCATTTTAACCTTGAATGCCTAAGAGAAGGGAACTAGACATTGCATAAGCTACTGTATTACTGCTCAAATCACCTTTACTGTTTGTTCAGTCGAAAGAATCTGGATATTTTCTGCACAGATGGGCTATATAGTTGGCATTGGCCAGGCGTTGTTCAGTAAAGCTTCAAAGAAACCATAGCGTCCGCTCGTGACACAATGTCAAGAGCGTTTTTACGAAAAAGAACTGGAATTTACAAAACAGTCTCATTTTTATGCTTTGAAATCGCCTCAGTTTCCTACATCACAAACATGTCACCAATCACATCAACAGAGTTAAACGAGTGGATAAGGGGCCTGTATCATGAAAAAGGTTAAACAAACTCAGTGTTACAGGACAAGTTTCAATTTGATAAAAACAAGCTATTATGAACAGGCCTTGTTGTTTCAAGCTAATGTCATGGTAGGGCTGGGCGATATGGAGTGAAAATTATATCTCGATAAACAATATATATCTAGATGGCTTTTCACGAAACATACCCTCCTCAACAATCTACTACAAAACAAAAATGCAAAGTTCCACAAGGTATTTTTTTATTAAAGTGCAAAGAGGTAGTTCACGTAGGAACAAAGTGCTTCTGCAGCATTTAAAAAAATATATACAAAAATTATAATTTAACTATAAAATAAGACAATTTGTGTGTGTGTGTGTGTGTGTGAGTGTGTGAGTGTGTGTGTGAGTGTGTGTGTGAGTGTGTGTGTGAGTGTGTGTGTGAGTGTGTGTGTGAGTGTGTGTGTGAGTGTGAGTGTGAGTGTGAGTGTGAGTGTGAGTGAGAGAGAGAGAGAGAGAGAGAGAGAGAGAGAGAGAGAGAGAGAGAGAGAGAGAGAGAGAGAGACTACTGCTAACCTGTGTGTGTGTGTGGGGAGGGGAACAAAAACAAGGAGGTGGAGGCGAGCACAGCACACAGAGAAGGCAATCAGAATTAAATACAAAAATTCTATCGATATATACGATATCATAAAATCAACATTGTGTTTTACAAATATCGATATAGTTTGAATATCGAGATATCACCCACCCCTATGTCATGGTACACAAAACTAGAGGTCGACCGATTTATCGGCCGGCCGATTAATTGGCCGATTTTTGGCATATTTAAAAAAAATCGGCTTTGGCCGATTTTGCTGCAAAAATAGACAGATTAATAGGCAGGCGCATCTGCGGCACCTAAGCGCTGTTGTAGAACTCGTGACGCTGCCTCTTGCTGCAAGTAGATCGCTCCCGTGTGTGTGCAGCCGTGCCTTGTTCACAAACAGCTTTAGTAAACGATGGCGGGATTGCGCGAATTAAGCAGCCAGTACAACAGCGCGACGGGCTTATGTCTCGTGATGAACTGTCCGTGCAAAGATTAGGCTCATTTCATGTGATTAATGAGTGATGATGATCTTTGTTTGCGTGATAGAGAGAGAAGAGCTGCGCGCGCACGCTTTCTGTCTCCCTGCTTTTATTACTCAAAACAAAACTGACTCGATGGCGAAAGGTCAGAAGACCAAATCATATCCACAAAGGAAATGTTTTTCGTGTTGTTACAGTAACACTTTGTTTACAGTTTTGCGCTGTTCAGCCTGGATTAGAACACAGCGCCCGATTCGCAAACTGACTCCTTTGAACGGATTCGTTTGAATGAAAGGTTGAAACAACAGATCTGTCCCAACACTAAACTCACAAGACGTCACTGTCAACACAGTGACTTATAGCGCCTCAGAAATGAGGATGTAAATGTGTTTAGAAAGATTTGCCCTAAATAACAGTCTCAACTAAAAAACAGACATTTACTATGTTAACTTTATGATGAATAAATATTTTATCAGGTCTACCAAATAAGGATTTTATCCTACAAAGCAATAAAAGCCATGGTAAAAAACTGATCAAAGATGATGACAGTAGAGTGTCAGGTAATATCAGTGTCTGATAAATGCATGTTGCAGAGGAGGTTGTAAAACTCTTCAGAAAGACCAGTCATATATTTTTAAATGCTTTGACTTAAATAGTGACATTTTTGCATTTAAAATATCTGCTAATAATGATGAGAACATTTTGATTATTATGTACATATAGAAAATTGGCCAAACATATTGGCCATCGGCTGCCCTGATTTCTAAAAAATCGGCATCGGCCAGAGAAAAAGCATATCGGTCGACCTCTACATAAAACTAGGGATAGGCCGATCTTATATTGTATGTCAATATTAGACCGATATTGGCGAAAATGGCCAGATTAAATATTGTAGAAGTCAGTGAGTACAATCCAATCCAATGCCAACACGGACCGTAACAGTCATGGCAACTTGGCATAAAGGTGACTTACTGAGCAACATACCGTAAATTCAATTCAATTCAATTCAATTTTATTTATATAGCGCTTTTCACAATTTGGTAATTGTATCAAAGCAGCTTTACATAATAGATGCAGTGAAAAGCACAGAAAACCGACAGATAGCACAACATAATAAACGATAGCACAAGCAGTTAAATTTGCTACGGCTATAAATCAACATTATAAACAAACGTATTACTAATGTAACGTATAGAAGTTAAGCCCAAAAAGGCTGCCTCCCCGGGTTGAAAAACCCCCTAGGAGAAAAAAACCCCGGAATTTTAGCCGGGGAAGTAAAAAAAGTCATAGGAGGAAAAAACCCTTGGGAGGTATATATATATATATATACACATTGAAACGGAAGGAGATTGAGCGGAGATTAAGCGGAGATTAAGCGGGTTCTGCCGGTGGTCTTTGGTCAGGCATCAGCTGGACATCACGTTGAAGAACAGCTAGTAGATCAGTTGTGTGCCGACTTTCACATGTACCGGAACTGGATCTGTTTGTCTCGTCCTCGGGATCAAGGACGAGACAGGGAGAGAGACACAAAATCTTATTAGCGTAGGGGCCGTTCACATAGAAAACAAGTGTCACACAGTAATGTGGTTTTAGTCAGCTTGGTTCCGGACAGGCTAACTATTGCTGGTTAAGTGTATTACATATAGTTAATGATTTTAGAAACGGAAACAGAACTCGTTTGACTAAGGCCAGAGGCCCCACTGCCGTCGTTAATGCTAACGTACAGTGGCAAACGGTTCTGTATGACATACTATTTTAAGGTCGTGGGAAAAGGCCAAAATTGCAAGCCGGCCATATTTGGCAGTTAAGACTCAGTCGAAAACCAATTCAAAGTTTCAGCATATTACTAAAGAGTATTAATGAGATTTACCATGCTTTGAAGTGTTGACGAAAAAAAAGGTTTTAATTTATTCATTAATTAATTTATTTATTTATTAGGTTGTACAAGCTAGCTATTAGGAGATAAGTACCATTGTTAAAACAACTATTTGAAAGCCTTGTTAAAGAGAAAAGTTTTAAGTCTAGATTTAAAGTTATCTACTGTCTCTGATTTTCGGACGTCGGTTGGTAAATCATTCCATAGCTTAGGGGCTAAGTAGGAAAAGGATCTGCCACCTTTAGACACTTTTGATATTTTAGGGATAATTAAGAGGCCAGAATTTTGTGACCGCAATGCACGTGATGGATTGTATTCTGATAATAATTCTCTAAGATATGAGGGTGCTAGGCCATTTAAGGCTTTGTAGGTGATTAGTAATATTTTAAATTGTATATGTCACAGGGGTGACGATCTTTTGGGCGGAACCAAAGATTGGGAAAGTTTGGTTCCGCCCGGATGTTTCCACCCGGACAGGTAAGAGAAGACACCGGACATCTGGTAGCGTCGCGAACGCTGAAATCAGCCAAATCATACACAGCTGGCAGTTATTAGGAGGAGCGCCGGGTGATTGGACGAAAGGGACACCAGGAGAGTATTTTAGAACAACGTAAATCACAGTCTTGGTTGTTGTTGCGGTGTGTTGTTGTGTATCGTAGCGCCGAGTTGGGCTCGCCGGATACGCTGTTTGGATCGCTGTATTGCTCTCTCTCTCTCTTGCTTGGATTACAGATCTATGCAAAGGAAGATATCGACGACCTTATAGGTGGAATATTAGACGAATACTAACGTTGGATGAGAGAAACGGAGGAAGAGGAAAACTTACTGTTGTGAGTACGCACCTGTGGAAGAGTGGTGTTGGTGGCTGGAAAACACCTCGTTGATGCATCTGGAGTTATTACAGCGTGAAGTCAACCTAGGACGAAGGGAGACAAAAGTCGTGAGTAACTACATCTCTTGAAGTAGGTGTTTTACATGCAGTTGATTTATGCAATCGTTTGGAGTGTTTTTCAAGAGAGAACGAGTGGCCCTACCCCTGTACCAGCGTGGTGGGTGAGCCGAAGGGTTTTTGTGTAAGCAGCTACAGTGACGACAATAAACAAACGCTAGGCCGTCTACCATCTCCCTATTCTCGCCCAGAGCAAAGTGGAAGAAGGCGGGTGTCATTGTGTGCACTGAGCGTGGTGGGTGAGTCTTTTGGATGTAGAACTTTTCACTTGAAGTGGTGCTGTGTAATGCTGTGTATTGCAGTGAGAGTGCTGTGTCTTGTCTGACGTAACCCTGCCTTCAGTCACTCGTCCCGGGATGACGAAGAGAAAAACGGCGCTAGAGAACATCTGCACGATTATGCTGTAGTGTGCTTCAGTCTGACGGTATTATAGAGTGGCGGTGAAGAACTGTGCGAGTGGCGGTGTGCGTGAGTACTACATTTGCTGTTGTTACTTTACCTGTGTCTTTTTCATCATTACAGAGTAGAGGCGAACGAGATCCGCCGGCCCGAGGTCTCGACGAAAGGGCGCCCCGGTCCGGTTTTCGATTGACCAACGGGTCTCGAGGAAAGGGCAGCGCTCGACCCGGTGTGCCGGCGTGACGTCCTCGCCCCTCTGTCAACCAACAAGTTCGCCGAGTGGGTCTTGGTCCCCGGCGTCCCATTGTAAACTACTGTCCAATTGACGCATTGCATAGCCAGCCAGCGTTAAGCCCGCCACCCGTAGCCGTTTGTGAGAGATTGAGCTGTGGAGAGAGCCATACCTACCTAGAAGCTGTAACCGGCACAGAGGTGAGAGAAAACCTAGAAATCGATTCACTGTGTCCTTGTATCCCAGCAGTCGTCTGTGGAGAGAAAGAGAGCCAGCGCGAGCACTGAGATATTGAGCTGTGGAGAGAGCCATACCTACCTAGAAGCTGTAACCAGCACAGAGGTGAGAGAAAACCTAGAAATCAATTCATTGTGTCCTTGTATCCCAGCAGTCGTCTGTGGAGAGAAAGAGAGCCAGTGCGAGCACTGAGATATTGAGCTGTGGAGAGAGCCATACCTACCTAGAAGCTGTAATCAGCGCAGAGGTGAGAGAAAACCTAGAACTCGATTCACTGTGTCCTTGCATCCCAGCAGTCGTCTGTGGAGAGAAAGAGAGCCAGTGCGAGCACTGAGATATTGAGCTGTGGAGAGAGCCATACCTACCTAGAAGCTGTAATCAGCGCAGAGGTGAGAGAAAACCTAGAACTCGATTCACTGTGTCCTTGCATCCCAGCAGTCGTCTGTGGAGAGAAAGAGAGCCAGCGTGAGCACTGAGATATTGAGCTGTGGAGAGAGCCATACCTGCCTAGAAGCTGTAACCAGCACAGAGGTGAGAGAAAACCTAGAACTCGATTCACTGTGTCCTTGTATCCCAGCAGTCGTCTGTGGAGAGAAAAGAGAGCCAGCGCGAGCACTGAGATATTGAGCTGTGGAGAGAGCCATACCTACCTAGAAGCTGTAACCAGCACAGAGGTGAGAGAAAACCTAGAACTCGATTCACTGTGTCCTTGTATCCCAGCAGAGTCTGTGAAGAGATAGAGAATAAAGAAGAAGAGTGAGTCAACGAGCAAGGAACTGTGGGAGATAGGCGGCGAAACGCAGTGCGCTGCAGAAAGGTACACTGATCAGAAAAGTCCATGCCCCCACTCATTGTGATTTTATTCTGCCTCCAGGAAGGAAGAGGAGCGCGCCACGGGTAGAGGGAACCAGAGGCGGGAGCCAGTTCCCCGACGCAAAATCCCCTCCCCTTACCCTCCGTCTTCCATTCAGCCGTGGCCCCCTGGAGGACAGATTCTGATTTTAGTTTTAATTCCCCTTTCCCCAAGTCCCCGTATATTTTAACTATTTAAATAAATAAAGAATATTTTTATACTTACCTGTACTCGTTGTTGTCTGGTCATTGGGTTGGTTTTGGGGACCTCCTCGAGGTGGAAGTTTAGAAGGGGCGTGGCTCAACCATTAGCGGCCAGCCCCTGGCTTGTGACAGATTTTGGCGTAGTCGGCAGGGTTTCACCTCGAGTTGAGTAACCAGACTAGCCCAATGACCGACAACGCGGGACCCGCAGCCCAACCCCGTGCGGTGCCTGTCTTTATGGGCAGCCCTTGGGTCCAAAAGTATGGAGGGACAGAGTCGGGAGTACGACTTACGGAATGGAAGGCCCAGTTGGAGTATCTAGCCGATCTGCAAGGCCTTAGTGTAGCCCAGCGGCTCCAGTTCGTGCTGAACTCCCTAGAGGGAGAAGCGCGGCGAGAAGTACAGGCCGCCCCTGAAGCTGTCCGAACCAGCGCCCAAACTATATTCCAGTTTCTCACCGAGCAATATGGTGATCACACCCCTGTAGCCGTCCTCCGTTCCCAATTTTTTAATAGTAAACAAGGCCCCCGACAACCCATTAGAGCTTTTGCCCTGAGACTGCGAGAGCAGTTCACCCGGTTACAGACCCGCCGCGATCATGGATTGGGAGATGGAGAGACTTTGCTGCGTGACCAATTCCTTTTGGGGATGAAAGAGGGCCCGTGAGACAGAGTCTGAGGGTCCAGTTTCGGAGAGACCCCGACCTCACATTTGAAGATCTAAGGAAGGAGGCGCTAGCGTTGGAGGGCGACGAGGTTGAGGTGAGTGAGACCCCAGTGTGTGCGGCTGTGAACGAAAGCGTGCCACCACCACCTGAGCGCACGGATTGGAAACAGGCTCTGAAGGCAGAACTCTTGAAAGACGTCCGGGAACAGATGTCAGAAATATCTAAGACCCTCCTGGGAGAGCTACGCCAAGGAAGGGCGCGGGAGGAACCAAGGCCGGCACCCCGAGAGCGAGTGTACTCGGAGAGGAGCCGAGAGCCACCTGGACGCCCAAGCCGCTACAATCGGCCCCGTTTCGAATGGGATGACCAGGGGCGGCCGATTTGCAACCGCTGTGGTGAGCCAGGACATTATAGCCGTCAGTGTGGGCCCCGCAGGGCATCGGAAGGGGGTTTGTAGGACGACCGGCCACAGTGGGTCGTGTGGCTGGGGCCCCTCGAGGAGACCCGGGAAGAAGGGACAGCTCAAGGCAACAGATGATCGGGCATAGCCCGGTGGCAGAAGTAAAAGTGTGTGGCAAGTGGATTCAGTGCCTGGTAGATACGGGCTCACAGGTAACGATGTTTGCAGAAAGCCTCTCCAAGGAGATATTCGGACGAGGGGGAACACAAGGAGCGGAGGCCCCCTGGCTGACGTTGAAGGGCGCTAATGGCCTGGAAATCCCCTACATTGGCTATCGCCTGACGGATCTGGAAGTGCATGGAGTCGTTGTCCCCCAAAAAGGTGTGATCATTGTTGAAGATAAGTGTTTGGGCGCCCACAGGGCCCTGTTGGGCATGAAGGTCCTCTCTGAGTGTTGGGAGGAGATATTCCGGGCTAGGCCTGGTCCAAGGATCTCACCTACCGAGAGGTCCAATTGGGAGCGCGTAGTGGCCGACTGCCGCCGGGTCCAGATGAACCAGGTTCGTAGAGATCGGGAGGAAGTGGGAAGAGTAATGTGTCGTTTTGCTTTGTCTATTCCCCCTAGGAGTGAGGCTATCGTATGGGCGAGAGTGCCCCTTCGGGAAGCGAGCCCTGAGGAGTGGGTGTTGGTAGAGCCACACACAGATTGTCCACAAGTGGAGGTAGCACGAGGATTAGCTGCGGTCCACCGAGGGAGGATCCCTGTGAGGGTACGAAACGAGCACCCCTATGCAGTACAATTGTACCGACATCAACGACTGGCCTGGCTGACGATGGTCACGCCCCACCAGGTGAGAGAAGAGAGGGACGTCAGTTTCCGTCAGGTGTGCCCCACTGTGATCGAGGTGGCCCTGACTCAGATGGATGCCCCGGCGAGTAGCCAGGGTAGAGGTGTGCCAAGACATCTGGCGGGTGAGTCACTGCAAGGGGATGACCTGGGACAGGTACAGACACAGAAACTACAGACACTCCTTCGGAAGTGGCAACATGTGTTTGCGAGGCACGATGAGGACTATGGGTGCACCCGGGTGGTGGAACATCACATCCCCACTGGGGATGCAGGGCCCAGCAGGGAGAGGTACCGACCGATTCCACCTACCTTGTATGCAGAAGTGCGTACACTTCTGCAGGGCCTGTTGGGCCGGGGCATCGTCAGAGAGAGTAGTAGCCCCTGGGCAGCCCCCATCGTGCTCGTACAAAAGAAGACGGGAGCCTGGAGGTTCTGTGTGGACTATCGCAAGTTGAACCTGGTAACCAAGAAAGATGCTTTCCCTTTACCACGAATTGAAGACTCCCTTGCTGGCCTCACGCAGTCGGCCTGGTACTCCACCCTGGATCTGGCCAGTGGATATTGGCAGGTGCAAGTAGCCGAGGTAGACCGGGAGAAGACTGCCTTTACGACCCCGTTCGGACTATTTGAATGGGACCGGATGCCTTTCGGGCTTTGCAACGCTCCGGCCACCTTCCAACGCCTGATGCAACGCTGCCTTGGAGGTCAGTTGATGGAGTCAGTACTGGTATACTTGGATGATGTGATTGTGTATTCCCCAGATTTCGACTCTCACCTCCGGCACCTAGAGGAAGTCTTTCGAGCCATGGAGAGATACGGGCTGAAGCTGCAGCCAGACAAATGCCACCTACTGCGGCGAGAGGTGAAATTTCTGGGCCATGTTGTCAGCGCAGCAGGGGTGGCCGTGGACCCCGAGAAAGTCTCTGCAGTGAAGGATTGGAATGCGCCTAAGACTGTGAGGCAAGTACGATCCTTTCTGGGGTTCGTGGGATATTACAGACGTTTTATTAAGGATTTCTCGAAGATTGCCAAGCCCCTTAACCAGTTGCTGGTTGGCACGGGACGAAGCCGGGCCGTGGATCGCCCTCTATTAACTGGGGTAGTGAGTGCGAGATGGCTTTTCAGAGGCTGAAGCAGGAGTTGTTACAGGCCCCCATCTTGGCGTATGCTGATTTTTCTAAACCTTTTGTCTTATATACAGACGCGAGCAACCTGGGATTGGGGGCAGTATTGGCCCAACGACAAGAGGGAACAGAGCGGGTAATCGCTTATGCGAGCCGGAGCCTTCATCCGGCAGAGAGGAACGATGCAAATTACAGCTCCTTCAAGCTGGAACTGCTGGCCCTGAAGTGGGCCCTGAGCGAAAAGTTCAAGGACTACCTGTGGGGAGCTAAGGTAACAGTCATCACAGATAACAACCCTTTAGTACATTTACAGACGGCGAAGCTGGGGGCCGTGGAGCAGCGATGGGTGGCTCAGCTGGCCAACTTTGATTACAAGTTGCAGTATCGGCCCGGACGAGAGCATACGAACGCGGACGTCCTCTCAAGACTGCCAGAGGTAAAGAGCCCCAGATACCAGGAGTATCGAAGGGAGGATAGCCAAGAGGAGGGCTACATGATAGGGGCTGTAGAGGCGCCAGGAGGCCAGCAGGAAGCCGCACCAGGGAACTGGGGGTGGGACCCCCGCCGTTGGATGGAAAGGCAGGCCCAGGACCGGGACGTGCGTCAGGTGAAGACGTGGGTGGAGCAGGGCCAACGGCCCACGCCGGCGGAAAGGCTAGCCCAGACAGAGACTGGGAAGAAGTTGCTGGGACAGTGGGAGAAGCTGGAGCTACAGGAGGGGGTACTTTGCAGGAAGACCCGTGATCCGAAAGTGGGCGAAGAGGTGTGCCAGATCGTAGTGCCCGCCGACCAGGTAAACGCATTGGTCTCAGCCTATCATGACCAGTTGGGACATCAGGGACAGGAGAGGACTGTATCTCTACTGCGTAGATTCTTCTACTGGCCGGGACTGGAGGCGTCTGTGCACAACCTAATTCAAGCTTGCCCCCGGTGCATGTTGTTTAAATTTAGACGAGAGGCCCGAGCACCGATGGTACCCATTCACGCGAAAGCCCCCCTCCATATATTGGCAATGGACTTCCTGACGCTGGGTCGCCCTCGGGACCGTTATCAAAACATTCTGGTAATTACTGACCTATTTACCAAATACGCCTGGGCAGTCCCGACGCTCGATCAGACAGCCAACACCACCGCCACAGCTCTATGGCGAAATGTGTTCCAGAGAGTGCTGTGTCTTGTCTGACGTAACCCTGCCTTCAGTCACTCGTCCCGGGATGACGAAGAGGAAAAACGGCGCTAGAGAACATCTGCACGATTATGCTGTAGTGTGCTTCAGTCTGACGGTATTATAGAGTGGCGGTGAAGAACTGTGCGAGTGGCGGTGTGCGTGAGTACTACATTTGCTGTTGTTACTTTACCTGTGTCTTTTTCATCATTACAGAGTAGAGGCGAACGAGATCCGCCGGCCCGAGGTCTCGACGAAAGGGCGCCCCGGTCCGGTTTTCGATTGACCAACGGGTCTCGAGGAAAGGGCAGCGCTCGACCCGGTGTGCCGGCGTGACGTCCTCGCCCCTCTGTCAACCAACAAGTTCGCCGAGTGGGTCTTGGTCCCCGGCGTCCCATTGTAAACTACTGTCCAATCGATGCATTGCATAGCCAGCCAGCGTTAAGCCCGCCACCCGTAGCCGTTTGTGAGAGATTGAGCTGTGGAGAGAGCCATACCTACCTAGAAGCTGTAACCGGCACAGAGGTGAGAGAAAACCTAGAAATCGATTCACTGTGTCCTTGTATCCCAGCAGTCGTCTGTGGAGAGAAAGAGAGCCAGCGCGAGCACTGAGATATTGAGCTGTGGAGAGAGCCATACCTACCTAGAAGCTGTAACCAGCACAGAGTTGAGAGAAAACCTAGAAATCGATTCACTGTGTCCTTGTATCCCAGCAGTCGTCTGTGGAGAGAAAGAGAGCCAGTGCGAGCACTGAGATATTGAGCTGTGGAGAGAGCCATACCTACCTAGAAGCTGTAATCAGCGCAGAGGTGAGAGAAAACCTAGAACTCGATTCACTGTGTCCTTGCATCCCAGCAGTCGTCTGTGGAGAGAAAGAGAGCCAGTGCGAGCACTGAGATATTGAGCTGTGGAGAGAGCCATACCTACCTAGAAGCTGTAATCAGCGCAGAGGTGAGAGAAAACCTAGAACTCGATTCACTGTGTCCTTGCATCCCAGCAGTCGTCTGTGGAGAGAAAGAGAGCCAGCGTGAGCACTGAGATATTGAGCTGTGGAGAGAGCCATACCTGCCTAGAAGCTGTAACCAGCACAGAGGTGAGCGAAAACCTAGAACTCGATTCACTGTGTCCTTGTATCCCAGCAGTCGTCTGTGGAGAGAAAAGAGAGCCAGCGCGAGCACTGAGATATTGAGCTGTGGAGAGAGCCATACCTACCTAGAAGCTGTAACCAGCACAGAGGTGAAAGAAAACCTAGAACTTGATTCACTGTGTCCTTGTATCCCAGCAGAGTCTGTGAAGAGATAGAGAATAAAGAAGAAGAGTGAGTCAACGAGCAAGGAACTGTGGGAGATAGGCGGCGAAACGCCGTGCGCTGCAGAAAGGTACACTGATCAGAAAAGTCCATACCCCCACTCATTGTGATTTTATTCTGCCTCCAGGAAGGAAGAGGAGCGCGCCACGGGTAGAGGGAACCAGAGGCGGGAGCCAGTTCCCCGACGCAAAATCCCCTCCCCTTACCCTCCGTCTTCCATTCAGCCGTGGCCCCCTGGAGGACAGATTCTGATTTTAGTTTTAATTCCCCTTTCCCCAAGTCCCCGTATATTTTAACTATTTAAATAAATAAAGAATATTTTTATACTTACCTGTACTCGTTGTTGTCTGGTCATTGGGTTGGTTTTGGGGACCTCCTCGAGGTGGAAGTTTAGAAGGGGCGTGGCTCAACCATTAGCTGCCAGCCCCTGGCTTGTGACATATACGATATTTAACTGGTAGCCAGTGTAAAGATGCCAGAATTGGGCTTATGCGGTCATACTTCTTAGTTCGAGTAAGAACTCTTGCAGAAGCGTTTTGAACTAGCTGAAGCTTGTTGACCTGTTTTGCATGGCATCCTCCGAGTAACGAGTTACAATAGTCTATTCTAGAGGTCATAAAAGCGTGGATAAGCTTCTCTGCATCTGATGCAGACAACATATGGCGTATTTTTGAGATATTTCTAAGGTGGAAGAATGCTGTGCGGCAGACATTGGAGATATGGCTGTCGAAGGATAAACTGCTGTCGAACATCACACCTAAATTCTTAACCGTGGAAGTTGGCACCACAGTGCAGCCATTTATGGGCAACTTGTAATCTGTCATATTATATTTGTAGCGATTCGGTTCGATAACAAGTATCTCTGTCTTATTGGAGTTTAGCATAAGAAAGTTATGTGACATCCAGTCACTTATATCGCTGATGCAGTCTGATAGTTTAGAAAAATTTTGTGTTTCGCTAGGATGCGAGGAGAAGTAAAGCTGTGTGTCATCTGCATAGCAGTGAAACTGTATGTTATGATTTCTGATAATATCTCCCAGAGGTAAAAGCACAACATAAGTAACATACATGGCTTACTTCACAGATTTACTTTACCTTTTTTTGGCTAACAAATGTGTTATTTACAGCTTAATGATTAAAAGGGCAATAAAGATGATACTGGATCGGGATTGACAAATACTCAAGGTTCTGGTATCGACATCGACCCAGCCCTACGCAAAACCCAGGATTTGCACAAAGTAATCCTAAACTTACCTGGCTAACCAACTAAAACGCCTTCATGGTATTGTATGTGGATGCAACACAGACTGAGCGCTAACACGATTGCAGCATTGCTGCTTCAAATCCACTTCTGTGATGCTAACACGTGCAGTGTTAATGCTGTTAACATCAGTGCTAAATTAAAGTTTGTGCTGCAAATGTTCAATTAACGTAAATGCATTGTGTGAAACTAGACTTCACAGTTCTCTATCTCTATCTCTATCTCTCTCTATATATATTATACACACACACACAACTACATGTATATTAGACATGTCATTGACCAGTGGTTCTTAACGTTATTTCTGGAGGCCCACTGCCCTGCACATTTTGTATGTCTCTTTTGTCTGACAGACTCAGTTCAGTTCATAAAATCTCTTCAAATGAGCTGATGATTTGATTCAGGTGTGTTAAATAAGGAACACATACAAAATATGTAGGGCAGTGGGCCTCCAGGAATAACGTTAAGAACCACTGCAATAGACGGTTTGTTGTTAAGGAGCTAATCGGTTTACAGCTTTGACTTTACAGGTTGACTTTACAGCTAATCTGCATGTAATATAATAAGCTAAGGGTATGCTGCTTTTAAATTAATATCTATTAATTCACAAAAAGTTCTTCTTTGGCAAGATTAGGCTAGATTTTTTATAGCATGAACATAGTCTTTACTGTCTTCAAACTTTAACTGAAATATCGCCGTTTCTGTCATTGATTAAAAATCTCTGTATAAAGGCTATACATCTTTCCTTCCCATTATTTGCACGTAAGACAGTGATAACATAATAAACAAATGTAATTTCTATTGTTGTTCTCAGTTTACATTTTCTTCACTTAATATGTGGTAAAAGTTGTTTACAGAAACAGTATAAAATGTCTCTGTTGATAATGTTCTCTGCATTATGAGCTTTGCTACTGCAACAGCCAGAATTTAGGCATTTAGAACTTAAATATGAAAATAAGAATGAAAATAAGTTTAAACATTTTTGTTTCTTTAACTAATTTGGCCTTTTCTCAATTTTTTTGTGTTAACCACATGCTAGGAATGAAGCTAGAAAAATGTTTATTTACATATTGCCGGAGCTTGTCATTGTTGCAGTGACACTGCAGAGAAAACAAGGAGCCAACATTAAAGGGGACAGAGAATGAAAAACCATTTTTACCTTGTCTTTGTTGAATAATGTTAGTCTACCCACATTCACAAACATACAAAAAATGCTAAACATGCCAGTCTGATAGAAATTCCTCTTTTAGAAATGTCAGCCAGAAAACAGCCCAATCTGAAATATTGATGCTTATGACATCACAGGCATCTAACTGCCCCTCCACATTAAAATAATTGGCTACATTTTTTGAGTGGCAGCAAAGTCAGCCAATCAGTAATGAGATTGCAAGTTAAGCCAGTAGGGGGAGCCAAATAGGTGCAAAACCACTTGTTTAAATCCCCCACCCTAATAGAGCTATCTGAGAGAGGTTTTTAGGAAGCTTCTAAAGCATTAAAGACCCAAACAATAAATATTTTGTCTACATGTCACATCACAGAATGATTGAACGTGGTATTTATCCTTGTGCTATGTCACCTTTAATTTGTATAGTTGGATTACTTTTGTTGTTTTATCTATTTTTAGAAAAGTGTAACACTTTACAATAAGTTCATTAGTTAACATTACTTGTTTTATATTAACTAACATGAACAAAACATGAGCAATACATTTGCTACAGTATTTATTAATCTTTGTGTAACATCTGGCTGGACGTCAACTGGAGGTCTCTTCAGTCTGGGTCGTTAACGGTTTCATGCTGTGACCCTAGATTGAGTTTTGTCACCAGGTCTGCTCAGACGCTTTCATCAGAAGATCCTAATCTCCTGATGACACACATTTACAGACCCATCGACTCTCTCTGGCTGTCTTTATTGCACCAATCTAAGCAAATTAACACCTCAAAGCAAACTTCAAACCGTGGCCAGAGACGAAGCAGCCATGACACAAAAATGTGTCTGTCTAAGATCACAGCTAAGACCAAGATAAATTTGTTTAAATTGTATATATTATATATCCTTGTATTGCATATTTGTTTCTGTAATGAACCACTTTCTTGTAACACTATAGGGATACTTCGTTTATCTTAGCATGTCTCATAATTCACATTTATGAGATTACTATTTGATTTGTGTTTAAGTAATATCTTGTCTACACTCTTAATAATGCCCTTTTCCTTTCCTGATCAATGATGTGCATCATCTTACCATAACTTATATCAAACTTGTTAAATATTAATCTAAATTATTATTGTAACAAATCCCTGGCATAGCACATCTATGCAAATGAGTCTGGTGAAACAAAGACAAAGTTTCCCTGCTCGATTAACACCCTTTTGGATTGGTCATCTGAACTTCAAGGGGTTGGTCTAAGCTCAGGTTAAGAGGCCTGCACCTCAATTCATCGATGCTCATAGCTCGTGCCCGGCACGCCACACGGCTGCTCAACAGCGAGGCCGTGGCGCCCATCCGGGCTTCCTATGAGAACTGTCCCTCTATCGAATAGTTTTGGGTACCCTGCCACTTGGACTTAAACTTCAACTCCTACGGACACCTCCAAGAACTCCGTCACGTGACCACAAACTCAGGAACTCTCTTCCTCGCATACGCGCCCATATACAGCCTGTGTCTCTATATAATATATATTATTAAATACTCACGCCAGTCTCCGCAAGTCCGCATCGCAAGACTTCACACCCGCGTCTCCCAAAACGAATGATGCGTTAAAACTTTACACAGACACACGCCCAACAATATTTACAAGCCTGGCTCCTTATTTAAAACAAACTGAAATACCATTTAACTTGGTTGCTAATGTCACTTGAATGAAATGACTTTTAACGCATTTGGATATTATATTCATTTTAAAAATCCCAAATGTAGCTATTTAATATTTTGATAGTTATGAAGTTGAGTATTACAGTTCTTTGTTTACAAAAAACAAACATGCATTCAAATCTTTCCAGTTAAACTCAGTCACCCATTTAAATATTTTAACTTCTTGTTAAAGTTGAAGCTATAATGAACCTACTTATTTAAATACGGTTACAGTGTTCATTTCATTAATATGTGTAAAGAACTGTATGCAAAGTGTTTTCTATTAAAATAAATTCTTCTGATACACGTGTACACAAAAACACAAACTGAATTTAAGAGGTATGATACATTATCTAAGAGATTTAGGTATTACGTGACACAAGTAGCTCTCGACCACTTTTATTTTTTAGAATGTATGGTACAGTATTTTGTTTACTATTTGTACTGTCATGGCAGTGATGGTGCTGTCAGTTTACCTTGTTGTTGCATTTCAAAAGTGCAGAATAAATTGTGACACTGAATTTGAAACATCACATTTGTAATTTCTGCATCTATTATTAAAGTATTTATTAGTAATAAAGTGGAAATTAGTAGATTTGGTTACCATTTTGATTTACGTTGTGCGCCCCTACATTTTCTGGTTGTGCTCATAAAATTTTCAGTTGGGGGCCACTGTGCTCCTAGCGAAAAAAGTTAGTCTGGAGCCCTGGTGCCTCACAAAAGCCAACGCAAGTATCGCTTGTTCATTCGCTGTAAAAAAGTTATTGCCCCTTTTAATTAAGGTGATTCTTAGAGTTCTGATGGTTTGTGCAGAAGTTAAGTCTATAGTGATATTGCCCTTCTTTTACTCTCTCTCTCTCTCTCTCTCTCTCTCTCTCTCTCTCTCTTAATTTTCCATTCTTTCTCTTTCATATATGTTTCTTGTTTGTTTGTATGTATGTATAGTTAGTCTGGTGTGTTTTTGTAGTGTAACATAGTTTAATAAACCGGTTTTGCATTTCACAATTGAATTGTTTCTGTGTTCAATGCTAATGAAATCAATGTCACTTAGGCTATGTTTACATTAATGCGTTTATCCTTTAAAACGCGTTACTTTTGCTACGTTTACGCCTTTCATCTACACTACAGCACCGTTTTCGACCCTCATAAACGGATTCGTTCGCAAACGCTGAAGACCCTGTTTTAGTTTGAGAACTCAGACGTTGCACTGCAGGGTAAACGAACATAGACGGAGTCTTATGTAAACGAACAGCTAATGTTAACGTGACGGCGCATCATTTTCAAAGTAAAAAATATTTTATTCAGGTAAATGGAGGTTTGCTACGGAGGTTTTGCCAAAAATAGTAAACCTCTACAAACCAGCTATTATAAATGCTATATCAGATTGTTTTAACATGTACCCTTATAGATAATGTCTGTTTTATATTTATGTTTGAGTATTGTTGAGTTTGAATATTATTGTAATGCTGTTTATGTTTTGTTTAAATTTAGTTAGCTTATTACGAAAGATAGACTGTAATTTTAAACGCCATAGGGCGTTGTAAAGGCCAATATGAAGGGAGAATTGTAATGGGTCAGACATTATTTTCGAGTTTAATTGAAGTTTTGTTTGCTAAAAATTAAATTTACATTTAAAATTAATTTTGTTTCATATCATTTGTCACTTAATTTTAATCGATGTTTTGTTGATAAGTTTTGTTATATAAATTAATAAAAACAATAAAATCAATATCATTAATATTTAATACTCGTTTAGCCGATTGCGCTTTTTGCTATTTCTGTGTTGCTAGCGGAGGACGTGCACGGACCTCGCACACTTTTAAAAATTGACATCATATTAATTTTTAATACTTAAGCCGGCCACGCTTTTTGTCGGAGAACGTGTGTGAGGGAACACAACCACAAACGCACTGAACAGCGACAGGTGAGGGAAGATAAGTTATTTGGTGTTTTTCTGAAGAATACAGTCAGTTCACGAAAATTTTTAAATGGACTAAGATCATAAATATGAACTGCGAACATTGAACTATTATAAATATAACAGCGTAAAATGGCTGAAGAGGAACTCCCTACATTAAAGCAATAAGCATTTCTGTAGGCTAAAGCTATACTTCACCTCTTATTATGTTTGATTGAAGTTTGCATTTGCAGAAATTTATTTTTGCTTCAAGTTCGCTTCTGTTTAGTACTGTTCACTTGAATGCTTCCTTTTTAAATCATAAAGACCTTTCTGTTTGGTTTAAAACATCAACATTAACCCATTAAAGGCGGAGTCCACGATGTTTGAAAAACGCGTTGGAAAAGGAGACGGGCCGACTACCAAAACACACTTATAGCCAATCAAATCAAATCAAATGCCGGGTTGCGTATGTGTGGGGCGGGTCTATCAACAGAAGGTCCAGATTCTATTGGGGTAGGGGCGTGTTTGTTTAGGTGATTTCAAATATCAACATTGGCTTTCAAACATCATGGACTCCGCCTTTAATCAAATTAATTTGTAGGTGGGAAGTTAGAACAATATAAGACTTTCTCAAACACATTTTTATAGGTTCAAAAATAGTGTCTGTTGTAGTTGCTGGAAAAGGATCCAGGTATTAATTCTTGTCATTGTCGCACACCCCTAATCTGCATAAATGTGCAAAGGTAAGCTATTATTAGAGTAATAATTTATTTTACACTTTAATGCGCATGCCCAGTTACGTGATTGGTCATGTTTCATGCGTTTATGGTGGTGTATAGTGTGGATGAAGATTATTTTTAAAATGCCAGTATAAACGAGGATTGTTTTCATTTTAAAATGCCGTTTTAAAACGCAAATGCTCTAATGTAAACGGCCTTAATCTGCCTTTTAAGATCTTAAAGCTACATGCTTAATAATACTTTATAGCAGTAAGAATGTTATTTTCTAAAGGCCACGGAATTAACTTGTTAATGTACAAATTATGAGTATTTGCTAGACAAATGTATTAATTAATTTTTATTATTATTCTGCTAAATCACTTAAAATCTTAATAATTTGTATAATTAACTGTACTTATTCCATTTGACCTAAATCTGTGAATTTCCCCAAATTCCCGTAGTGTTTCGGTTGGAGGTTTATAGTGTTTTAAATAACGCCGTTCTCCTCCTCCGGCTGAATTCGCTACATAAGTTAATTTTAGTTAATACAAATAAAGCTTTTAATTGTTTGTTCATGTTAGTTTAATGTATTTGCTAAAAACAAAAACCAAAAGAGTGAAAGTGACATTTTTGTCAAGTATGGAACACACACTAAATGTGACCTCTGCATTTAACTCATCGTGAATACTGAAAACACACAGTGCAAATGGTGAACAAACACACACTTGGAACAGGGAGCACTATAGTGCCCATGGACCAATTGGTGTTAAGGTGCCTTGCTCAAGGGCACCTCACTCGCAACCTGCCAGTCGTGAGACTCGAACTGGCAATAAGTGTAAGATTGAGAGTGGTTTACCTGGTGTTGCACTGTTTTCGGTGGCTTGAAAGCATGTGCAGAGGCACTTCTTGGTTGCACGTTCTGCATATTTGTTTCAAAGTATAATTCTCCACATTCCCATTCTGTAATATTATTTAAACAGACATTAGTGAAGAACATAAAAACTAAACACAGAAAAAAAACTGACATTTCTTACCTGTTGCCCGTTTGCATTAAGTGGGAGATCGCATTGTAAGGGTACAATGTATGCCACAGCTTTATTAAGATTGCTTCTGTTTTTTAAAAATTCTACAGAATACCCTCCTGGCGGGATAGGTATGTCAAATAGCTGTTTGCTCTGGCCACACCGCATTAGCTTAAAGCCTCCAGCCATCTTAAGAGCAGAAAACGCTTCCTCAATGGTATTAATAAAATCAGATGGTGTGCATTGCACATCATCAAATCTCAGTTTTTTTTCCCAAGCCCGTTCGCCTGTAAGCACATGCTTTCTTCCAGCGTTGGTATTTCTACAGTATTCATTAGAGAGCAGCAGAAAAATGTGTGCTCCCATGGCTGGGTAAGATGGTTTTTTTTTTCTTTTTAAACCTTTATAAGGCTGGAACAGCCTGCTCAAACTAGCAGTTACAGATTCCGGACGATGAGATGAAAACTGACCCATACCAAGGAAGGGGGCACGGACAGTCTGTCCTGTCAGATCAGTGGTTGGTCCAGGGAGACCAGCAGTAGGTCCAGGCAGTCGAGTGATCGATCCAGGGGGTATAGCGGTAAGTCTTCCGGCGGGTACAGCGAACGGTCCTGCGGGTGCAGCGGTCGGTCCTGCGGGTGCAGCGGTCGGTCCTGCGGGTGCAGCGGTCGGTCCTGCGGGTGCAGCGGTCGGTCCTGCGCAGTGTTGGGGAAAGTTACTTTTAAAAGTAATGCATTACAATATCAAGTTACTCCCAAAAAAAGTAACTAATTGCATTACTTAGTTACTTTTCATGGAAAGTAATGCTTACGTTACTTTTAGTTACTTTTGCGTTACTTTTTCTTGGCTAAAGCTTGATCTCTTTCAGGCCTTGCTTTTATGACTGAAAAGTTCTGCATTCAGAAATTGCATATTTCATCACAAAAATGTTTAGCTCTGGCCTGCCATCTCAGTTTCTGACTCAAACTGTTTCCACACAGGCACAGAGAGTGCATACCTTTAGTTTAATTCAGTACATATTTTTTATCAAATTAATTAAACTAGAAAAGTAACTTGAGTTACTTTTTTGAAAAAGTAACTCAAATATTAATGTGTACATTTAAAAAGTAATGCGTTACTTTACTCGTTACTTCAGAAAAGTAATATTATTACGTAACTCAAGTTACTTGTAATGCGTTACCCCCAACACTGGTCCTGCGGGTGCAGCGGTCGGTCCTGCGGGTGCAGCCTGCACACTTGTTTGGTGCCTCAGGAGATGGCTAAGCTCCATTATAAGAGCACTTGCCCTGTTGGAAAAAATAAAAAGCAAGGAAGCATGAAATAGCTCTGTAGGTAAAAAAGTAAAAGCTGTTATTTTTTATTACTGTGTTGGTGTTTGTCTTTGGTTGGCTTAATCTCTGCATTTACTAGCTGCAAAATCTTAGCCTGGCTAACACCAGACCAGTCTCATAGAAAATGAGACGTGGTCTGGGAACCATATGCTCATTTTCTCGTATTTGAGGCGTGGTTTACGAATGCCCAGAGCCATTTATTGAGCGCTACGAATGTCTGTCAAACATGTCTGTACGCAGCTCATAGCCAATCGTTTAAATTTTACCAGATTACGTATGTAGAGCGTATGTAAACAAATTTTATCGGGTACGAGTGCAGCTGAGAGCTATGCAACTAAACCGGTAGCTGTATATTATATTGAAAAGCAACACATTTTAGTGGCACTACGACAACCACCGTACACGCATAATGACAATGATATTAATAAATACCACTTACAATTTATAACTTATATGTACTTCGTCGACGACGATGCCTAGCAGGTTGGTCCTATAAAACTCCGTGTTTATCATGTCTTGCCATATAGACGGTTTCATCAGACACACGTGATTCACGTCTGGATCCGAACCTTACTTCCGGTTTCATTTTTTTAATGGTCTGACTAGTTACTAAACTGATCTCTTGAACGAATGCCTCGTCGAAAATAACAAATGTTTTGGTTTCCTAGATAATCTATGGGTTGTTTTTTTTGCTTGTTATATAAACTACGTTTAAAAACGTTTTATTTATTCTTAGCGGAGTTTACCGGAAGTTACGTGCGGACCGCGACAGCCGCTTGTTTATGTTGTTACTGCTGAAACCGTCTATACAAACATCCTTCTTGGATATTAAATAGCCCAGTTTAACGCCAAAAGGTGCTCTTTTTTTAAAAGGATAGTTCGGCCAAAAATGATATTAAACCACTGATCTATATAAATGACTGGATTGCGCATAGAACGCTTACGTAACAGCGTGAGGTGAAGCCAGTGCAGAGTTCGAGCAGCCATCTTGGTATACCCAACCGGCAGAGGGCGTCATTGACTTCTATTCAAAATCATGATCTAAATTCACCCGCTTTACAGCGTATCAGTCACTTTTAGGATTCATTTTTAGGATATGTGTACATAAATTAATAGTTAATTCTGGTGTTATTTGCAATGTTTATGTTTTAATCGGGCAGGATAATGGATTTATAAAAAACAGTTAAGGTGAGTGTGTCTGCTGCATTCTGTTAATGACATGGATATAAAGAAAGTTGTTTTTTTTTAGATTCAGCTACACCGTTATTTCTCTAAATAAGTTTAGGTGACTTGTAATTTCAGATAACATAATTACAAAACCACCAAATTATTGCATGCATATACAGTACAAAGCATATTTATTTAGATTTCAAAATGAGCACGTTTGTCATTAATAATAGGCTGGTCGGCCGCTGATCTGATACTGTAATAAAGATGAATGTAATTGATTAAAAAGCAAAATGTACAACTTTCAGTAAATAACTATGTACATGTTTAGGAGGTTTGTGTTGTAATAATGTACAGGATAACTTCAGATATAAAAACGAAGACTAGTAAAGTGATGTTTTATCATTAAAATCTGATAACGTCCATTGATTTAATGGAATGTTTGGGTATACCAACATGGCGGCGCGGTGGCTTAACAAGTGTGACGTCATGCGCAATCCAGTCATTTATATAGATCAGTGTATTAAACCCATGATTAACTCACCCCCAAGCTGTCCGAGTTGCATATGTCCATCGTTTTTCAGACAAACACATTTTCGGATATTTTAGAAAATGTTTTAGATCTTTCAGTTAATTAAATGTAATGTTACGGGATCCACGACCTTCAAGTCCAAAAAAGTGCGTCCATCCTTCACAAATTAAATCCAAACGGCTCCAGGATGATAAACAAAGGTATTCTGAGGGTAATCCGCGCGGTGTTGTTGTAGAAATATAAATATTTAAAACTTTATTAACGAAATTAAATACCTTCCGGTAGCGCCGCCATCTTAGTCGCGTCCGCATTCAGGATGAGATCTAAGATGGCGGCGCTACCGGTTATTTTCCTTTATATAGTTTTAAATTTGGATATTTCAACAACACCACCGCGCGGAAGACCTTTATTTATCATCCTGGAGCCGTTTGGATTTATCTTGTGAAGGATGGATGCACATATTTTTTATCATGGGTTTAATATCATTTTTGGCCGAACTATACTTTTAATATCACACTATTGTGACTTGCCACATCTACTGGCAGGATGAGTTTCATATTTTAAAAAGAATAAACTTAAATTTAGACATCTGCCATTTTAGATTACGGTATTCAAAAAATATATATTTTTGCATCTGAATTTAATTTGTATAGGGGTTACTTCATTTAATCTAATTGCCAACTTTATTTCGCGAAAATGATATATAAAAATTAATGTGATTATTAATGTCAAATGTCTCTGAAATAAAATAACTTGTGAAAATTATCACTTAAAGATTCTGTGTAACGTTAAGTGAATCATCATTTACTGTAACGTTAGGCAACGACAAAATCCCACATCATTATTAATGTTACACCCAGCTTGTATTAACTTCTTTCGACTCGGCTGTCTCGTATTTAAAAAATTAACACTTTAAATAAAAAAAGTGAGTTATAGGACTAATGTTATTAAAAACTAATTTACCTTTGATGCTCTGAAGACATTCTCTCCGATGCAGAAACCACAAACGGAAATGTTGATTTTGGCGCAAATCCGCCTTTTCATATGTAGGGGCGTGGTCAATAACTGTCTTTTCAAATTGATTGGCACAACATTGATGTCAATCTATATCGAGACCAACGGGATACATTTAAATATTTTTATTCTGCTTTTTATTTTAACCTACTTAACAAATATTTCATATCGTCCAATATATTAACTTATTTTATAATTAATTAATTAATAAATCAAAACACACAAGTGTCTGATGAATTAAGACAGACTGCTTTCTACGAAGAGGCCAATAACAAACAAAAAAGACAAACACAGTCAATGCAACATGAACAATCAGGATGGTTGAGAAGCAAGACTATTCAAGTTGATCGGCAGCAGTGGCAGACACTTAACCGTGCTGGGTGTGTTTCATAGTTGCTAACTGATCAGGGAGTCGGCCATTTTAAAGGCTGTCACAACCGCAAAATCCTTCCAGTGCATTGGAACCTTCGTTCCCTAAAAATGCCCATAATGCAACGAAAAAATCAGTGAGCATCGATACCGGAAATCACGTGACCTTTTCTGAAACTCGTCAACCGAAAATCACGTGGGCCAACTTAAAATTTATGAAATGTGACAGAACTTTTCATACAAACATTTCTTTTAGTTTTAAATATAAACACACATTACAAGTTTTAAATTCCCCTAACCTCTAAGGTCTGGAGGGGAGATAAGAGAAAAAAGGCGACCCACTTCAATCCTCTGTCCCAGAGGATTGACAACACCAGATGGTATAATAAAAGAAAAGGCTTTATTCAGAATTAAGAAACAGAACAGGATACTAGGGAGCAAAGGCTCAGGGGAGAGCAAGGACTAAAAATAACAATTAAAACAATACACTGACTACTTTTGGGAGCAGTCCTAACTAACCTAAGAGAGGTTAAACAAAAAGAAATAAACTTTCCTCAACTCCCTAGCTATTGAGAGTGAGGAGTCACGTGCCGATTTGGGCGGAGTCTGGGCCAGTCGGCCATGATGGTAGGAGACGCTGTCGGTTGCCAGAGGCAACTTCACAGAGGCGCGACTTCCAAAGCTCTTAATTTATTATTTCGGCAGGACAGAGACGATCTACAAATACGATAAAGAAAAGGAATATGGCAATGCAAAAAGATAAGGCTAAAGAAAGGGACCTTACAGGAACAAGCTCACAAACAGCGTTGTACTAGCAAAGGTAACTTAAGTTTCTTCACATGCGTTTAGTGTATTTTAATTACATTGCATTTAGCAGACACTTCTTGACCAAAATGACAAAGTAATTAACTGCAACGGTTTCTAAACACGAGATGTCCAATGTACACAAACGTTTCCAACATGTTGTGATGTAGAATATTTAGGTATTTAGTTGTAATTTGATTTTAGCCCAATACCACTGTTGTAACTTTACCAGGTTTTTGTGTTGGGGCTGCAAAGTGCCTATGGTAGTTATATGTGTGATTGCAAGATGTAAATGATTAAAGATTAAAGCCATTAACCGTGTGGGTAACACTTTACTAGAAGGGCTGTGCATAAGACTGACATAAAACTTTCATAATTATTTATGACATGACATGTCATGAATATAAATGAGGTTTTATGCATGTTTATGACAACGCAAGTGTCATACATTCAATTATGACATTTTTAATGCAAATATGCCATTGTTTGAGATGTCTTTGTTATGCATAATGGTGTCTTCATTTCGGTAACCTAAAAACGGTATTCCACTGTTCGTATGTCTTCCATATTTATCGTGTGAGGTACTGGAGCAGTTTTTAACGCAGCAGTAACTGCGGGGCATGGTAAAACAGTGTAGAATTGCGAAAAACTACCCTACTACGGAGCTAAGAACACACGTAAACAATCATGTTCTGCCGCCGGAATCCTGCCAACATGGCGGAAAGGGGGAGGGGCTCTGTACGATGACGACAGCTCCTCACTCTCAATACATAAAAAAAAAAACCCCAGATAAAACAGTATTAAAGGAAAAAGGCACTCACCACCTACAACAAACAAACATACCTTCTCCTTAATGTTTAGTTGTAGTAAGATCAATTTCACTGAATACCAGCCACTGCTAAACCACAATTACTATCTCTGAATGTCAAAACATATCAATACAGCTTTCAATCTGGAGAAGTGTGGACTGCTCTCTTATACTCTCCGTCTCAGGCACACTCACAAACAAGTTGCAGGTGCTGATGATTAGGCCTGAAAGTGAGTAGAGAGAGAGAGAGAGAGACAGAGAGAGAGAGACAGAGAGAGAGAGACAAAGAGAGAGAGACAGAGAGAGAGAGAGAGAGAGAAAGCAAAAAACACAGGTCACACAACCAGTCCCACACTTTCAGAAAGTAAATCAAAAAGGTTCAGGAAAAAAATCATCATAATAGTATTAACATAACACGTCCTGGGATGAAACAAAAGACTGTAAGGGACCACAATTTACTCAATATTTAAAATATTTTTACATTTGACGTTTAATTATACTCCTCCAATTTTATGCATGTGTAACAGAATAATGATTATTTTTTTGCAATGTACTGTTTAAAATTGAAGTCAGAGAGATGTTGGTTTTACTGGTTGTTGATGAGTAACAGCTGTGAATGATCATTCACAACCCACTTAAGCACCCACATGACAGAAAAATAAGTGAACAGTGTCCCAATGTCAAGTGAGCTAGGGTCCTTACTAGTGCCCGAACCTGTGTACACGATATACTGATTCACGACCTCGGGAGCTAGGGAACGAAATGAGAGACATGGTTTGTTTCAGGAAGCCAAGCTGCATGGCTAAGGATGACAGGCAGAAATATTGAAACAGCAGAAATAAGAGCCAAGGTGGACCCATAGGAACAAGAGTACATGTGGAGGGAATCCTGAGCCAGTGGACGAGAGACTAGGGAAGATGGCATGAGCAATAGCCTACAGAGACACATAGAGAGGGAAAGTTAGACCACTGGCAAACTTACTGGACACATTGAGAAATTAGATCTTCAGGAGAAAATACAAGACTAAGGTAGAACTACAATTACAGGACTAGAAGCATATTAATTACTAAACTGGACAAGACTAGAGAAATACAGCATAACACCAAAACAAAAGCACCAGATGAGGTACAACATGGGGAAAATAGAGAACAAAACAAAACAGGTCAGTTGAGTGCACTGCTAGACAAAAATTAATGAGTTAAGATGGAAAGACGTGATCATGTCAGTTAAGCACATTGTGGGCTGTCAAAACAATGCTGCATGCACAATAACCACAAACTAAAACACACAAAGACAAATTCAAATTTATGACATCACAAAAATATTTAGATGGCAGAGTCACGACTACCGTATTAAAACATTAAAAAAAATGTTAAAAGTAAAAAATAAGAGTAACGCTTACATACCTAGGTTTGTGCAGCCATAAAGACTTGGATCTCGGACATGGCTTTAAGGTAAATATCTGCACCAAACACCTCACTAGTCATAAAGGGGTCAATAGTAGTTCTTAAATGCCCATTAACTCTCTGAAGCAGGTCCACAGGAGCTGCTGGAATCTCAGCAATGTCTGCATCAGGTGCTGCCACTGGCCCACCCCAGTCAATGCCCCAGTGTGTAGCATCAATCTATCGAAAAATGAACCAGATTAGGTAAATATGAGTGAGTTTGTCTGAACACAGTCTAATGTGTAACAAGGAAAAATGTAACACCTGTTCAGGATCGACTTGCTGCCCTAAAAGGAGACCAGCCATCCACAATTGCTGTGGAGACCTGTTTCCCTCAGTTGTAAGTGGATGCCTGTCCCACATCAGGGTGAACTGATGAAGATGCCAGTTCAGTCTTGGCAGAAAGACATAGTGCAAGCCTATTAAATGAAGGTCTTGATCAGGATCCAGTACACCAATACTTTCAAGGTACCGGAAGGTGGTGTAATAATTGCAAACAACTATACACCACACATCACGCCAAAGCCTTTCAATTCTCTGGTTGTGTACACTTTTCCCAGTGATATGGCTTCTTCTCTCTGACGTAGATCAGTTGAACAAACAGGAAAGATGAAGGAAGATAGACAGATAGATTGTCAGTGGGGAGGAGCTTGCCACAATGAATATGAACAATGTCTTTCCAGCATACATCTACATTCAAAATAAGTTTGGGAGTGGGTAATTTTAGATAACTCAAATGGTTTTAAAAAAGGTAATATTACAATTTTTGTGTTTCCACCTACATGCAATACATTTGTGCTAAGGTAAAAAAAAAATCTAGAGAGTGTGAACATTTTGATATTGGGACAATGGATATTTAATTTCCAGCCCTGGTTATCACATGATGCAAATATTAAAGCAAATTAACTAAATTATTTGATACCTTGATTAACTTTAAACAGAAACAAAATGTTTTGTTTACGGTACTGAGGGTGGTTACTAAAGGTGATGTGCAGTGATACACAGAATCATTAGGCAAAGCTGTCATATAACAGCAACCATTTTTTAATAAAACAAAATGTTCAACAACATTATTGTTGTAAACTTGGAATTATTTTTCGATATGTCAACCAATATGTGCTTCACATCTCCAGTAAGGAACAGACTGTTAAAGTTTACGAGTTAAGACTTACAAACTAGTCAGAGTTATTGAAATGGATAGTTGCCGTGCTGTCCGGGGAGCACTTGGCTGTTGGCCTAAACCCACAGCACACACCCCTGTTCTGGTTAAACAGCTGACTATACGAGAGGTGGTGGAGGGATGATGAAACTATCGAGGAACAAGAATGAATCCATTGCCAGCTATATAGGTTTCCCTTAATGCAGATCAAGTGGCAATCTGTCACAATTACGAGGTGATTGGGTAGATTTGTTTGAACATGTTCCTCCCGAACTTTGTTAAAGGTCCCATGTCACAAAACATTTTTAAGATGTAAAATAAATCTTTGGTGTCCCCAGAATACATATATAAAGTTTAAGCTCAAAATGCCCCACAGATAATTTATTATATGTTAAAAATGCCACTTTTTAGGTGCAAACAAAAATGTGCCGTTTTAATTGTGTCCTTTAAAGGGCGTTTTGCAGGTAAAATTTTTCAACGAATTTGTGCAATTTGCTTGTTGATAATAAACATTTAAACTGTTATCCATTGTATTTTATGTTGTTGGGTATCACAAAACCCGAAAAAGTATGAAAAAGTACAGCAATTTGCAATGATTCTCCTTTCCCCCACAACGCACTGTATGACGTCACGCTGGGGAGAGAATTGACCAAAGCCGCCTTGAGAGCATTGAGAATGACTATAGAAAGACGAGTAAAGTACAGTTCTGATAGCGCAGATTATAGATAGATAGATAGATAGATAGATAGATAGATAGATAGATAGATAGATAGATAGATAGATAGATAGATAGATAGATAGATAGATAGATAGATAGATAGATAGATAGATAGACAGACAGATAGACAGACAGACAGACAGACAACAGACAGACAGACAGACAGACAGATGGATAGGCTAGTATAGAGAGATAGGCAGACAGCCAGATAGCATAACGTTAGCATATCTTCGTGTAGAAAGTAAACAAACAATTAACATACTCGTGCATGCTGGCTTGAGGGGGTCCATGATCCTGCCTGAAATGGGTGTAACTTTATGCGATCTTCAGCACAAACAGTTTTGGCAGCATGTCTCTAATCCTGGAAGGTGAGTGAAGCACGTCACGTCTGTTCGCGGGGACCAGCGACCCAAACGAACTCACTTTCTTACAGCCAGTAGCGGAATGGCAATCGAGAGTCGGGACTTTCCCGGGCCGATCTGATAATAGTTATACATTTCGAGTTATATTAGCAACACCGTCTGGCGGCGTGATGTGCGCCGGTTCCCGCAGCCCGCTGGTCAAACTGTGCAGGCAGCCTCTCTGCTCAATAAAGTATATAAAAGTGCTCAACCTGTTCGGCAGGTCCAAACATGTACAGGATTTATAAAAATACGGTGATCAATGAGCGGTTCCTCCTCAAATGGCATAGTCTGTCGTGATGTAAAAAGCCGCCGAACGCCTGTTTATTACAGTATGTATGCGGTCGGATCCGAGTGTGCTGCAGCTGCTGACTGCTGCTGCATAAAATGATCGTGTGATTCGTTATAATCGCATAAACAATATAACAAAGCATCATTTTATTTCCCAAAACAATATATTTGAGATATTATTTGATAGACTTAGTAAGTGTGGATTAAGGATGTTTAAAAATCTCTAGCCTGGTGGTCAGGACATGAATGGATCAAATCAGCAGATTTGCGAAGTTTTATTTATCTCCACATATATCATAAATAATAATTAGCAAGGTAACTTTGCAGTATAACACATTATATATTTCCTACGATGTATATATGATTTCCAAATTATATACGTAAGTATTAAATAGCAATAAATGTCTCATCTATCTCTATGGCTCTGGCTGAGTCTTTCTCCACTTCTCCCCAACGTGACGTCATCGCAGAATTGCGTTAAAAAAACCGTTAGTACCAAAAACGTAAAAAAGTGGTCTTTAAGACCATTTTTGAGACATTTTAAAAATTATACACATATCTTGAGTGATTTATGTACCCATTAATCGACAGTGGTGGTTAACCTGCAACATACACTTTAAGGCCCTGTTTACACGTACACGGTTATTTTGAAAAACTGAGACATTTCCCTTCATTTGCACCCTTTGTACATGCAAACCGAGACCTTACCTCTGAAACCGATTCTTTCTAAAAAACTCCGGCCAGAGTGAATATTTTTAAAAACCTTCGGTCGAGCGGTTGCATGTAAACTGAGACAAACGGATATTTAAGCAGCCAACGTCACAGTTCGTTGCTGTTTTCGGGATTCTGATTGGCTTACGTGGGCTTTAGCTTCTCGTTACACCGCCACCTAGAGGTCAGTGACTGGATGGCACATAACTTTCTTATGCTATATATAACTCTAATAAGAAAGAGATACTTATTATTGAGTCGAATCACTACAAACATATGTCAGATTACAAGTTGCCCATAGATGGCTGCACTGTGGTACCATCTTCCACAGTTAAGAATTTAGGTGTGATGTTCGACAGCAATTTATCCATCGATAGCCCTATCTCCAATGTCTGCCGCACAGTATTCTTCACCTACAAAGCCTTAAATGGCTTAGCACCCTCATATCTTAGAGAATTACTATCAGAATACAATCCATCACGTGCACTGCAGTCCCAAATTCTGGTCACTTAATTATCCCTAGAATATCAAAAATGTCTAAAGGTGGTAGAGGCTTTTCCTACTTAGCCGCTAAGCTCTGGAATGATTTACCAAACTATGTCCGAGAATCAGACACAGTCGATAACTTTAAATCTAGACTTAAGACTTTTCTCTTTAACAAAGCATTCACATAATTTGTCAAGTAAAGGTACTTATCTCACAATAGTTAGCTTGTACAACTTAATAAATAAATAAATTAAAACCTTATTATCATGAACACTTACACTTCAAAGCATGGTAAATTTAATTAATATTCTTAAGAAATATGTTGAAACTTTGAATTAGTAGACGGTTGAGTCTTAATTTGGCCACAACTATCTCTGTGTTCAGCAAAGGGAATGATTTTTGGTGACAAATCTTATTTTGACACATATTTGACTTAGTCTATATTCAGTTCCATCATGAGTATAATAGGCCGGTGTTGTAAGGTAATTGCGGTAGATAGTTTGCCACCGAACCTGCATTAAGGACATCAGTGGGGCCTCTGGCCTTAGTCAAATGGTTTGGCACGTGTGGTCGGGTTGCGATTTTGGTGTTTTCCTGTGGTCTTGTGAATAGTATGCCATATAGACCCGTTTGCCACTTAACCTGCATTAATGATGACAGTGGGGCTTCTGGCCTTAGTCAAATGGGTTTCTGTTTTAAAGATCAGATGGGGGGCCCCATACATAGCTTTGCCTTGGGGCCACCAATTTGCTTAATCCTCAACTGTGGGTAATATACTTATGCCGCAATAGTTAGCCTGTCTGGAACCAAGCTGATTTTTTAACCACATCACTGTGTGACACTTGCATTACATGTGAACGGCCCCTACGCTAATAGGATTTTGTTTCTCTCTCCCTGTCTCATCCTCGACCCCGAGGACAATGAGACAAACAGACCCAGTTCCGGTAAATGTGAAGGTCAGCACACCTCTGATCTACTGTCCGTCCGTCAACGTGATGCCCAGCTGATGCCTGACCAATGACCACCGGCAGTTTTTATATATATATAAAACTCCCAATGGTTTTTTCCTCCTAGGACTTTTTTCCTAGGGTTTTTTTAAACCCCGGGAGTCAGCCTTCATTGGCTTAACTTAGCACTCTCTTCTATACATTACATTATTAATACGCTCACTTATAATGTTGTCACGTTCCTATCTGTGTCCATTGCATGTTTTGAGTTTCACCTTCCTAGATTAGTTATCCTCTGTTAGTTAGTCATCATCCTCTGTTCATCTGTCTAATTGTCAACACCTGTTTATCATTAATTATCTAGTTTAGAGCCCTATTTAAGTTGTGCTTGTTTCAGTCTTCCTTGTCCGGTCTCAGTCGTGTTAGTTAGCAAAGTGTGTTCGTGCTGTGTTGTGAATTCATCCTGCTTTTGAAAGTAAAGTTTATATGTTATTTGGAAACTACTTGTCTTCTTCTTCTTACCACACACACGTATGTGATAGAAGACCGGACCAAAAACTGGAATGAAGATGGATATTGCTGCCATCAACATACACCCTGGAGGTAAAGCAAGACATTCCTCAGAAAGAATCGTCTTTCTCTTCCAGAACGGCAAGAGTCTAGAAGAATATGTGGAGGAGTTTCTAGACATCTGCCACCACACCACTTGCAGTGATCTTACCCTTATGGAGGGGTTCTGGGTTGGACTGGACGAAGAGTTGCGGTTTGTAATACCACAAGCAAATCCAGTATGGTCATTGTCAAGTTACATTAATATTGCTTTGTGTATTACACAATCACCTTTCATCGTCTCCCCCGTAGAAGAATATGACCCAATCGTCCAATCCAACTCAGCACCAGCGAGACAGCCTACCTCAGAACCCGATCCACCACCCATGGCCGCAAAGATATCATGTGAGCCCCCCGCAGACGGAGAAGGACTACCCGCCACGATGAGTAAGCCAGATCCCAATGAGAAGAGGACTGAGGCTACTATCGTACAGGATGAAGAGCCCACTCACCAATCTGACCAGGGATGTGAGCCCGTGACTTCAGTGGCCGAAGGGGTTTTGGTGGATATTGAAACCGAGGACTGGCTTATCGACTGGAGCAGTGAGGTCCTGCTTCCCACCCATTCCCACCCATCTGTGTCTGTCATCTTGCCATCACCTAGTTTAGTCAAGTCTCAGTTCACGTCTTTGTTAGATGTCTGCAGCCCGGTGCCCAGTGACGCTGTATCGCCGGCCATGCAACCTACAGCAGCATCTGGATGCGAGGATCCTGCATTCACACCGTCATCCTCTGTTCCCTGCACTCCATCCTGTCCTGTCGACCTATCGACTCAGCCTCAGCTCTTCCCTATTTCGGTCTCACCCGAGACCCGCAGCCTTGTGGCGTCGCCGGGTTCCCTCGTCCTACCGGCTCCCCTTTGGTCACTCGTCACTCTACTTCCACCTTGGACTTGCGAGTCGGCCGCTACGCTCTGCCTCTCCACCCCTCTGGTTACAGCGGGTTCCTCCATCCCTCCGGGATCACCTCTGTCCTTGGTCTCTCCAGCTCCCCCTCAGTCCTTGGGCACTCTGGCTCCACCTTCAACGCTCATCACCTCGACTTCGCCTGGGTCTTCTAAGCCAGAGATGTTGCTTGTCCTCATCGTCTCTCCATCTGCTCACTTGTTCTCCTCCAACTGGTTTCCGTCGGTCGTAGCATGGAGGCCATCCTGCCGTCGTCCTTCACTGCCCGTTCCATGGCTCCTCCCTCCGTCCATTCCTCCATGGCTCATTGCATCTCCCTTACCACCATGGACTTTAATGTTTATCTGCCTGTTTATTTGTGTTTCAGTTTTTTGCCCATTCCTCCTGTGTCCCAGTCCAGCATCCATTCTGTCATCATCTGTCTCTCACAGCGCGAGGTCGCGCTTTGCCGGAGGGGGGCGAACTGTCACGTTCCTATCTGTGTCCATTGCATGTTTTGAGTTTCACCTTCCTAGATTAGTTATCCTCTGTTAGTTAGTCATCATCCTCTGTTCATCTGTCTAATTGTCAACACCTGTTTATCATTAATTATCTAGTTTAGAGCCCTATTTAAGTTGTGCTTGTTTCAGTCTTCCTTGTCCGGTCTCAGTCGTGTTAGTTAGCAAAGTGTGTTCGTGCTGTGTTGTGAATTCATCCTGCTTTTGAAAGTAAAGTTTATATGTTATTTGGAAACTACTTGTCTTCTTCTTCTTACCACACACACGTATGTGATAAATGTTGATTCATAGCCACAGCAAATTCTGCTGTTTATGCTATCTGTATTATTTTATGCTATCTGTCAATTTTTCTGTGTTTTTCCCTGCTTCTATTAATGTAAAGCTGCTTTGAAACAATTACCAATTGTGAAAAGCGCTATATAAATAAAATTGAATTGAATATACACAAGTACGTGTCAATGAACACTTTTCTGAAAACTGATATGCGTGCACGTTATTTTTGAAACCAAAGACGGTAGAAATGTCAGTTTATGCAAATAGCCCCACGTGTAAACGTAGTCGAAAATGCAAATGAGCTGATGAAATGCAAACACTGATCACAGTGATGGTGGTTTGTTGAAATTAAAACTCAATTGTGCTGTCAATTACTTTTTCTTTCTCTCTTTTTCTGCACTAAATGGCAGTAGCATGGTTGTACTGTGCAGAGTAAAGGCTGGGTCCATGATTTCTGAAAGCCAATGTTGATATTTGAAATCACCTTAACATCACGCCCCTACCCCAATAGAATCTAGACTTTCTACTGATAGACCCGGCCCACACATATGCAATCCAGGCAAAGATGTCGGTAAGTAGACACGCCCCTTACTGCTGATTAGCTGTTTTGGTAGTCAGCCCGACTCCCTCTTTCAAAGCCATTTTCAGATATTGTGTACCCCGCCTTTAAGGGGTGGTATTATTATAATAAGATCCCCTTACAACATCATGTGGGGTCAAATTTTAATTACCTTATATATACTGTAAGTTACTGGGTTGAAATTTCACATTTTTAGGTTGATAGAAGCACTGGGAACCCAATTATTTCACTAAAACATGAAAAACGTAAATTGTTCATGCTATGTGACCTTTAATAAAACCTTATACAGTTGATATATTTTGTTAAAACGTATTGTATATTATGGGTTTGGATATGTACATAGTACATCAAGGACACATGAATTGGGTCATGACAACTCACCTGAGCCCCTTTCTGGATGTTCAAGCATGTATCTAGCCACCTCAACATTTTCTCCTCCCTTGTCACTACGTACACGGTGAGGCAAACCATGTGAACTGACAGCAGCAAGGAAACACTGGAGCACAGTTGATGCCCTATTGTTTGTATTGGCTTGAAGATACATTATACGCCTACTGAATCCATCTATGCCTCCATGTATAACAATTCTCCATCTATAAAGATTTACAAATTTATCTGCAATAAGCTTTACTTACTTAGTAAATAAGATTTACTTAGTTATCTGCAATAAGCAGATAAGTAAGTGTTGACATTAAAGTTTTGTAAAACTTCTGATCTTGTCAGTCACTTAGTGATTTTCTAAAATCATCCATCATTTGCAAATTAGTAAATGCATTTCTCAAAACAATTTGGAAAGGTTTCAACAGCATACACTAGTGGAGAACCACTATAAGACTCTCTGGTCAATATTTCTTAAAGGGACACTTCACCCATTTGCATTCATCTTTGTATAGTTAGAACCCCAGTCATGTTTTTGAATGGTCGTGCATCATTTCCTTAGTTGACACTGAGACAGGAGAAATACAGATTTCAGTGTTGCACTTCCTTCTTTCAATGATGTTAAAATCATCACTTTGCATCATTGAAAGAAGGAAGTGCAATATCTTTGTTGAGGAAGTAAGACTACAAACACCCATTTTCTCTGTCACATAGGCACCAAATTCGAAATGTATGTTACATTTTGACCACAAATATGACACACTTTCAATAAAGATGAATGTTTCTACGGGTGAAATGCTCCTTTAAGCATAATGTCAGATAAGGCTAGAAACAGAAACAACTGTACACAGTAAACTGCATAAATGTACTGCCCTGCTAAAAAAACAATAAAACCATTACAGAAATTCTAATGGTTTCCATTAAAATACCAATAGGAACCTTAAGCTTTTACCATTACAATACAAGCACTACAGAATTCCTTTAGGATTTAATGGCCCCACCAATAGAACCCAACAAATACCAATGGAGACCAACAGAGACCATTATAGTTTCCAATACAACCAATAAAATTCCCATTACTAAATCCAATAGAATCTATTATATGGTTTCTTTTGATGTACACAAGTGATTAGATGATGTTGAAGATTTAACAAGTATTTTCATTGTTATCTGAGTAATTCTCTAAAGCTACAAAGAAAATAAATAAATAACTTTTTGTTAATAAACAGAATAAATAAAATTCTAACCTTATCAGTTTATGGTTACCATCTATGTGCCACAGGGAGAGAGGACCCGGAACAGAGTATGGCACTCTTGGGACAATGTTAAGTTGAAGCCCGCGAATAAAATTTCCAACAGGATCAACTTCTTTTAGATGAAGCCGCACCCGGAACTGCTGAACTCTTCAGAAGGAATGTTAGGTAGAATATGGATGATAATTTCCAGTAAAAACATAGCACAACATAACAACATATAACAATATAATCTTGCACATTATCCTTTTCACCAAAAATGCTAAGAAGTCCATCAAAACACAACTAACTTTTAATCCCATGTTTTCTTGCATGCATGGATGGACTTCTGTATTAACTTAAAAGTGTGACAACCTACCACACTCTCCAGTACAATATGTGAAAATTACGTGATCTCTTAATTACCTTATTCCTTGAGAATTAAGATGTCCAGTCACAGTCCTTATACCTGCGTTTGGGTAATGAGCAATAAAGTCAGAGATTACATGCTGGAGGTCTTCATCTGTGATGTCTGAATAAGTCTGTCGCACAGACAGTCCATATTCCGACATTCTCCTATGAACAGTTCTCTTGCTAACACAAAAAATTTGTGCTATGTCACCAACTCTAAAGTTGTTTTCTAGAAGAAATAGCAGCTGCTCCCTTGACATCACAGTGCTGAATCTGCATTGGTCCACCATCTGAATTATCATTTGCAATAAATGAAAAACATGCTCTTCATTAGGTAATTCTGCAATAGCAGCTAAAATTGTCAAGGCACTATATGTTCTCCAAGCTGATGACAACTCGATCAATCTCAGCTTCAGGTCTTAAAATTTCAGCTGCCAATATACCCAGGGCATCTGCAATATGGTCCAACTGGCTGAAAATAAAGATGGCAACATTTGAACATTAGATGACATTTGATGTGGTTAAAATGTGTTCATTTAAATGTGCTATGTACATAGCTACATAGGCTATTTGCCGAAAACTATTAAAGACGTGAAAGTAAGGTTGGGGGATAAATTGCACAAATAACACTATTTTCTCACACTTTCAAAACACATCTAGTATTTAAATAATAATATATATTCAATATATGTACATACGTTTAAGCTGTAGGTTGCAAATTAGACTGTTTCCTGGAGCGAAAATGTATTATTGTGTTTAATGTGTAACCATGTTTTTTTATTATTACTGGAGCAAAATCATGGTTTTACTACACTAACCATGGTTTAACTATGGTTTTTTAAAACCATGTTTGTTAAAACCATGGTTATTTTGTGGTTAACATGGTTATACTTTAGTAACCATGTTTTTTGGTTTTAACTGTTGTACAACCATTAACTTTCGCAAGGGCACATGAGCATTCTGTGTCTGCGTGAAATAATCAAATGACATATATGGGGTAACTGGAAATTAAGACTCTTGAAAACAAAACAAACTCCGCTCCACATCACAAAAAGTTTAAACCGTTGAAAAACGTAATAATTTCATAAACGGCATTTTGAAAGGCTGACTGACTGACCTAGAAATATCTGCTGCCATGTTTCCCAGTACCGCTGACTGTTTACGTAGGTGTAGATGCTCTTGGTATTAACTTCCGCTGCGATGATTTAACCGCTTATGACACGGAAGTTTCACCGCAACTGTCAATGTGGTTCAGATAGTAGGCTACCCTAAATAACTTAAGTGGCACATTTAGCAAGATTTAGGTTAATTTTAGACTTCACTGAGCATATTAGCAGTTATATTTCTTAAAATGCTAATGTATGCTAATTGTTGAAGCCTTAAAAGAACACGTTTATTAATAAGAGCTTTCAAATGAACTCAATTTACCCTTATTCAATGAACACATCATCATCATTAGGCATAAACACCAGTCTATATAACCAATAGTTATCACCATATTCAACCAAATATGAAACCTGAAACCATGACACAACGCAGTTTTTTAATAAACATCATAATCATTCAAATGCAGCATCAAAGGCATACAGGGCAGTTAAAAGTAGTCTACATCACAAATACATTTAAATTTAACGTGTGACACCTGAATGCTGCAATCTTAGTCCTCTCTTTCAACACATTCCCTATCCTAGTCAAGCTTTTGATTTGTTTTCAAATAAGTTGTCAGGAGGTTAACAACAAACATAAGGCATTGATGTCGAACTTGGCTGACCAACAACCAGTTAACTTAGCCATCAGTCTTACTTTAATGGGTTTAAATTAGACCAGTGTGTAAGCTTTGTGTACATGACATATATATAAAACATCAAAGAAAAAGACCAAAACATTGACCAATTGTCTAAACATGTTTAATTTGACGTTTGTGCTTGGGGGTCACCTACCGGCAGACATGGGAACTGCAATACTTTTGATTAGTGAGTGTGGCCTTCTAGTTCTCAAAAATATTTTATGCATAGGTTACTCAGTCTACCTACTAAAACAATAACATTAAACAAATAAAATGGGGAAATATGTATTATTTTATTTCATAAATCATAATTGCTCAGGTCTTGGGGTATACAACAAAATAAATATATACAATTATACAAATAATCTAAATCTCACTATTCATAAAAGTTCTTAAACTTGTAAACTCAGTGTAAACATGTTTAATTTATGTTAACTTACACATTCGATTCACCCTGCAGATATATTGTATATATTTGCACAGAATGTAACAAATATTATATTGCCTGGGAATAAATAGTCAAAAAAAGTAAAGTAGATAATACATAAATATTAATAGATAATGTGGCGTGAAGGTATAAAGTTATATAAGGTGAAATTTACACATTTATCTATTGTTATATATACAATTTTATCTTATTTAAAAATGGATGAATATATTAATTAGGAAATATAACTAGTTTTAACAAACATGCATCACTAAAAACATTACTGGTGTGCATTTTGAGGCAAAACAAAGGGCACTGACAGATTTACAGATATGTCAGTGCAAGTTGTTTTCAGTTTGGACAGCTCTTACATTTATTTTAGTCTAGGACTAATCTAATCCCTGTCCGGGAAACCGTCCCATATGTTTCAACATGCCAAAACCTTTACTCACAACAGTAAACCATTAGGAACACATACTGTAGCCACCCGAACATGCATGACAAACACTTTATTACTGTTATTTTAAGTTAATGTGGCTGTTAATGTATATTGTCTGAACATACTTGAATAACTTAGTATCATTTAAATAAATAATGTCGTTGACATATGTCTTCAAATGAACTTTAAATACTCAAACATCTGAATGTTAAGATTTTTCCCCTCTTTTCTCAATTGTTTGTCTATATGAAGTTCAAAAGGTTCTGGAGGAGCCTAATCATTTAGTCATGTGGCCAGTTGCATAAACATAGTTGTTTTGACTTTGTCTTAAGAATGAATATGACTAACTAGCAATTAGTTAGGGCTAATCAGTCTTATTATTTGTATTTAAATTAGACCAATCTACCTTTCTAACACTTAAAACACCAGTCTGGGGGGGGGGGTTGAAGTTTCCCTTAAGCCACAGCCTCATGTTCAAGCTCTTTGAAGGTTGGGGTGTTGAAGTTTGGGCTCAATCCTTGGCCTTAGGTTCACAACTCCCTTCGAGGACAGAAAGCCCAGTTAATTTACCATTACACCGTGTTCCAAATTATTATGAACATGCCATTTTTGTTTATTTTTCCAATACAGTCAGTAAGTTCACTTAAAAATGTATTAAGTAATTAATTCCTGTAACAATTTATATCTGGTGGACCTAAACAGAAATTATTGAACTATTATAAGATTTATGAGTGATTCACAGTACAGACAGATTTGAATATATAAAGGTTTTTGTATATGTTTTTTTTCACAATATGATATAAAGGGCATAATGTCTTTTGAAATAAATTTACTTTCATGGAGGATAATACACCATCCCATGCTGCAAAAACCATCACTGACTATTTTAATTAATATGGGCATAAAATAAGAAAGAAATCAAGGTATTACCACCATCATCCGCTGACCCGAGTCCTATTTAAGAGCCTGTGGTGCATCATTATATGAAAGATCTGTGAGGTGGACAGAACAAAAGTTACAAAGCATAAACTTTCATCAACAATGAATCAATTAAAAACATCAACTTAGGGATGCAATACTAGCGTCTTCAAGTGGAATAAAGACAAAACCTATACTTGTATACTTACAAGTTTAATGAATGGGAGAGTTAAAGTCATGTCAAAGATATGTCCATATATTATTATGTAACTTGTGTAAATACATTATTTATTTTACATTGTGTTTTTTTTGGACAATGTTTGTTTTGTGTCCATGCAGCACATTTGACAGATATATGTTTTTGGATCATTTAAATCGATTATATCATTATCAGTATGTTTAAAGTGCATAATAATTTGTAACAGCATATTTTGCATATTTTTCTAAGTATTAAAGTATACTTTGACATATTTATTTCATTTAAATAGAATAACATCCACACTGTCATATAAGCGTTGAGTGAAAATTAGAATTTGTAAACTTACTGACTGTATTGGGAAAATAAACAAAAATGGCATCTACATAATAATTTGGAACACAGTGTAATTATCAAGAATAAATGGGCAGGTGAACTAGTAAACCGTCTGTTACATACCTCCACTTCACTGAATTAATAAACAGAGAAAACAATAAATCACTGTTGAGTAAGAATGAAACAAACTTCTTGTGATGGTAAACTGGGTCAAAGAGTACTAGTACATACACACATTGAATGATTACAAACTACATTTACTACAGTAGTCAGTAGAACAATGTAACTGCCACAGTTAAATTACTTTGATCAGGCTATATAAATAAAAACAAAAAATATTATTAAAATTAACTTTAATAATAAAGACAACATATCTGTTAAACTTATACATTCATGTTCCTCTAGAATAAAGGATCAACACAGTTGTGGTCACACAAAAAGCTACCAGAAGCTAATAGTGGCTTTAACTACTATATTAGCAAATCTGCCAACTTTCAAACCAGTTCTGAACCGCACAGAAAAGTTAAAGAAATTAAATTCAGTAGGTGACTCACCCCACGATTATTGTTCACATTTCTATTAACCCTTGTGTGGTGTTCATATTTTTGTTACTAAGACGATGTTTGTGGGTCTAGTGGACCCAGAGCATTATTAGTATCTTAAACAAATACAGTCATACAAATGTATGTAATATTGTTTACAGATGTTTACTTTAGCCTTATTGCAAGTAACATAGACAGAATTTATGGTTAATATTTGTCATTTATCACTGGCAGAGGACTATTAATAAACTAAAGCGCCATTCGTTTTTGTGGTAATATGAAACAAAAGAAGAAAATTGTATTCTGATCCAGATATTGGGGGAAAAAAACATGTTTATCTTAAATAAGTATAAATGAAACAAAAAATTTCATCACTGTTGATGTTTAATCTTTGAACTTTTTGAAAATGTACACATTTTTGTCAGTCTACACAGCACAAGGCCCCAACTGAACACATGCCGTATCATAAGACAACATCCATACTGAACACTTAACCTGTTCATGCCAGCCAACACAACACATAAGAAGCAGATTTTTACTGTGTAGCTGGGTTGTGTATGCATTTCTTGCATTTTATACACATATACTGTGTCCATCTATGGTCCACACACATTGCAATGTGTTGCTACTGGCCACATATTAGAATGATGAAATTACATGGATAATATTTTACTTTCTCTATTATTAACTCTCTCTCACACACACGTCTTTGTGGGACATTTGGTCCACACAACGTGATAAATACCAGGTACACACACACCATAGGTTTTGTGGTAAACCCATGGTTTTACAAATAGTAACCAATATACCAAATAACCATGATTACTACTCTTTTACTACAATAAAACTATGGATTTTTTGTAAGAGAGATAATGGTAAAATGTAGAATGGTTCCTGTTAGACAGAAGGTAAAGTGTTTGGGACAGTGGGTACAGACAAATGTTCATGCACGGTATATATAACATGATGTATCCTTGCGGCATTACAGCAAGAGAAGAATGACAAAACTCTGACATGCATCCATCACATATGTACAGACATAAATACAAACACACTTATGCATTCACAGGAGTCCCAGGAAGGAGAAAAACAGAGTGAAGTTAAATAGCACATTCAATTTTTACACTCTTATTAACCCTGGGTCCAGTGGACCCGAACACCACAAATGTAATATAAATGTGTAGGGGGGGTACACAGTGTACAGTAATTATAAATTTGATTATTTTTATGTTCTTTATAGAAAATGAGCCAAGGCCAATGAATCTGAGGTTGAAACAACAACTAATTGCATAATTTTTCTTTCAGTAAACATTAAAAACGGGTCCCACAGACCCGAACACCACACAAGGTTAAGTGTCCCCTTGTTGTTGGAAATGAAGTTCAATCAGATCTTGTTAAAAACTCGTTACAAACACAAGTAGTTATTTGGAGATGACGTATGTGTCACACGTGCTTAGAGACGACGTATGTATCACACGTGCTTAGAGACGACGTGGGTATCAGACGTGCTTAGTGGCGACGTGGGTATCAGACGTGCTTAGTGGCGACGTATGTATCAGACGTGTTGTACGGCGACGTACATAGTTCAGACGTACTAAGTACACGTAATTTTTATGTAAATTTCGAACATACGCCGTCGTGACGTCGCCGCCGGTAAACGATTCTTCCATGCACTCGCCGTGACGTCACCGCCGGTCTTCCGTCTGCAGTCCCTATCAAATCCATTCAAAACTCCACACGGACTGGCGGCGACGGAAGGTTAGGCTGCTCCTTATCCTTCTCCAGGTTAGGCTTTGAATTGGCAGCAATCACTCGCCATACCCTCGGGTAGAGCGACCGACCCCGAGGGCGACGTCCTCGGACTTAAGGCGCCCGAGCAGCGGCCGTGGGAAAATCCGGAGACGGCCCCCCGTATCTCCGCCGGGGAAAGGGCCAGATACTCGCGGGTGGGCTCGTTCGAAAGTCGATCGGGGTTGACCAACTGTCGGAGAGGCGAAAGCTCCAGAACCTAAGTCGATGGGGTTGACCAACTGCTGGAGAAGTGAAAGCTCCAGAGCCTAAGTCGATTGAGGTTGACCAACTGCTGGAAACGCGAACACTCCAAAACCTAAGTCGATTGAGGTTGACCAACTGCTGGAAACTCGAACGCTACAAAACCTAAGTCGATTGAGGTTGACCAACTGCTGAAAACGCGAACGCTCCAAAACCTAAGTCGATTGAGGTTGAAAGGGCCAGATACTCGCGGGTGGGCTCGTTCGAAAGGGCCCCTCCGGCGGACCGACCGACCCGAAGGTCGAAGGACCCGGGCCCGAGGCGCCGGAGCGGCGCTGTAACGAAATTCGGATTTTAGACCGGAAGTATCTCCGGTCCCCCGGGCCGACCGAGGCGCACCCTCCCGGCCGCGGACCCGGCGGGTTCCCCCTTCGCGGGGGACGGTAGGGCGAACAGGTGCCATCAGGTATATAGCTAAGTCGATCGGGGTTGACCAACTGTCGGAGAGGCGAAAGCTCCAGAACCTAAGTCGATGGGGTTGACCAACTGCTGGAGAAGTGAAAGCTCCAGAGCCTAAGTCGATTGGGGTTGACCAACTGTCGGAGAGGCGAAAGCTCTAGAACCTAAGTCTATGGCAGGAGAAGCGAACGCCCCAGAACCTAAGTCGATGGGGTTGACCAACTGCTGGAGAAGTGAAAGCTCAAGAGCCTAAGTCGTTGGGGTTGACCAACTGCTGGAGAGGCGAAAGCTCCAGACCCTAAGTCGATTGAGGTTGACCAACTGCTGGAAACGCGAACGCTCCAAAACCTAAGTCGATTGAGGTTGACCAACTGCTGGAAACGCGAACACTCCAAAACCTAAGTCGATTGAGGTTGACCAACTGCTGGAAACTCGAACGCTCCAAAACCTAAGTCGATTGAGGTTGACCAACTGCTGGAAAGGCGAACGCTCCAAAACCTAAGTCGATTGGGGTTGACCAACTGCTGGAAAATCTTTCGGGTTGACCAACGGTTGGAGAAATTTTGGGGTTGACCAACTGTTTGGTTCTCCAGAAGGGCCGGGAGGATGGGGCTTAGTCCGGTGGGGGAGTGCTTAAGAGTGGGATGGCAGGGACCGAACGGTGCGCCGGGTACGAGCTCCAGGGTGTCCGTCGCGGGGTCCAAATCCGGCCTCGGGTGCACGGTGGTCGGGTTGACGGGGCGATGTTCCCGGGGTCGTATCTCGGCCGGGGAAGGGGGTACGGAGACGGGGGTGGGGTCGTTGGAAAGGGCCCCTCCTGGAGGATGAGGGACCCAAAGGGCTAAGGTCTCGGTCTTAAGGCGCCCGAGCTACGGCCGTTTAAAGGTGCAGCGGTGGAAGTCCGTATCTCCGGCCCCCGAGGTCGCACGGACCCGAGGCTGGCGTCCCCGGAAAGCCCCGAGAGAGACCTTTCGAACGAGACCGGCCGCGCTTCCGGCGGACGAACGCACCGGACGCTACGGGCGCGAGAACTCCGGACGAGCGTTTTTTTTTTTTTCGAACCGCCGTATCTCGGCCGCGAAAAGGGTCGGAGGGTCGAGGGCGGGCTCGTTCGAAAGGTCCCCTCGGGTAGAGCGACCGACCCCGAGGGCGACGTCCTCGGACTTAAGGCGCCCGAGCAGCGGCAGTGGGAAAATCCGGAGACGGCCCCCCGTATCTCCGCCGCGGAAGGGGCCAGATACTCGCCTGTGGGCTCGTTCGAAAGGGCCCCTCCGGCGGACCGACCGACCCGAAGTTCGAAGGCTTCGGGCCCGAGGCGCCCGAGATACGGCCGTTCGAAGTTTTCCGAAATTCGACCGGAAGTATCTCCGGTCCCCGGGGTCGCACGGACTCGGGGCCGGCGTCGCCGGAAAGCCCCGGGAAAGACCTTTCGAACGAGACCGGCCGCGCCTCCGGCGGACGAACGCAGCGGACGCTACGGGCGCGCGAACTCCGGACCAGCGTTTTTTTTTCGATCCGCCGTATCTCGGCCGCGGAAAGGGTCGGAGGGTCGAGGGCGGGCTCGTTCGAAAGGTCCCCTCGGGTAGAGCGACCGACCCCGAGGGCGACGTCCTCGGACTTAAGGCGCCCGAGCAGCGGCCGTGGGAAAATCCGGAGACGGCCCCCCGTATCTCCGCCGGGAAAAGGGCCAGATACTCGCGTGTAGGCTCGTTCGAAAGGCCCCCTCCGGCGGACCAATCGACCCGAAGTTCAGAGGCCCCGGACCCGATGCGCCGGAGCGGCGCAGTAACGAAATTCGGATATTCGACAGGAAGTATCTCCGGTCCCCGGGGTCGCACGGACTCGGGGCCGGCGTCGCCGGAAAGCCCCGGGAAAGACCTTTCGAACGAGACCGGCCGCGCCTCCGGCGGACGCTACGGGCGCGCGAACTCCGGACCAGCGTTTTTTTTTTTTCGATCCGCCGTATCTCGGCCGCGGAAAGGGTCGGAGGGTCGAGGGCGGGCTCGTTCGAAAGGTCCCCTCGGGTAGAGCGACCGACCCCGAGGGCGACGTCCTGGGACTTAAGGCGCCCGAGCAGCAGCCGTGGGAAAATCCGGAGACGGCCCCCCGTATCTCCGCCGGGGAAAGGGCCAGATACTCGCGGGTGGACTCGTTCGAAAGGTCCCCTCCGGCGGACCAATCGACCCGAAGGTCGAAGGCCCCGGGCCCGAGGCGCCGGAGCGGCGCGGTAACGAAATTCGGATATTCGACCGGAAGAATCTCCGGTCCACGGGGTCGCACGGACTCGGGGCCGGCGTCGCCGGAAAGCCCCGGGAAAGACCTTTCGAACGAGACCAGTCACGCCTCCGGCGGACGAACGCAGCGGACGCTACGGGCGAGCAAACTCCGGACGAGTGTTTTTTTTTTTCGAACCGCCGTATCTCGGCCGCGAAAAGGGTCGGAGGGTCGAGGGCGGGCGCGTTCGAAAGGTCCCCTCGGGTAGAGCGACCGACCCCGAGGGCGACGTCCTCGGACTTAAGGCGCCCGAGCAGCGGCAGTGGGAAAATCCGGAGACGGCCCCCCGTATCTCCGCCGCGGAAGGGGCCAGATACTCGCCTGTGGGCTCGTTCGAAAGGGCCCCTCCGGCGGACCAACCGACCCGAAGTTCGAAGGCTTCGGGCCCGAGGCGCCCGAGATACGGCCGTTCGAAGTTTTCCGAAATTCGACCGGAAGTATCTCCGGTCCCCGGGGTCGCACGGACTCAGGGCCGGCGTCGCCGAAAAGCCCCGGGCAAGACCTTTCGAACGAGACCGGCCGCGCCTCCAGCGGACGAACGCAGGTGACGCTACGGGCGCGCGAACTCCGGACCAGCGTTTTTTTTTTTCGATCCGCCGTATCTCGGCCGCGGAAAGGGTCGGAGGGTCGAGGGCGGGCTCGTTCGAAAGGTCCCCTCGGGTAGAGCGACCGACCCCGAGGGCGACGTCCTCGGACTTAAGGCGCCCGAGCAGCGGCCGTGGGAAAATCCGGTGACGGCCCCCCGTATCTCCGCCGCGGAAAGGGCCAGATACTCGCGGGTGGGCTCGTTCGAAAGGGCCCCTCCGGCGGACCAATCGACCCGAAGTTCGAAGGCCCCGGACCCGAGGCGCAAGAGTGGCGCGGTAACGAAATTCGGATATTCGACCGGAAGTATCTCCGGTCCACGGGGTCGCACGGACTCGGGGCCGGCGTCGCCGAAAAGCCCCGGGAAAGACCTTTCGAACGAGACCGGCCGCGCCTCCGGCGGACGAACGCAGCGGACGCTACGGGCGAGCAAACTCCGGACGAGTCTTTTTTTTTTTCGAACCGCCGTATCTCGGCCGCGAAAAGGGTCGGAGGGTCGAGGGCGGGCTCGTTCGAAAGGTCCCCTCGGGTAGAGCGACCGACCCCGAGGGCGACGTCCTCGGACTTAAGGCGCCCGAGCAGCGGCAGTGGGAAAATCCGGAGACGGCCCCCCGTATCTCCGCCGCGGAAGGGGCCAGATACTCGCCTGTGGGCTCGTTCGAAAGGGCCCCTCCGGCGGACCGACCGACCCGAAGTTCGAAGGCTTCGGGCCCGAGGCGCCCGAGATACGGCCGTTCGAAGTTTTCCGAAATTCGACCGGAAGTATCTCCGGTCCCCGGGGTCGCACGGACTCGGGGCCGGCGTCGCCGAAAAGCCCCGGGCAAGACCTTTCGAACGAGACCGGCCGCGCCTCCAGCGGACGAACGCAGGGGACGCTACGGGCGCGCGAACTCCGGACCAGCGTTTTTTTTTTTTCGATCCGCCGTATCTCGGCCGCGGAAAGGGTCGGAGGGTCGAGGGCGGGCTCGTTCGAAAGGTCCCCTCGGGTAGAGCGACCGACCCCGAGGGCGACGTCCTCGGACTTAAGGCGCCCGAGCAGCGGCCGTGGGAAAATCCGGTGACGGCCCCCCGTATCTCCGCCGCGGAAAGGGCCAGATACTCGCGGGTGGGCTCGTTCGAAAGGGCCCCTCCGGCGGACCAATCGACCCGAAGTTCGAAGGCCCCGGACCCGAGGCGCCGGAGCGGCGCGGTAACGAAATTCGGATATTCGACCGGAAGTATCTCCGGTCCACGGGGTCGCACGGACTCGGGGCCGGCGTCGCCGGAAAGCCCCGGGAAAGACCTTTCGAACGAGACCGGCCGCGCCTCCGGCGGACGAACGCAGCGGACGCTACGGGCGCGCGAACTCCGGACCAGCGTTTTTTTTTTTCGATCCGCCGTATCTCGGCCGCGGAAAGGGTCGGAGGGTCGAGGGCGGGCTCGTTCGAAAGGTCCCCTCGGGTAGAGCGACCGACCCCGAGGGCGACGTCCTCGGACTTAAGGCGCCCGAGCAGCGGCCGTGGGAAAATCCGGAGACGGCCCCCCGTATCTCCGCCGGGGAAAGGGCCAGATACTCGCGGGTGGGCTCGTTCAAAGGGGCCCCTCCGGCGAACCAATCGACCCGAAGGTCGAAGGACCCGGGCCCGAGGCGCCGGAGCGGCGCTGTAACGAAATTCGGATATTCTACCGGAAGTATCTCCGGTCCACGGGATCCCACGGGATCGCACGGACTCGGGGCCGGCGTCGCCGGAAAGCCCCGGGAAAGACCTTTCGAACGAGACCGGCCGCGCTTCCGGCGGACGAACGCAGCGGACGCTACGGGCGCGCGAACTCCGGACCAGCGTTTTTTTTTTTTCGATCCGCCGTATCTCGGCCGCGGAAAAGGTCGGAGGGTCGAGGGCGGGCTCGTTCGAAAGGTCCCCTCGGGTAGAGCGACCGACCCCGAGGGCGACGTCCTCGGACTTAAGGCGCCCGAGCAGCGGCCGTGGGAAAATCCGGAGAAGGCCCCCCGTATCTCCGCCGCGGAAAGGGCCAGATACTCGTGGGTGGGCTCGTTCGAAAGGGCCCATCCGGCGGACCAATCGACCCGAAGGTCGAAGGCCCCGGGCCCGAGGCGCCGGAGCGGCGCGGTAACGAAATTCGGATATTCGACCGGAAGTATCCCCGGTCCACGGGATCGCACGGACTCGGGGCCGGCGTCGCCGGAAAGCCCCGGGAAAGACCTTTCGAACGAGACCGGTCACGCCTCCGGCGGACGAACGCAGCGGACGCTACGGGCGCGCGAACTCCGGACCAGCGTTTTTTTTTTTCGATCCGCCGTATCTCGGCCGCGGAAAGGGTCGGAGGGTCGAGGGCGGGCTCGTTCGAAAGGTCCCCTCGGGTAGAGCGACCGACCCCGAGGGCGACGTCCTCGGACTTAAGGCGCCCGACCAGCGGCCGTGGGAAAATCCGGAGACGGCCCCCCGTATCTCCGCCGCGGAAAAGGCCAGATACTCGCGGGTGGGCTCGTTCAAAAGGGCCTCTACGGCGGACCAATCGACCCGAAGGTCGAAGGCCCCGGACCCGAGGCGCCGGAGCGGCGCGGTAACGAAATTCGGATATTCTACCGGAAGTATCTCCGGTCCACGGGATCCCACGGGATCGCACGGACTCGGGGCCGGCGTCGCCGGAAAGCCCCGGGAAAGACCTTTCGAACGAGACCGGCCGCGCTTCCGGCGGACGAACGCAGCGGACGCTACGGGCGCGCGAACTCCGGACCAGCGTTTTTTTTTTTCGATCCGCCGTATCTCGGCCGCGGAAAAGGTCGGAGGGTCGAGGGCGGGCTCGTTCGAAAGGTCCCCTCGGGTAGAGCGACCGACCCCGAGGGCGACGTCCTCGGACTTAAGGCGCCCGAGCAGCGGCCGTGGGAAAATCCGGAGAAGGCCCCCCGTATCTCCGCCGCGGAAAGGGCCAGATACTCGTGGGTGGGCTCGTTCGAAAGGGCCCATCCGGCGGACCAATCGACCCGAAGGTCGAAGGCCCCGGGCCCGAGGCGCCGGAGCGGCGCGGTAACGAAATTCGGATATTCGACCGGAAGTATCTCCGGTCCACGGGATCGCACGGACTCGGGGCCGGCGTCGCCGGAAAGCCCCGGGAAAGACCTTTCGAACGAGACCGGTCACGCCTCCGGCGGACGAACGCAGCGGACGCTACGGGCGAGCAAACTCCGGACGAGCGTTTTTTTTTTTGTTCGAACCGCCGTATCTCGGCCGCGGAAAGGGTCGGAGGGTCGAGGGCGGGCTCGTTCGAAAGGTCCCCTCGGGTAGAGCGACCGACCCCGAGGGCGACGTCCTGGGACTTAAGGCGCCCGAGCAGCGGCCGTGGGAAAATCCGGAGACGGCACCCCGTATCTCCGCTGCGGAAAGGGCCAGATACTCGCGGGTGGGCTCGTTCGAAAGGGCCCCTCCGGCGGACCGACCGACCCGAAGGTCGAAGGACCCGGGCCCGAGGCGCCGGAGCGGCGCTGTAACGAAATTCGGATTTTCGACCGGAAGTATCTCCGGTCCCCCAGGCCGACCGAGGCGCACCCTCCCGGCCGCGGACCCGGCGGGTTCCCCCTTCGCGGGGGACGGTAGGGCGAACAGGTGCCATCAGGTATATAGCTAAGTCGATCGGGGTTGACCAACTGTCGGAGAGGCGAAAGCTCCAGAACCTAAGTCGATGGGGTTGACCAACTGCTGGAGAAGTGAAAGCTCCAGAGCCTAAGTCGATTGGGGTTGACCAACTGTCGGAGAGGCGATAGCTCTAGAACCTAAGTCTATGGCAGGAGAAGCGAACGCCCCAGAACCTAAGTCGATGGGGTTGACCAACTGCTGGAGAAGTAAAAGCTCAAGAGCCTAAGTCGTTGGGGTTGACCAACTGCTGGAGAGGCGAAAGCTCCAGAGCCTAAGTCGATTGAGGTTGACCAACTGCTGGAAACGCGAACGCTCCAAAACCTAAGTCGATTGAGGTTGACCAACTGCTGGAAACTCGAACGCTCCAAAACCTAAGTCGATTGAGGTTGACCAACTGCTGGAAAATCTTTCGGGTTGACCAACGGTTGGAGAAATTTTGGGGTTGACCAACTGTTTGGTTCTCCAGAAGGGCCGGGAGGATGGGGCTTAGTCCGGTGGGGGAGTGCTTAAGAGTGGGATGGCAGGGACCAAACGGTGCGCCGGGTACGAGCTCCAGGGTGTCCGTCGCGGGGTCCAAAGCCGGCCTCAGGTGCACGGTGGTCGGGTTGACGGGGCGATGTTCCCGGGGTCGTATCTCGGCCGGGGAAAGGGGTACGGAGACGTGGGTGGGGTCGTTGGAAAGGGCCCCTCCTGGAGGATGAGGGACCCAAAGGGCTAAGGTCTCGGTCTTAAGGCGCCCGAGCTACGGCCGTTTAAAGGTGCAGCGGTGGAAGTCCGTATCTCCGGCCCCCGGGGTCGCACGGACCCGAGGCTGGCGTCCACGGAAAGCCCCGAGAGAGACCTTTCGAACGAGACCGGCCGCGCCTCCGGCGGACGAACGCAGCGGACGCTACGGGCAAGCGAACTACGGACGAGCGTTTTTTTTTTTTCGAACCGCCGTATCTCGGCCGCGAAAAGGGTCGGAGGGTCGAGGGCGGGCTCGTTCGAAAGGTCTCCTCGGGTAGAGCGACCGACCTCGAGGGCGACGTCCTCGGACTAAAGGCGCCCGAGCAGCGGCCGTGGGAAAATCCGGTGACGGCCCCCCGTATCTCCGCCGCGGAAAAGGCCGGATACTCGCGGGTGGGCTCGTTCGAAAGGGCCCCTCCGGCGGACCAATCGACCCGAAGTTCGAAGGCCCCGGGCCCGAGGCGCCCGAGATACGGCCGTTCGAAGTTTTCCTAAATTCGACCGGAAGTATCTCCGGTCCCCGGGGTCGCACGGACTGGGGGCCGGCGTCGCCGAAAAGCCCCGGGAAAGACCTTTCGAACGAGACCGGCCGCGCCTCCAGCGGACGAACGCAGCGGACGCTACGGGCGCGCGAACTCCGGACCAGCGTTTTTTTTTTTTCGATCCGCCGTATCTCGGCCGCGGAAAGGGTCGGAGGGTCGAGGGCGGGCTCGTTCGAAAGGTCCCCTCGGGTAGAGCGACCGACCCCGAGGGCGACGTCCTCGGACTTAAGGCGCCCGAGCAGCGGCCGTGGGAAAATCCGGTGACGGCCCCCCGTATCTCCGCCGCGGAAAGGGCCAGATACTCGCGGGTGGGCTCGTTCGAAAGGGCCCCTCCGGCGGACCAATCGACCCGAAGTTCGAAGGCCCCGGACCCGAGGCGCCGGAGCGGCGCGGTAACGAAATTCGGATATTCGACCGGAAGTATCTCCGGTCCACGGGGTCGCACGGACTCGGGGCCGGCGTCGCCTCCGGTCCACGGGGTCGCACGGACTCGGGACCGGCGTCGCCGGAAAGCCCCGGGAAAGACCTTTCGAACGAGACCGGCCGCGCCTCCGGCGGACGAACGCAGCGGACGCTACGGGCGCGCGAACTCCGGACCAGCGTTTTTTTTTTCGATCCGCCGTATCTCGGCCGCGGAAAGGGTCGGAGGGTCGAGGGCGGGCTCGTTCGAAAGGTCCCCTCGGGTAGAGCGACCGACCCCGAGGGCGACGTCCTCGGACTTAAGGCGCCCGAGCAGCGGCCGTGGGAAAATCCGGAGACGGCCCCCCGTATCTCCGCCGCGGAAAAGGCCAGATACTCGCGGGTGGGCTCGTTCGAAAGGGCCCCTCCGGCGGACCAATCGACCCGAAGGTCGAAGGCCCCGGACCCGAGGCGCCGGAGCGGCGAGGTAACGAAATTCGGATATTCTACCGGAAGTATCTCCGGTCCACGGGGTCGCACGGACTCGGGGCCGGCGTCGCCGGAAAGCCCCGGGAAAGACCTTTCGAACGAGACCGGCCGCGCCTCCGGCGGACGAACGCAGCGGACGCTACGGGCGCGCGAACTCCGGACCAGCGTTTTTTTTTTTCGATCCGCCGTATCTCGGCCGCGGAAAGGGTCGGAGGGTCGAGGGCGGGCTCGTTCGAAAGGTCCCCTCGGGTAGAGCGACCGACCCCGAGGGCGACGTCCTCGGACTTAAGGCGCCCGAGCAGCGGCCGTGGGAAAATCCGGAGAAGGCCCCCCGTATCTCCGCCGCGGAAAGGGCCAGATACTCGTGGGTGGGCTCGTTCGAAAGGGCCCATCCGGCGGACCAATCGACCCGAAGGTCGAAGGCCCCGGGCCCGAGGCGCCGGAGCGGCGCGGTAACGAAATTCGGATATTCGACCGGAAGTATCTCCGGTCCACGGGATCGCACGGACTCGGGGCCGGCGTCGCCGGAAAGCCCCGGGAAAGACCTTTCGAACGAGACCGGTCACGCCTCCGGCGGACGAACGCAGCGGACGCTACGGGCGAGCAAACTCCGGACGAGCGTTTTTTTTTTTTCGAACCGCCGTATCTCGGCCGCGGAAAGGGTCGGAGGGTCGAGGGCGGGCTCGTTCGAAAGGTCCCCTCGGGTAGAGCGACCGACCCCGAGGGCGACGTCCTGGGACTTAAGGCGCCCGAGCAGCGGCCGTGGGAAAATCCGGAGACGGCACCCCGTATCTCCGCCGCGGAAAGGGCCAGATACTCGCGGGTGGGCTCGTTCGAAAGGGCCCCTCCGGCGGACCGACCGACCCGAAGGTCGAAGGACCCGGGCCGGAGGCGCCGGAGCGGCGCTGTAACGAAATTCGGATTTTCGACCGGAAGTATCTCCGGTCCCCCAGGCCGACCGAGGCGCACCCTCCCGGCCGCGGACCCGGCGGGTTCCCCCTTCGCGGGGGACGGTAGGGCGAACAGGTGCCATCAGGTATATAGCTAAGTCGATCGGGGTTGACCAACTGTCGGAGAGGCGAAAGCTCCAGAACCTAAGTCGATGGGGTTGACCAACTGCTGGAGAAGTGAAAGCTCCAGAGCCTAAGTCGATTGGGGTTGACCAACTGTCGGAGAGGCGAAAGCTCTAGAACCTAAGTCTATGGCAGGAGAAGCGAACGCCCCAGAACCTAAGTCGATGGGGTTGACCAACTGCTGGAGAAGTGAAAGCTCAAGAGCCTAAGTCGTTGGGGTTGACCAACTGCTGGAGAGGCGAAAGCTCCAGAGCCTAAGTCGATTGAGGTTGACCAACTGCTGGAAACGCGAACGCTCCAAAACCTAAGTCGATTGAGGTTGACCAACTGCTGGAAACGCGAACACTCCAAAACCTAAGTCGATTGAGGTTGACCAACTGCTGGAAAATCTTTCGGGTTGACCAACGGTTGGAGAAATTTTGGGGTTGACCAACTGTTTGGTTCTCCAGAAGGGCCGGGAGGATGGGGCTTAGTCCGGTGGGGGAGTGCTTAAGAGTGGGATGGCAGGGACCAAACGGTGCGCCGGGTACGAGCTCCAGGGTGTCCGTCGCGGGGTCCAAAGCCGGCCTCGGGTGCACGGTGGTCGGGTTGACGGGGCGATGTTCCCGGGGTCGTATCTCGGCCGGGGAAGGGGGTACGGAGACGTGGGTGGGGTCGTTGGAAAGGGCCCCTCCTGGAGGATGAGGGACCCAAAGGGCTAAGGTCTCGGTCTTAAGGCGCCCGAGCTACGGCCGTTTAAAGGTGCAGCAGTGGAAGTCCGTATCTCCGGCCCCCGGGGTCGCACGGACCCGAGGCTGGCGTCCCCGGAAAGCCCCGAGAGAGACCTTTCGAACGAGACCGGCCGCGCCTCCGGCGGACGAACGCAGCGGACGCTACGGGCGCGCGAACTACGGACGAGCGTTTTTTTTTTTCGAACCGCCGTATCTCGGCCGCGAAAAGGGTCGGAGGGTCGAGGGCGGGCTCGTTCTAAAGGTCTCCTCGGGTAGAGCGACCGACCTCGAGGGCGACGTCCTCGGACTTAAGGCGCCCGAGCAGCGGCAGTGGGAAAGTCCGGAGACGGCCAACCGTATCTCCGCTGCGGAAGGGGCCAGATACTCCCGGGTGGGCTCGTTCGAAAGGGCCCCTCCGGCGGACCGACCGACCCGAAGTTCGAAGGCCCCGGGCCCGAGGCGCCCGAGATACGGCCGTTCGAAGTTTTCCTAAATTCGACCGGAAGTATCTCCGGTCCCCGGGGTCGCACGCACTCGGGGCCGGCGTCGCCGAAAAGCCCCGGGAAAGACCTTTCGAACGAGACCGGCCGCGCCTCCAGCGGACGAACGCAGCGGACGCTACGGGCGCGCGAACTCCGGACCAGCGTTTTTTTTTTTCGATCCGCCGTATCTCGGCCGCGGAAAGGGTCGGAGGGTCGAGGGCGGGCTCGTTCGAAAGGTCCCCTCGGGTAGAGCGACCGACCCCGAGGGCGACGTCCTGGGACTTAAGGCGCCCGAGCAGCGGCCATGGGAAAATCCGGAGACGGCACCCCGTATCTCCGCTGCGGAAAGGGCCAGATACTCGCGGGTGGGCTCGTTCGAAAGGGCCCCTCCGGCGGACCGACCGACCCGAAGGTCGAAGGACCCGGGCCCGAGGCGCCGGAGCGGCGCTGTAACGAAATTCGGATTTTCGACCGGAAGTATCTCCGGTCCCCCAGGCCGACCGAGGCGCACCCTCCCGGCCGCGGACCCGGCGGGTTCCCCCTTCGCGGGGGACGGTAGGGCGAACAGGTGCCATCAGGTATATAGCTAAGTCGATCGGGGTTGACCAACTGTCGGAGAGGCGAAAGCTCCAGAACCTAAGTCGATGGGGTTGACCAACTGCTGGAGAAGTGAAAGCTCCAGAGCCTAAGTCGATTGGGGTTGACCAACTGTCGGAGAGGCGATAGCTCTAGAACCTAAGTCTATGGCAGGAGAAGCGAACGCCCCAGAACCTAAGTCGATGGGGTTGACCAACTGCTGGAGAAGTAAAAGCTCAAGAGCCTAAGTCGTTGGGGTTGACCAACTGCTGGAGAGGCGAAAGCTCCAGAGCCTAAGTCGATTGAGGTTGACCAACTGCTGGAAACGCGAACGCTCCAAAACCTAAGTCGATTGAGGTTGACCAACTGCTGGAAACGCGAACACTCCAAAACCTAAGTCGATTGAGGTTGACCAACTGCTGGAAACTCGAACGCTCCAAAACCTAAGTCGATTGAGGTTGACCAACTGCTGGAAAATCTTTCGGGTTGACCAACGGTTGGAGAAATTTTGGGGTTGACCAACTGTTTGGTTCTCCAGAAGGGCCGGGAGGATGGGGCTTAGTCCCGTGGGGGAGTGCTTAAGAGTGGGATGGCAGGGACCAAACGGTGCGCCGGGTACGAGCTCCAGGGTGTCCGTCGCGGGGTCCAAAGCCGGCCTCGGGTGCACGGTGGTCGTGTTGACGGGGCGATGTTCCCGGGGTCGTATCTCGGCCGGGGAAAGGGGTACGGAGACGTGGGTGGGGTCGTTGGAAAGGGCCCCTCCTGGAGGATGAGGGACCCAAAGGGCTAAGGTCTCGGTCTTAAGGCGCCCGAGCTACGGCCGTTTAAAGGTGCAGCGGTGGAAGTCCGTATCTCCGGCCCCCGGGGTCGCACGGACCCGAGGCTGGCGTCCACGGAAAGCCCCGAGAGAGACCTTTCGAACGAGACCGGCCGCGCCTCCAGCGGACGAACGCAGCGGACGCTACGGGCAAGCGAACTACGGACGAGCGTTTTTTTTTTTTTCGATCCGCCGTATCTCGGCCGCGAAAAGGGTCGGAGGGTCGAGGGCGGGCTCGTTCGAAAGGTCTCCTCGGGTAGAGCGACCGACCTCGAGGGCGACGTCCTCGGACTTAAGGCGCCCGAGCAGCGGCCGTGGGAAAATCCGGTGACGGCCCCCCGTATCTCCGCCGCGGAAAAGGCCAGATACTCGCGGGTGGGCTCGTTCGAAAGGGCCCCTCCGGCGGCCCAATCGACCCGAAGGTCGAAGGCCCCGGACCCGAGGGGCCGGAGCGGCGCGGTAACGAAATTCGGATATTCGACCGGAAGTATCTCCGGTCCCCGGGGTCGCACGGACTGGGGGCCGGCGTCGCCGAAAAGCCCCGGGAAAGACCTTTCGAACGAGACCGGCCGCGCCTCCAGCGGACGAACGCAGCGGACGCTACGGGTGCGCGAACTCCGGACCAGCGTTTTTTTTTTTCGATCCGCCGTATCTCGGCCGCGGAAAGGGTCGGAGGGTCGAGGGCGGGCTCGTTCGAAAGGTCCCCTCGGGTAGAGCGACCGACCCCGAGGGCGACGTCCTCGGACTTAAGGCGCCCGAGCAGCGGCCGTGGGAAAATCCGGTGACGGCCCCCCGTATCTCCGCCGCGGAAAGGGCCAGATACTCGCGGGTGGGCTCGTTCGAAAGGGCCCCTCCGGCGGACCAATCGACCCGAAGTTCGAAGGCCCCGGACTCGAGGCGCCGGAGCGGCGCGGTAACGAAATTCGGATATTCGACCGGAAGTATCTCCGGTCCACGGGGTCGCACGGAATCGGGGCCGGCGTCGCCGGAAAGCCCCGGGAAAGACCTTTCGAACGAGACCAGTCACGCCTCCGGCGGACGAACGCAACGGACGCTACGGGCGAGCAAACTCCGGACGAGCGTTTTTTTTTTTCGAACCGCCGTATCTCGGCCGCGGAAAGGGTCGGAGGGTCGAGGGCGGGCTCGTTCGAAAGGTCCCCTCGGGTAGAGCGACCGACCCCGAGGGCGACGTCCTCGGACTTAAGGCGCCCGAGCAGCGGCCGTGGGAAAATCCGGAGTCGGCACCCCGTATCTCCGCTGCGGAAAGGGCCAGATACTCGCGGGTGGGCTCGTTCGAAAGGGCCCCTCCGGCGGACCGACCGACCCGAAGGTCGAAGGCCCCGGACCCGAGGCGCCGGAGCGGCGCGGTAACGAATTTCGGATATTCGACCGGAAGTATCTCCGGTCCACGGGGTCGCACGGAATCGGGGCCGGCGTCGCCGGAATGCCCCGGGAAAGACCTTTCGAACGAGACCGGCCGCGCCTCCGGCGGACGAACGCAGCGGACGCTACGGGCGCGCGAACTCCGGACGAGCGTTTTTTTTTCGATCCGCCGTATCTCGGCCGCGGAAAGGGTCGGAGGGTCGAGGGCGGGCTCGATCGAAAGGTCCCCTCGGGTAGAGCGACCGACCCCGAGGGCGACGTCCTCGGACTTAAGGCGCCCGAGCAGCGGCCGTGGGAAAATCCGGAGACGGCCCCCCGTATCTCCGCCGCGGAAAAGGCCAGATACTCGCGGGTGGGCTCGTTCGAAAGGGCCCCTCCGGCGGACCAATCGACCCGAAGGTCGAAGGCCCCGGACCCGAGGCGCCGAAGCGGCGCGGTAACGAAATTCGGATATTCGACCGGAAGTATCTCCGGTCCACGGGGTCGCACGGACTCGGGGCCGGCGTCGCCGGAAAGCCCCGGGAAAGACCTTTCGAACGAGACCGGTCACGCCTCCGGCGGACGAACGCAGCGGACGCTACGGGCGAGCAAACTCCGGACGAGCGTTTTTTTTTTTTTCGAACCGCCGTATCTCGGCCGCGGAAAGGGTCGGAGGGTCGAGGGCGGGCTCGTTCGAAAGGTCCCCTCGGGTAGAGCGACCGACCCCGAGGGCGACGTCCTGGGACTTAAGGCGCCCGAGCAGCGGCCGTGGGAAAATCCGGAGACGGCACCCCGTATCTCCGCTGCGGAAAGGGCCAGATACTCCCGGGTGGGCTCGTTCGAAAGGGCCCCTCCGGCGGACCGACCGACCCGAAGTTCGAAGGCCTCGGGCCCGAGGCGCCCGAAATACGGCCGTTCGAAGTTTTCCTAAATTCGACCGGAAGTATCTCCGGTCCCCGGGGTCGCACGGACCCGAGGCTGGCGTCCCCGGAAAGCCCCGAGAGAGACCTTTCGAACGAGACCGGCCGCGCCTCCGGCGGACGAACGCAGCGGACGCTACGGGCGCGCGAACTACGGACAAGCGTTTTTTTTTTTCGAACCGCCGTATCTCGGCCGCGGAAAGGGTCGGAGGGTCGAGGGCGGGCTCGTTCGAAAGGTCCCCTCGGGTAGAGCGACCGACCCCGAGGGCGACGTCCTCGGACTTAAGGCGCCCGAGCAGCGGGTGTTGGAAAATCCGGTGACGGCCCCCCGTATCTCCGCTGCGGAAAGGGCCAGATACTCGCGGGTGGGCTCGTTCGAAAGGGCCCCTCCGGCGGACCAATCGACCCGAAGTTCGAAGGCCCCGGACCCGAGGCGCCGGAGCGGCGCGGTAACGAAATTCGGATATTCGACCAGAAGTATCTCCGGTCCACGGGGTCGCACGGACTCGGGGCCGGCGTCGCCAGAAAGCCCCGGGAAAGACCTTTCGAACGAGACCAGTCACGCCTCCGGCGGACGAACGCAGCGGACGCTACGGGCGAGCAAACTCCGGACGAGCGTTTTTTTTTTTTCGAACCGCCGTATCTCGGCCGCGGAAAGGGTCGGAGGGTCGAGGGCGGGCTCGTTCGAAAGGTCCCCTCGGGTAGAGCGACCGACCCCGAGGGCGACGTCCTCGGACTTAAGGCGCCCGAGCAGCGGCCGTGGGAAAATCCGGAGAAGGCCCCCCGTATCTCCGCCGCGGAAAGGGCCAGATACTCGTGGGTGGGCTCGTTCGAAAGGGCCCATCCGGCGGACCAATCGACCCGAAGGTCGAAGGCCCCGGGCCCGAGGCGCCGGAGCGGCGCGGTAACGAAATTCGGATATTCGACCGGAAGTATCTCCGGTCCACGGGATCGCACGGACTCGGGACCGGCGTCGCCGGAAAGCCCCGGGAAAGACCTTTCGAACGAGACCGGTCACGCCTCCGGCGGACGAACGCAGCGGACGCTACGGGCGAGCAAACTCCGGACGAGCGTTTTTTTTTTTTTTCATACCGCCGTATCTCGGCCGCGGAAAGGGTCGGAGGGTCGAGGGCGGGCTCGTTCGAAAGGTCCCTTCGGGTAGAGCGACCGACCCCGAGGGCGACGTCCTGGGACTTAAGGCGCCCGAGCAGCGGCCGTGGGAAAATCCGGAGACGGCACCCCGTATCTCCGCTGCGGAAAGGGCCAGATACTCGCGGGTGGGCTCGTTCGAAAGGGCCCCTCCGGCGGACCGACCGACCCGAAGGTCGAAGGACCCGGGCCCGAGGCGCCGGAGCGGCGCTGTAACGAAATTCGGATTTTCGACCGGAAGTATCTCCGGTCCCCCAGGCCGACCGAGGCGCACCCTCCCGGCCGCGGACCCGGCGGGTTCCCCCTTCGCGGGGGACGGTAGGGCGAACAGGTGCCATCAGGTATATAGCTAAGTCGATCGGGGTTGACCAACTGTCGGAGAGGCGAAAGCTCCAGAACCTAAGTCGATGGGGTTGACCAACTGCTGGAGAAGTGAAAGCTCCAGAGCCTAAGTCGATTGGGGTTGACCAACTGTCGGAGAGGCGAAAGCTCTAGAACCTAAGTCTATGGCAGGAGAAGCGAACGCCCCAGAACCTAAGTCGATGGGGTTGACCAACTGCTGGAGAAGTGAAAGCTCAAGAGCCTAAGTCGTTGGGGTTGACCAACTGCTGGAGAGGCGAAAGCTCCAGAGCCTAAGTCGATTGAGGTTGACCAACTGCTGGAAACGCGAACGCTCCAAAACCTAAGTCGATTGAGGTTGACCAACTGCTGGAAACGCGAACACTCCAAAACCTAAGTCGATTGAGGTTGACCAACTGCTGGAAAATCTTTCGGGTTGACCAACGGTTGGAGAAATTTTGGGGTTGACCAACTGTTTGGTTCTCCAGAAGGGCCGGGAGGATGGGGCTTAGTCCGGTGGGGGAGTGCTTAAGAGTGGGATGGCAGGGACCAAACGGTGCGCCGGGTACGAGCTCCAGGGTGTCCGTCGCGGGGTCCAAAGCCGGCCTCGGGTGCACGGTGGTCGGGTTGACGGGGCGATGTTCCCGGGGTCGTATCTCGGCCGGGGAAGGGGGTACGGAGACGTGGGTGGGGTCGTTGGAAAGGGCCCCTCCTGGAGGATGAGGGACCCAAAGGGCTAAGGTCTCGGTCTTAAGGCGCCCGAGCTACGGCCGTTTAAAGGTGCAGCAGTGGAAGTCCGTATCTCCGGCCCCCGGGGTCGCACGGACCCGAGGCTGGCGTCCCCGGAAAGCCCCGAGAGAGACCTTTCGAACGAGACCGGCCGCGCCTCCAGCGGACGAACGCAGCGGACGCTACGGGCGCGCGAACTACGGACGAGCGTTTTTTTTTTTCGAACCGCCGTATCTCGGCCGCGAAAAGGGTCGGAGGGTCGAGGGCGGGCTCGTTCGAAAGGTCTCCTCGGGTAGAGCGACCGACCCCGAGGGCGACGTCCTCGGACTTAAGGCGCCCGAGCAGCGGCCGTGGGAAAATCCGGAGACGGACCCCGTATCTCCGCCACGGAAAAGGCCAGATACTCGCGGGTGGGCTCGTTCGAAAGGGCCCCTCCGGCGGACCAATCGACCCGAAGGTCGAAGGCCCCGGACCCGAGGGGCCGGAGCGGCGCGGTAACGAAATTCGGATATTCGACCGGAAGTATCTCCGGTCCCCGGGGTCGCACGGACTCGGGGCCGGCGTCGCCGAAAAGCCCCGGGAAAGACCTTTCGAACGAGACCGGCCGCGCCTCCTGCGGACTAACGCAGCGGACGCTACGGGCGCGCGAACTCCGGACCAGCGTTTTTTTTTTTCGATCCGCCGTATCTCGGCCGCGGAAAGGGTCGGAGGGTCGAGGGCGGGCTCGTTCGAAAGGTCCCCTCGGGTAGAGCGACCGACCCCGAGGGCGACGTCCTCGGACTTAAGGCGCCCGAGCAGCGGCCGTGGGAAAATCCGGTGACGGCCCCCCGTATCTCCGCCGCGGAAAGGGCCAGATACTCGCGGGTGGGCTCGTTCGAAAGGGCCCCTCCGGCGGACCAATCGACCCGAAGTTCGAAGGCCCCGGACCCGAGGCGCCGGAGCGGCGCGGTAACGAAATTCGGATATTCGACCGGAAGTATCTCCGGTCCACGGGGTCGCACGGACTCGGGGCCGGCGTCGCCGGAAAGCCCCGGGAAAGACCTTTCGAACGAGACCAGTCACGTCTCCGGCGGACGAACGCAGCGGACGCTACGGGCGAGCAAACTCCGGACGAGCGTTTTTTTTTTTCGAACCGCCGTTTCTCGGCCGCGGAAAGGGTCGGAGGGTCGAGGGCGGGCTCGTTCGAAAGGTCCCCTCGGGTAGAGCGACCGACCCCGAGGGCGACGTCCTCGGACTTAAGGCGCCCGAGCAGCGGCCGTGGGAAAATCCGGAGTCGGCACCCCGTATCTCCGCTGCGGAAAGGGCCAGATACTCGCGGGTGGGCTCGTTCGAAAGGGCCCCTCCGGCGGACCGACCGACCCGAAGGTCGAAGGCCCAGGACCCGAGGCGCCGGAGCGGCGCCGTAACGAATTTCGGATATTCGACCGGAAGTATCTCCGGTCCACGGGGTCGCACGGACTCGGGGCCGGCGTCGCCGGAAAGCCCCGGGAAAGACCTTTCGAACGAGACCGGCCGCGCCTCCGGCGGACGAACGCAGCGGACGCTACGGGCGCGCGAACTCCGGACCAGCGTTTTTTTTTTTTCGATCCGCCGTATCTCGGCCGCGGAAAGGGTCGGAGGGTCGAGGGCGGGCTCGTTCGAAAGGTCCCCTCGGGTAGAGCGACCGACCCCGAGGGCGACGTCCTCGGACTTAAGGCGCCCGAGCAGCGGCCGTGGGAAAATCCGGAGACGGCCCCCCGTATCTCCGCCGCGGAAAGGGCCAGATACTCGCGGGTGGGCTCGTTCGAAAGGGCCCCTCCGGCGGACCGACCGACCCGAAGGTCGAAGGACCCGGGCCCGAGGCGCCGGAGCGGCGCTGTAACGAAATTCGGATTTTCGACCGGAAGTATCTCCGGTCCCCCGGGCCGACCGAGGCGCACCCTCCCGGCCGCGGTCCCGGCGGGTTCCCCCTTCGCGGGGGACGGTAGGGCGAACAGGTGCCATCAGGTATATAGCTAAGTCGATCGGGGTTGACCAACTGTCGGAGAGGCGAAAGCTCCAGAACCTAAGTCGATGGGGTTGACCAACTGCTGGAGAAGTGAAAGCTCCAGAGCCTAAGTCGATTGGGGTTGACCAACTGTCGGAGAGGCGAAAGCTCTAGAACCTAAGTCTATGGCAGGAGAAGCGAACGCCCCAGAACCTAAGTCGATGGGGTTGACCAACTGCTGGAGAACTGAAAGCTCAAGAGCCTAAGTCGTTGGGGTTGACCAACTGCTGGAGAGGCGAAAGCTCCAGAGCCTAAGTCGATTGAGGTTGACCAACTGCTGGAAACGCGAACGCTCCAAAACCTAAGTCGATTGAGGTTGACCAACTGCTGGAAACGCGAACACTCCAAAACCTAAGTCGATTGAGGTTGACCAACTGCTGGAAAATCTTTCGGGTTGACCAACGGTTGGAGAAATTTTGGGGTTGACCAACTGTTTGGTTCTCCAGAAGGGCCGGGAGGATGGGGCTTAGTCCGGTGGGGGAGTGCTTAAGAGTGGGATGGCAGGGACCAAACGGTGCGCCGGGTACGAGCTCCAGGGTGTCCGTCGCGGGGTCCAAAGCCGGCCTCGGGTGCACGGTGGTCGGGTTGACGGGGCGATGTTCCCGGGGTCGTATCTCGGCCGGGGAAGGGGGTACGGAGACGTGGGTGGGGTCGTTGGAAAGGGCCCCTCCTGGAGGATGAGGGACCCAAAGGGCTAAGGTCTCGGTCTTAAGGCGCCCGAGCTACGGCCGTTTAAAGGTGCAGCAGTGGAAGTCCGTAGCTCGTTCGAAAGGGCCCCTCCGGCGGACCAATCGACCCGAAGTTCGAAGGCCCCGGACCCGAGGCGCCGGAGCGGCGCGGTAACGAAATTCGGATATTCGACCGGAAGTATCTCCGGTCCACGGGGTCGCACGGACTCGGGGCCGGCGTCGCCAGAAAGCCCCGGGAAAGACCTTTCGAACGAGACCAGTCACGCCTCCGGCGGACGAACGCAGCGGACGCTATGGGCGAGCAAACTCCTGACGAGCGTTTTTTTTTTTTCGAACCGCCGTATCTCGGCCGCGGAAAGGGTCGGAGGGTCGAGGGCGGGCTCGTTCGAAAGGTCCCCTCGGGTAGAGCGACCGACCCCGAGGGCGACGTCCTCGGATTTAAGGCGCCCGAGCAGCGGCCGTGGGAAAATCCGGAGTCGGCACCCCGTATCTCCGCTGCGGAAAGGGCCAGATACTCGCGGGTGGGCTCGTTCGAAAGGGCCCCTCCGGCGGACCGACCGACCCGAAGGTCGAAGGCCCCGGACCCGAGGCGCCGGAGCGGCGCGGTAACGAAATTCGGATATTCGACCGGAAGTATCTCCGGTCCACGGGGTCGCACGGACTCGGGGCCGGCGTCGCCGGAAAGCCCCGGGAAAGACCTTTCGAACGAGACCGGCCGCGCCTCCGGCGGACGAACGCAGCGGACGCTACGGGCGCGCGAACTCCGGACCAGCGTTTTTTTTTTTTCGATCCGCCGTATCTCGGCCGCGGAAAGGGTCGGAGGGTCGAGGGCGGGCTCGTTCGAAAGGTCCCCTCGGGTAGAGCGACCGACCCCGAGGGCGACGTCCTCGGACTTAAGGCGCCCGAGCAGCGGCCGTGGGAAAATCCGGAGAAGGCCCCCCGTATCTCCGCCGCGGAAAGGGCCAGATACTCGTGGGTGGGCTCGTTCGAAAGGGCCCATCCGGCGGACCAATCGACCCGAAGGTCGAAGGCCCCGGGCCCGAGGCGCCGGAGCGGCGCGGTAACGAAATTCGGATATTCGACCGGAAGTATCTCCGGTCCACGGGATCGCACGGACTCGGGGCCGGCGTCGCCGGAAAGCCCCGGGAAAGACCTTTCGAACGAGACCGGTCACGCCTCCGCCGGACGAACGCAGCGGACGAGACGGGCGAGCAAACTCCGGACGAGCGTTTTTTTTTTTTTCATACCGCCGTATCTCGGCCGCGGAAAGGGTCGGAGGGTCGAGGGCGGGCTCGTTCTAAAGGTCCCCTCGGGTAGAGCGACCGACCCCGAGGGCGACGTCCTGGGACTTAAGGCGCCCGAGCAGCGGCCGTGGGAAAATCCGGAGACGGCCCCCCGTATCTCCGCTGCGGAAAGGGCCAGATACTCGCGGGTGGGCTCGTTCGAAAGGGCCCCTCCGGCGGACCGACCGACCCGAAGGTCGAAGGACCCGGGCCCGAGGCGCCGGAGCGGCGCTGTAACGAAATTCGGATTTTCGACCGGAAGTATCTCCGGTCCCCCAGGCCGACCGAGGCGCACCCTCCCGGCCGCGGACCCGGCGGGTTCCCCCTTCGCGGGGGACGGTAGGGCGAACAGGTGCCATCAGATATATAGCTAAGTCGATCGGGGTTGACCAACTGTCGGAGAGGCGAAAGCTCCAGAACCTAAGTCGATGGGGTTGACCAACTGCTGGAGAAGTGAAAGCTCCAGAGCCTAAGTCGATTGGGGTTGACCAACTGTCGGAGAGGCGAAAGCTCTAGAACCTAAGTCTATGGCAGGAGAAGCGAACGCCCCAGAACCTAAGTCGATGGGGTTGACCAACTGCTGGAGAAGTGAAAGCTCAAGAGCCTAAGTCGTTGGGGTTGACCAACTGCTGGAGAGGCGAAAGCTCCAGAGCCTAAGTCGATTGAGGTTGACCAACTGCTGGAAACGCGAACGCTCCAAAACCTAAGTCGATTGAGGTTGACCAACTGCTGGAAACGCGAACACTCCAAAACCTAAGTCGATTGAGGTTGACCAACTGCTGGAAAATCTTTCGGGTTGACCAACGGTTGGAGAAATTTTGGGGTTGACCAACTGTTTGGTTCTCCAGAAGGGCCGGGAGGATGGGGCTTAGTCCGGTGGGGGAGTGCTTAAGAGTGGGATGGCAGGGACCAAACGGTGCGCCGGGTACGAGCTCCAGGGTGTCCGTCGCGGGGTCCAAAGCCGGCCTCGGGTGCACGGTGGTCGGGTTGACGGGGCGATGTTCCCGGGGTCGTATCTCGGCCGGGGAAGGGGGTACGGAGACGTGGGTGGGGTCGTTGGAAAGGGCCCCTCCTGGAGGATGAGGGACCCAAAGGGCTAAGGTCTCGGTCTTAAGGCGCCCGAGCTACGGCCGTTTAAAGGTGCAGCAGTGGAAGTCCGTAGCTCGTTCGAAAGGGCCCCTCCGGCGGACCAATCGACCCGAAGTTCGAAGGCCCCGGACCCGAGGCGCCGGAGCGGCGCGGTAACGAAATTCGGATATTCGACCGGAAGTATCTCCGGTCCACGGGGTCGCACGGACTCGGGGCCGGCGTCGCCAGAAAGCCCCGGGAAAGACCTTTCGAACGAGACCAGTCACGCCTCCGGCGGACGAACGCAGCGGACGCTATGGGCGAGCAAACTCCTGACGAGCGTTTTTTTTTTTTTCGAACCGCCGTATCTCGGCCGCGGAAAGGGTCGGAGGGTCGAGGGCGGGCTCGTTCGAAAGGTCCCCTCGGGTAGAGCGACCGACCCCGAGGGCGACGTCCTCGGATTTAAGGCGCCCGAGCAGCGGCCGTGGGAAAATCCGGAGTCGGCACCCCGTATCTCCGCTGCGGAAAGGGCCAGATACTCGCGGGTGGGCTCGTTCGAAAGGGCCCCTCCGGCGGACCGACCGACCCGAAGGTCGAAGGCCCCGGACCCGAGGCGCCGGAGCGGCGCGGTAACGAAATTCGGATATTCGACCGGAAGTATCTCCGGTCCACGGGGTCGCACGGACTCGGGGCCGGCGTCGCCGGAAAGCCCCGGGAAAGACCTTTCGAACGAGACCGGCCGCGCCTCCGGCGGACGAACGCAGCGGACGCTACGGGCGCGCGAACTCCGGACCAGCGTTTTTTTTTTTCGATCCGCCGTATCTCGGCCGCGGAAAGGGTCGGAGGGTCGAGGGCGGGCTCGTTCGAAAGGTCCCCTCGGGTAGAGCGACCGACCCCGAGGGCGACGTCCTCGGACTTAAGGCGCCCGAGCAGCGGCCGTGGGAAAATCCGGAGACGGCCCCCCGTATCTCCGCCGCGGAAAAGGCCAGATACTCGCGGGTGGGCTCGTTCGAAAGGGCCCCTCCGGCGGACCAATCGACCCGAAGGTCGAAGGCCCCGGACCCGAGGCGCCGGAGCGGCGCGGTAACGAAATTCGGATATTCTACCGGAAGTATCTCCGGTCCACGGGGTCGCACGGACTCGGGGCCGGCGTCGCCGGAAAGCCCCGGGAAAGACCTTTCGAACGAGACCGGCCGCGCCTCCGGCGGACGAACGCAGCGGACGCTACGGGCGCGCGAACTCCGGACCAGCGTTTTTTTTTTTCGATCCGCCGTATCTCGGCCGCGGAAAGGGTCGGAGGGTCGAGGGCGGGCTCGTTCGAAAGGTCCCCTCGGGTAGAGCGACCGACACCGAGGGCGACGTCCTGGGACTTAAGGCGCCCGAGCAGCGGCCGTGGGAAAATCCGGAGTTGGCACCCCGTATCTCCGCTGCGGAAAGGGCCAGATACTCCCGGGTGGGCTCGTTCGAAAGGGCCCCTCCGGCGGACCGACCGACCCGAAGTTCGAAGGCCTCGGGCCCGAGGCGCCCGAAATACGGCCGTTCGAAGTTTTCCTAAATTCGACCGGAAGTATCTCCGGTCCCCGGGGTCGCACGGACTCGGGGCCGGCGTCGCCGAAAAGCCCCGGGAAAGACCTTTCGAACGAGACCGGCCGCGCCTCCTGCGGACTAACGCAGCGGACGCTACGGGCGCGCGAACTCCGGACCAGCGTTTTTTTTTTCGATCCGCCGTATCTCGGCCGCGGAAAGGGTCGGAGGGTCGAGGGCGGGCTCGTTCGAAAGGTCCCCTCGGGTAGAGCGACCGACCCCGAGGGCGACGTCCTCGGACTTAAGGCGCCCGAGCAGCGGCCGTGGGAAAATCCGGTGACGGCCCCCCGTATCTCCGCCGCGGAAAGGGCCAGATACTCGCGGGTGGGCTCGTTCGAAAGGGCCCCTCCGGCGGACCAATCGACCCGAAGTTCGAAGGCCCCGGACCCGAGGCGCCGGAGCGGCGCGGTAACGAAATTCGGATATTCGACCGGAAGTATCTCCGGTCCACGGGGTCGCACGGACTCGGGGCCGGCGTCGCCGGAAAGCCCCGGGAAAGACCTTTCGAACGAGACCAGTCACGTCTCCGGCGGACGAACGCAGCGGACGCTACGGGCGAGCAAACTCCGGACGAGCGTTTTTTTTTTTCGAACCGCCGTTTCTCGGCCGCGGAAAGGGTCGGAGGGTCGAGGGCGGGCTCGTTCGAAAGGTCCCCTCGGGTAGAGCGACCGACCCCGAGGGCGACGTCCTCGGACTTAAGGCGCCCGAGCAGCGGCCGTGGGAAAATCCGGAGTCGGCACCCCGTATCTCCGCTGCGGAAAGGGCCAGATACTCGCGGGTGGGCTCGTTCGAAAGGGCCCCTCCGGCGGACCGACCGACCCGAAGGTCGAAGGCCCAGGACCCGAGGCGCCGGAGCGGCGCCGTAACGAATTTCGGATATTCGACCGGAAGTATCTCCGGTCCACGGGGTCGCACGGACTCGGGGCCGGCGTCGCCGGAAAGCCCCGGGAAAGACCTTTCGAACGAGACCGGCCGCGCCTCCGGCGGACGAACGCAGCGGACGCTACGGGCGCGCGAACTCCGGACCAGCGTTTTTTTTTTTCGATCCGCCGTATCTCGGCCGCGGAAAGGGTCGGAGGGTCGAGGGCGGGCTCGTTCGAAAGGTCCCCTCGGGTAGAGCGACCGACCCCGAGGGCGACGTCCTCGGACTTAAGGCGCCCGAGCAGCGGCCGTGGGAAAATCCGGAGACGGCCCCCCGTATCTCCGCCGCGGAAAGGGCCAGATACTCGCGGGTGGGCTCGTTCGAAAGGGCCCCTCCGGCGGACCGACCGACCCGAAGGTCGAAGGACCCGGGCCCGAGGCGCCGGAGCGGCGCTGTAACGAAATTCGGATTTTCGACCGGAAGTATCTCCGGTCCCCCGGGCCGACCGAGGCGCACCCTCCCGGCCGCGGTCCCGGCGGGTTCCCCCTTCGCGGGGGACGGTAGGGCGAACAGGTGCCATCAGGTATATAGCTAAGTCGATCGGGGTTGACCAACTGTCGGAGAGGCGAAAGCTCCAGAACCTAAGTCGATGGGGTTGACCAACTGCTGGAGAAGTGAAAGCTCCAGAGCCTAAGTCGATTGGGGTTGACCAACTGTCGGAGAGGCGAAAGCTCTAGAACCTAAGTCTATGGCAGGAGAAGCGAACGCCCCAGAACCTAAGTCGATGGGGTTGACCAACTGCTGGAGAACTGAAAGCTCAAGAGCCTAAGTCGTTGGGGTTGACCAACTGCTGGAGAGGCGAAAGCTCCAGAGCCTAAGTCGATTGAGGTTGACCAACTGCTGGAAACGCGAACGCTCCAAAACCTAAGTCGATTGAGGTTGACCAACTGCTGGAAACGCGAACACTCCAAAACCTAAGTCGATTGAGGTTGACCAACTGCTGGAAAATCTTTCGGGTTGACCAACGGTTGGAGAAATTTTGGGGTTGACCAACTGTTTGGTTCTCCAGAAGGGCCGGGAGGATGGGGCTTAGTCCGGTGGGGGAGTGCTTAAGAGTGGGATGGCAGGGACCAAACGGTGCGCCGGGTACGAGCTCCAGGGTGTCCGTCGCGGGGTCCAAAGCCGGCCTCGGGTGCACGGTGGTCGGGTTGACGGGGCGATGTTCCCGGGGTCGTATCTCGGCCGGGGAAGGGGGTACGGAGACGTGGGTGGGGTCGTTGGAAAGGGCCCCTCCTGGAGGATGAGGGACCCAAAGGGCTAAGGTCTCGGTCTTAAGGCGCCCGAGCTACGGCCGTTTAAAGGTGCAGCAGTGGAAGTCCGTAGCTCGTTCGAAAGGGCCCCTCCGGCGGACCAATCGACCCGAAGTTCGAAGGCCCCGGACCCGAGGCGCCGGAGCGGCGCGGTAACGAAATTCGGATATTCGACCGGAAGTATCTCCGGTCCACGGGGTCGCACGGACTCGGGGCCGGCGTCGCCAGAAAGCCCCGGGAAAGACCTTTCGAACGAGACCAGTCACGCCTCCGGCGGACGAACGCAGCGGACGCTATGGGCGAGCAAACTCCTGACGAGCGTTTTTTTTTTTTTCGAACCGCCGTATCTCGGCCGCGGAAAGGGTCGGAGGGTCGAGGGCGGGCTCGTTCGAAAGGTCCCCTCGGGTAGAGCGACCGACCCCGAGGGCGACGTCCTCGGATTTAAGGCGCCCGAGCAGCGGCCGTGGGAAAATCCGGAGTCGGCACCCCGTATCTCCGCTGCGGAAAGGGCCAGATACTCGCGGGTGGGCTCGTTCGAAAGGGCCCCTCCGGCGGACCGACCGACCCGAAGGTCGAAGGCCCCGGACCCGAGGCGCCGGAGCGGCGCGGTAACGAAATTCGGATATTCGACCGGAAGTATCTCCGGTCCACGGGGTCGCACGGACTCGGGGCCGGCGTCGCCGGAAAGCCCCGGGAAAGACCTTTCGAACGAGACCGGCCGCGCCTCCGGCGGACGAACGCAGCGGACGCTACGGGCGCGCGAACTCCGGACCAGCGTTTTTTTTTTTTCGATCCGCCGTATCTCGGCCGCGGAAAGGGTCGGAGGGTCGAGGGCGGGCTCGTTCGAAAGGTCCCCTCGGGTAGAGCGACCGACCCCGAGGGCGACGTCCTCGGACTTAAGGCGCCCGAGCAGCGGCCGTGGGAAAATCCGGAGAAGGCCCCCCGTATCTCCGCCGCGGAAAGGGCCAGATACTCGTGGGTGGGCTCGTTCGAAAGGGCCCATCCGGCGGACCAATCGACCCGAAGGTCGAAGGCCCCGGGCCCGAGGCGCCGGAGCGGCGCGGTAACGAAATTCGGATATTCGACCGGAAGTATCTCCGGTCCACGGGATCGCACGGACTCGGGGCCGGCGTCGCCGGAAAGCCCCGGGAAAGACCTTTCGAACGAGACCGGTCACGCCTCCGCCGGACGAACGCAGCGGACGAGACGGGCGAGCAAACTCCGGACGAGCGTTTTTTTTTTTTTTCATACCGCCGTATCTCGGCCGCGGAAAGGGTCGGAGGGTCGAGGGCGGGCTCGTTCTAAAGGTCCCCTCGGGTAGAGCGACCGACCCCGAGGGCGACGTCCTGGGACTTAAGGCGCCCGAGCAGCGGCCGTGGGAAAATCCGGAGACGGCCCCCCGTATCTCCGCTGCGGAAAGGGCCAGATACTCGCGGGTGGGCTCGTTCGAAAGGGCCCCTCCGGCGGACCGACCGACCCGAAGGTCGAAGGACCCGGGCCCGAGGCGCCGGAGCGGCGCTGTAACGAAATTCGGATTTTCGACCGGAAGTATCTCCGGTCCCCCAGGCCGACCGAGGCGCACCCTCCCGGCCGCGGACCCGGCGGGTTCCCCCTTCGCGGGGGACGGTAGGGCGAACAGGTGCCATCAGATATATAGCTAAGTCGATCGGGGTTGACCAACTGTCGGAGAGGCGAAAGCTCCAGAACCTAAGTCGATGGGGTTGACCAACTGCTGGAGAAGTGAAAGCTCCAGAGCCTAAGTCGATTGGGGTTGACCAACTGTCGGAGAGGCGAAAGCTCTAGAACCTAAGTCTATGGCAGGAGAAGCGAACGCCCCAGAACCTAAGTCGATGGGGTTGACCAACTGCTGGAGAAGTGAAAGCTCAAGAGCCTAAGTCGTTGGGGTTGACCAACTGCTGGAGAGGCGAAAGCTCCAGAGCCTAAGTCGATTGAGGTTGACCAACTGCTGGAAACGCGAACGCTCCAAAACCTAAGTCGATTGAGGTTGACCAACTGCTGGAAACGCGAACACTCCAAAACCTAAGTCGATTGAGGTTGACCAACTGCTGGAAAATCTTTCGGGTTGACCAACGGTTGGAGAAATTTTGGGGTTGACCAACTGTTTGGTTCTCCAGAAGGGCCGGGAGGATGGGGCTTAGTCCGGTGGGGGAGTGCTTAAGAGTGGGATGGCAGGGACCAAACGGTGCGCCGGGTACGAGCTCCAGGGTGTCCGTCGCGGGGTCCAAAGCCGGCCTCGGGTGCACGGTGGTCGGGTTGACGGGGCGATGTTCCCGGGGTCGTATCTCGGCCGGGGAAGGGGGTACGGAGACGTGGGTGGGGTCGTTGGAAAGGGCCCCTCCTGGAGGATGAGGGACCCAAAGGGCTAAGGTCTCGGTCTTAAGGCGCCCGAGCTACGGCCGTTTAAAGGTGCAGCAGTGGAAGTCCGTAGCTCGTTCGAAAGGGCCCCTCCGGCGGACCAATCGACCCGAAGTTCGAAGGCCCCGGACCCGAGGCGCCGGAGCGGCGCGGTAACGAAATTCGGATATTCGACCGGAAGTATCTCCGGTCCACGGGGTCGCACGGACTCGGGGCCGGCGTCGCCAGAAAGCCCCGGGAAAGACCTTTCGAACGAGACCAGTCACGCCTCCGGCGGACGAACGCAGCGGACGCTATGGGCGAGCAAACTCCTGACGAGCGTTTTTTTTTTTTCGAACCGCCGTATCTCGGCCGCGGAAAGGGTCGGAGGGTCGAGGGCGGGCTCGTTCGAAAGGTCCCCTCGGGTAGAGCGACCGACCCCGAGGGCGACGTCCTCGGATTTAAGGCGCCCGAGCAGCGGCCGTGGGAAAATCCGGAGTCGGCACCCCGTATCTCCGCTGCGGAAAGGGCCAGATACTCGCGGGTGGGCTCGTTCGAAAGGGCCCCTCCGGCGGACCGACCGACCCGAAGGTCGAAGGCCCCGGACCCGAGGCGCCGGAGCGGCGCGGTAACGAAATTCGGATATTCGACCGGAAGTATCTCCGGTCCACGGGGTCGCACGGACTCGGGGCCGGCGTCGCCGGAAAGCCCCGGGAAAGACCTTTCGAACGAGACCGGCCGCGCCTCCGGCGGACGAACGCAGCGGACGCTACGGGCGCGCGAACTCCGGACCAGCGTTTTTTTTTTTCGATCCGCCGTATCTCGGCCGCGGAAAGGGTCGGAGGGTCGAGGGCGGGCTCGTTCGAAAGGTCCCCTCGGGTAGAGCGACCGACCCCGAGGGCGACGTCCTCGGACTTAAGGCGCCCGAGCAGCGGCCGTGGGAAAATCCGGAGACGGCCCCCCGTATCTCCGCCGCGGAAAAGGCCAGATACTCGCGGGTGGGCTCGTTCGAAAGGGCCCCTCCGGCGGACCAATCGACCCGAAGGTCGAAGGCCCCGGACCCGAGGCGCCGGAGCGGCGCGGTAACGAAATTCGGATATTCTACCGGAAGTATCTCCGGTCCACGGGGTCGCACGGACTCGGGGCCGGCGTCGCCGGAAAGCCCCGGGAAAGACCTTTCGAACGAGACCGGCCGCGCCTCCGGCGGACGAACGCAGCGGACGCTACGGGCGCGCGAACTCCGGACCAGCGTTTTTTTTTTTCGATCCGCCGTATCTCGGCCGCGGAAAGGGTCGGAGGGTCGAGGGCGGGCTCGTTCGAAAGGTCCCCTCGGGTAGAGCGACCGACACCGAGGGCGACGTCCTGGGACTTAAGGCGCCCGAGCAGCGGCCGTGGGAAAATCCGGAGACGGCACCCCGTATCTCCGCTGCGGAAAGGGCCAGATACTCCCGGGTGGGCTCGTTCGAAAGGGCCCCTCCGGCGGACCGACCGACCCGAAGTTCGAAGGCCTCGGGCCCGAGGCGCCCGAAATACGGCCGTTCGAAGTTTTCCTAAATTCGACCGGAAGTATCTCCGGTCCCCGGGGTCGCACGGACTCGGGGCCGGCGTCGCCGAAAAGCCCCGGGAAAGACCTTTCGAACGAGACCGGCCGCGCCTCCTGCGGACTAACGCAGCGGACGCTACGGGCGCGCGAACTCCGGACCAGCGTTTTTTTTTTCGATCCGCCGTATCTCGGCCGCGGAAAGGGTCGGAGGGTCGAGGGCGGGCTCGTTCGAAAGGTCCCCTCGGGTAGAGCGACCGACCCCGAGGGCGACGTCCTCGGACTTAAGGCGCCCGAGCAGCGGCCGTGGGAAAATCCGGTGACGGCCCCCCGTATCTCCGCCGCGGAAAGGGCCAGATACTCGCGGGTGGGCTCGTTCGAAAGGGCCCCTCCGGCGGACCAATCGACCCGAAGTTCGAAGGCCCCGGACCCGAGGCGCCGGAGCGGCGCGGTAACGAAATTCGGATATTCGACCGGAAGTATCTCCGGTCCACGGGGTCGCACGGACTCGGGGCCGGCGTCGCCGGAAAGCCCCGGGAAAGACCTTTCGAACGAGACCAGTCACGTCTCCGGCGGACGAACGCAGCGGACGCTACGGGCGAGCAAACTCCGGACGAGCGTTTTTTTTTTTCGAACCGCCGTTTCTCGGCCGCGGAAAGGGTCGGAGGGTCGAGGGCGGGCTCGTTCGAAAGGTCCCCTCGGGTAGAGCGACCGACCCCGAGGGCGACGTCCTCGGACTTAAGGCGCCCGAGCAGCGGCCGTGGGAAAATCCGGAGTCGGCACCCCGTATCTCCGCTGCGGAAAGGGCCAGATACTCGCGGGTGGGCTCGTTCGAAAGGGCCCCTCCGGCGGACCGACCGACCCGAAGGTCGAAGGCCCAGGACCCGAGGCGCCGGAGCGGCGCCGTAACGAATTTCGGATATTCGACCGGAAGTATCTCCGGTCCACGGGGTCGCACGGACTCGGGGCCGGCGTCGCCGGAAAGCCCCGGGAAAGACCTTTCGAACGAGACCGGCCGCGCCTCCGGCGGACGAACGCAGCGGACGCTACGGGCGCGCGAACTCCGGACCAGCGTTTTTTTTTTTTCGATCCGCCGTATCTCGGCCGCGGAAAGGGTCGGAGGGTCGAGGGCGGGCTCGTTCGAAAGGTCCCCTCGGGTAGAGCGACCGACCCCGAGGGCGACGTCCTCGGACTTAAGGCGCCCGAGCAGCGGCCGTGGGAAAATCCGGAGACGGCCCCCCGTATCTCCGCCGCGGAAAGGGCCAGATACTCGCGGGTGGGCTCGTTCGAAAGGGCCCCTCCGGCGGACCGACCGACCCGAAGGTCGAAGGACCCGGGCCCGAGGCGCCGGAGCGGCGCTGTAACGAAATTCGGATTTTCGACCGGAAGTATCTCCGGTCCCCCGGGCCGACCGAGGCGCACCCTCCCGGCCGCGGTCCCGGCGGGTTCCCCCTTCGCGGGGGACGGTAGGGCGAACAGGTGCCATCAGGTATATAGCTAAGTCGATCGGGGTTGACCAACTGTCGGAGAGGCGAAAGCTCCAGAACCTAAGTCGATGGGGTTGACCAACTGCTGGAGAAGTGAAAGCTCCAGAGCCTAAGTCGATTGGGGTTGACCAACTGTCGGAGAGGCGAAAGCTCTAGAACCTAAGTCTATGGCAGGAGAAGCGAACGCCCCAGAACCTAAGTCGATGGGGTTGACCAACTGCTGGAGAACTGAAAGCTCAAGAGCCTAAGTCGTTGGGGTTGACCAACTGCTGGAGAGGCGAAAGCTCCAGAGCCTAAGTCGATTGAGGTTGACCAACTGCTGGAAACGCGAACGCTCCAAAACCTAAGTCGATTGAGGTTGACCAACTGCTGGAAACGCGAACACTCCAAAACCTAAGTCGATTGAGGTTGACCAACTGCTGGAAAATCTTTCGGGTTGACCAACGGTTGGAGAAATTTTGGGGTTGACCAACTGTTTGGTTCTCCAGAAGGGCCGGGAGGATGGGGCTTAGTCCGGTGGGGGAGTGCTTAAGAGTGGGATGGCAGGGACCAAACGGTGCGCCGGGTACGAGCTCCAGGGTGTCCGTCGCGGGGTCCAAAGCCGGCCTCGGGTGCACGGTGGTCGGGTTGACGGGGCGATGTTCCCGGGGTCGTATCTCGGCCGGGGAAGGGGGTACGGAGACGTGGGTGGGGTCGTTGGAAAGGGCCCCTCCTGGAGGATGAGGGACCCAAAGGGCTAAGGTCTCGGTCTTAAGGCGCCCGAGCTACGGCCGTTTAAAGGTGCAGCAGTGGAAGTCCGTAGCTCGTTCGAAAGGGCCCCTCCGGCGGACCAATCGACCCGAAGTTCGAAGGCCCCGGACCCGAGGCGCCGGAGCGGCGCGGTAACGAAATTCGGATATTCGACCGGAAGTATCTCCGGTCCACGGGGTCGCACGGACTCGGGGCCGGCGTCGCCAGAAAGCCCCGGGAAAGACCTTTCGAACGAGACCAGTCACGCCTCCGGCGGACGAACGCAGCGGACGCTATGGGCGAGCAAACTCCTGACGAGCGTTTTTTTTTTTTCGAACCGCCGTATCTCGGCCGCGGAAAGGGTCGGAGGGTCGAGGGCGGGCTCGTTCGAAAGGTCCCCTCGGGTAGAGCGACCGACCCCGAGGGCGACGTCCTCGGATTTAAGGCGCCCGAGCAGCGGCCGTGGGAAAATCCGGAGTCGGCACCCCGTATCTCCGCTGCGGAAAGGGCCAGATACTCGCGGGTGGGCTCGTTCGAAAGGGCCCCTCCGGCGGACCGACCGACCCGAAGGTCGAAGGCCCCGGACCCGAGGCGCCGGAGCGGCGCGGTAACGAAATTCGGATATTCGACCGGAAGTATCTCCGGTCCACGGGGTCGCACGGACTCGGGGCCGGCGTCGCCGGAAAGCCCCGGGAAAGACCTTTCGAACGAGACCGGCCGCGCCTCCGGCGGACGAACGCAGCGGACGCTACGGGCGCGCGAACTCCGGACCAGCGTTTTTTTTTTTTCGATCCGCCGTATCTCGGCCGCGGAAAGGGTCGGAGGGTCGAGGGCGGGCTCGTTCGAAAGGTCCCCTCGGGTAGAGCGACCGACCCCGAGGGCGACGTCCTCGGACTTAAGGCGCCCGAGCAGCGGCCGTGGGAAAATCCGGAGAAGGCCCCCCGTATCTCCGCCGCGGAAAGGGCCAGATACTCGTGGGTGGGCTCGTTCGAAAGGGCCCATCCGGCGGACCAATCGACCCGAAGGTCGAAGGCCCCGGGCCCGAGGCGCCGGAGCGGCGCGGTAACGAAATTCGGATATTCGACCGGAAGTATCTCCGGTCCACGGGATCGCACGGACTCGGGGCCGGCGTCGCCGGAAAGCCCCGGGAAAGACCTTTCGAACGAGACCGGTCACGCCTCCGCCGGACGAACGCAGCGGACGAGACGGGCGAGCAAACTCCGGACGAGCGTTTTTTTTTTTTTCATACCGCCGTATCTCGGCCGCGGAAAGGGTCGGAGGGTCGAGGGCGGGCTCGTTCTAAAGGTCCCCTCGGGTAGAGCGACCGACCCCGAGGGCGACGTCCTGGGACTTAAGGCGCCCGAGCAGCGGCCGTGGGAAAATCCGGAGACGGCCCCCCGTATCTCCGCTGCGGAAAGGGCCAGATACTCGCGGGTGGGCTCGTTCGAAAGGGCCCCTCCGGCGGACCGACCGACCCGAAGGTCGAAGGACCCGGGCCCGAGGCGCCGGAGCGGCGCTGTAACGAAATTCGGATTTTCGACCGGAAGTATCTCCGGTCCCCCAGGCCGACCGAGGCGCACCCTCCCGGCCGCGGACCCGGCGGGTTCCCCCTTCGCGGGGGACGGTAGGGCGAACAGGTGCCATCAGATATATAGCTAAGTCGATCGGGGTTGACCAACTGTCGGAGAGGCGAAAGCTCCAGAACCTAAGTCGATGGGGTTGACCAACTGCTGGAGAAGTGAAAGCTCCAGAGCCTAAGTCGATTGGGGTTGACCAACTGTCGGAGAGGCGAAAGCTCTAGAACCTAAGTCTATGGCAGGAGAAGCGAACGCCCCAGAACCTAAGTCGATGGGGTTGACCAACTGCTGGAGAAGTGAAAGCTCAAGAGCCTAAGTCGTTGGGGTTGACCAACTGCTGGAGAGGCGAAAGCTCCAGAGCCTAAGTCGATTGAGGTTGACCAACTGCTGGAAACGCGAACGCTCCAAAACCTAAGTCGATTGAGGTTGACCAACTGCTGGAAACGCGAACACTCCAAAACCTAAGTCGATTGAGGTTGACCAACTGCTGGAAAATCTTTCGGGTTGACCAACGGTTGGAGAAATTTTGGGGTTGACCAACTGTTTGGTTCTCCAGAAGGGCCGGGAGGATGGGGCTTAGTCCGGTGGGGGAGTGCTTAAGAGTGGGATGGCAGGGACCAAACGGTGCGCCGGGTACGAGCTCCAGGGTGTCCGTCGCGGGGTCCAAAGCCGGCCTCGGGTGCACGGTGGTCGGGTTGACGGGGCGATGTTCCCGGGGTCGTATCTCGGCCGGGGAAGGGGGTACGGAGACGTGGGTGGGGTCGTTGGAAAGGGCCCCTCCTGGAGGATGAGGGACCCAAAGGGCTAAGGTCTCGGTCTTAAGGCGCCCGAGCTACGGCCGTTTAAAGGTGCAGCAGTGGAAGTCCGTAGCTCGTTCGAAAGGGCCCCTCCGGCGGACCAATCGACCCGAAGTTCGAAGGCCCCGGACCCGAGGCGCCGGAGCGGCGCGGTAACGAAATTCGGATATTCGACCGGAAGTATCTCCGGTCCACGGGGTCGCACGGACTCGGGGCCGGCGTCGCCAGAAAGCCCCGGGAAAGACCTTTCGAACGAGACCAGTCACGCCTCCGGCGGACGAACGCAGCGGACGCTATGGGCGAGCAAACTCCTGACGAGCGTTTTTTTTTTTTCGAACCGCCGTATCTCGGCCGCGGAAAGGGTCGGAGGGTCGAGGGCGGGCTCGTTCGAAAGGTCCCCTCGGGTAGAGCGACCGACCCCGAGGGCGACGTCCTCGGATTTAAGGCGCCCGAGCAGCGGCCGTGGGAAAATCCGGAGTCGGCACCCCGTATCTCCGCTGCGGAAAGGGCCAGATACTCGCGGGTGGGCTCGTTCGAAAGGGCCCCTCCGGCGGACCGACCGACCCGAAGGTCGAAGGCCCCGGACCCGAGGCGCCGGAGCGGCGCGGTAACGAAATTCGGATATTCAGGTCGAAGGCCCCGGACCCGAGGCGCCGGAGCGGCGCGGTAACGAAATTCGGATATTCTACCGGAAGTATCTCCGGTCCACGGGGTCGCACGGACTCGGGGCCGGCGTCGCCGGAAAGCCCCGGGAAAGACCTTTCGAACGAGACCGGCCGCGCCTCCGGCGGACGAACGCAGCGGACGCTACGGGCGCGCGAACTCCGGACCAGCGTTTTTTTTTTTCGATCCGCCGTATCTCGGCCGCGGAAAGGGTCGGAGGGTCGAGGGCGGGCTCGTTCGAAAGGTCCCCTCGGGTAGAGCGACCGACACCGAGGGCGACGTCCTGGGACTTAAGGCGCCCGAGCAGCGGCCGTGGGAAAATCCGGAGACGGCACCCCGTATCTCCGCTGCGGAAAGGGCCAGATACTCCCGGGTGGGCTCGTTCGAAAGGGCCCCTCCGGCGGACCGACCGACCCGAAGTTCGAAGGCCTCGGGCCCGAGGCGCCCGAAATACGGCCGTTCGAAGTTTTCCTAAATTCGACCGGAAGTATCTCCGGTCCCCGGGGTCGCACGGACTCGGGGCCGGCGTCGCCGAAAAGCCCCGGGAAAGACCTTTCGAACGAGACCGGCCGCGCCTCCAGCGGACGAACGCAGCGGACGCTACGGGCGCGCGAACTCCGGACCAGCGTTTTTTTTTTTCGATCCGCCGTATCTCGGCCGCGGAAAGGGTCGGAGGGTCGAGGGCGGGCTCGTTCGAAAGGTCCCCTCGGGTAGAGCGACCGACCCCGAGGGCGACGTCCTCGGACTTAAGGCGCCCGAGCAGCGGCCGTGGGAAAATCCGGTGACGGCCCCCCGTATCTCCGCCGCGGAAAGGGCCAGATACTCGCGGGTGGGCTCGTTCGAAAGGGCCCCTCCGGCGGACCAATCGACCCGAAGGTCGAAGGCCCCGGACCCGAGGCGCCGGAGCGGCGCGGTAACAAAATTCGGATATTCGACCGGAAGTATCTCCGGTCCACGGGGTCGCACGGACTCGGGGCCGGCGTCGCCGGAAAGCCCCGGGAAAGACCTTTCGAACGAGACCAGTCACGCCTCCGGTGGACGAACGCAGCGGACGCTACGGGCGAGCAAACTCCGGACGAGCGTTTTTTTTTTTCGAACCGCCGTATCTCGGCCGCGGAAAGGGTCGGAGGGTCGAGGGCGGGCTCGTTCGAAAGGTCCCCTCGGGTAGAGCGACCGACCCCGAGGGCGACGTCCTCGGACTTAAGGCGCCCGAGCAGCGGCCGTGGGAAAATCCGGAGTCGGCACCCCGTATCTCCGCTGCGGAAAGGGCCAGATACTCGCGGGTGGGCTCGTTCGAAAGGGCCCCTCCGGCGGACCGACCGACCCGAAGGTCGAAGGCCCCGGACCCGAGGCGCCGGAGCGGTGCGGTAACGAATTTCGGATATTCGACCGGAAGTATCTCCGGTCCACGGGGTCGCACGGACTCGGGGCCGGCGTCGCGTCGCCGGAAAGCCCCGGGAAAGACCTTTCGAACGAGACCAGTCACGTCTCCGGCGGACGAACGCAGCGGACGCTACGGGCGAGCAAACTCCGGACGAGCGTTTTTTTTTTTTTCGAACCGCCGTATCTCGGCCGCGGAAAGGGTCGGAGGGTCGAGGGCGGGCTCGTTCGAAAGGTCCCCTCGGGTAGAGCGACCGACCCCGAGGGCGACGTCCTGGGCCTTAAGGCGCCCGAGCAGCGGCCGTGGGAAAATCCGGAGTCGGCACCCCGTATCTCCGCTGCGGAAAGGGCCAGATACTTGCGGGTGGGCTCGTTCGAAAGGGCCCCTCCGGCGGACCAATCGACCCGAAGGTCGAAGGCCCCGGGCCCGAGGCGCCCGAGCGGCGCGGTAACGAAATTCGGATATTCGACCGGAAGTATCTCCGGTACACGGGGTCGCACGGACTCGGGGCCGGCGTCGCCGAAAAGCCCCGGGAAAGACCTTTCGAACGAGACCGGCCGCGCCTCCGGCGGACGAACGCAGCGGACGCTACGGGCGCGCGAACTCCGGACCAGCGTTTTTTTTTTTTTGAACCGCCGTATCTCGGCCGCGGAAAGGGTCGGAGGGTCGAGGGAGGGCTCGTTCGAAAGGTCCCCTCGGGTAGAGCGACCGACCCCGAGGGCGACGTCCTGGGACTTAAGGCGCCCGAGCAGCGGCCGTGGGAAAATCCGGAGTCGGCACCCCGTATCTCCGCTGCGGAAAGGGCCAGATACTCGCGGTTGGGCTCGTTCTAAAGGGCCCCTCCGGCGGACGGACCAACCCGAAGGTCGAAGGACCCGGGCCCGAGGCGCCGGAGCGGCGCTGTAACGAAATTCGGAATTTCGACCGGAAGTATCTCCGGTCCCCCGGGCCGACCGAGGCGCACCCTCCCGGCCGCTGACCCGGCCTGTTCCCCCTTCGCGGGGGACGGTAGGGCGAACAGGTGCCATCAGGTATATAGCTAAGTCGATCGGGGTTGACCAACTGTCAGAGAGGCGAAAGCTCCAGAACCTAAGTCGATGGGGTTGACCAACTGCTGGAGAAGTGAAAGCTCCAGAGCCTAAGTCGATTGGGGTTGACCAACTGTCGGAGAGGCGAAAGCTCTAGAACCTAAGTCTATGGCAGGAGAAGCGAACGCCCCAGAACCTAAGTCGATGGGGTTGACCAACTGCTGGAGAAGTGAAAGCTCAAGAGCCTAAGTCGTTGGGGTTGACCAACTGCTGGAGAGGCGAAAGCTCCAGAGCCTAAGTCGATTGAGGTTGACCAACTGCTGGAAACGCGAACGCTCCAAAACCTAAGTCGATTGAGGTTGACCAACTGCTGGAAACGCGAACACTCCAAAACCTAAGTCGATTGAGGTTGACCAACTGCTGGAAAATCTTTCGGGTTGACCAACGGTTGGAGAAATTTTGGGGTTGACCAACTGTTTGGTTCTCCAGAAGGGCCGGGAGGATGGGGCTTAGTCCGGTGAGGGAGTGCTTAAGAGTGGGATGGCAGGGACCAAACGGTGCGCCGGGTACGAGCTCCAGGGTGTCCGTCGCGGGGTCCAAAGCCGGCCTCGGGTGCACGGTGGTCGGGTTGACGGGGCGATGTTCCCGGGGTCGTATCTCGGCCGGGGAAGGGGGTACGGAGACGTGGGTGGGGTCGTTGGAAAGAGCCCCTCCTGGAGGATGAGGGACCCAAAGGGCTAAGGTCTCGGTCTTAAGGCGCCCGAGCTACGGCCGTTTAAAGGTGCAGCAGTGGAAGTCCGTATCTCCGGCCCCCGGGGTCGCACGGACCCGAGGCTGGCGTCCCCGGAAAGCCCCGAGAGAGACCTTTCGAACGAGACCGGCCGCGCCTCCGGCGGACGAACGCAGCGGACGCTACGGGCGCGCGAACTACGGACAAGCGTTTTTTTTTTTCGAACCGCCGTATCTCGGCCGCGGAAAGGGTCGGAGGGTCGAGGGCGGGCTCGTTCGAAAGGTCCCCTCGGGTAGAGCGACCGACCCCGAGGGCGACGTCCTCGGACTTAAGGCGCCCGAGCAGCGGGTGTTGGAAAATCCGGTGACGGCCCCCCGTATCTCCGCTGCGGAAAGGGCCAGATACTCGCGGGTGGGCTCGTTCGAAAGGGCCCCTCCGGCGGACCAATCGACCCGAAGTTCGAAGGCCCCGGACCCGAGGCGCCGGAGCGGCGCGGTAACGAAATTCGGATATTCGACCAGAAGTATCTCCGGTCCACGGGGTCGCACGGACTCGGGGCCGGCGTCGCCAGAAAGCCCCGGGAAAGACCTTTCGAACGAGACCAGTCACGCCTCCGGCGGACGAACGCAGCGGACGCTACGGGCGAGCAAACTCCGGACGAGCGTTTTTTTTTTTTTCGAACCGCCGTATCTCGGCCGCGGAAAGGGTCGGAGGGTCGAGGGCGGGCTCGTTCGAAAGGTCCCCTCGGGTAGAGCGACCGACCCCGAGGGCGACGTCCTCGGATTTAAGGCGCCCGAGCAGCGGCCGTGGGAAAATCCGGAGTCGGCACCCCGTATCTCCGCTGCGGAAAGGGCCAGATACTCGCGGGTGGGCTCGTTCGAAAGGGCCCCTCCGGCGGACCGACCGACCCGAAGGTCGAAGGCCCCGGACCCGAGGCGCCGGAGCGGCGCGGTAACGAAATTCGGATATTCGACCGGAAGTATCTCCGGTCCACGGGGTCGCACGGACTCGGGCCCGCGTCGCCGGAAAGCCCCGGGAAAGACCTTTCGAACGAGACCGGCCGCGCCTCCGGCGGACGAACGCAGCGGACGCTACGGGCGCGCGAACTCCGGACCAGCGTTTTTTTTTTTTCGATCCGCCGTATCTCGGCCGCGGAAAGGGTCGGAGGGTCGAGGGCGGGCTCGTTCGAAAGGTCCCCTCGGGTAGAGCGACCGACCCCGAGGGCGACGTCCTCGGACTTAAGGCGCCCGAGCAGCGGCCGTGGGAAAATCCGGAGAAGGCCCCCCGTATCTCCGCCGCGGAAAGGGCCAGATACTCGTGGGTGGGCTCGTTCGAAAGGGCCCATCCGGCGGACCAATCGACCCGAAGGTCGAAGGCCCCGGGCCCGAGGCGCCGGAGCGGCGCTGTAACGAAATTCGGATTTTCGACCGGAAGTATCTCCGGTCCCCCAGGCCGACCGAGGCGCACCCTCCCGGCCGCGGACCCGGCGGGTTCCCCCTTCGCGGGGGACGGTAGGGCGAACAGGTGCCATCAGGTATATAGCTAAGTCGATCGGGGTTGACCAACTGTCGGAGAGGCGAAAGCTCCAGAACCTAAGTCGATGGGGTTGACCAACTGCTGGAGAAGTGAAAGCTCCAGAGCCTAAGTCGATTGGGGTTGACCAACTGTCGGAGAGGCGAAAGCTCTAGAACCTAAGTCTATGGCAGGAGAAGCGAACGCCCCAGAACCTAAGTCGATGGGGTTGACCAACTGCTGGAGAAGTGAAAGCTCAAGAGCCTAAGTCGTTGGGGTTGACCAACTGCTGGAGAGGCGAAAGCTCCAGAGCCTAAGTCGATTGAGGTTGACCAACTGCTGGAAACGCGAACGCTCCAAAACCTAAGTCGATTGAGGTTGACCAACTGCTGGAAACGCGAACACTCCAAAACCTAAGTCGATTGAGGTTGACCAACTGCTGGAAAATCTTTCGGGTTGACCAACGGTTGGAGAAATTTTGGGGTTGACCAACTGTTTGGTTCTCCAGAAGGGCCGGGAGGATGGGGCTTAGTCCGGTGGGGGAGTGCTTAAGAGTGGGATGGCAGGGACCAAACGGTGCGCCGGGTACGAGCTCCAGGGTGTCCGTCGCGGGGTCCAAAGCCGGCCTCGGGTGCACGGTGGTCGGGTTGACGGGGCGATGTTCCCGGGGTCGTATCTCGGCCGGGGAAGGGGGTACGGAGACGTGGGTGGGGTCGTTGGAAAGGGCCCCTCCTGGAGGATGAGGGACCCAAAGGGCTAAGGTCTCGGTCTTAAGGCGCCCGAGCTACGGCCGTTTAAAGGTGCAGCAGTGGAAGTCCGTATCTCCGGCCCCCGGGGTCGCACGGACCCGAGGCTGGCGTCCCCGGAAAGCCCCGAGAGAGACCTTTCGAACGAGACCGGCCGCGCCTCCGGCGGACGAACGCAGCGGACGCTACGGGCGCGCGAACTACGGACGAGCGTTTTTTTTTTTCGAACCGCCGTATCTCGGCCGCGAAAAGGGTCGGAGGGTCGAGGGCGGGCTCGTTCGAAAGGTCTCCTCGGGTAGAGCGACCGACCCCGAGGGCGACGTCCTCGGACTTAAGGCGCCCGAGCAGCGGCCGTGGGAAAATCCGGAGACGGCCCCCCGTATCTCCGCCACGGAAAAGGCCAGATACTCGCGGGTGGGCTCGTTCGAAAGGGCCCCTCCGGCGGACCAATCGACCCGAAGGTCGAAGGCCCCGGACCCGAGGGGCCGGAGCGGCGCGGTAACGAAATTCGGATATTCGACCGGAAGTATCTCCGGTCCCCGGGGTCGCACGGACTCGGGGCCGGCGTCGCCGAAAAGCCCCGGGAAAGACCTTTCGAACGAGACCGGCCGCGCCTCCTGCGGACTAACGCAGCGGACGCTACGGGCGCGCGAACTCCGGACCAGCGTTTTTTTTTTCGATCCGCCGTATCTCGGCCGCGGAAAGGGTCGGAGGGTCGAGGGCGGGCTCGTTCGAAAGGTCCCCTCGGGTAGAGCGACCGACCCCGAGGGCGACGTCCTCGGACTTAAGGCGCCCGAGCAGCGGCCGTGGGAAAATCCGGTGACGGCCCCCCGTATCTCCGCCGCGGAAAGGGCCAGATACTCGCGGGTGGGCTCGTTCGAAAGGGCCCCTCCGGCGGACCAATCGACCCGAAGTTCGAAGGCCCCGGACCCGAGGCGCCGGAGCGGCGCGGTAACGAAATTCGGATATTCGACCGGAAGTATCTCCGGTCCACGGGGTCGCACGGACTCGGGGCCGGCGTCGCCGGAAAGCCCCGGGAAAGACCTTTCGAACGAGACCAGTCACGTCTCCGGCGGACGAACGCAGCGGACGCTACGGGCGAGCAAACTCCGGACGAGCGTTTTTTTTTTTCGAACCGCCGTTTCTCGGCCGCGGAAAGGGTCGGAGGGTCGAGGGCGGGCTCGTTCGAAAGGTCCCCTCGGGTAGAGCGACCGACCCCGAGGGCGACGTCCTCGGACTTAAGGCGCCCGAGCAGCGGCCGTGGGAAAATCCGGAGTCGGCACCCCGTATCTCCGCTGCGGAAAGGGCCAGATACTCGCGGGTGGGCTCGTTCGAAAGGGCCCCTCCGGCGGACCGACCGACCCGAAGGTCGAAGGCCCAGGACCCGAGGCGCCGGAGCGGCGCCGTAACGAATTTCGGATATTCGACCGGAAGTATCTCCGGTCCACGGGGTCGCACGGACTCGGGGCCGGCGTCGCCGGAAAGCCCCGGGAAAGACCTTTCGAACGAGACCGGCCGCGCCTCCGGCGGACGAACGCAGCGGACGCTACGGGCGCGCGAACTCCGGACCAGCGTTTTTTTTTTTCGATCCGCCGTATCTCGGCCGCGGAAAGGGTCGGAGGGTCGAGGGCGGGCTCGTTCGAAAGGTCCCCTCGGGTAGAGCGACCGACCCCGAGGGCGACGTCCTCGGACTTAAGGCGCCCGAGCAGCGGCCGTGGGAAAATCCGGAGACGGCCCCCCGTATCTCCGCCGCGGAAAGGGCCAGATACTCGCGGGTGGGCTCGTTCGAAAGGGCCCCTCCGGCGGACCGACCGACCCGAAGGTCGAAGGACCCGGGCCCGAGGCGCCGGAGCGGCGCTGTAACGAAATTCGGATTTTCGACCGGAAGTATCTCCGGTCCCCCGGGCCGACCGAGGCGCACCCTCCCGGCCGCGGTCCCGGCGGGTTCCCCCTTCGCGGGGGACGGTAGGGCGAACAGGTGCCATCAGGTATATAGCTAAGTCGATCGGGGTTGACCAACTGTCGGAGAGGCGAAAGCTCCAGAACCTAAGTCGATGGGGTTGACCAACTGCTGGAGAAGTGAAAGCTCCAGAGCCTAAGTCGATTGGGGTTGACCAACTGTCGGAGAGGCGAAAGCTCTAGAACCTAAGTCTATGGCAGGAGAAGCGAACGCCCCAGAACCTAAGTCGATGGGGTTGACCAACTGCTGGAGAACTGAAAGCTCAAGAGCCTAAGTCGTTGGGGTTGACCAACTGCTGGAGAGGCGAAAGCTCCAGAGCCTAAGTCGATTGAGGTTGACCAACTGCTGGAAACGCGAACGCTCCAAAACCTAAGTCGATTGAGGTTGACCAACTGCTGGAAACGCGAACACTCCAAAACCTAAGTCGATTGAGGTTGACCAACTGCTGGAAAATCTTTCGGGTTGACCAACGGTTGGAGAAATTTTGGGGTTGACCAACTGTTTGGTTCTCCAGAAGGGCCGGGAGGATGGGGCTTAGTCCGGTGGGGGAGTGCTTAAGAGTGGGATGGCAGGGACCAAACGGTGCGCCGGGTACGAGCTCCAGGGTGTCCGTCGCGGGGTCCAAAGCCGGCCTCGGGTGCACGGTGGTCGGGTTGACGGGGCGATGTTCCCGGGGTCGTATCTCGGCCGGGGAAGGGGGTACGGAGACGTGGGTGGGGTCGTTGGAAAGGGCCCCTCCTGGAGGATGAGGGACCCAAAGGGCTAAGGTCTCGGTCTTAAGGCGCCCGAGCTACGGCCGTTTAAAGGTGCAGCAGTGGAAGTCCGTAGCTCGTTCGAAAGGGCCCCTCCGGCGGACCAATCGACCCGAAGTTCGAAGGCCCCGGACCCGAGGCGCCGGAGCGGCGCGGTAACGAAATTCGGATATTCGACCGGAAGTATCTCCGGTCCACGGGGTCGCACGGACTCGGGGCCGGCGTCGCCAGAAAGCCCCGGGAAAGACCTTTCGAACGAGACCAGTCACGCCTCCGGCGGACGAACGCAGCGGACGCTATGGGCGAGCAAACTCCTGACGAGCGTTTTTTTTTTTTTCGAACCGCCGTATCTCGGCCGCGGAAAGGGTCGGAGGGTCGAGGGCGGGCTCGTTCGAAAGGTCCCCTCGGGTAGAGCGACCGACCCCGAGGGCGACGTCCTCGGATTTAAGGCGCCCGAGCAGCGGCCGTGGGAAAATCCGGAGTCGGCACCCCGTATCTCCGCTGCGGAAAGGGCCAGATACTCGCGGGTGGGCTCGTTCGAAAGGGCCCCTCCGGCGGACCGACCGACCCGAAGGTCGAAGGCCCCGGACCCGAGGCGCCGGAGCGGCGCGGTAACGAAATTCGGATATTCGACCGGAAGTATCTCCGGTCCACGGGGTCGCACGGACTCGGGGCCGGCGTCGCCGGAAAGCCCCGGGAAAGACCTTTCGAACGAGACCGGCCGCGCCTCCGGCGGACGAACGCAGCGGACGCTACGGGCGCGCGAACTCCGGACCAGCGTTTTTTTTTTTTCGATCCGCCGTATCTCGGCCGCGGAAAGGGTCGGAGGGTCGAGGGCGGGCTCGTTCGAAAGGTCCCCTCGGGTAGAGCGACCGACCCCGAGGGCGACGTCCTCGGACTTAAGGCGCCCGAGCAGCGGCCGTGGGAAAATCCGGAGAAGGCCCCCCGTATCTCCGCCGCGGAAAGGGCCAGATACTCGTGGGTGGGCTCGTTCGAAAGGGCCCATCCGGCGGACCAATCGACCCGAAGGTCGAAGGCCCCGGGCCCGAGGCGCCGGAGCGGCGCGGTAACGAAATTCGGATATTCGACCGGAAGTATCTCCGGTCCACGGGATCGCACGGACTCGGGGCCGGCGTCGCCGGAAAGCCCCGGGAAAGACCTTTCGAACGAGACCGGTCACGCCTCCGCCGGACGAACGCAGCGGACGAGACGGGCGAGCAAACTCCGGACGAGCGTTTTTTTTTTTTTCATACCGCCGTATCTCGGCCGCGGAAAGGGTCGGAGGGTCGAGGGCGGGCTCGTTCTAAAGGTCCCCTCGGGTAGAGCGACCGACCCCGAGGGCGACGTCCTGGGACTTAAGGCGCCCGAGCAGCGGCCGTGGGAAAATCCGGAGACGGCCCCCCGTATCTCCGCTGCGGAAAGGGCCAGATACTCGCGGGTGGGCTCGTTCGAAAGGGCCCCTCCGGCGGACCGACCGACCCGAAGGTCGAAGGACCCGGGCCCGAGGCGCCGGAGCGGCGCTGTAACGAAATTCGGATTTTCGACCGGAAGTATCTCCGGTCCCCCAGGCCGACCGAGGCGCACCCTCCCGGCCGCGGACCCGGCGGGTTCCCCCTTCGCGGGGGACGGTAGGGCGAACAGGTGCCATCAGATATATAGCTAAGTCGATCGGGGTTGACCAACTGTCGGAGAGGCGAAAGCTCCAGAACCTAAGTCGATGGGGTTGACCAACTGCTGGAGAAGTGAAAGCTCCAGAGCCTAAGTCGATTGGGGTTGACCAACTGTCGGAGAGGCGAAAGCTCTAGAACCTAAGTCTATGGCAGGAGAAGCGAACGCCCCAGAACCTAAGTCGATGGGGTTGACCAACTGCTGGAGAAGTGAAAGCTCAAGAGCCTAAGTCGTTGGGGTTGACCAACTGCTGGAGAGGCGAAAGCTCCAGAGCCTAAGTCGATTGAGGTTGACCAACTGCTGGAAACGCGAACGCTCCAAAACCTAAGTCGATTGAGGTTGACCAACTGCTGGAAACGCGAACACTCCAAAACCTAAGTCGATTGAGGTTGACCAACTGCTGGAAAATCTTTCGGGTTGACCAACGGTTGGAGAAATTTTGGGGTTGACCAACTGTTTGGTTCTCCAGAAGGGCCGGGAGGATGGGGCTTAGTCCGGTGGGGGAGTGCTTAAGAGTGGGATGGCAGGGACCAAACGGTGCGCCGGGTACGAGCTCCAGGGTGTCCGTCGCGGGGTCCAAAGCCGGCCTCGGGTGCACGGTGGTCGGGTTGACGGGGCGATGTTCCCGGGGTCGTATCTCGGCCGGGGAAGGGGGTATGGAGACGTGGGTGGGGTCGTTGGAAAGGGCCCCTCCTGGAGGATGAGGGACCCAAAGGGCTAAGGTCTCGGTCTTAAGGCGCCCGAGCTACGGCCGTTTAAAGGTGCAGCAGTGGAAGTCCGTAGCTCGTTCGAAAGGGCCCCTCCGGCGGACCAATCGACCCGAAGTTCGAAGGCCCCGGACCCGAGGCGCCGGAGCGGCGCGGTAACGAAATTCGGATATTCGACCGGAAGTATCTCCGGTCCACGGGGTCGCACGGACTCGGGGCCGGCGTCGCCAGAAAGCCCCGGGAAAGACCTTTCGAACGAGACCAGTCACGCCTCCGGCGGACGAACGCAGCGGACGCTATGGGCGAGCAAACTCCTGACGAGCGTTTTTTTTTTTTTCGAACCGCCGTATCTCGGCCGCGGAAAGGGTCGGAGGGTCGAGGGCGGGCTCGTTCGAAAGGTCCCCTCGGGTAGAGCGACCGACCCCGAGGGCGACGTCCTCGGATTTAAGGCGCCCGAGCAGCGGCCGTGGGAAAATCCGGAGTCGGCACCCCGTATCTCCGCTGCGGAAAGGGCCAGATACTCGCGGGTGGGCTCGTTCGAAAGGGCCCCTCCGGCGGACCGACCGACCCGAAGGTCGAAGGCCCCGGACCCGAGGCGCCGGAGCGGCGCGGTAACGAAATTCGGATATTCGACCGGAAGTATCTCCGGTCCACGGGGTCGCACGGACTCGGGGCCGGCGTCGCCGGAAAGCCCCGGGAAAGACCTTTCGAACGAGACCGGCCGAGCCTCCGGCGGACGAACGCAGCGGACGCTACGGGCGCGCGAACTCCGGACCAGCGTTTTTTTTTTTCGATCCGCCGTATCTCGGCCGCGGAAAGGGTCGGAGGGTCGAGGGCGGGCTCGTTCGAAAGGTCCCCTCGGGTAGAGCGACCGACCCCGAGGGCGACGTCCTCGGACTTAAGGCGCCCGAGCAGCGGCCGTGGGAAAATCCGGAGACGGCCCCCCGTATCTCCGCCGCGGAAAAGTCCAGATACTCGCGGGTGGGCTCGTTCGAAAGGGCCCCTCCGGCGGACCAATCGACCCGAAGGTCGAAGGCCCCGGACCCGAGGCGCCGGAGCGGCGCGGTAACGAAATTCGGATATTCTACCGGAAGTATCTCCGGTCCACGGGGTCGCACGGACTCGGGGCCGGCGTCGCCGGAAAGCCCCGGGAAAGACCTTTCGAACGAGACCGGCCGCGCCTCCGGCGGACGAACGCAGCGGACGCTACGGGCGCGCGAACTCCGGACCAGCGTTTTTTTTTTTCGATCCGCCGTATCTCGGCCGCGGAAAGGGTCGGAGGGTCGAGGGCGGGCTCGTTCGAAAGGTCCCCTCGGGTAGAGCGACCGACACCGAGGGCGACGTCCTCGGACTTAAGGCGCCCGAGCAGCGGCCGTGGGAAAATACGGAGAAGGCCCCCCGTATCTCCGCCGCGGAAAGGGCCAGATACTCGTGGGTGGGCTCGTTCGAAAGGGCCCATCCGGCGGACCAATCGACCCGAAGGTCGAAGGCCCCGGGCCCGAGGCGCCGGAGCGGCGCGGTAACGAAATTCGGATATTCGACCGAAAGTATCTCCGGTCCACGGGATCGCACGGACTCGGGGCCGGCGTCGCCGGAAAGCCCCGGGAAAGACCTTTCGAACGAGACCGGCCGCGCCTCCGGCGGACGAACGCAGCGGACGCTACGGGCGCGCGAACTCCGGACCAGCGTTTTTTTTTTTTTCGATCCGCCGTATCTCGGCCGCGGAAAGGGTCGGAGGGTCGAGGGCGGGCTCGTTCGAAAGGTCCCCTCGGGTAGAGCGACCGACCCCGAGGGCGACGTCCTCGGACTTAAGGCGCCCGAGCAGCGGCCGTGGGAAAATCCGGAGAAGGCCCCCCGTATCTCCGCCGCGGAAAGGGCCAGATACTCGTGGGTGGGCTCGTTCGAAAGGGCCCATCCGGCGGACCAATCGACCCGAAGGTCGAAGGCCCCGGGCCCGAGGCGCCGGAGCGGCGCGGTAACGAAATTCGGATATTCGACCGGAAGTATCTCCGGTCCACGGGATCGCACGGACTCGGGGCTGGCGTCGCCGGAAAGCCCCGGGAAAGACCTTTCGAACGAGACCGGTCACGCCTCCGCCGGACGAACGCAGCGGACGATACGGGCGAGCAAACTCCGGACGAGCGTTTTTTTTTTTTTTCATACCGCCGTATCTCGGCCGCGGAAAGGGTCGGAGGGTCGAGGGCGGGCTCGTTCTAAAGGTCCCCTCGGGTAGAGCGACCAACCCCGAGGGCGACGTCCTGGGACTTAAGGCGCCCGAGCAGCGGCCGTGGGAAAATCCGGAGACGGCCCCCCGTATCTCCGCTGCGGAAAGGGCCAGATACTCGCGGGTGGGCTCGTTCGAAAGGGCCCCTCCGGCGGACCGACCGACCCGAAGGTCGAAGGACCCGGGCCCGAGGCGCCGGAGCGGCCCTGTAACGAAATTCGGATTTTCGACCGGAAGTATCTCCGGTCCCCCAGGCCGACCGAGGCGCACCCTCCCGGCCGCGGACCCGGCGGGTTCCCCCTTCGCGGGGGACGGTAGGGCGAACAGGTGCCATCAGATATATAGCTAAGTCGATCGGGGTTGACCAACTGTCGGAGAGGCGAAAGCTCCAGAACCTAAGTCAATGGGGTTGACCAACTGCTGGAGAAGTGAAAGCTCCAGAGCCTAAGTCGATTGGGGTTGACCAACTGTCGGAGAGGCGAAAGCTCTAGAACCTAAGTCTATGGCAGGAGAAGCGAACGCCCCAGAACCTAAGTCGATGGGGTTGACCAACTGCTGGAGAAGTGAAAGCTCAAGAGCCTAAGTCGTTGGGGTTGACCAACTGCTGGAGAGGCGAAAGCTCCAGAGCCTAAGTCGATTGAGGTTGACCAACTGCTGGAAACGCGAACGCTCCAAAACCTAAGTCGATTGAGGTTGACCAACTGCTGGAAACGCGAACACTCCAAAACCTAAGTCGATTGAGGTTGACCAACTGCTGGAAAATCTTTCGGGTTGACCAACGGTTGGAGAAATTTTGGGGTTGACCAACTGTTTGGTTCTCCAGAAGGGCCGGGAGGATGGGGCTTAGTCCGGTGGGGGAGTGCTTAAGAGTGGGATGGCAGGGACCAAACGGTGCGCCGGGTACGAGCTCCAGGGTGTCCGTCGCGGGGTCCAAAGCCGGCCTCGGGTGCACGGTGGTCGGGTTGACGGGGCGATGTTCCCGGGGTCGTATCTCGGCCGGGGAAGGGGGTACGGAGACGTGGGTGGGGTCGTTGGAAAGGGCCCCTCCTGGAGGATGAGGGACCCAAAGGGCTAAGGTCTCGGTCTTAAGGCGCCCGAGCTACGGCCGTTTAAAGGTGCAGCAGTGGAAGTCCGTATCTCCGGCCCCCGGGGTCGCACGGACCCGAGGCTGGCGTCCCCGGAAAGCCCCGAGAGAGACCTTTCGAACGAGACCGGCCGCGCCTCCGGCGGACGAACGCAGCGGACGCTACGGGCGCGCGAACTACGGACGAGCGTTTTTTTTTTTTCGAACCGCCGTATCTCGGCCGCGAAAAGGGTCGGAGGGTCGAGGGCGGGCTCGTTCGAAAGGTCTCCTCGGGTAGAGCGACCGACCCCGAGGGCGACGTCCTCGGACTTAAGGCGCCCGAGCAGCGGCCGTGGGAAAATCCGGAGACGGCCCCCCGTATCTCCGCCACGGAAAAGGCCAGATACTCGCGGGTGGGCTCGTTCGAAAGGGCCCCTCCGGCGGACCAATCGACCCGAAGGTCGAAGGCCCCGGACCCGAGGGGCCGGAGCGGCGCGGTAACGAAATTCGGATATTCGACCGGAAGTATCTCCGGTCCCCGGGGTCGCACGGACTCGGGGCCGGCGTCGCCGAAAAGCCCCGGGAAAGACCTTTCGAACGAGACCGGCCGCGCCTCCTGCGGACTAACGCAGCGGACGCTACGGGCGCGCGAACTCCGGACCAGCGTTTTTTTTTTCGATCCGCCGTATCTCGGCCGCGGAAAGGGTCGGAGGGTCGAGGGCGGGCTCGTTCGAAAGGTCCCCTCGGGTAGAGCGACCGACCCCGAGGGCGACGTCCTCGGACTTAAGGCGCCCGAGCAGCGGCCGTGGGAAAATCCGGTGACGGCCCCCCGTATCTCCGCCGCGGAAAGGGCCAGATACTCGCGGGTGGGCTCGTTCGAAAGGGCCCCTCCGGCGGACCAATCGACCCGAAGTTCGAAGGCCCCGGACCCGAGGCGCCGGAGCGGCGCGGTAACGAAATTCGGATATTCGACCGGAAGTATCTCCGGTCCACGGGGTCGCACGGACTCGGGGCCGGCGTCGCCGGAAAGCCCCGGGAAAGACCTTTCGAACGAGACCAGTCACGTCTCCGGCGGACGAACGCAGCGGACGCTACGGGCGAGCAAACTCCGGACGAGCGTTTTTTTTTTTCGAACCGCCGTTTCTCGGCCGCGGAAAGGGTCGGAGGGTCGAGGGCGGGCTCGTTCGAAAGGTCCCCTTAAGTATCTCCGGTCCCCCAGGCCGACCGAGGCGCACCCTCCCGGCCGCGGACCCGGCGGGTTCCCCCTTCGCGGGGGACGGTAGGGCGAACAGGTGCCATCAGATATATAGCTAAGTCGATCGGGGTTGACCAACTGTCGGAGAGGCGAAAGCTCCAGAACCCAAGTCGATGGGGTTGACCAACTGCTGGAGAAGTGAAAGCTCCAGAGCCTAAGTCGATTGGGGTTGACCAACTGTCGGAGAGGCGAAAGCTCTAGAACCTAAGTCTATGGCAGGAGAAGCGAACGCCCCAGAACCTAAGTCGATGGGGTTGACCAACTGCTGGAGAAGTGAAAGCTCAAGAGCCTAAGTCGTTGGGGTTGACCAACTGCTGGAGAGGCGAAAGCTCCAGAGCCTAAGTCGATTGAGGTTGACCAACTGCTGGAAACGCGAACGCTCCAAAACCTAAGTCGATTGAGGTTGACCAACTGCTGGAAACGCGAACACTCCAAAACCTAAGTCGATTGAGGTTGACCAACTGCTGGAAAATCTTTCGGGTTGACCAACGGTTGGAGAAATTTTGGGGTTGACCAACTGTTTGGTTCTCCAGAAGGGCCGGGAGGATGGGGCTTAGTCCGGTGGGGGAGTGCTTAAGAGTGGGATGGCAGGGACCAAACGGTGCGCCGGGTACGAGCTCCAGGGTGTCCGTCGCGGGGTCCAAAGCCGGCCTCGGGTGCACGGTGGTCGGGTTGACGGGGCGATGTTCCCGGGGTCGTATCTCGGCCGGGGAAGGGGGTACGGAGACGTGGGTGGGGTCGTTGGAAAGGGCCCCTCCTGGAGGATGAGGGACCCAAAGGGCTAAGGTCTCGGTCTTAAGGCGCCCGAGCTACGGCCGTTTAAAGGTGCAGCAGTGGAAGTCCGTAGCTCGTTCGAAAGGGCCCCTCCGGCGGACCAATCGACCCGAAGTTCGAAGGCCCCGGACCCGAGGCGCCGGAGCGGCGCGGTAACGAAATTCGGATATTCGACCGGAAGTATCTCCGGTCCACGGGGTCGCACGGACTCGGGGCCGGCGTCGCCAGAAAGCCCCGGGAAAGACCTTTCGAACGAGACCAGTCACGCCTCCGGCGGACGAACGCAGCGGACGCTATGGGCGAGCAAACTCCTGACGAGCGTTTTTTTTTTTTCGAACCGCCGTATCTCGGCCGCGGAAAGGGTCGGAGGGTCGAGGGCGGGCTCGTTCGAAAGGTCCCCTCGGGTAGAGCGACCGACCCCGAGGGCGACGTCCTCGGATTTAAGGCGCCCGAGCAGCGGCCGTGGGAAAATCCGGAGTCGGCACCCCGTATCTCCGCTGCGGAAAGGGCCAGATACTCGCGGGTGGGCTCGTTCGAAAGGGCCCCTCCGGCGGACCGACCGACCCGAAGGTCGAAGGCCCCGGACCCGAGGCGCCGGAGCGGCGCGGTAACGAAATTCGGATATTCGACCGGAAGTATCTCCGGTCCACGGGGTCGCACGGACTCGGGGCCGGCGTCGCCGGAAAGCCCCGGGAAAGACCTTTCGAACGAGACCGGCCGCGCCTCCGGCGGACGAACGCAGCGGACGCTACGGGCGCGCGAACTCCGGACCAGCGTTTTTTTTTTCGATCCGCCGTATCTCGGCCGCGGAAAGGGTCGGAGGGTCGAGGGCGGGCTCGTTCGAAAGGTCCCCTCGGGTAGAGCGACCGACCCCGAGGGCGACGTCCTCGGACTTAAGGCGCCCGAGCAGCGGCCGTGGGAAAATCCGGAGAAGGCCCCCCGTATCTCCGCCGCGGAAAGGGCCAGATACTCGTGGGTGGGCTCGTTCGAAAGGGCCCATCCGGCGGACCAATCGACCCGAAGGTCGAAGGCCCCGGGCCCGAGGCGCCGGAGCGGCGCGGTAACGAAATTCGGATATTCGACCGGAAGTATCTCCGGTCCACGGGATCGCACGGACTCGGGGCCGGCGTCGCCGGAAAGCCCCGGGAAAGACCTTTCGAACGAGACCGGTCACGCCTCCGCCGGACGAACGCAGCGGACGATACGGGCGAGCAAACTCCGGACGAGCGTTTTTTTTTTTTTCATACCGCCGTATCTCGGCCGCGGAAAGGGTCGGAGGGTCGAGGGCGGGCTCGTTCTAAAGGTCCCCTCGGGTAGAGCGACCGACCCCGAGGGCGACGTCCTGGGACTTAAGGCGCCCGAGCAGCGGCCGTGGGAAAATCCGGAGACGGCCCCCCGTATCTCCGCTGCGGAAAGGGCCAGATACTCGCGGGTGGGCTCGTTCGAAAGGGCCCCTCCGGCGGACCGACCGACCCGAAGGTCGAAGGACCCGGGCCCGAGGCGCCGGAGCGGCGCTGTAACGAAATTCGGATTTTCGACCGGAAGTATCTCCGGTCCCCCAGGCCGACCGAGGCGCACCCTCCCGGCCGCGGACCCGGCGGGTTCCCCCTTCGCGGGGGACGGTAGGGCGAACAGGTGCCATCAGATATATAGCTAAGTCGATCGGGGTTGACCAACTGTCGGAGAGGCGAAAGCTCCAGAACCTAAGTCGATGGGGTTGACCAACTGCTGGAGAAGTGAAAGCTCCAGAGCCTAAGTCGATTGGGGTTGACCAACTGTCGGAGAGGCGAAAGCTCTAGAACCTAAGTCTATGGCAGGAGAAGCGAACGCCCCAGAACCTAAGTCGATGGGGTTGACCAACTGCTGGAGAAGTGAAAGCTCAAGAGCCTAAGTCGTTGGGGTTGACCAACTGCTGGAGAGGCGAAAGCTCCAGAGCCTAAGTCGATTGAGGTTGACCAACTGCTGGAAACGCGAACGCTCCAAAACCTAAGTCGATTGAGGTTGACCAACTGCTGGAAACGCGAACACTCCAAAACCTAAGTCGATTGAGGTTGACCAACTGCTGGAAAATCTTTCGGGTTGACCAACGGTTGGAGAAATTTTGGGGTTGACCAACTGTTTGGTTCTCCAGAAGGGCCGGGAGGATGGGGCTTAGTCCGGTGGGGGAGTGCTTAAGAGTGGGATGGCAGGGACCAAACGGTGCGCCGGGTACGAGCTCCAGGGTGTCCGTCGCGGGGTCCAAAGCCGGCCTCGGGTGCACGGTGGTCGGGTTGACGGGGCGATGTTCCCGGGGTCGTATCTCGGCCGGGGAAGGGGGTACGGAGACGTGGGTGGGGTCGTTGGAAAGGGCCCCTCCTGGAGGATGAGGGACCCAAAGGGCTAAGGTCTCGGTCTTAAGGCGCCCGAGCTACGGCCGTTTAAAGGTGCAGCAGTGGAAGTCCGTAGCTCGTTCGAAAGGGCCCCTCCGGCGGACCAATCGACCCGAAGTTCGAAGGCCCCGGACCCGAGGCGCCGGAGCGGCGCGGTAACGAAATTCGGATATTCGACCGGAAGTATCTCCGGTCCACGGGGTCGCACGGACTCGGGGCCGGCGTCGCCAGAAAGCCCCGGGAAAGACCTTTCGAACGAGACCAGTCACGCCTCCGGCGGACGAACGCAGCGGACGCTATGGGCGAGCAAACTCCTGACGAGCGTTTTTTTTTTTTCGAACCGCCGTATCTCGGCCGCGGAAAGGGTCGGAGGGTCGAGGGCGGGCTCGTTCGAAAGTTCCCCTCGGGTAGAGCGACCGACCCCGAGGGCGACGTCCTCGGATTTAAGGCGCCCGAGCAGCGGCCGTGGGAAAATCCGGAGTCGGCACCCCGTATCTCCGCTGCGGAAAGGGCCAGATACTCGCGGGTGGGCTCGTTCGAAAGGGCCCCTCCGGCGGACCGACCGACCCGAAGGTCGAAGGCCCCGGACCCGAGGCGCCGGAGCGGCGCGGTAACGAAATTCGGATATTCGACCGGAAGTATCTCCGGTCCACGGGGTCGCACGGACTCGGGGCCGGCGTCGCCGGAAAGCCCCGGGAAAGACCTTTCGAACGAGACCGGCCGCGCCTCCGGCGGACGAACGCAGCGGACGCTACGGGCGCGCGAACTCCGGACCAGCGTTTTTTTTTTTTCGATCCGCCGTATCTCGGCCGCGGAAAGGGTCGGAGGGTCGAGGGCGGGCTCGTTCGAAAGGTCCCCTCGGGTAGAGCGACCGACCCCGAGGGCGACGTCCTCGGACTTAAGGCGCCCGAGCAGCGGCCGTGGGAAAATCCGGAGAAGGCCCCCCGTATCTCCGCCGCGGAAAGGGCCAGATACTCGTGGGTGGGCTCGTTCGAAAGGGCCCATCCGGCGGACCAATCGACCCGAAGGTCGAAGGCCCCGGGCCCGAGGCGCCGGAGCGGCGCGGTAACGAAATTCGGATATTCGACCGGAAGTATCTCCGGTCCACGGGATCGCACGGACTCGGGGCCGGCGTCGCCGGAAAGCCCCGGGAAAGACCTTTCGAACGAGACCGGTCACGCCTCCGCCGGACGAACGCAGCGGACGAGACGGGCGAGCAAACTCCGGACGAGCGTTTTTTTTTTTTTCATACCGCCGTATCTCGGCCGCGGAAAGGGTCGGAGGGTCGAGGGCGGGCTCGTTCTAAAGGTCCCCTCGGGTAGAGCGACCGACCCCGAGGGCGACGTCCTGGGACTTAAGGCGCCCGAGCAGCGGCCGTGGGAAAATCCGGAGACGGCCCCCCGTATCTCCGCTGCGGAAAGGGCCAGATACTCGCGGGTGGGCTCGTTCGAAAGGGCCCCTCCGGCGGACCGACCGACCCGAAGGTCGAAGGACCCGGGCCCGAGGCGCCGGAGCGGCGCTGTAACGAAATTCGGATTTTCGACCGGAAGTATCTCCGGTCCCCCAGGCCGACCGAGGCGCACCCTCCCGGCCGCGGACCCGGCGGGTTCCCCCTTCGCGGGGGACGGTAGGGCGAACAGGTGCCATCAGATATATAGCTAAGTCGATCGGGGTTGACCAACTGTCGGAGAGGCGAAAGCTCCAGAACCTAAGTCGATGGGGTTGACCAACTGCTGGAGAAGTGAAAGCTCCAGAGCCTAAGTCGATTGGGGTTGACCAACTGTCGGAGAGGCGAAAGCTCTAGAACCTAAGTCTATGGCAGGAGAAGCGAACGCCCCAGAACCTAAGTCGATGGGGTTGACCAACTGCTGGAGAAGTGAAAGCTCAAGAGCCTAAGTCGTTGGGGTTGACCAACTGCTGGAGAGGCGAAAGCTCCAGAGCCTAAGTCGATTGAGGTTGACCAACTGCTGGAAACGCGAACGCTCCAAAACCTAAGTCGATTGAGGTTGACCAACTGCTGGAAACGCGAACACTCCAAAACCTAAGTCGATTGAGGTTGACCAACTGCTGGAAAATCTTTCGGGTTGACCAACGGTTGGAGAAATTTTGGGGTTGACCAACTGTTTGGTTCTCCAGAAGGGCCGGGAGGATGGGGCTTAGTCCGGTGGGGGAGTGCTTAAGAGTGGGATGGCAGGGACCAAACGGTGCGCCGGGTACGAGCTCCAGGGTGTCCGTCGCGGGGTCCAAAGCCGGCCTCGGGTGCACGGTGGTCGGGTTGACGGGGCGATGTTCCCGGGGTCGTATCTCGGCCGGGGAAGGGGGTATGGAGACGTGGGTGGGGTCGTTGGAAAGGGCCCCTCCTGGAGGATGAGGGACCCAAAGGGCTAAGGTCTCGGTCTTAAGGCGCCCGAGCTACGGCCGTTTAAAGGTGCAGCAGTGGAAGTCCGTAGCTCGTTCGAAAGGGCCCCTCCGGCGGACCAATCGACCCGAAGTTCGAAGGCCCCGGACCCGAGGCGCCGGAGCGGCGCGGTAACGAAATTCGGATATTCGACCGGAAGTATCTCCGGTCCACGGGGTCGCACGGACTCGGGGCCGGCGTCGCCAGAAAGCCCCGGGAAAGACCTTTCGAACGAGACCAGTCACGCCTCCGGCGGACGAACGCAGCGGACGCTATGGGCGAGCAAACTCCTGACGAGCGTTTTTTTTTTTTTCGAACCGCCGTATCTCGGCCGCGGAAAGGGTCGGAGGGTCGAGGGCGGGCTCGTTCGAAAGGTCCCCTCGGGTAGAGCGACCGACCCCGAGGGCGACGTCCTCGGATTTAAGGCGCCCGAGCAGCGGCCGTGGGAAAATCCGGAGTCGGCACCCCGTATCTCCGCTGCGGAAAGGGCCAGATACTCGCGGGTGGGCTCGTTCGAAAGGGCCCCTCCGGCGGACCGACCGACCCGAAGGTCGAAGGCCCCGGACCCGAGGCGCCGGAGCGGCGCGGTAACGAAATTCGGATATTCGACCGGAAGTATCTCCGGTCCACGGGGTCGCACGGACTCGGGGCCGGCGTCGCCGGAAAGCCCCGGGAAAGACCTTTCGAACGAGACCGGCCGAGCCTCCGGCGGACGAACGCAGCGGACGCTACGGGCGCGCGAACTCCGGACCAGCGTTTTTTTTTTTTCGATCCGCCGTATCTCGGCCGCGGAAAGGGTCGGAGGGTCGAGGGCGGGCTCGTTCGAAAGGTCCCCTCGGGTAGAGCGACCGACCCCGAGGGCGACGTCCTCGGACTTAAGGCGCCCGAGCAGCGGCCGTGGGAAAATCCGGAGACGGCCCCCCGTATCTCCGCCGCGGAAAAGTCCAGATACTCGCGGGTGGGCTCGTTCGAAAGGGCCCCTCCGGCGGACCAATCGACCCGAAGGTCGAAGGCCCCGGACCCGAGGCGCCGGAGCGGCGCGGTAACGAAATTCGGATATTCTACCGGAAGTATCTCCGGTCCACGGGGTCGCACGGACTCGGGGCCGGCGTCGCCGGAAAGCCCCGGGAAAGACCTTTCGAACGAGACCGGCCGCGCCTCCGGCGGACGAACGCAGCGGACGCTACGGGCGCGCGAACTCCGGACCAGCGTTTTTTTTTTTCGATCCGCCGTATCTCGGCCGCGGAAAGGGTCGGAGGGTCGAGGGCGGGCTCGTTCGAAAGGTCCCCTCGGGTAGAGCGACCGACACCGAGGGCGACGTCCTCGGACTTAAGGCGCCCGAGCAGCGGCCGTGGGAAAATACGGAGAAGGCCCCCCGTATCTCCGCCGCGGAAAGGGCCAGATACTCGTGGGTGGGCTCGTTCGAAAGGGCCCATCCGGCGGACCAATCGACCCGAAGGTCGAAGGCCCCGGGCCCGAGGCGCCGGAGCGGCGCGGTAACGAAATTCGGATATTCGACCGAAAGTATCTCCGGTCCACGGGATCGCACGGACTCGGGGCCGGCGTCGCCGGAAAGCCCCGGGAAAGACCTTTCGAACGAGACCGGCCGCGCCTCCGGCGGACGAACGCAGCGGACGCTACGGGCGCGCGAACTCCGGACCAGCGTTTTTTTTTTTTTCGATCCGCCGTATCTCGGCCGCGGAAAGGGTCGGAGGGTCGAGGGCGGGCTCGTTCGAAAGGTCCCCTCGGGTAGAGCGACCGACCCCGAGGGCGACGTCCTCGGACTTAAGGCGCCCGAGCAGCGGCCGTGGGAAAATCCGGAGAAGGCCCCCCGTATCTCCGCCGCGGAAAGGGCCAGATACTCGTGGGTGGGCTCGTTCGAAAGGGCCCATCCGGCGGACCAATCGACCCGAAGGTCGAAGGCCCCGGGCCCGAGGCGCCGGAGCGGCGCGGTAACGAAATTCGGATATTCGACCGGAAGTATCTCCGGTCCACGGGATCGCACGGACTCGGGGCTGGCGTCGCCGGAAAGCCCCGGGAAAGACCTTTCGAACGAGACCGGTCACGCCTCCGCCGGACGAACGCAGCGGACGATACGGGCGAGCAAACTCCGGACGAGCGTTTTTTTTTTTTTTCATACCGCCGTATCTCGGCCGCGGAAAGGGTCGGAGGGTCGAGGGCGGGCTCGTTCTAAAGGTCCCCTCGGGTAGAGCGACCAACCCCGAGGGCGACGTCCTGGGACTTAAGGCGCCCGAGCAGCGGCCGTGGGAAAATCCGGAGACGGCCCCCCGTATCTCCGCTGCGGAAAGGGCCAGATACTCGCGGGTGGGCTCGTTCGAAAGGGCCCCTCCGGCGGACCGACCGACCCGAAGGTCGAAGGACCCGGGCCCGAGGCGCCGGAGCGGCCCTGTAACGAAATTCGGATTTTCGACCGGAAGTATCTCCGGTCCCCCAGGCCGACCGAGGCGCACCCTCCCGGCCGCGGACCCGGCGGGTTCCCCCTTCGCGGGGGACGGTAGGGCGAACAGGTGCCATCAGATATATAGCTAAGTCGATCGGGGTTGACCAACTGTCGGAGAGGCGAAAGCTCCAGAACCTAAGTCAATGGGGTTGACCAACTGCTGGAGAAGTGAAAGCTCCAGAGCCTAAGTCGATTGGGGTTGACCAACTGTCGGAGAGGCGAAAGCTCTAGAACCTAAGTCTATGGCAGGAGAAGCGAACGCCCCAGAACCTAAGTCGATGGGGTTGACCAACTGCTGGAGAAGTGAAAGCTCAAGAGCCTAAGTCGTTGGGGTTGACCAACTGCTGGAGAGGCGAAAGCTCCAGAGCCTAAGTCGATTGAGGTTGACCAACTGCTGGAAACGCGAACGCTCCAAAACCTAAGTCGATTGAGGTTGACCAACTGCTGGAAACGCGAACACTCCAAAACCTAAGTCGATTGAGGTTGACCAACTGCTGGAAAATCTTTCGGGTTGACCAACGGTTGGAGAAATTTTGGGGTTGACCAACTGTTTGGTTCTCCAGAAGGGCCGGGAGGATGGGGCTTAGTCCGGTGGGGGAGTGCTTAAGAGTGGGATGGCAGGGACCAAACGGTGCGCCGGGTACGAGCTCCAGGGTGTCCGTCGCGGGGTCCAAAGCCGGCCTCGGGTGCACGGTGGTCGGGTTGACGGGGCGATGTTCCCGGGGTCGTATCTCGGCCGGGGAAGGGGGTACGGAGACGTGGGTGGGGTCGTTGGAAAGGGCCCCTCCTGGAGGATGAGGGACCCAAAGGGCTAAGGTCTCGGTCTTAAGGCGCCCGAGCTACGGCCGTTTAAAGGTGCAGCAGTGGAAGTCCGTATCTCCGGCCCCCGGGGTCGCACGGACCCGAGGCTGGCGTCCCCGGAAAGCCCCGAGAGAGACCTTTCGAACGAGACCGGCCGCGCCTCCGGCGGACGAACGCAGCGGACGCTACGGGCGCGCGAACTACGGACGAGCGTTTTTTTTTTTCGAACCGCCGTATCTCGGCCGCGAAAAGGGTCGGAGGGTCGAGGGCGGGCTCGTTCGAAAGGTCTCCTCGGGTAGAGCGACCGACCCCGAGGGCGACGTCCTCGGACTTAAGGCGCCCGAGCAGCGGCCGTGGGAAAATCCGGAGACGGCCCCCCGTATCTCCGCCACGGAAAAGGCCAGATACTCGCGGGTGGGCTCGTTCGAAAGGGCCCCTCCGGCGGACCAATCGACCCGAAGGTCGAAGGCCCCGGACCCGAGGGGCCGGAGCGGCGCGGTAACGAAATTCGGATATTCGACCGGAAGTATCTCCGGTCCCCGGGGTCGCACGGACTCGGGGCCGGCGTCGCCGAAAAGCCCCGGGAAAGACCTTTCGAACGAGACCGGCCGCGCCTCCTGCGGACTAACGCAGCGGACGCTACGGGCGCGCGAACTCCGGACCAGCGTTTTTTTTTTCGATCCGCCGTATCTCGGCCGCGGAAAGGGTCGGAGGGTCGAGGGCGGGCTCGTTCGAAAGGTCCCCTCGGGTAGAGCGACCGACCCCGAGGGCGACGTCCTCGGACTTAAGGCGCCCGAGCAGCGGCCGTGGGAAAATCCGGTGACGGCCCCCCGTATCTCCGCCGCGGAAAGGGCCAGATACTCGCGGGTGGGCTCGTTCGAAAGGGCCCCTCCGGCGGACCAATCGACCCGAAGTTCGAAGGCCCCGGACCCGAGGCGCCGGAGCGGCGCGGTAACGAAATTCGGATATTCGACCGGAAGTATCTCCGGTCCACGGGGTCGCACGGACTCGGGGCCGGCGTCGCCGGAAAGCCCCGGGAAAGACCTTTCGAACGAGACCAGTCACGTCTCCGGCGGACGAACGCAGCGGACGCTACGGGCGAGCAAACTCCGGACGAGCGTTTTTTTTTTCGAACCGCCGTTTCTCGGCCGCGGAAAGGGTCGGAGGGTCGAGGGCGGGCTCGTTCGAAAGGTCCCCTTAAGTATCTCCGGTCCCCCAGGCCGACCGAGGCGCACCCTCCCGGCCGCGGACCCGGCGGGTTCCCCCTTCGCGGGGGACGGTAGGGCGAACAGGTGCCATCAGATATATAGCTAAGTCGATCGGGGTTGACCAACTGTCGGAGAGGCGAAAGCTCCAGAACCCAAGTCGATGGGGTTGACCAACTGCTGGAGAAGTGAAAGCTCCAGAGCCTAAGTCGATTGGGGTTGACCAACTGTCGGAGAGGCGAAAGCTCTAGAACCTAAGTCTATGGCAGGAGAAGCGAACGCCCCAGAACCTAAGTCGATGGGGTTGACCAACTGCTGGAGAAGTGAAAGCTCAAGAGCCTAAGTCGTTGGGGTTGACCAACTGCTGGAGAGGCGAAAGCTCCAGAGCCTAAGTCGATTGAGGTTGACCAACTGCTGGAAACGCGAACGCTCCAAAACCTAAGTCGATTGAGGTTGACCAACTGCTGGAAACGCGAACACTCCAAAACCTAAGTCGATTGAGGTTGACCAACTGCTGGAAAATCTTTCGGGTTGACCAACGGTTGGAGAAATTTTGGGGTTGACCAACTGTTTGGTTCTCCAGAAGGGCCGGGAGGATGGGGCTTAGTCCGGTGGGGGAGTGCTTAAGAGTGGGATGGCAGGGACCAAACGGTGCGCCGGGTACGAGCTCCAGGGTGTCCGTCGCGGGGTCCAAAGCCGGCCTCGGGTGCACGGTGGTCGGGTTGACGGGGCGATGTTCCCGGGGTCGTATCTCGGCCGGGGAAGGGGGTACGGAGACGTGGGTGGGGTCGTTGGAAAGGGCCCCTCCTGGAGGATGAGGGACCCAAAGGGCTAAGGTCTCGGTCTTAAGGCGCCCGAGCTACGGCCGTTTAAAGGTGCAGCAGTGGAAGTCCGTAGCTCGTTCGAAAGGGCCCCTCCGGCGGACCAATCGACCCGAAGTTCGAAGGCCCCGGACCCGAGGCGCCGGAGCGGCGCGGTAACGAAATTCGGATATTCGACCGGAAGTATCTCCGGTCCACGGGGTCGCACGGACTCGGGGCCGGCGTCGCCAGAAAGCCCCGGGAAAGACCTTTCGAACGAGACCAGTCACGCCTCCGGCGGACGAACGCAGCGGACGCTATGGGCGAGCAAACTCCTGACGAGCGTTTTTTTTTTTTCGAACCGCCGTATCTCGGCCGCGGAAAGGGTCGGAGGGTCGAGGGCGGGCTCGTTCGAAAGGTCCCCTCGGGTAGAGCGACCGACCCCGAGGGCGACGTCCTCGGATTTAAGGCGCCCGAGCAGCGGCCGTGGGAAAATCCGGAGTCGGCACCCCGTATCTCCGCTGCGGAAAGGGCCAGATACTCGCGGGTGGGCTCGTTCGAAAGGGCCCCTCCGGCGGACCGACCGACCCGAAGGTCGAAGGCCCCGGACCCGAGGCGCCGGAGCGGCGCGGTAACGAAATTCGGATATTCGACCGGAAGTATCTCCGGTCCACGGGGTCGCACGGACTCGGGGCCGGCGTCGCCGGAAAGCCCCGGGAAAGACCTTTCGAACGAGACCGGCCGCGCCTCCGGCGGACGAACGCAGCGGACGCTACGGGCGCGCGAACTCCGGACCAGCGTTTTTTTTTTCGATCCGCCGTATCTCGGCCGCGGAAAGGGTCGGAGGGTCGAGGGCGGGCTCGTTCGAAAGGTCCCCTCGGGTAGAGCGACCGACCCCGAGGGCGACGTCCTCGGACTTAAGGCGCCCGAGCAGCGGCCGTGGGAAAATCCGGAGAAGGCCCCCCGTATCTCCGCCGCGGAAAGGGCCAGATACTCGTGGGTGGGCTCGTTCGAAAGGGCCCATCCGGCGGACCAATCGACCCGAAGGTCGAAGGCCCCGGGCCCGAGGCGCCGGAGCGGCGCGGTAACGAAATTCGGATATTCGACCGGAAGTATCTCCGGTCCACGGGATCGCACGGACTCGGGGCCGGCGTCGCCGGAAAGCCCCGGGAAAGACCTTTCGAACGAGACCGGTCACGCCTCCGCCGGACGAACGCAGCGGACGATACGGGCGAGCAAACTCCGGACGAGCGTTTTTTTTTTTTCATACCGCCGTATCTCGGCCGCGGAAAGGGTCGGAGGGTCGAGGGCGGGCTCGTTCTAAAGGTCCCCTCGGGTAGAGCGACCGACCCCGAGGGCGACGTCCTGGGACTTAAGGCGCCCGAGCAGCGGCCGTGGGAAAATCCGGAGACGGCCCCCCGTATCTCCGCTGCGGAAAGGGCCAGATACTCGCGGGTGGGCTCGTTCGAAAGGGCCCCTCCGGCGGACCGACCGACCCGAAGGTCGAAGGACCCGGGCCCGAGGCGCCGGAGCGGCGCTGTAACGAAATTCGGATTTTCGACCGGAAGTATCTCCGGTCCCCCAGGCCGACCGAGGCGCACCCTCCCGGCCGCGGACCCGGCGGGTTCCCCCTTCGCGGGGGACGGTAGGGCGAACAGGTGCCATCAGATATATAGCTAAGTCGATCGGGGTTGACCAACTGTCGGAGAGGCGAAAGCTCCAGAACCTAAGTCGATGGGGTTGACCAACTGCTGGAGAAGTGAAAGCTCCAGAGCCTAAGTCGATTGGGGTTGACCAACTGTCGGAGAGGCGAAAGCTCTAGAACCTAAGTCTATGGCAGGAGAAGCGAACGCCCCAGAACCTAAGTCGATGGGGTTGACCAACTGCTGGAGAAGTGAAAGCTCAAGAGCCTAAGTCGTTGGGGTTGACCAACTGCTGGAGAGGCGAAAGCTCCAGAGCCTAAGTCGATTGAGGTTGACCAACTGCTGGAAACGCGAACGCTCCAAAACCTAAGTCGATTGAGGTTGACCAACTGCTGGAAACGCGAACACTCCAAAACCTAAGTCGATTGAGGTTGACCAACTGCTGGAAAATCTTTCGGGTTGACCAACGGTTGGAGAAATTTTGGGGTTGACCAACTGTTTGGTTCTCCAGAAGGGCCGGGAGGATGGGGCTTAGTCCGGTGGGGGAGTGCTTAAGAGTGGGATGGCAGGGACCAAACGGTGCGCCGGGTACGAGCTCCAGGGTGTCCGTCGCGGGGTCCAAAGCCGGCCTCGGGTGCACGGTGGTCGGGTTGACGGGGCGATGTTCCCGGGGTCGTATCTCGGCCGGGGAAGGGGGTACGGAGACGTGGGTGGGGTCGTTGGAAAGGGCCCCTCCTGGAGGATGAGGGACCCAAAGGGCTAAGGTCTCGGTCTTAAGGCGCCCGAGCTACGGCCGTTTAAAGGTGCAGCAGTGGAAGTCCGTATCTCCGGCCCCCGGGGTCGCACGGACCCGAGGCTGGCGTCCCCGGAAAGCCCCGAGAGAGACCTTTCGAACGAGACCGGCCGCGCCTCCGGCGGACGAACGCAGCGGACGCTACGGGCAAGCGAACTACGGACGAGCGTTTTTTTTTTTTTTCGAACCGCCGTATCTCGGCCGCGAAAAGGGTCGGAGGGTCGAGGGCGGGCTCGTTCGAAAGGTCTCCTCGGGTAGAGCGACCGACCTCGAGGGCGACGTCCTCGGACTTAAGGCGCCCGAGCAGCGGCCGTGGGAAAATCCGGAGACGGCCCCCCGTATCTCCGCCGCGGAAAAGGCCAGATACTCGCGGGTGGGCTCGTTCGAAAGGGCCCCTCCGGCGGACCAATCGACCCGAAGGTCGAAGGCCCCGGACCCGAGGCGCCGGAGCGGCGCGGTAACGAAATTCGGATATTCGACCGGAAGTATCTCCGGTCCACGGGGTCGCACGGACTCGGGGCCGGAATCGCCGGAAAGCCCCGGGAAAGACCTTTCGAACGAGACCGGCCGCGCCTCCGGCGGACGAACGCAGCGGACGCTACGGGCGCGCGAACTCCGGACCAGCGTTTTTTTTTTTTGATCCGCCGTATCTCGGCCGCGGAAAGGGTCGGAGGGTCGAGGGCGGGCTCGTTCGAAAGGTCCCCTCGGGTAGAGCGACCGACCCCGAGGGCGACGTCCTCGGACATAAGGCGCCCGAGCAGCGTCCGTGGGAAAATCCGGAGACGGCCCCCCGTATCTCCGCCGCGGAAAAGGCCAGATACTCGCGGGTGGGCTCTTTCGAAAGGGCCCCTCCGGCGGACCAATCAACCCGAAGGTCGAAGGCCCCGGACCCGAGGCGCCGGAGCGGCGCGGTAACGAAATTCGGAAATTCGACCGGAAGTATCTCCGGTCCACGGGGTCGCACGGACTCGGGGCCGGCGTCGCCGGAAAGCCCCGGGAAAGACCTTTCGAACGAGACCAGCCGCGCCTCCGGCGGACGAACGCAGCGGACGTTACGGGCGCGCGAACTCCGGACCAGCGTTTTTTTTTTTTCGATCCGCCGTATCTCGGCCGCGGAAAGGGTCGGAGGGTCGAGGGCGTGCTCGTTCGAAAGGTCCCCTCGGGTAGAGCGACCGACCCCAAGGGCGACGTCCTCGGACTTAAGGCGCCCGAGCAGCGGCCGTGGGAAAATCCGGAGAAGGCCCCCCGTATCTCCGCCGCGGAAAGGGCCAGATACTCGTGGGTGGGCTCGTTCGAAAGGGCCCATCCGGCGGACCAATCGACCCGAAGGTCGAAGGCCCCCGAGGCGCCGGAGCGGCGCGGTAACGAAATTCGGATATTCGACCGGAAGTATCTCCGGTCCACGGGATCGCACGGACTCGGGGCCGGCGTCGCCGGAAAGCCCCGGGAAAGACCTTTCGAACGAGACCGGTCAAACCTCCGGCGGACGAACGCAGCGGACGCTACGGGCGAGCAAACTCCGGACGAGCGTTTTTTTTTTTTTCGAACCGCCGTATCTCGGCCGCGGAAAGGGTCGGAGGGTCGAGGGCGGGCTCGTTCGAAAGGTCCCCTCGGGTAGAGCGACCGACCCCGAGGGCGACGTCCTGGGACTTAAGGCGCCCGAGCAGCGGCCGTGGGAAAATCCGGAGACGGCACCCCGTATCTCCGCTGCGGAAAGGGCCAGATACTCGCGGGTGGGCTCGTTCGAAAGGGCCCCTCCGGCGGACCGACCGACCCGAAGGTCGAAGGACCCGGGCCCGAGGCGCCGGAGCGGCGCTGTAACGAAATTCGGATTTTCGACCGGAAGTATCTCCGGTCCCCCAGGCCGACCGAGGCGCACCCTCCCGGCCGCGGACCCGGCGGGTTCCCCCTTCGCGGGGGACGGTAGGGCGAACAGGTGCCATCAGGTATATAGCTAAGTCGATCGGGGTTGACCAACTGTCGGAGAGGCGAAAGCTCCAGAACCTAAGTCGATGGGGTTGACCAACTGCTGGAGAAGTGAAAGCTCCAGAGCCTAAGTCGATTGGGGTTGACCAACTGTCGGAGAGGCGATAGCTCTAGAACCTAAGTCTATGGCAGGAGAAGCGAACGCCCCAGAACCTAAGTCGATGGGGTTGACCAACTGCTGTAGAAGTAAAAGCTCAAGAGCCTAAGTCGTTGGGGTTGACCAACTGCTGGAGAGGCGAAAGCTCCAGAGCCTAAGTCGATTGAGGTTGACCAACTGCTGGAAACGCGAACGCTCCAAAACCTAAGTCGATTGAGGTTGACCAACTGCTGGAAACGCGAACACTCCAAAACCTAAGTCGATTGAGGTTGACCAACTGCTGGAAACTCGAACGCTCCAAAACCTAAGTCGATTGAGGTTGACCAACTGCTGGAAAATCTTTCGGGTTGACCAACGGTTGGAGAAATTTTGGGGTTGACCAACTGTTTGGTTCTCCAGAAGGGCCGGGAGGATGGGGCTTAGTCCGGTGGGGGAGTGCTTAAGAGTGGGATGGCAGGGACCAAACGGTGCGCCGGGTACGAGCTCCAGGGTGTCCGTCGCGGGGTCCAAAGCCGGCCTCGGGTGCACGGTGGTCGGGTTGACGGGGCGATGTTCCCGGGGTCGTATCTCGGCCGGGGAAAGGGGTACGGAGACGTGGGTGGGGTCGTTGGAAAGGGCCCCTCCTGGAGGATGAGGGACCCAAATGGCTAAGGTCTCGGTCTTAAGGCGCCCGAGCTACGGCCGTTTAAAGGTGCAGCGGTGGAAGTCCGTATCTCCGGCCCCCGGGGTCGCACAGAGACCCGACAGAGACCTTTCGAACGAGACCGGCCGCGCCTCCGGCGGACGAACGCAGCGGACGTTACGGGCGCGCGAACTCCGGACGAGCGTTTTTTTTTTTTCGAACCGCCGTATCTCGGCCGCGGAAAGGGTCGGAGGGTCGAGGGCGGGCTCGTTCGAAAGGTCCCCTCGGGTAGAGCGACCGACCCCGAGGGCGACGTCCTCGGACTTAAGGCGCCCGAGCAGCGGCCGTGGGAAAATCCGGAGACGGCCCCCCGTATCTCCGCCGCGGAAAAGGCCAGATACTCGCGGGTGGGCTCGTTCGAAAGGGCCCATCCGGCGGACCAATCGACCCGAAGGTCGAAGGCACCGGGCCCGAGGCGCCGGAGCGGCGCGGTAACGAAATTCGGATTTTCGACCGGAAGTATCTCCGGTCCACGGGGTCGCACGAACTCGGGGCCGGCGTCGCCGGAAAGCCCCGGGAAAGACCTTTCGAACGAGACCGGTCACGCCTCCGGCGGACGAACGCAGCGGACGCTACGGGCAAGCAAACTCCGGACGAGCATTTTTTTTTTCGAACCGCCGTATCTCGGCCGCGGAAAGGGTCGGAGGGTCGAGGGCGGGCTCGTTCGAAAGGTCCCCTCGGGTAGAGCGACCGACCCCGAGGGCGACTTCCTGGGACTTAAGGCGCCCGAGCAGCGGCCGTGGGAAAATCCGGAGACGGCACCCCGTATCTCCGCTGCGGAAAGGGCCAGATACTCGCGGGTGGGCTCGTTCGAAAGGGCCCCTCCGGCGGACCAATCGACCCGAAGGTCGAAGGCCCCGGACCCGAGGCGCCGGAGCGGCGCGGTAACGAAATTCGTATATTCGACCGGAAGTATCTCCGGTCCACGGGGTCGCACGGACTCGGGGCCGGCGTCGCCGGAAAGCCCCGGGAAAGACCTTTCGAACGAGACCGGCCGCGCCTCCGGCGGACGAACGCAGCGGACGCTACGGGCGCGCGAACTCCGGAACAGCGTTTTTTTTTTTCGATCCGCCGTATCTCGGCCGCGGAAAGGGTCGGAGGGTCGAGGGCGGGCTCGTTCGAAAGGTCCCCTCGGGTAGAGCGACCGACCCCGAGGGCGACCTCCTCGGACTTAAGGCGCCCGAGCAGCGGCCGTGGGAAATTCCGGAGACGGCCCCCCGTATCTCCGCCGCGGAAAGGGCCAGATACTCGCCGGTGGGCTCGTTCGAAAGGGGCCATCCGGCGGACCAATCGACCCGAAGGTCGAAGGCACCGGGCCCGAGGCGCCGGAGCGGCGCGGTAACGAAATTCGGATATTCGACCGGAAGTATCTCCGGTCCACGGGGTCGCACGAACTCGGGGCCGGCGTCGCCGGAAAGCCCCGGGAAAGACCTTTCGAACGAGTCCGGTCACGCCTCCGGCGGACGAACGCAGCGGACGCTACGGGCAAGCAAACTCCGGACGAGCGTTTTTTTTTTTCGAACCGCCGTATCTCGGCCGCGGAAAGGGTCGGAGGGTCGAGGGCGGGCTCGTTCGAAAGGTCCCCTCGGGTAGAGCGACCGACCCCGAGGGCGACGTCCTGGGACTTAAGGCGCCCGAGTTGCGGCCGTGGGAAAATCCGGAGACGGCACCCCGTATCTCCGCTGCGGAAAGGGCCAGATACTCGCGGGTGGGCTCGTTCGAAAGGGCCCCTCCGGCGGACCGACAGACCCGAAGGTCGAAGGACCCGGGCCCGAGGCGCCGGAGCGGCGCTGTAACGAAATTCGGATTTTCGACCGGAAGTATCTCCGGTCCCCCGGGCCGACCGAGGCGCACCCTCCCGGCCGCGGACCCGGCGGGTTCCCCCTTCGCGGGGGACGGTAGGGCGAACAGGTGCCATCAGGTATATAGCTAAGTCGATCGGGGTTGACCAACTGTCGGAGAGGCGAAAGCTCCAGAACCTAAGTCGATGGGGTTGACCAACTGCTGGAGAAGTGAAAGCTCCAGAGCCTAAGTCGATTGGGGTTGACCAACTGTCGGAGAGGCGAAAGCTCTAGAACCTAAGTCTATGGCAGCAGAAGGGAACGCCCCAGAACCTAAGTCGATGGGGTTGACCAACTGCTGGAGAAGTGAAAGCTCAAGAGCCTAAGTCGTTGGGGTTGACCAACTGCTGGAGAGGCGAAAGCTCCAGAGCCTAAGTCGATTGAGGTTGACCAACTGCTGGAAACGCGAACGCTCCAAAACCTAAGTCGATTGAGGTTGACCAACTGCTAGAAACGCGAACACTCCAAAACCTAAGTCGATTGAGGTTGACCAACTGCTGGAAACTCGAACGCTCCAAAACCTAAGTCGATTGAGGTTGACCAACTGCTGGAAACGCGAACGCTCCAAAACCTTAGTCGATTGGGGTTGACCAACTGCTGGAAAATCTTTCGGGTTGACCAACGGTTGGAGAAATTTTGGGGTTGACCAACTGTTTGGTTCTCCAGAAGGGCCGGGAGGATGGGGCTTAGTCCAGTGGGGGAGTGCCTAAGAGTGGGATGGCAGGGACCGAACGGTGCGCCGGGTACGAGCTCCAGGGTGTCCGTCGCGGGGTCCAAAGCCGGCCTTGGGTGCACGGTGGTCGGGTTGACGGGGCGATGTTCCCGGGGTCGTATCTCGGCCGGGGAAGGGGGTACGGAGACGGGGGTGGGGTCGTTGGAAAGGGCCCCTCCTGGAGGATGAGGGACCCAAAGGGCTAAGGTCTCGGTCTTAAGGCGCCCGAGCAGCGGCCGTGGGAAAATCCGGAGACGGCCCCCCGTATCTCCGCCGTGGAAAAGGCCAGATACTCGGGGGTGGGCTCGTTCGAAAGGGCCCCTCCGGCGGACCAATCGACCCGAAGGTCGAAGGCCCCGGACCCGAGGGGCCGGAGCGGCGCGGTAACGAAATTCGGATATTCGACCGGAAGTATCTCCGGTCCCCGGGGTCGCACGGACTCGGGGCCGGCGTCGCCGAAAAGCCCCGGGAAAGACCTTTCGAACGAGACCGGCCGCGCCTCCAGCGGACGAACGCAGCGGACGCTACTGGCGCGCGAACTCCGGACCAGCGTTTTTTTTTTTCGATCCGCCGTATCTCGGCCGCGGAAAGGGTCGGAGGGTCGAGGGCGGGCTCGTTCGAAAGGTCCCCTCGGGTAGAGCGACCGACCCCGAGGGCGACGTCCTGGGACTTAAGGCGCCCGAGCAGCGGCCGTGGGAAAATCCGGAGTCGGCACCCCGTATCTCAGCTGCGGAAAGGGCCAGATACTCGCGGGTGGGCTCGTTCGAAAGGGCCCCTCCGGCGGACCGACCGACCCGAAGGTCGAAGGCCCCGGACCCGAGGCGCCGGAGCGGCGCGGTAACGAAATTCGGATATTCGACCGGAAGTATCTCCGGTCCACGGGGTCGCACGGACTCGGGGCCGGCGTCGCCGGAAAGCCCCGGGAAAGACCTTTCGAACGAGACCGGCCGCGCCTCCGGCGGACGAACGCAGCGAACGCTACGGGCGCGCGAACTCCGGACCAGCGTTTTTTTTTTTCGATCCGCTGTATCTCGGCCGCGGAAAGGGTCGGAGGGTCGAGGGCGGGCTCGTTCGAAAGGTCCCCTCGGGTAGAGCGACCGACCCCGAGGGCGACGTCCTCGGACTTAAGGCGCCCGAGCAGCGGCCGTGGGAATATCCGGAGACGGCCCCCCGTATCTCCGCCACGGAAAGGGCCAGATACTCGCGGGTGGGCTCGTTCGAAAGGGCCCATCCGGCGGACCAATCGACCCGAAGGTCGAAGGCACCGGGCCCGAGGCGCCGGAGCGGCGCGGTAACGAAATTCGGATATTCGACCGGAAGTATCTCCGGTCCACGGGGTCGCACGGACTCGGGGCTGGCGTCGCCGGAAAGCCCCGGGAAAGACCTTTCGAACGAGACCGGTCACGCCTCCGGCGGACGAACGCAGCGGACGCTACGGGCGAGCAAACTCCGGACGAGCGTTTTTTTTTCGAACCGCCGTATCTCGGCCGCGGAAAGGGTCGGAGGGTCGAGGGCGGGCTCGTTCGAAAGGTCCCCTCGTGTAGAGCGACCGACCCCGAGGGCGACGTCCTGGGACTTAAGGCGCCCGAGTTGCGGCCGTGGGAAAATCCGGAGACGGCACCCCGTATCTCCGCTGCGGAAAGGGCCAGATACTCGCGGGTGGGCTCTTTCGAAAGGGCCCCTCCGGCGGACCGACCGACCCGAAGGTCGAAGGACCCGGGCCCGAGGCGCCGGAGCGGCGCGGTAACGAAATTCGGATATTCGACCGGCGGACGAACGCAGCGGACGCTACGGGCGAGCAAACTCCGGACGAGCGTTTTTCTTTTCGAACCGCCGTATCTCGGCCGCGGAAAGGGTCGGAGGGTCGAGGGCGGGCTCGTTCGAAAGGTCCCCTCGGGTAGAGCGACCGACCCCGAGGGCGACGTTCGATCCGCCGTATCTCGGCCGCGGAAAGGGTCGGAGGGTCGAGGGCGGGCTCGTTCGAAAGGTCCCCTCGGGTAGAGCGACCGACCCCGAGGTCGACGTCCTCGGACTTAAGGCGCCCGAGCAGCGGCCGTGGGAAAATCCGGAGACGGCCCCCCGTATCTCCGCCGCGGAAAGGGCCAGATACTCGCGGGTGGGCTCGTTCGAAAGGGCCCATCCGGCGGACCAATCGACCCGAAGGTCGAAGGCACCGGGCCCGAGGCGCCGGAGCGGCGCGGTAACGAAATTCGGATATTCGACCGGAAGTATCTCCGGTCCACGGGGTCGCACGGACTCGGGGCCGGCGTCGCCGGAAAGCCCCGGGAAAGACCTTTCGAACGAGACCGGTCACGCCTCCGGCGGACGAACGCAGCGGACGCTACGGGCGAGCAAACTACGGACGAGCGTTTTTTTTTCGAACCGCCGTATCTCGGCCGCGGAAAGGGTCGGAGGGTCGAGGGCGGGCTCGTTCGAAAGGTCCCCTCGGGTAGAGCGACCGACCCCGAGGGCGACGTCCTGGGACTTAAGGCGCCCGAGTTGCGGCCGTGGGAAAATCCGGAGACGGCACCCCGTATCTCCGTTGCGGAAAGGGCCAGATACTCGCGGGTGGGCTCGTTCGAAAGGGCCCCTCTGGCGGACCGACCGACCCGAAGGTCGAAGGACCCGGGCCCGAGGCGCCAGAGCGGCGCTGTAACGAAATTCGGATATTCGACCGGAAGTATCTCCGGTCCACGGGGTCGCACGGACTCGGGGCCGACTTAAGGCGCCCGAGCAGCGGCCGTGGGAAAATCCGGAGACGGCCCCCCGTATCTCCGCCACGGAAAGGGCCAGATACTCGCGGGTGGGCTCGTTCGAAAGGGCCCATCCGGCGGACCAATCGACCCGAAGGTCGAAGGCACCGGGCCCGAGGAGCCGGAGCGGCGCGGTAACGAAATTCGGATATTCGACAGGAAGTATCTCCGGTCCACGGGGTCGCACGGACTCGGGGCCGGCGTCGCCGGAAAGCCCCGGGAAAGACCTTTCGAACGAGACCGGTCACGCCTCCGGCGGACGAACGCAGCGGACGCTACGGGCGAGCAAACTCCGGACGAGCGTTTTTTTTTTTCGAACCGCCGTATCTCGGCCGCGGAAAGGGTCGGAGGGTCGAGGGCGGGCTCGTTCGAAAGGTCCCCTCGTGTAGAGCGACCGACCCCGAGGGCGACGTCCTGGGACTTAAGGCGCCCGAGTTGCGGCCGTGGGAAAATCCGGAGACGGCACCCCGTATCTCCGCTGCGGAAAGGGCCAGATACTCGCGGGTGGGCTCGTTCGAAAGGGCCCCTCCGGCGGACCGAACGACCCGAAGGTCGAAGGACCCGGGCCCGAGGCGCCGGAGCGGCGCGGTAACGAAATTCGGATATTCGACCGAAAGTATCTCCGGTCCACGGGGTCGCACGGACTCGGGGCCGGCGTCGCCGGAAAGCCCCGGGAAAGACCTTTCGAACGAGACCGGCCGCGCCTCCGGCGGACGAACGCAGCGGACGCTACGGGCGCGCGAACTCCGGACCAGCGTTTTTTTTTTTCGATCCGCCGTATCTCGGCCGCGGAAAGGGTCGGAGGGTCGAGGGCGGGCTCGTTCGAAAGGTCTTCTCGGGTAGAGCGACCGACCCCGAGGGCGACGTCCTCGGACTTAAGGCGCCTGAGCAGCGGCCGTGGGAAAATCCGGAGACGGCCCCCCGTATCTCCGCCGCGGAAAGGGCCAGATACTCGCAGGTGGGCTCGTTCGAAAGGGCCCCTCCGGCGGACCAATCGACCCGAAGGTCGAAGGCACAGGGCCCGAGGCGCCGGAGCGGCGCGGTAACGAAATTCGGATATTCGACCGGAAGTATCTCCGGTCCACGGGGTCGCACGGACTCGGGGCCGGCGTCGCCGGAAAGCCCCGGGAAAGACCTTTCGAACGAGACCGGTCACGCCTCCGGCGGACGAACGCAGCGGACGCTACGGGCGAGCAAACTCCGGACGAGCGTTTTTTTTTTTCGAACCGCCGTATCTCGGCCGCGGAAAGGGTCGGAGGGTCGAGGGCGGGCTCGTTCGAAAGGTCCCCTCGGGTAGAGCGACCGACCCCGAGGGCGACGTTCGATCCGCCGTATCTCGGCCGCGGAAAGGGTCGGAGGGTCGAGGGCGGGCTCGTTCGAAAGGTCCCCTCGGGTAGAGCGACCGACCCCGAGGGCGACGTCCTCGGACTTAAGGCGCCCGAGCAGCGGCCGTGGGAAAATCCGGAGACGGCCCCCCGTATCTCCGCCGCGGAAAGGGCCAGATACTCGCGGGTGGGCTCGTTCGAAAGGGCCCATCCGGCGGACCAATCGACCCGAAGGTCGAAGGCACCGGGCCCGAGGCGCCGGAGCGGCGCGGTAACGAAATTCGGATATTCGACCGGAAGTATCTCCGGTCCACGGGGTCGCACGGACTCGGGGCCGGCGTCGCCGGAAAGCCCCGGGAAAGACCTTTCGAACGAGACCGGTCACGCCTCCGGCGGACGAACGCAGCGGACGCTACGGGCGAGCAAACTACGGATGAGCGTTTTTTTTTTCGAACCGCCGTATCTCGGCCGCGGAAAGGGTCGGAGGGTCGAGGGCGGGCTCGTTCGAAAGGTCCCCTCGGGTAGAGCGACCGACCCCGAGGGCGACGTCCTGGGACTTAAGGCGCCCGAGTTGCGGCCGTGGGAAAATCCGGAGACGGCACCCCGTATCTCCGTTGCGGAAAGGGCCAGATACTCGCGGGTGGGCTCGTTCGAAAGGGCCCCTCCGGCGGACCGACCGACCCGAAGGTCGAAGGACCCGGGCCCGAGGCGCCAGAGCGGCGCTGTAACGAAATTCGGATATTCGACCGGAAGTATCTCCGGTCCACGGGGTCGCACGGACTCGGGGCCGACTTAAGGCGCCCGAGCAGCGGCCGTGGGAAAATCCGGAGACGGCCCCCCGTATCTCCGCCACGGAAAGGGCCAGATACTCGCGGGTGGGCTCGTTCGAAAGGGCCCATCCGGCGGACCAATCGACCCGAAGGTCGAAGGCACCGGGCCCGAGGAGCCGGAGCGGCGCGGTAACGAAATTCGGATATTCGACAGGAAGTATCTCCGGTCCACGGGGTCGCACGGACTCGGGGCCGGCGTCGCCGGAAAGCCCCGGGAAAGACCTTTCGAACGAGACCGGTCACGCCTCCGGCGGACGAACGCAACGGACGCTACGGGCGAGCAAACTCCGGACGAGCGTTTTTTTTTTTCGAACCGCCGTATCTCGGCCGCGGAAAGGGTCGGAGGGTCGAGGGCGGGCTCGTTCGAAAGGTCCCCTCGTGTAGAGCGACCGACCCCGAGGGCGACGTCCTGGGACTTAAGGCGCCCGAGTTGCGGCCGTGGGAAAATCCGGAGACGGCACCCCGTATCTCCGCTGCGAAAAGGGCCAGATACTCGCGGGTGGGCTCGTTCGAAAGGGCCCCTCCGGCGGACCGAACGACCCGAAGGTCGAAGGACCCGGGCCCGAGGCGCCGGAGCGGCGCGGTAACGAAATTCGGATATTCGACCGAAAGTATCTCCGGTCCACGGGGTCGCACGGACTCGGGGCCGGCGTCGCCGGAAAGCCCCGGGAAAGACCTTTCGAACGAGACCGGCCGCGCCTCCGGCGGACGAACGCAGCGGACGCTACGGGCGCGCGAACTCCGGACCAGCGTTTTTTTTTTTTTCGATCCGCCGTATCTCGGCCGCGGAAAGGGTCGGAGGGTCGAGGGCGGGCTCGTTCGAAAGGTCTTCTCGGGTAGAGCGACCGACCCCGAGGGCGACGTCCTCGGACTTAAGGCGCCCGAGCAGCGGCCGTGGGAAAATCCGGAGACGGCCCCCTGTATCTCCGCCGCGGAAAGGGCCAGATACTCGCGGGTGGGCTCGTTCGAAAGGGCCCCTCCGGCGGACCAATCGACCCGAAGGTCGAAGGCACAGGGCCCGAGGCGCCGGAGCGGCGCGGTAACGAAATTCGGATATTCGACCGGAAGTATCTCCGGTCCACGGGGTCGCACGGACTCGGGGCCGGCGTCGCCGGAAAGCCCCGGGAAAGACCTTTCGAACGAGACCGGTCACGCCTCCGGCGGACGAACGCAGCGGACGCTACGGGCGAGCAAACTCCGGACGAGCGTTTTTTTTTTTCGAACCGCCGTATCTCGGCCGCGGAAAGGGTCGGAGGGTCGAGGGCGGGCTCGTTCGAAAGGTCCCCTCGGGTAGAGCGACCGACCCCGAGGGCGACGTTCGATCCGCCGTATCTCGGCCGCGGAAAGGGTCGGAGGGTCGAGGGCGGGCTCGTTCGAAAGGTCCCCTCGGGTAGAGCGACCGACCCCGAGGGCGACGTCCTCGGACTTAAGGCGCCCGAGCAGCGGCCGTGGGAAAATCCGGAGACGGCCCCCCGTATCTCCGCCGCGGAAAGGGCCAGATACTCGCGGGTGGGCTCGTTCGAAAGGGCCCATCCGGCGGACCAATCGACCCGAAGGTCGAAGGCACCGGGCCCGAGGCGCCGGAGCGGCGCGGTAACGAAATTCGGATATTCGACCGGAAGTATCTCCGGTCCACGGGGTTGCACGGACTCGGGGCCGGCGTCGCCGGAAAGCCCCGGGAAAGACCTTTCGAACGAGACCGGTCACGCCTCCGGCGGACGAACGCAGCGGACACTACGGGCGAGCAAACTCCGGACAAGCGTTTTTTTTTTCGAACCGCCGTATCTCGGCTGCGGAAAGGGTCGGAGGGTCGAGGGCGGGCTCGTTCGAAAGGTCCCCTCGGGTAGAGCGACCGACCCCGAGGGCGACGTCCTGGGACTTAAGGCGCCCGAGTTGCGGCCGTGGGAAAATCCGGAGACGGCACCCCGTATCTCCGTTGCGGAAAGGGCCAGATACTCGCGGGTGGGCTCGTTCGAAAGGGCCCCTCCGGCGGACCGACCGACCCGAAGGTCGAAGGACCCGGGCCCGAGGCGCCGGAGCGGCGCTGTAACAAAATTCGGATATTCGACCGGAAGTATCTCCGGTCCACGGGGTCGCACGGACTCGGGGCCGGCGTCGCCGGAAAGCCCCGGGAAAGACCTTTCGAACGAGACCGGCCGCGCCTCCGGCGGACGAACGCAGAGGACGCTACGGGCGAGCAAACTCCGGACGAGCGTTTTTTTTTTTTTCGAACCGCCGTATCTCGGCCACGGAAAGGGTCGGAGGGTCGAGGGCGGGCTCGTTCGAAAGGTCCCCTCGGGTAGAGCGACCGACCCCGAGGGCGACGTCCTGGGACTTAAGGCGCCCGAGCAGCGGCCGTGGGAAAATCCGGAGTCGGCACCCCGTATCTCCGCTGCGGAAAGGGCCAGATACTCGCGGGTGGGCTCGTTCGAAAGGGCCCCTCCGGCGGACCGACCGACCCGAAGGTCGAAGGCCCCGGACCCGAGGCGCCGGAGCGGCGCGGTAACGAAATTCGGATATTCGACCGGAAGTATCTCCGGTCCACGGGGTCGCCGGAAAGCCCCGGGAAAGACCTTTCGAACGAGACCGGCCGCGCCTCCGGCGGAGGAACGCAGCGAACGCTACGGGCGCGCGAACTCCGGACCAGCGTTTTTTTTTTTCGATCCGCTGTATCTCGGCCGCGGAAAGGGTCGGAGGGTCGAGGGCGGGCTCGTTCGAAAGGTCCCCTCGGGTAGAGCGACCGACCCCGAGGGCGACGTCCTCGGACTTAAGGCGCCCGAGCAGCGGCCGTGGGAATATCCGGAGACGGCCCCCCGTATCTCCGCCACGGAAAGGGCCAGATACTCGCGGGTGGGCTCGTTCGAAAGGGCCCATCCGGCGGACCAATCGACCCGAAGGTCGAAGGCACCGGGCCCGAGGCGCCGGAGCGGCGCGGTAACGAAATTCGGATATTCGACCGGAAGTATCTCCGGTCCACGGGGTCGCACGGACTCGGGGCTGGCGTCGCCGGAAAGCCCCGGGAAAGACCTTTCGAACGAGACCGGTCACGCCTCCGGCGGACGAACGCAGCGGACGCTACGGGCGAGCAAACTCCGGACGAGCGTTTTTTTTTTTCGAACCGCCGTATCTCGGCCGCGGAAAGGGTCGGAGGGTCGAGGGCGGGCTCGTTCGAAAGGTCCCCTCGTGTAGAGCGACCGACCCCGAGGGCGACGTCCTGGGACTTAAGGCGCCCGAGTTGCGGCCGTGGGAAAATCCGGAGACGGCACCCCGTATCTCCGCTGCGGAAAGGGCCAGATACTCGCGGGTGGGCTCGTTCGAAAGGGCCCCTCCGGCGGACCGACCGACCCGAAGGTCGAAGGACCCGGGCCCGAGGCGCCGGAGCGGCGCGGTAACGAAATTCGGATATTCGACCGGCGGACGAACGCAGCGGACGCTACGGGCGAGCAAACTCCGGACGAGCGTTTTTCTTTTCGAACCGCCGTATCTCGGCCGCGGAAAGGGTCGGAGGGTCGAGGGCGGGCTCGTTCGAAAGGTCCCCTCGGGTAGAGCGACCGACCCCGAGGGCGACGTTCGATCCGCCGTATCTCGGCCGCGGAAAGGGTCGGAGGGTCGAGGGCGGGCTCGTTCGAAAGGTCCCCTCGGGTAGAGCGACCGACCCCGAGGGCGACGTCCTCGGACTTAAGGCGCCCGAGCAGCGGCCGTGGGAAAATCCGGAGACGGCCCCCCGTATCTCCGCCGCGGAAAGGGCCAGATACTCGCGGGTGGGCTCGTTCGAAAGGGCCCATCCGGCGGACCAATCGACCCGAAGGTCGAAGGCACCGGGCCCGAGGCGCCGGAGCGGCGCGGTAACGAAATTCGGATATTCGACCGGAAGTATCTCCGGTCCACGGGGTCGCACGGACTCGGGGCCGGCGTCGCCGGAAAGCCCCGGGAAAGACCTTTCGAACGAGACCGGTCACGCCTCCGGCGGACGAATGCAGCGGACGCTACGGGCGAGCAAACTCCGGACGAGCGTTTTTTTTTTCGAACCGCCGTATCTCGGCCGCGGAAAGGGTCGGAGGGTCGAGGGCGGGCTCGTTCGAAAGGTCCCCTCGGGTAGAGCGACCGACCCCGAGGGCGACGTCCTGGGACTTAAGGCGCCCGAGTTGCGGCCGTGGGAAAATCCGGAGACGGCACCCCGTATCTCCGTTGCGGAAAGGGCCAGATACTCGCGGGTGGGCTCGTTCGAAAGGGCCCCTCCGGCGGACCGACCGACCCGAAGGTCGAAGGACCCGGGCCCGAGGCGCCGGAGCGGCGCTGTAACGAAATTCGGATATTCGACCGGAAGTATCTCCGGTCCACGGGGTCGCACGGACTCGGGGCCGACTTAAGGCGCCCAAGCAGCGGCCGTGGGAAAATCCGGAGACGGCCCCCCGTATCTCCGCCACGGAAAGGGCCAGATACTCGCGGGTGGGCTCGTTCGAAAGGGCCCATCCGGCGGACCAATCGACCCGAAGGTCGAAGGCACCGGGCCCGAGGAGCCGGAGCGGCGCGGTAACGAAATTCGGATATTCGACAGGAAGTATCTCCGGTCCACGGGGTCGCACGGACTCGGGGCCGGCGTCGCCGGAAAGCCCCGGGAAAGACCTTTCGAACGAGACCGGTCACGCCTCCGGCGGACGAACGCAGCGGACGCTACGGGCGAGCAAACTCCGGACGAGCGTTTTTTTTTTTCGAACCGCCGTATCTCGGCCGCGGAAAGGGTCGGAGGGTCGAGGGCGGGCTCGTTCGAAAGGTCCCCTCGTGTAGAGCGACCGACCCCGAGGGCGACGTCCTGGGACTTAAGGCGCCCGAGTTGCGGCCGTGGGAAAATCCGGAGACGGCACCCCGTATCTCCGCTGCGGAAAGGGCCAGATACTCGCGGGTGGGCTCGTTCGAAAGGGCCCCTCCGGCGGACCGAACGACCCGAAGGTCGAAGGACCCGGGCCCGAGGCGCCGGAGCGGCGCGGTAACGAAATTCGGATATTCGACCGAAAGTATCTCCGGTCCACGGGGTCGCACGGACTCGGGGCCGGCGTCGCCGGAAAGCCCCGGGAAAGACCTTTCGAAAGAGACCGGCCGCGCCTCCGGCGGACGAACACAGCGGACGCTACGGGCGCGCGAACTCCGGACCAGCGTTTTTTTTTTTTCGATCCGCCGTATCTCGGCCGCGGAAAGGGTCGGAGGGTCGAGGGCGGGCTCGTTCGAAAGGTCTTCTCGGGTAGAGCGACCGACCCCGAGGGCGACGTCCTCGGACTTAAGGCGCCCGAGCAGCGGCCGTGGGAAAATCCGGAGACGGCCCCCCGTATCTCCGCCGCGGAAAGGGCCAGATACTCGCGGGTGGGCTCGTTCGAAAGGGCCCCTCCGGCGGACCAATCGACCCGAAGGTCGAAGGCACAGGGCCCGAGGCGCCGGAGCGGCGCGGTAACGAAATTCGGATATTCGACCGGAAGTATCTCCGGTCCACGGGGTCGCACGGACTCGGGGCCGGCGTCGCCGGAAAGCCCCGGGAAAGACCTTTCGAACGAGACCGGTCTCGCCTCCGGCGGACGAACGCAGCGGACGCTACGGGCGAGCAAACTCCGGACGAGCGTTTTTTTTTTTCGAACCGCCGTATCTCGGCCGCGGAAAGGGTCGGAGGGTCGAGGGCGGGCTCGTTCGAAAGGTCCCCTCGGGTAGAGCGACCGACCCCGAGGGCGACGTTCGATCCGCCGTATCTCGGCCGCGGAAAGGGTCGGAGGGTCGAGGGCGGGCTCGTTCGAAAGGTCCCCTCGGGTAGAGCGACCGACCCCGAGGGCGACGTCCTCGGACTTAAGGCGCCCGAGCAGCGGCCGTGGGAAAATCCGGAGACGGCCCCCCGTATCTCCGCCGCGGAAAGGGCCAGATACTCGCGGGTGGGCTCGTTCGAAAGGGCCCATCCGGCGGACCAATCGACCCGAAGGTCGAAGGCACCGGGCCCGAGGCGCCGGAGCGGCGCGGTAACGAAATTCGGATATTCGACCGGAAGTATCTCCGGTCCACGGGGTTGCACGGACTCGGGGCCGGCGTCGCCGGAAAGCCCCGGGAAAGACCTTTCGAACGAGACCGGTCACGCCTCCGGCGGACGAACGCAGCGGACGCTACGGGCGAGCAAACTCCGGACAAGCGTTTTTTTTTTTCGAACCGCCGTATCTCGGCTGCGGAAAGGGTCGGAGGGTCGAGGGCGGGCTCGTTCGAAAGGTCCCCTCGGGTAGAGCGACCGACCCCGAGGGCGACGTCCTGGGACTTAAGGCGCCCGAGTTGCGGCCGTGGGAAAATCCGGAGACGGCACCCCGTATCTCCGTTGCGGAAAGGGCCAGATACTCGCGGGTGGGCTCGTTCGAAAGGGCCCCTCCGGCGGACCGACCGACCCGAAGGTCGAAGGACCCGGGCCCGAGGCGCCGGAGCGGCGCTGTAACAAAATTCGGATATTCGACCGGAAGTATCTCCGGTCCACGGGGGTCGCACGGACTCGGGGCCGGCGTCGCCGGAAAGCCCCGGGAAAGACCTTTCGAACGAGACCGGCCGCGCCTCCGGCGGACGAACGCAGCGGACGCTACGGGCGCGCGAACTCCGGACCAGCTTTTTTTTTTTTCGATCCGCCGTATCTCGGCCGCGGAAAGGGTCGGAGGGTCGAGGGCGGGCTCGTTCGAAAGGTCCCCTCGGGTAGAGCGACCGACCCCGAGGGCGACGTCCTCGGACTTAAGGCGCCCAAGCAGCGGCCGTGGGAAAATCCGGAGACGGCACCCCGTTTCTCCGTTGCGGAAAGGGCCAGATACTCGCGGGTGGGCTCGTTCGAAAGGGCCCCTCCGGCGGACCGACCGACCCGAAGGTCCAAGGACCCGGGCCCGAGGCGCCGGAGCGGCGCGGTAACGAAATTCGGATATTCGACCGGAAGTATCTCCGGTCCACGGGGTCGCACGGACTCGGGGCCGGCGTCGCCGGAAAGCCCCGGGAAAGACCTTTCGAACGAGACCGGTCACGCCTCCGGCGGACGAACGCAGCGGACGCTACGGGCGAGCAAACTCCGGACGAGCGTTTTTTTTATTCGAACCGCCGTATCTCGGCCGCGGAAAGGGTCGGAGGGTCGAGGGCGGGCTCGTTCGAAAGGTCCCCTCGTGTAGAGCGACCGACCCCGAGGGCGACGTCCTGGGACTTAAGGCGCCCGAGTTGCGGCCGTGGGAAAATCCGGAGACGGCACCCCGTATCTCCGCTGCGGAAAGGGCCAGATACTCGCGGGTGGGCTCGTTCGAAAGGGCCCCTCCGGCGGACCGAACGACCCGAAGGTCGAAGGACCCGGGCCCGAGGCGCCGGAGCGGCGCGGTAACGAAATTCGGATATTCGACCGAAAGTATCTCCGGTCCACGGGGTCGCACGGACTCGGGGCCGGCGTCGCCGGAAAGCCCCGGGAAAGACCTTTCGAAAGAGACCGGCCGCGCCTCCGGCGGACGAACACAGCGGACGCTACGGGCGCGCGAACTCCGGACCAGCGTTTTTTTTTTTTCGATCCGCCGTATCTCGGCCGCGGAAAGGGTCGGAGGGTCGAGGGCGGGCTCGTTCGAAAGGTCTTCTCGGGTAGAGCGACCGACCCCGAGGGCGACGTCCTCGGACTTAAGGCGCCCGAGCAGCGGCCGTGGGAAAATCCGGAGACGGCCCCCCGTATCTCCGCCGCGGAAAGGGCCAGATACTCGCGGGTGGGCTCGTTCGAAAGGGCCCCTCCGGCGGACCAATCGACCCGAAGGTCGAAGGCACAGGGCCCGAGGCGCCGGAGCGGCGCGGTAACGAAATTCGGATATTCGACCGGAAGTATCTCCGGTCCACGGGGTCGCACGGACTCGGGGCCGGCGTCGCCGGAAAGCCCCGGGAAAGACCTTTCGAACGAGACCGGTCTCGCCTCCGGCGGACGAACGCAGCGGACGCTACGGGCGAGCAAACTCCGGACGAGCGTTTTTTTTTTTCGAACCGCCGTATCTCGGCCGCGGAAAGGGTCGGAGGGTCGAGGGCGGGCTCGTTCGAAAGGTCCCCTCGGGTAGAGCGACCGACCCCGAGGGCGACGTTCGATCCGCCGTATCTCGGCCGCGGAAAGGGTCGGAGGGTCGAGGGCGGGCTCGTTCGAAAGGTCCCCTCGGGTAGAGCGACCGACCCCGAGGGCGACGTCCTCGGACTTAAGGCGCCCGAGCAGCGGCCGTGGGAAAATCCGGAGACGGCCCCCCGTATCTCCGCCGCGGAAAGGGCCAGATACTCGCGGGTGGGCTCGTTCGAAAGGGCCCATCCGGCGGACCAATCGACCCGAAGGTCGAAGGCACCGGGCCCGAGGCGCCGGAGCGGCGCGGTAACGAAATTCGGATATTCGACCGGAAGTATCTCCGGTCCACGGGGTTGCACGGACTCGGGGCCGGCGTCGCCGGAAAGCCCCGGGAAAGACCTTTCGAACGAGACCGGTCACGCCTCCGGCGGACGAACGCAGCGGACGCTACGGGCGAGCAAACTCCGGACAAGCGTTTTTTTTTTCGAACCGCCGTATCTCGGCTGCGGAAAGGGTCGGAGGGTCGAGGGCGGGCTCGTTCGAAAGGTCCCCTCGGGTAGAGCGACCGACCCCGAGGGCGACGTCCTGGGACTTAAGGCGCCCGAGTTGCGGCCGTGGGAAAATCCGGAGACGGCACCCCGTATCTCCGTTGCGGAAAGGGCCAGATACTCGCGGGTGGGCTCGTTCGAAAGGGCCCCTCCGGCGGACCGACCGACCCGAAGGTCGAAGGACCCGGGCCCGAGGCGCCGGAGCGGCGCTGTAACAAAATTCGGATATTCGACCGGAAGTATCTCCGGTCCACGGGGTCGCACGGACTCGGGGCCGGCGTCGCCGGAAAGCCCCGGGAAAGACCTTTCGAACGAGACCGGCCGCGCCTCCGGCGGACGAACGCAGCGGACGCTACGGGCGCGCGAACTCCGGACCAGCTTTTTTTTTTTTCGATCCGCCGTATCTCGGCCGCGGAAAGGGTCGGAGGGTCGAGGGCGGGCTCGTTCGAAAGGTCCCCTCGGGTAGAGCGACCGACCCCGAGGGCGACGTCCTCGGACTTAAGGCGCCCAAGCAGCGGCCGTGGGAAAATCCGGAGACGGCACCCCGTTTCTCCGTTGCGGAAAGGGCCAGATACTCGCGGGTGGGCTCGTTCGAAAGGGCCCCTCCGGCGGACCGACCGACCCGAAGGTCCAAGGACCCGGGCCCGAGGCGCCGGAGCGGCGCTGTAACGAAATTCGGATATTCGACCGGAAGTATCTCCGGTCCACGGGGTCGCACGGACTCGGGGCCGGCGTCGCCGGAAAGCCCCGGGAAAGACCTTTCGAACGAGACCGGCCGCGCCTCCGGCGGACGAACGCAGAGGACGCTACGGGCGAGCAAACCCCGGACGAGCGTTTTTTTTTTTTTCGAACCGCCGTATCTCGGGCTCGTTCGAAAGGTCCCCTCGGGTAGAGCGACCGACCCCGAGGGCGACGTCCTCGGACTTAAGGCGCCCGAGCAGCGGCCGTGGGAAAATCCGGAGACGGCCCCCCGTATCTCCGCCGCGGAAAAGGCCAGATACTCGCGGGTGGGCTCGTTCGAAAGGGCCCCTCCGGCGGACCGACAGACCCGAAGGTCGAAGGACCCGGGCCCGAGGCGCCGGAGCGGCGCTGTAACGAAATTCGGATTTTCGACCGGAAGTATCTCCGGTCCCCCGGGCCGACCGAGGCGCACCCTCCCGGCCGCGGACCCGGCGGGTTCCCCCTTCGCGGGGGACGGTAGGGCGAACAGGTGCCATCAGGTATATAGCTAAGTCGATCGGGGTTGACCAACTGTCGGAGAGGCGAAAGCTCCAGAACCTAAGTCGATGGGGTTGACCAACTGCTGGAGAAGTGAAAGCTCCAGAGCCTAAGTCGATTGGGGTTGACCAACTGTCGGAGAGGCGAAAGCTCTAGAACCTAAGTCTATGGCAGCAGAAGGGAACGCCCCAGAACCTAAGTCGATGGGGTTGACCAACTGCTGGAGAAGTGAAAGCTCAAGAGCCTAAGTCGTTGGGGTTGACCAACTGCTGGAGAGGCGAAAGCTCCAGAGCCTAAGTCGATTGAGGTTGACCAACTGCTGGAAACGCGAACGCTCCAAAACCTAAGTCGATTGAGGTTGACCAACTGCTAGAAACGCGAACACTCCAAAACCTAAGTCGATTGAGGTTGACCAACTGCTGGAAACTCGAACGCTCCAAAACCGAAGTCGATTGAGGTTGACCAACTGCTGGAAACGCGAACGCTCCAAAACCTTAGTCGATTGGGGTTGACCAACTGCTGGAAAATCTTTCGGGTTGACCAACGGTTGGAGAAATTTTGGGGTTGACCAACTGTTTGGTTCTCCAGAAGGGCCGGGAGGATGGGGCTTAGTCCAGTGGGGGAGTGCTTAAGAGTGGGATGGCAGGGACCGAACGGTGCGCCGGGTACGAGCTCCAGGGTGTCCGTCGCGGGGTCCAAAGCCGGCCTTGGGTGCACGGTGGTCGGGTTGACGGGGCGATGTTCCCGGGGTCGTATCTCGGCCGGGGAAGGGGGTACGAAGACGGAGGTGGGGTCGTTGGAAAGGGCCCCTCCTGGAGGATGAGGGACCCAAAGGGCTAAGGTCTCGGTCTTAAGGCGCCCGAGCAGCGGCCGTGGGAAAATCCGGAGACGCCCCCCCGTATCTCCGCCGTGGAAAAGGCCAGATACTCGCGGGTGGGCTCGTTCGAAAGGGCCCCTCCGGCGGACCAATCGACCCGAAGGTCGAAGGCCCCGGACCCGAGGGGCCGGAGCGGCGCGGTAACGAAATTCGGATATTCGACCGGAAGTATCTCCGGTCCCCGGGGTCGCACGGACTCGGGGCCGGCGTCGCCGAAAAGCCCCGGGAAAGACCTTTCGAACGAGACCGGCCGCGCCTCCAGCGGACGAACGCAGCGGACGCTACTGGCGCGCGAACTCCGGACCAGCGTTTTTTTTTTTCGATCCGCCGTATCTCGGCCGCGGAAAGGGTCGGAGGGTCGAGGGCGGGCTCGTTCGAAAGGTCCCCTCGGGTAGAGCGACCGACCCCGAGGGCGACGTCCTGGGACTTAAGGCGCCCGAGCAGCGGCCGTGGGAAAATCCGGAGTCGGCACCCCGTATCTCCGCTGCGGAAAGGGCCAGATACTCGCGGGTGGGCTCGTTCGAAAGGGCCCCTCCGGCGGACCGACCGACCCGAAGGTCGAAGGCCCCGGACCCGAGGCGCCGGAGCGGCGCGGTAACGAAATTCGGATATTCGACCGGAAGTATCTCCGGTCCACGGAGTCGCACCGACTCGGGGCCGGCGTCGCCGGAAAGCCCCGGGAAAGACCTTTCGAACGAGACCGGCCGCGCCTCCGGCGGACGAACGCAGCGAACGCTACGGGCGCGCGAACTCCGGACCAGCGTTTTTTTTTTTCGATCCGCTGTATCTCGGCCGCGGAAAGGGTCGGAGGGTCGAGGGCGGGCTCGTTCGAAAGGTCCCCTCGGGTAGAGCGACCGATCCCGAGGGCGACGTCCTCGGACTTAAGGCGCCCGAGCAGCGGCCGTGGGAATATCCGGAGACGGCCCCCCGTATCTCCGCCACGGAAAGGGCCAGATACTCGCGGGTGGGCTCGTTCGAAAGGGCCCATCCGGCGGACCAATCGACCCGAAGGTCGAAGGCACCGGGCCCGAGGCGCCGGAGCGGCGCGGTAACGAAATTCGGATATTCGACCGGAAGTATCTCCGGTCCACGGGGTCGCACGGACTCGGGGCTGGCGTCGCCGGAAAGCCCCGGGAAAGACCTTTCGAACGAGACCGGTCACGCCTCCGGCGGACGAACGCAGCGGACGCTACGGGCGAGCAAACTCCGGACGAGCGATTTTTTTTTCGAACCGCCGTATCTCGGCCGCGGAAAGGGTCGGAGGGTCGAGGGCGGGCTCGTTCGAAAGGTCCCCTCGTGTAGAGCGACCGACCCCGAGGGCGACGTCCTGGGACTTAAGGCGCCCGAGTTGCGGCCGTGGGAAAATCCGGAGACGGCACCCCGTATCTCCGCTGCGGAAAGGGCCAGATACTCGCGGGTGGGCTCGTTCGAAAGGGCCCCTCCGGCGGACCGACCGACCCGAAGGTCGAAGGACCCGGGCCCGAGGCGCCGGAGCGGCGCGGTAACGAAATTCGGATATTCGACCGGCGGACGAACGCAGCGGACGCTACGGGCGAGCAAACTCCGGACGAGCGTTTTTCTTTTCGAACCGCCGTATCTCGGCCGCGGAAAGGGTCGGAGGGTCGAGGGCGGGCTCGTTCGAAAGGTCCCCTCGGGTAGAGCGACCGACCCCGAGGGCGACGTTCGATCCGCCGTATCTCGGCCGCGGAAAGGGTCGGAGGGTCGAGGGCGGGCTCGTTCGAAAGGTCCCCTCGGGTAGAGCGACCGACCCCGAGGGCGACGTCCTCGGACTTAAGGCGCCCGAGCAGCGGCCGTGGGAAAATCCGGAGACGGCCCCCCGTATCTCCGCCGCGGAAAGGGCCAGATACTCGCGGGTGGGCTCGTTCGAAAGGGCCCATCCGGCGGACCAATCGACCCGAAGGTCGAAGGCACCGGGCCCGAGGCGCCGGAGCGGCGCGGTAACGAAATTCGGATATTCGACCGAAAGTATCTCCGGTCCACGGGGTCGCACGGACTCGGGGCCGGCGTCGCCGGAAAGCCCCGGGAAAGACCTTTCGAACGAGACCGGCCGCGCCTCCGGCGGACGAACGCAGCGGACGCTACGGGCGCGCGAACTCCGGACCAGCGTTTTTTTTTTTTCGATCCGCCGTATCTCGGCCGCGGAAAGGGTCGGAGGGTCGAGGGCGGGCTCGTTCGAAAGGTCTTCTCGGGTAGAGCGACCGACCCCGAGGGCGACGTCCTCGGACTTAAGGCGCCCGAGCAGCGGCCGTGGGAAAATCCGGAGACGGCCCCCCGTATCTCCGCCGCGGAAAGGGCCAGATACTCGCGGGTGGGCACGTTCAAAAGGGCCCATCCGGCGGACCAATCGACCCGAAGGTCGAAGGCACCGGGCCCGAGGCGCCGGAGCGGCGCGGTAACGAAATTCGGATATTCGACCGGAAGTATCTCCGGTCCACGGGGTCGCACGGACTCGGGGCCGGCGTCGCCGGAAAGCCCCGGGAAAGACCGTTCGAACGAGACCGGTCACGCCTCCGGCGGACGAACGCAGCGGACGCTACGGGCGAGCAAACTCCGGACGAGCGTTTTTTTTTTTCGAACCGCCGTATCTCGGCCGCGGAAAGGGTCGGAGGGTCGAGGGCGGGCTCGTTCGAAAGGTCCCCTCGGGTAGAGCGACCGACCCCGAGGGCGACGTCCTGGGACTTAAGGCGCCCGAGTTGCGGCCGTGGGAAAATCCGGAGACGGCACCCCGTATCTCCGTTGCGGAAAGGGCCAGATACTCGCGGGTGGGCTCGTTCGAAAGGGCCCCTCCGGCGGACCGACCGACCCGAAGGTCGAAGGCACAGGGCCCGAGGCGCCGGAGCGGCGCGGTAACGAAATTCGGATATTCGACCGGAAGTATCTCCGGTCCACGGGGTCGCACGGACTCGGGGCCGGCGTCGCCGGAAAGCCCCGGGAAAGACCTTTCGAACGAGACCGGTCACGCCTCCGGCGGACGAACGCAGCGGACGCTACGGGCGAGCAAACTCCGGACGAGCGTTTTTTTTTCGAACCGCCGTATCTCGGCCGCGGAAAGGGTCGGAGGGTCGAGGGCGGGCTCGTTCGAAAGGTCCCCTCGGGTAGAGCGACCGACCCCGAGGGCGACGTTCGATCCGCCGTATCTCGGCCGCGGAAAGGGTCGGAGGGTCGAGGGCGGGCTCGTTCGAAAGGTCCCCTCGGGTAGAGCGACCGACCCCGAGGGCGACGTCCTCGGACTTAAGGCGCCCGAGCAGCGGCCGTGGGAAAATCCGGAGACGGCCCCCCGTATCTCCGCCGCGGAAAGGGCCAGATACTCGCGGGTGGGCTCGTTCGAAAGGGCCCCTCCGGCGGACCGACCGACCCGAAGGTCGAAGGACCCGGGCCCGAGGCGCCGGAGCGGCGCGGTAACGAAATTCGGATATTCGACCGGAAGTATCTCCGGTCCACGGGGTCGCACGGACTCGGGGCCGGCGTCGCCGGAAAGCCCCGGGAAAGACCTTTCGAACGAGACCGGCCGCGCCTCCGGCGGACGAACGCAGCGGACGCTACGGGCGAGCAAACTCCGGACGAGCGGTTTTTTTTTTTTCGAACCGCCGTATCTCGGCCGCGGAAAGGGTCGGAGGGTCGAGGGCGGGCTCGTTCGAAAGGTCCCCTCGGGTAGAGCGACCGACCCCGAGGGCGACGTCCTCGGACTTAAGGCGCCCGAGCAGCGGCCGTGGGAAAATCCGGAGTCGGCACCCCGTATCTCCGCTGCGGAAAGGGCCAGATACTCGCGGGTGGGCTCGTTCGAAAGGGCCCCTCCGGCGGACCGACCGACCCGAAGGTCGAAGGCCCCGGACCCGAGGCGCCGGAGCGGCGCGGTAACGAAATTCGGATATTCGACCGGAAGTATCTCCGGTCCACGGGGTCGCACGGACTCGGGGCCGGCGTCGCCGGAAAGCCCCGGGAAAGACCTTTCGAACGAGACCGGCCGCGCCTCCGGCGGACGAACGCAGCGGACGCTACGGGCGCGCGAACTCCGGACCAGCGTTTTTTTTTTTTCGATCCGCCGTATCTCGGCCGCGGAAAGGGTCGGAGGGTCGAGGGCGGGCTCGTTCGAAAGGTCCCCTCGGGTAGAGCGACCGACCCCGAGGGCGACGTCCTCGGACTTAAGGCGCCCGAGCAGCGGCCGTGGGAAAATCCGGAGACGGCACCCCGTATCTCCGTTGCGGAAAGGGCCAGATACTCGCGGGTGGGCTCGTTCGAAAGGGCCCCTCCGGCGGACCGACCGACCCGAAGGTCCAAGGACCCGGGCCCGAGGCGCCGGAGCGGCGCGGTAACGAAATTCGGATATTCGACCGGAAGTATCTCCGGTCCACGGGGTCGCACGGACTCGGGGCCGGCGTCGCCGGAAAGCCCCGGGAAAGACCTTTCGAACGAGACCGGCCGCGCCTCCGGCGGACGAACGCAGCGGACGCTACGGGCGAGCAAACCCCGGACGAGCGTTTTTTTTTTTCGAACCGCCGTATCTCGGCCGCGGAAAGGGTCGGAGGGTCGAGGGCGGGCTCGTTCGAAAGGTCCCCTCGGGTAGAGCGACCGACCCCGAGGGCGACGTCCTCGGACTTAAGGCGCCCGAGCAGCGGCCGTGGGAAAATCCGGAGACGGCCCCCCGTATCTCCGCCGCGGAAAAGGCCAGATACTCGCGGGTGGGCTCGTTCGAAAGGGCCCCTCCGGCGGACCAATCGACCCGAAGGTCGAAGGCCCCGGACCCGAGGCGCCGGAGCGGCGCGGTGACGAAATTCGGATATTCGACCGGAAGTATCTCCGGTCCACGGGTCGGCACCCCGTATCTCCGCTGCGGAAAGGGCCAGATACTCGCGGGTGGGCTCGTTCGAAAGGGCCCCTCCGGCGGACCCACCGACCCGAAGGTCGAAGGACCCGGGCCCGAGGCGCCGGAGCGGCGCTGTAACGAAATTCGGATTTTTGACCGGAAGTATCTCCGGTCCCCCGGGCCGACCGAGGCGCACCCTCCCGGCCGCGGACCCGGCGGGTTCCCCCTTCACGGGGGACGGTAGGGCGAACAGGTGCCATCAGGTATATAGCTAAGTCGATCGGGGTTGACCAACTGTCGGAGAGGCGAAAGCTCCAGAACCTAAGTCGATGGGGTTGACCAACTGCTGGAGAAGTGAAAGCTCCAGAGCCTAAGTCGATTGGGGTTGACCAACTGTCGGAGAGGCGAAAGCTCCAGAACCTAAGTCTATGGCAGGAGAAGCGAACGCCCCAGAACCTAAGTCGATGGGGTTGACCAACTGCTGGAGAAGTGAAAGCTCAAGAGCCTAAGTTGTTGGGGTTGACAAACTGCTGGAGAGGCGAAAGCTCCAGAGCCTAAGTCGATTGAGGTTGACCAACTGCTGGAAACGCGAACGCTCCAAAACCTAAGTCGATTGAGGTTGACCAACTGCTGGAAACTCGAACGCTCCAAAACCTAAGTCGATTGAGGTTGACCAACTGCTGGAAACGCGAACGCTCCAAAACCTAAGTCGATTGGGGTTGACCAACTGCTGGAAAATCTTTCGGGTTGACCAACGGTTGGAGAAATTTTGGGGTTGACCAACTGTTTGGTTCTCCAGAAGGGCCGGGAGGATGGGGCATAGTCTGGTGGGGGAGTGCTTAAGAGTGGGATGGCAGGGACCGAACGGTGCGCCGGGTACGAGCTCCAGGGTGTCCGTCACGGGGTCCAAAGCCGGCCTCGGGTGCACGGTGGTCGGGTTGACGGGGCGAAATTTCCCGGGGTCGTATCTCGGCCGGGGAAGGGGGTACGGAGACGGTGGTGGGGTCGTTGGAAAGGGCCCCTCCTGGAGGATGAGGGACCCAAAGGGCTAAGGTCTCGGTCTTAAGGTGCCCGAGCTACGGCCGTTTAAAGGTGCAGCGGTGGAAGTCCGTATCTCCGGCCCCCGGGGTCGCACGGACCAGAGGCTGGAGTCCCCGGAAAGCCCCGAGAGAGACCTTTCGAACGAGACTGGCCGCGCCTCCGGCGGACGAACGAAGCGGACGCTACGGGCGCGCGAACTCCGGACGAGCGTTTTTTTTTTCCGAACCGCCGTATCTCGGCAGCCGAAAGGGTCGGAGGGTCGAGGGCGGGCTCGTTCGAAAGGTCCCCTCGGGTAGAGCGACCGACCCCGAGGGCGACGTCCTCGGACTTAAGGCGCCCGAGCAGCGGCAGTGGGAAAATCCGGAGACGGCCCCCCGTATCTCCGCCGCGGAAGGGGCCAGTAACTCGCGCGTGGGCTCGTTCGAAAGGGCCCCTCCGGCGGACCGACCGACCCGAAGTTCGAAGGCCCCGGGCCCGAGGCGCCCGAGATACGGCCATTCGAAGTTTTCCGAAATTCGACCGGAAGTATCTCCGGTCCCCGGGGTCGCACGGACTCGGGGCCGGCGTCGCCGAAAAGCCCCGGGAAAGTCCTTTCGAACGAGACCGGCCGAGCCTCCGGCGGACGAACGCAGCGGACGCTACGGGCGCGCGAACTCCGGACCAGCGTTTTTTTTTTCGATCCGCCGTATCTCGGCCGCGGAAAGGGTCGGAGGGTCGAGGGCGGGCTCGTTCGAAAGGTCCCCTCGGGTAGAGCGACCGACCCCGAGGGCGACGTCCTCGGACTTAAGGCGCCCGAGCAACGGCCGTGGGAAAATCCGGAGACGGCCCCCCGTATCTCCGCCGGGGAAAGGGCCAGATACTCGCGGGTGGGCTCGTTCGAAAGGGCCCCTCCGGCGGACCAATCGACCCGAAGGTCGAAGGCCCCGGGCCCGAGGCGCCGGAGCGGCGCGGTAACGAAATTCGGATATTCGACCGGAAGTATCTCCGGTCCACGGGGTCGCACGGACTCGGGGCCGGCGTCGCCGGAAAGCCCCGGGAAAGACCTTTCGAACGAGACCGGTCAAGCCTCCGGCGGACGAACGCAGCGGACGCTACGGGCGAGCAAACTCCGGACGAGCGTTTTTTTTCTTTCGAACCGCCGTATCTCGGCCGCGGAAAGGGTCGGAGGGTCGAGGGCGGGCTCGTTCGAAAGGTCCCCTCGGGTAGAGCGACCGACCCCGAGGGCGACGTCCTGGGACTTAAGGCGCCCGAGCAGCGGCCGTGGGAAAATCCGGAGACGGCACCCCGTATCTCCGCTGCGGAAAGGGCCAGATACTCGCGGGTGGGCTCGTTCGAAAGGGCCCCTCCGGCGGACCGACCGACCCGAAGGTCGAAGGACCCGGGCCCGAGGCGCCGGAGCGGCGCTGTAACGAAATTCGGATTTTTGACCGGAAGTATCTCCGGTCCCCCGGGCCGACCGAGGCGCACCCTCCCGGCCGCGGACCCGGCGGGTTCCCCCTTCGCGGGGGACGGTAGGGCGAACAGGTGCCATCAGGTATATAGCTAAGTCGATCGGGGTTGACCAACTGTCGGAGAGGCGAAAGCTCCAGAACCTAAGTCGATGGGGTTGACCAACTGCTGGAGAAGTGAAAGCTCCAGAGCCTAAGTCGATTGGGGTTGACCAACTGTCGGAGAGGCGAAAGCTCTAGAACCTAAGTCTATGGCAGGAGAAGCGAACGCCCCAGAACCTAAGTCGATGGGGTTGACCAACTGCTGGAGAAGTGAAAGCTCAAGAGCCTAAGTTGTTGGGGTTGACCAACTGCTGGAGAGGCGAAAGCTCCAGAGCCTAAGTCGATTGAGGTTGACCAACTGCTGGAAACGCGAACGCTCCAAAACCTAAGTCGATTGAGGTTGACCAACTGCTGGAAACTCGAACGCTCCAAAACCTAAGTCGATTGGGGTTGACCAACTGCTGGAAAATCTTTCGGGTTGACCAACGGTTGGAGAAATTTTGGGGTTGACCAACTGTTTGGTTCTCCAGAAGGGCCGGGAGGATGGGGCTTAGTCTGGTGGGGGAGTGCTTAAGAGTGGGATGGCAGGGACCGAACGGTGCGCCGGGTACGAGCTCCAGGGTGTCCGTCGCGGGGTCCAAAGCCGTCCTCGGGTGCACGGTGGTCGGGTTGACGGGGCGATGTTCCCGGGGTCGTATCTCGGCCGGGGAAGGGGGTACGGAGACGGGGGTGGGATCGTTGGAAAGGGCCCCTCCTGGAGGATGAGGGACCCAAAGGGCTAAGGTCTCGGTCTTAAGGCGCCTGAGCTACGGCCGTTTGAAGGTGCAGCGGTGGAAGTCCGTATCTCCGGCCCCCGGGGTCGCACGGACCCGAGGCTGGCTTCCCCGGAAAGCCCCGAGAGAGGCCTTTCGAACGAGACCGGCCGCGCCTCCGGCGGACGAACGCAGCGGACGCTACGGGCGCGCGAACTCCGGACGAGCGTTTTTTTTTTTTCGAACCGCCGTATCTCGGCCCGCGAAAAGGGTCGGAGGGTCGAGGGCGGGCTCGTTCGAAAGGTCCCCTCGGGTATGGCGAGTGGATAGTGCCACGGATAACCAAGCAAAGGAGACAATCGTGTACTTTTACGCGAGATAAGGATACGTCGCCTCCACTGACGCGTGAGACCAACGTCGTGGATAAGTACGTCGCCTCCACTGACGCGTGAGACCAACGTCGTGGATAAGTACGTCGCCTCCACTGACGCGTGAGACCAACGTCGTGGAGAAGCACGTCGCCTCCACTGACGCGTGAGACCAACGTCGTGGAGAAGCACGTCGCCTTCACTGACGCGTGAGACCAACGTCGTGGAGAAGCACGTCGCCTCCACTGACGCGTGAGACCAACGTCGTGGAGAAGCACGTCGCCGCCATAGACACTTACCTCAAAAGTAGTTGCAGATGCTGTCAGACCTTTTTAGAAGTGTGTGATTGTACAAAACTCCGCAACTGTAGCTTGGTCTTAAAAGCTGCACGTGTTATATTCTGTATTTTATTCCGAAAACTGAAATGTTATTATGTATTTATAAGTTACCATTGACTTTTATTTTAGGTTTAGAATAGACCAATTTTAACTACGTGTTATAAAACCTTTCTACTAGAAAATGCCAAAAGCAAACATACAGTAAGTGCCCAATTAACTGTGGCTGTTGTTATATCTAGGACAATACACATTTGCCACTGCAAATTTATAATCCGTTATATTGCAAAATGCAAATGTTTAATAACATTGCAAATTTACACACTTAGCTGTATGTTACACGAGCAAATTTAATAGTTTAAATACTAGGTGTTTAATATTCAACACGTAAATTAAATAATTACAATCTATATTGTTAACTTTTACTCTTGATACTTTTATAGACCTTGATGTGAATAATTTGTAATTTTCCATATAGATTTACCTAATTTCTGAAATAAAGAAAAATGACACAACTTTGTACATTGTGGTGCAGTTTCAAGCCTGTATACATATACAACAATAAATAACTATATAACAAGTATCCACAGTAAACTATTAAAGGCGGAGTCCACGATGTTTGAAAAACGCGTTGGAAAAGGAGACGGGCCGACTACCAAAACACACTTATAGCCAATCAAATCAAATAAAATGCCGGGTTGCGTATGTGTGGGGCGGGTCTATCAACAGAAGGTCCAGATTCTATTGGGTGTAGGGGCGTGTTTGTTTAGGTGATTTCAAATATCAACATTGGCTTTCAAACATCATGGACTCCGCCTTTAATACGTCAGCTGCTACATGGACATGCTGCAGGCTACAATGACTCATGTGCATCATTAAAATGGGGATTAAAGTGTTAATGATTTGTTTGCCCTAGATAAAACTAAAAACAAATAATTCACAACTAATGGCTTAATTTAAATACTTTTTTTTCCTAAACATATTTTTAAAATGTGTAAAATGTTTGGACTCAGATCTTGTTGCTTTTACGTTTTCACCAGCAGGTGGCGCAATATTATGTGTTTTGAGCGCTTTGAAACAGTGAATCATTTGCGCACCCTTCTGCTCGGGAGTGTGAATCAGATAATCTAGCTGCGTCCGAAACCTCTACCTTGTTCACTATTTCTTATATAACAAATGACAATTTAGTCCACTATATGGGGAAGAAGGGAACGAAAATGAGTGAGCGATTTAGAAACTGACGTAAATACCATGCGTCAGAGAGCTGTCGCAGAGATTCGTCATAAACCCTTACCTGTGTGGCTTCATTGATTTTACTGAGAAACGGTACATTTATTTTCTTACTGTTGGTCACATTTGTCATGTTTATTGTATTAGTTATTAATAAAGAGAACAAAACCACTGCTTGTCATATTTGTTTACTGTTGTTTATTTATTGTTTTATAAAAAATTGTATTATGTTTTAAATATAATAAATCGCAGTTAATTTTAATGTGTTAATTTGTAAAAAGTAGAAAATTACTGACAACTAAACAATTGTTTATAAGCGTAAATTTGTGGTGTTCACTGTCAGTATATCCTTAAGCTGATTCCACATAAGCATTCGTCACCCGTTATAGTGCACTATATGTGGATAGGGAGCGGTTTTGGACACAGCTTCTGTTCAAAATGTAAATTATTTTATCCCATTAGGCTTTTTTAAACATGGCACCTCTAGTGGTAGGGAAGAAAACTACACCTATTAACCCAAAATAACCCTTGTTGTCTGTTTTTCACCTTAAACCTGTTTTTGGATTACACTTGGACTGCCTTTTAATAAAATGCTGCATGTGCATCCTTACACATATCTCTCAGACAGTACCATTACAATTTGTGTTTTTTTGGAAAGTAGTCTGTCAATTCTTAAAACTATCATAACCCAGTTTATCATTGTTTTGTCACTGTTTGAATATTATGAACTATAAAAATAATGAACTGGAAGAAATAATGTACAATGGACACAGTGTTTTAAGTACTTAATTTGAACTACATTGATAACACTTAGCAACAACAACACTAGGCTTTTTGCCATAAAACCTATTGTCAACATTGCGTCAGGTAACAATGCTAAGAAATAAGGCATTTATAAAGGCTAGTGATGAAAACACACATACACGCAGATGTTGCGAAAATGCCATTAAACAAAACTCTCAGACGATTAAATACTGAGAATCATAAAACCACCGTTTAAACGTGTTAACGATTACATACGTTAACAGAATTCAGTACAACACTGCAACATACCGGTTCCAAAAACATTACAAATACAAAATTACCAAATTAGACCTAGTAAGCAATTTTGTTCTTTACAAGTAATAAGAAGAATGTTGCGCAAATTGTGTAAACATGATGCACTAAGACTAAGATGCCAACACAGGCCCGGTTGTTCTTTACAAGTCATTTTTTGGTAGTGAGGGACATGACCAGGTAAATTTTATACATTCAGTTTTACAAAACCGCAACAATAATGCAAGAATCTGTGTCAAAATGTCAAAACTGAAATTAAGATAAATTGGACATTACAGGCTTATCCATACGACACTGATGTTTATGGAAAAAGAGATAATGAAGATAATGGAGAGAATGAAAAAAACCTCAGCAGGACCATATGTGTGCAAATTCTTGAAAAAAAAGTGATCCTATTGTATGACCAAAACATTAATCATGCTTGTACATGAAACTTCGACAGAAATGAATCAAGGTATGCCAAAATGTGGGGACTGCACAACTCCAGAAATCATGTACTCATTAAATTTTTCATAAGAACTATGAATTGGCAGCCTCAAAATTAATCCACATGTATTGGCCTCTGGAAATTGTCTTTGTTCCTTATCTGCATGAAGGAATCCTAATGTTGGCAACTCATCAAATCCATGTGGAGGAATCCGATTGGTGCCCGTGCTAAACATAAGGACATCCTCCAAAGTAATTTGTATGTTTTCATTCCAGGGCAGCACAGCATCTCCACCTGCAAATAAAATTTGTTTTTTTTTTAACAAAGTGATTCATGGCAAAATTGTTGAATACTTCACATAATCAGAACCTAAGTTAAGTCCTTAATAATTTTCTTTGTCAAGTTGAAAACCTTTTATCTGCTTTATAGCTAGATTGTTTTTATGTTTTGTCATAAAATCAAGTGTTAATATTTCCATAAACATTTGTATGAAAATAGCCTTTCCAAAAATATTTGTAGATAAACAAAACATTCTCTTTAATCCTTGCATGTTTTGATGCATATTCTTGGCTTGGTTGAGCGACCACAAAACTGCTTTAAAAATAGCTGGTGAGGACCTATATAAAATAAATAATTTGCCACAAGATGCCACTGTCTATATCAGTGTTACAAAATAAGTATTTACATAATTCTATACATTTTGTGGTTTCTTGGACAGGGATTAGTCTATGCCAGGACTAGAGATCAACCGATATCTGTTTTTCTATATTTTCCCCGATATTTGAGCATTTTCCGATGATCGGATATCTGTTTTGTAATATCGAATTGACCAATAAGTGAGAGAATTGACAATTGCGCGCTGGACGCATCTGAAGAGAGGAGCTCACAGCAGCAGCGTGCACAGCAAATATGACGGCGGAGTGACGCGACTTTATTAAAAGTACTTTGAGTATACTTACTTTGCATATGAGGCATTTATAGCACAGCTTATTTGTGCATTAATGTATGTTATGTTAAATAAGTTGATATATTAAAAGCAATGTATGCAGCTTCTCCAAGAATAGAGACGAACTCACAGAGTCACGCTGATCCATAAAATCCGCTCGCAATAACGACGTAGCTTTGCATGAATAAAACAACCATGAATTAATGCTTTGTGGAATTAAAAACTCTAAATTAAATTAGTTTTTCTTTTATTTATGCTTATCATTAGCATAGTAAAATCACGTTCATATTGCTGTTCACTTAAGTTACCGGGGTTGAAGGCCTGAAGCACAGCCACCACATGTAGCTAACTTTTAACAAGATTTACCCCAATTTATGTTAAAATTTCCCAGATAAACATTATTTTGCTAAAATATCTAAATAAATGTCTGTTGATATTAATTAATTATTTATTACCTCCGCAAGCAGTCACAGTTTGATACAGTTAATGTGTGAGTAAATGCATAGATAACAGCCATTTCATAAGCTATAACAACAAAATATTAATTATTCTGACATCAAATTACATTACCAGTTAAGAAATTCAGTGATATATAAGCCATTTTGTTTGTTACTTTCCTGAATGTAGTATTCCAGTCAGTGATTTCATTTGTCGAACCTCTTTGCTAACTATTGGTTGGATTGCTGAAGGCTACATGTTGCTAGTCAAGACAAATATATTACATCCCAAAAAAGGCACGTAATCCACCTGTTTTACTATATGTAGAATATGCAGCCAACTCCGCTAAACTTTTCTCTCTCTCCCGCTCCCTTACCTGGCAACCTTAGCGCGAACTTTGGATCAGTCCATTTCTGACGAAATGATAGGGGTGTTTGGAATGGTCCATGTATTTGGAATACAGTTTCTACATTATTCATTAAATTAATATTATTCTTCACTCTGTCAGACCCCTCTATTTATTACTTTGTATGCAAAGAGGGAGTGATTATTATTATTATTATTTTTATAAGGGTCTGTTCAGTTCAGTAGTGTTGTAGTAATTATGTCAAAATCAAAAGTATAACAGTAAATAAAAATCGGTTCAGCATATTGGTCATCGGGCACATAAGCATCCAAATATTTGTTATCGGTATCGGTTTAAAAAAAATTATTATCGGTCGATCTCTAGCCAGGACTAGGCCTTAGTTTAATTAGGAAACATAGTATCCTTCCTTACATTACTTGTGTGCATTTTAACACAAAACAAAGCGTACTGATATATTTTAAGATATGTTTTTAGTTTGGACAGCCTCTACATTTTTTTAGTCTAGGACTAGTGTAATCCTTGTCCAGGAAACCACCCCATGTTTTTGTCCTTAAAATAAAATTGACCATTACTGTGAGACAATGCCCAGGAAATGAGGGGGGAAAAACTGTTTTTTTTGTACAGTATATTTGCAGACAATGGTGTAGTAGACCACAACAAATTATGTGAATCACTATATTTTACATTAAGTGTTAAACACTACATGTGTCTTCTGGTAAGAGTGCATACCCTCAAGGTCTATGAGCCAGTCTCGCCACTGGCCAACTGCACGCTCCTCCTCCACCCGGCGCGTGCTTCCTTTTTCAGAATAACAGACCTTAAAGAGGTCTGTTATTTGTTTTGCCGTTAGCGGTGCAGGGGGACCTCCAACAAACAGATCTCTTAGGCACGGGTTATTTTTTAGTGCCTGTAGCACTCCCAGAGTTTCCAAGCCCTCCTTCAATCTACTAAAGACATTCCACAAAGTGATATCAGTGACTTGATACATTACTACCTGGGTGTACAAACCAACATTCAGGACATTTCCCTGCTTAACAAGGTTATGCAGATAATCACTTCAACAAACACACAACATATGGTTGTTTGATATTAACATTATACTGCACTCTATAATGCTTGATTCTGATTGGGCAGTCACAACATGTGATTTTATTCCGAGATGACACAGCCATTTGCTTACTGACATTAGGAAATAATAATAATAAAAAATAGGCTCATGCTGCGTCCGAAACCGCCTACTACATACTATATAGTACGCGAAAAGCAGTAGGCGAAGCGAGTAGTATGTCCGAATACATAGTATTCGAAAAACAGTATGCGAAAAGTACCCGGATGACCTACTACTTCCGGTTAGATTTTGCAGTGTGCATACGATGGACGCTACACTATCCCATGATGCCCCGAACGAGGAGTTATCCAACGAAGAAGAAGAGGCACGCGGCTGTTTTCGCGCTGAAATGACACGACGTGATGACGACGTATGTCACGTGATGTAGCAACATGGCGGATGTAGTACGTCCGAATCTCATTCATACTACCAGGATTCATACTATACAGTACCTACTGTTTTAACGCCAAGTAAGTAGGTACTTCATCTAATTCAGTACCTACTATACAGTATGCGGTTTCGGACGCAGCCTCAGTGTTTCCCCTACCATTATATAAGGGGGGCGCCCCGCCCTCCTAACGTCTCAACCCGCCCCCCTTGAAGGTCAAGTATATTTTATTTGATTTTCTTTATAGCGCCAGATAACAATTTGTTATTTTATTAAACAAACTAAATAGCCCTCAAGTAATGTGTTATTTATCTTATTTCTACGATGGCATGTCTTTTTGTCTGTGTTTGCGCGTTTAAAATTATCCAATTGAGTGCGCACATTTATATTTTACTGTTCGGCTTAATTCACTGAATGCGCGCTCTGTCATGTTGCGTGCAGCGCACGCCTCATAACTGAAAAGGTGAAGGTGTTTTCCCACACACACACACGCGCGCATTCTCTCCCTCTCTATCATGCTGTACAGTAGCTATATGCTATAACTCTGTGTAACATTAACAGTATATGCTGTCATATTTCTGAATTTGCATCGATTTGTGTGCGCTACGCGACCAGGGCTTGACATTAAAACACCCGCCAAATGTAGGTAGATTTTGGTTGTGGCGGTTAAGACAGCCAATCCCACTTGCCACTTTGGCTTGTTAAATATGTTTTTTTAATTGTAGTTTTCTTAAAAGATATGCGAAATTATAAACAATGCGCAATGACACTGGGAAACTACAACTCCCGTGAGCACTCCCTGCACCCTGCGCAACGTACTGAGACGCGCACGCGATGCAGCGGAGGCTCGCCTTGCGGACCAAGCGCCAATGTTTTACCAGAGAGAGCGCAAAAGCTGATGGATTTGCGAATGCACGGAACGCAGTCTGAGCGCATACACGCACACTTTGGGAAGGAGAACACAATTGCATGGAAGTGACTGAAGAGATTTAAAGTGCGTGCACACTCTCTGGGCAAGAGCGGAGAGAAATTCATAGCGCACACCTAAATGCACACGTCCCAGTTTTGTCCGAAATCAAAGGAAACCCACAAGTGGAGAGGTTCGCGCACATTTTAATGTAGGCTACTTTGTGCAAAAATAATACCCTCTCGACATTTGCCATTTAAAGTCTTAAATAACTTTTAACAGCAACCATGATCAAGCATATACATTTTACTGCTGTTGTTAATAAATATTTCAAGTGTTTGTCTAGAGTTTTTGTGTTTATCTTTTTAGTTAATCTTCTACACCGCGCTCCACTGTTAATATATTAAAGTTAATCTATTTATGCCTTTCTAGCATGTTTTTCATGCACCTAAATATATGATATGATCTATACTGATATTAACAGCTAAATAATGTAGTCTTAACTTGGGTGGTCAGTCTGCATTTGAAAGTCAATCTGCATCTAATCTAGCTAAATCGAGTACAATTACTCAAAGTCATTTTAGGATGCCATAGTCAAGTTTAATCATATAAAATGTATTTTACCAGCAACAAAATTGTTGCAAGTGAAAATCCTGAGTGGGTAGTAACTTTGGAAAACAACTAGCCGCTTTGGCTGGTGAGCAAAAAGTTATTGTCAAGCCCTGTACGCAACATACAATTAAACTCACATTTGAAATAAAAAGCTCATAACACAAAAAGACATGATGAGAAAACAGCAGTAAGGCTTCAATGTAAATGTATGGTTATTTTGTCAGACAATTATTAATCGAGTTTATGTATCAGGATTTCAGCAGAGTTAAAGGAACAGCTGGTTGGATTAAACTCAATGTGTGACTGCATCGTGTTTACTCTCTACTTTTCTGTCTGTCTGTCTGTCTGTCTGTCTGTCTGTCTGTCTATCTGTCTGTCTGTCTGTCTGTCTGTCTGTCTGTCTGTCTGTCTGTCTGTCTGTCTGTCCAACCAACCCCACCCCCGAAGCTGTAAAACACTGAGGCTTATAAAAGTAATCATACTTTTAATGTAATATGTCCAAAAAACAGTATTTATAAATGGCCAGAAAACAGAATACAGTGGATCTGAAGCGAAAGTATTTAATGTCTAGATAACACATGGTGAGAACATTTGGTTAATATCACTCTCACTTTTGACGGAGGTTGTATTTAGCAACTTTTATATATACACGAGTGCCACATATTTACTTGTATAGCAACTAAATGTGTACTATGTGGAATAATACACAGCAAGCAGTCTTAATATCACAAATAAATCCCTTCAGGGTGATACAAGTCACTTCAATGTAATGTTGGGGTTCAGTTTACCCTGTCAGTATTTATTTTGTGATAACCAGTTGGATGCACATTATCACTTACTTAACCCTCTGGGGTCTAAGGGGTTTTTAGGGCCCTGGGGAAGTTTTGACATGCACTGACATTTGTGCTTTTTTCAGTTGCTTAAAAACATACTAATGGCAAAAGTCTCATAACACTGTGTTCATCACAAACTGGGCTACAATATCATATAATCAACATGTATGTATATGTTTGTATTTTTGAGAGAAAAATGTTTATGCGTGGTTTTGAAAAAGCTAAATTTTTAAGTCACTGATATAACTCCACAAAACTCATTCTAAACATGTTTTCCCAAGACTTTTCAAAACAGGATCTAGTAGTCTAGAGTTTTTTCTTCAAAATGATGTGAAAATCATATGGCCTACTCATTCACATAAAGCAAGATTTTGATTTACAATTTCGAAGACAATTTTGCTTGGGAAAGGCTGTATGCGTGGATGCGGGAAAGCTCCTGAATAATCAGTGATTGACAGCTGAGAGACAAAAGGGTTGCATAATGAGCCACATAATGAGCCTTGTGGGGATGTTCAACAGGAATGTAACTTTCTCTGTAGTAATGATAAGGTTTACTTTTTAATATAATGTAAATACACACACACACATTATATATATTTCTATTGAAATATTTTCTATTAATTTCACAAGTATAAGTTACCTTTTAAAAACCATAGTAGCCTAATCATAGTAAAGGTACTGTTTGGCTATCGTAAAGTGAACACACTTCAACACAGGGTTAGTGTTTGGTTGGCCAGCGAGAGGTTTACTTTTGTACCGTAAAAAGCTCAAAAGAACAACTGCCTATCGGTGTCTGGACTCTTATTTGTGTTTTTGTAATCATTAGAAACACAACAAGGGACACGCGTGATAAACCTATCAATGTTTGTTTACAGTCGCCGCCATTACCTCACGTGTTGATCATGAATGCAGTGAATGTGTGCACACGCAAGTGATCCTGTGTTTAAAGGAATAGTCTACTCATTTTCAATATTAAAATATGTTATTACCTTAACTAAGAACTGTTGATACATCCCTCTATCATCTGTGTGCGTGCACGTAAGCGCTGGAGCGCGCTGCGACGCTTCGATAGCATTTAGCTTAGCCCCATTCATTCAATGGTACCATTTAGAGATAAAGTTAGAAGTGACCAAACACATCAACGTTTTCCCTATTTAAGACGAGTAGTTATACGAGCAAGTTTGGTGGTACAAAATAAAACGTAGCGCTTTTCTAAGTGGATTTAAAAGAGGAACTATATTTTAAGGCGTAATAGCACTTTTGTGAGTACTTCGACTCGGCGCAGTAACACCCTCCCTCTCCCATTATGAGAGTGAGAAGGGGAGCGGACTTTTCAGGCGAGTCGAAGTACTCCCAAAAGTGCTATTACGCCATAAAATATAGTTCCTCTTTTAAATCCGCTTAGAAAAGCGCTATGTTTTATTTTGTACCACCAAACTTGCTCGTATAACTACTCGTCTTAAATAGGAAAAACGTTGATGTGTTTGGTCACTTCTAACTTTATCTCTAAATGGTACCATTGAATGAATGGGGCTAAGCTAAATGCTATCGAAGCGTCGCAGCGCGCTCCAGCGCTTACGTGCACGCACACAGATGATAGAGGGATGTATCAACAATTCTTAGTTAAGGTAATAACATGTTTTAATATTGAAAATGAGTAGACTATTCCTTTAATAAACATGCTGTGCGGAGATATGCGCTTAGACGCAACTAAATAAGGATTGTACTGTTTGTAATCGCGTATTTTATAAGAATACCAAAAAGCGCGTCGAGTTTCCTTACTCGTGTGTTTGTGTATGTGCGTTCCCGTCGCGTCAACTGTTTGACGGAAGACAAAGAAAACACTCGCTTCTGGAGATACTGACACACATACGCAAGTAAATAAGGATTTAGATGTCATGTTTGGTGCAATCGGATGGAACAACAAGGAATGGAGAGAATGGATTGTGGATTGCGTATCCATTGACTGCAGAAGGCACGAGTCATGCATATGGATGTTTCTGCTCGTTCACTTCAATGGCGCCGGGGTGTGGCGATCTCCAACAGCAAATCGAATTAATGTTGTGAGGACAGACATTGTTGAAAGTGCTTTCCGAGCATTTAAAAGAAAGCAATTCAATCCTAAAATGAGACTTGATGTTGTGTTCGTTGACACCTGTGGTCTAGGTGAAGGGGCTGTGGACAATGGTGGACCCACCAGGGAATTTTTGACCCTGCTACTGAGAGATCTATTGAACTCTATTACAAAGCACAACATTCTGTTTTTATTGGGAGTGGACAGAAAAAAACTAGACACTGTAACGTTTTAAATGATGTATAAATCATATCTGTATGTCAAAAATCAGCAGAGTACTTTAAGTCTCTTTGTGGAGTGATTGAAAAATAAAGAGTTTGCGGCGCCCGCGCCGCCGTCGACCCCAGAGTGTTAAGTAACAAAACTAGATGTTACCAAACCTTATTTAATCTCAAATGGACATCATTTTGGTTCATTAGGCACTATAAAAACACTTACTGCCTCAAAGGTGCATCAAGTCTTCCTTCTAGATAATAATTTAGGGATGACGACAGTATATCATCACGGTCACTCAATGTTCTGATGACTGTCAGGGACCCAAGAAGTGAAAGGTTATTGGCTGCCACATTTGCAGCTTCTCGTGTCTCCTCCACAGTTTTGGCTTCTTGAATCTGTAATGAACAAATAATTACTTTATTAGAAATTTCTCAGTACAAAATGTGTGTAGATGATGTTTTAAACTTTCTTAGCCCAGTTTGTGATTAGGGTAGTTTCCAGGCGTTGTTTTACATCACACTTAAGCTGCTGTTTAAAACCAGTTACAGTACAGAAACATACTAGTTACTTCTTTACTGTTGCAAATCATATTTTGTCATCATAATGAAAATGAGTACTATCCCATCATAAGAATTCTCACAGTGCAGCACAATGCTATAGAAACACAGAAAAAAGAATGCCTTCATGAATTTGACACCGGCCTTTTGTAACTGTTGTCTAAGGTCAGCATCGTCCACCTCCATGATGTCAACAGGGGGGCTGGGTTCTCCAATCAGTTGGCAGAGTAGTCTATTAGAAAAAACAGGGGGTCCGAGTCCTCCATGAACTAAACAGACAGATAATATCATACCAACAATTCGGTAGGTGCCTCTGCTGAGTCCTGTAAATATAAAATACAATTTGTAGACATCTTTTATAATGTTGTGTAAGTTCTGAAGATAACATACAGCCTCATTTGGACAGTAACTAAAGCAACAGATCAGGGAGTAGTTAAGCATATAAGTAAATTGACCTGAACAGGACACAAAAACATGCAACGATATAATCAAATACTTGTCAAACATATTCTGTAAATTGTAATCTATGAGCAATTCTGTAACGTGCTTACCTATAGAGTCTAGCCCTAGATTTTTCACAGATGCCGGCCCAACAAAGAAATGCGAATTCAATAGATCTCTCAGTACCAGGGTCAAAAATTCCCTGGTGGGTCCACCATTGTCCACAGCCCCTTCACCTAGACCACAGGTGTCAACGAACACAACATCAAGTCTCATTTTAGGATTGAATTGCTTTCTTTTAAATGCTCGGAAAGCACTTTCAACAATGTCTGTCCTCACAACGTTAATTCGATTTGCTGTTGGTGGCGCCACGTGAAAAAGAACATTTGAATGCAAAGTGCGTAATACATCCTTTATGTTTGAATCTAAAGGACTCAGAGAAGAATGTTGAGAAAGTGTAGAGCGTGAAGGAGACCATGGAGGTATGGGTGATGGAGACCGTGGAGACCCTAAGAGAGACCGCGGAGGAGACCACAGAGGAGACGGTGGAGCATACCACAGAGGAGACTGTGGAGGAGATCCAACGGAGGCGCCGGCGGCGGAGCAGTCCCAGACGGAGGCGGCGGAGCAGTCCCAGACGGAGGCGGCGGCGCAGTCCCAGATGGTTTTGTTTTTGAGTAAAGTAATATCACACTTTCCAAACCATTTGTATTACCATTGTATTGCATAAATGTAAGCATTATAAAACATTATTTGCATAATTTTATTTCTTAAGATTAACTAACCTGACCACCATTTATCCAGTGAATAAATATGGTTGTTGACTCAAACAAACCATTTTCTCTTATGGTTCCAGTCTGCTGACTGTGAAGTTGTAAGAAAAGACTTGGAGCAGTTAAATTAAAGTCCTCTGTTGCAGAAGGAACAGCCCCAGCAAAAGAAATTAGGCTCTGTAAACAAAGAACATATGTTAGGCATATTGCACAGCTGGTGAAGACAAAGGAACCTATGAAACATAACAACTAACACAAAAACATAATAAAAAATTAGTGCTTCAGAAGTATCAGGTACCATCAGGTGCTAGCTAAGGTGCCTGGGTTATTAAAGACTAGTGTAAGGCCTGATGCCAAACCCTAATTAAATCAATCGTTGTAATCTAAACATTGCAATTGGATTAAAAAGCAAATTTACATGTACTGTACATCCTATGTAATCTGAATGTCTGCGCAATCGAAATGCATATTCATAACTAGCCCAAAATAATCCATGACTATTCACGGTCCAAATAACAATAACTAATAGACGGAATTTCGTTCATCTCTAGCAAAAAAAAAAAACCCAGCCGAGACAGTAGCCCCAATCTGAACTCGAAAAAAGCAGCACAGCATCTATCAACGGGTTTACATTTTATCTCTGGATAAATGTACAAAGCTGAGTTAGAGAAAGTTTTTTTTCTTGCATCAGACTGAGAAAATACTAGATTCACGCGTTTACATGCCTAATTTTTTCCTGATGATCAGATCACAGTTTGGACAACACCCCCCCCCCCAATAAGATCAAAATAAGCATCTGATCAACCTCAATTGTCTTGAATAAGGTGTTAACATGAGGCTTTTCAATACAATTGAGCTATCAATGGGATTACAGCCGGATTACTTGGTTGCATCTAAATGTATATAGTGAGAACTAAATCAGCCAATCGCAGGAAACAGAATGTTCTACTCTCATAATAATATGGGAGAAGGTAAGCATTCATTATTTTAAAGGCAGTGCAATGATTGTTTGGGCCTTTCTTCTATTGAGTAGTGTTTGCTTAGTAGGGGTGTGACGAGACACTTAATCCACGAGACGAGACACCAGACTGGGTTCACGAGAACGAGACAAGACGTTATTTTTACACTTTAAGAAATCCTCCACGATAAAATAAATGAACAAGAAACTGAAATCACATCATTTTTAAAAGTTTCAACTAATCAAGGACTGTCCCTAACAATTTTTTTGCGAACTGATAATGAAGAAATTTGTTATTTTTTGGTAATAAAAATAGACCCAAGTGAGCAGTAGTCTTTTAAATTACATAATAACGAAGATGCAATAATAATTGGTTCAAATAAAGTATTAAAAGCAAGCTACATTAAACAACATTACATGAACAAACACATTAATTCAATTCAATTCAATTCAATTTTATTTATATAGCGCTTTTCACAATACTCAATTGTTTCAAAGCAGCTTTACATTAATAGAAGCAGTAAAAGCACAGAAAAATGACAGATAGCACAACATAATACACAATAGCATAAGCTGTCAAATTTGCTGAGGCTATGAATCTACATTATGAATGAGCGTATTACTAATGTAACGTCTAGGAGAAGAAGCTAAATTAAGCCCAAGCAGGCTACCTCCCCGGGGTAAAAAAACCCCTAGGAGAAAAAAAAACAAAAACCCCGGGTTGTTGAGCCGAGGAAAAAAAAAAAAAAGTCCTAGGAGGGAAAAACCCTTGGGAGATATATATGTATATAAACACATATAAACGGATAAGGAGATTAAGCGGGGATTAAGCGGGGTTTAAGCGGGTTCTGCCGGTGGTCGTTGGTCAGGCATCAGCTGGGCATCACAGTGATGGACGACCAGTAGATCAGAGGTGAGTCGACTTTCACATCTACCGGAACTGGGTCTGTTTGTCCCATTGTCCTCAGGGTCGAGGACAGGACAGGGAGAGAAAAACAAAATCATATTAGCGTAGGGGCCGTTCACATGTAATGCAAGTGTCACACAGTGATGTGGTTTAATCAGCTTAGTTTCAGACAGACTAACTATTGCGGCATAATTATATTATCCACAGTTGAGGATTTTGCAAATTGGGGGCCCACTGCGACGGTATATATGGTAACTAAGGGTCAGCTTCTGATTTTTAAGAGAAAGAGAAAATGAAACCTGTCGACCCGTTTGACTAAGGCCTGTAACCCCACTGTCGTCGTTAATGCAGGTTCAGTGGCAAACGGGTCTATATTGCATGCTATTTACAAGATCATGAGAAAACGCCAACATCGCAACCTGACCATACGTGCCAACCCGTTTGACTAAGGCTGGAGGCCCCACTGTCGTCGTTAATGCAGGTTCAGTGGCAAACGGGTCTGTATGGCATACTATTCACAAGACACAAAAAAGCGCCAAAATCGCAACCCGACCATACGTGCCAACCCGTTTGACTAAGGCTGGAAGCCCCACTGTCGTCGTTAATGCAGGTTCAGTGGCAAACGGGTCTGTATGGCATAGTATTCGCAATATAAAGAAAGCGCCAAAAGCCCAACCCAACCGTACGTGCCAACTCGTTTGACTAAGGCCGGATGCCCCACTGTCGTCGTTAATGCAGGTTCAGTGGCAAACGGGTTTGTATGGCATACTATTCACAAGAACACGAAAGTTCCAAAATCGCAATCCGACTATACGTTAAGATAAGGTTTTTATTTATTTATTTGGTTGGTCTGTTTTATGACCGCGAGTGCTTTGTTCGGTACAAGTAACTATTTCGAGTTAAGTACTTTTACTAGACAAATTATGCGAATGCTTTGTTGAAGAGAAAAGTTTTAAGTCTAGATTTAAAATTATCGACTGTGTCTGATTCTCGGACATCGGTTGGTAAATCATTCCAGAGCTTAGGGGCTAAGTAGGAAAATGACCTTCCACTTTTAGACACTTTTGATAGTCTAGGGATAATCAAGAGACCAGAATTTTGTGACCGTAGTGTGCGTGATGGATTGTATTCTGATAGTAATTCTCTAAGGTATGAGGGTGCTAGGCCATTTAAAGCTTTGTAGGTGAGTAGTGATATTTTAAATTGTATGCGATATTTAACTGGTAGCCAGTGTAAAGATGCCAGAATTGGGCTTATGTGGTCGTACTTTTTAGATCGAGTAAGTACCCTTGCGGAAGCGTTTTGAACTAGCTGAAGCTTGTTTACTTGATTTGCATGGCATCCCCCGAGTAGCGAGTTACAATAGTCTATTCTAGAGGTCATAAAAGCATGGATAAGCTTCTCTGCGTCAGATGTAGACAGTATATGGCGTATTTTCGAGATATTTCTAAGGTGGAAGAAAGCTGTACGGCAGACGTTGGCGATATGACTATCGAAGGATAAGTTGCTGTCGAACATCACACCTAAGTTCCTTACCGTGGAAGATGGCACCACAGTGCAGCCATCTATGTGCAACGTGTAATCTGACATATTATGTTTGTAGCGATTCGGTTCAATAATAAGTATCTCTGTCTTATTGGAGTTCAGCTTAAGAAAGTTATGTGCCATCCAGTCACTAACATCGCTAAGGCAGTCTGTTAGCTTAGAAAACGTGTGTGTTTCGCTGGGATGTGAGGAGATGTAAAGCTGGGTATCATCCGCATAGCAGTGAAACCTTATGTTATGTTTCCTGATAATGTCTCCTAGAGGTAACATGTATAACGAGAACAGGATAGGACCTAAAACCGATCCCTGCGGTACACCGTATTCAACCAGGGAGTGATATGACTCTTCCTCGTTTACATAAACAAAGTGATAGCGATTGGTTAGATACGACCTAAACCATGCTAGCGCCTGACCACTGATACCAACATAGTTTTCTAGTCTATTGAGTAAGATTGTATGATCTATTGTGTCAAAGGCTGCACTAAGGTCTAATAATATAAGAATTGAGATTTCACCACGATCGGATGTTAATAGGAGGTCATTTGTAACTCTAAGCAACGCTGTCTCTGTGCTATGGTGGGGCCTGAATCCTGATTGGAACTTTTCATATGTACTATTATTTGTCAAAAATGTGCGTAACTGGCTTGCCACTACCTTTTCTAATATTTTCGAAAGAAAAGGGAGATTTGAGATTGGTCTAAAGTTATTAAGCTCTCCCTGATCAAGCTGTGGTTTTTTAATCAGCGGTTTAATAACTGCTAGTTTGAAAGATGTTGGAACGTATCCTATTTCTAGCGATGAGTTAAAGATATTTAGAACCGGGGTTGACACTACAGGAAATACCTCTTTAAGTAGTTTTGTGGGAACGGGGTCTAATATACAGGACGATGATTTGGATGACGTTACTAGTTTAGAGAGCTCTTCTATTGTAGTAGGTTTAAATGAATCAAGATGTTCGTGTGGTAGTCTAGTGTTAAGTGAACTAACGGGTAGAGTGGTGGCTGCCTGTGTAGCTACGATGTTTTCCCTTATAGCCGTAATTTTGTTAGAAAAGAAGTTCATGAAGTCGTTACTATTGTGTTGGAGTTTACTATTGGTTTCTGTTTGTTCTTTGTTTCTAGTCAGTTTTGCAACGGTGCCAAAGAGGAAACGAGGGTTATTATGATTCTCATTTATAAGCTTGCTAAGATAGGTAGATCTGGCGGTTTTAATAGCCTGTCTGTAGTGTTTAACACTATCTTTCCATGCTGCACGCCATACTTCTAATTTTGTGCTTCTATAATTTCTTTCCGTTTTCCTAGTTGCCTTTTTAAGAGCTGCGGTGTGATGATCATACCATGGAGCTGGCGGCTTTTCTTTGATTCTCTTTTTTCGAATGGGAGCAACGGCATCCAATGTGTTAGAACAGACATTGTTTAGGTTTTTTTTTTAGGTTTACAATATCTAGATCATCACAGTTATCTGCATGTTTAATTTGGGACAGGTCTGGAAGAGTGCTAATAAAGCTATCTTTAGTGGTGGAAATTATTGTTCTGGCTAATCTGTAGCATGTTGTGGATTGAGTGATCCTATCTAGAAGTACAGTGTATGACACAAGGTAATGGTCAGAAACTGCATCACTCTGAGGTGATATTTTGATGTCATTAATATTAAGCCCGAGTGACAGAATTAAGTCTAATGTGTGCTTACGAGTATGCGTTGGCCCTGTCACGTTTTGTCTAATATTGAGAGAATTTAGAACATCCATAAACGCACGTCCTAATGCATCTTTATGGTTATCCACATGAATATTAAAATCACCAACGATAAGAGCTTTATCTACAGTGACTACAAGCTCAGACAGAAAATCTGCTATTTCTTTAAGGAAATCTGCATGGTGGCCTGGAGGTCTATAGATTGTAGCTAAGGCAAAAGAGAGCTGTTTGTGGTTACGATCAGTTATTTCCATATTTAACAACATTAGTTCAAATGATTTAAATTTTAGTTCAGATTTTTGGTTTACTTTAAAAATTTTGTTGTATATTGTAGCTACACCACCCCCTCTCCCCTTTAACCTAGGTTCGTGTTTATAATAATAGTCTTGTGGGGTGGATTCGTTTAAACTAATGTAGTCGTCTGCTTTAAGCCAGGTTTCTGTTAAACAGAGTGCATCTAAGTTTTGGTCATTAATTATTTCATTAACAATAGGTTCTTTATTGGTAAGCGATCTAATGTTAACCCTTGTGTGGTGTTCATATTTTTGTTACTTAGACAATGTTTGTGGGTCTAGTGGACCCAGAGTATTATTAGTATCTTAAATCAATGCAGTCATACAAATTTATGTAATAATTGTTTACAGATGTTTACTTTAGCCTTATTGCAAGTAACATAGACAGAATTTATGGTTAATTTTTGTCATTTACCACTGGTAGGGGACTAGTTATAAACTAAAGTGCCATTCGTTTTTTGTGGTAAAATGAAACAAAAGAAGAAAATTCTATTCTGATCCAGATATTGGGGGGAAAACATGTTTTCTTAAATAAGTATAAATGAAACAAAGTTTTTCATCACTGTTGATGTTTAATTCTTTGAACATTTTGAAATTTTACACATTTGTGTCAGTCTACACAGCACAGGCCCCAACTGGACAGATGCCGTATCATAAGATATTATCTACACTGAACACATAACCTGTTCATGCCAGCCTACACAACACATTAGAAGAAGATTTTTAATGTGTAGCTATGTTGTGTATGCATTTCTTGCATTTTATACAAATATACTGTGTCCATCCATGGTCCACACACATTGCAGTACAATGTGTTGCTATTGGCCACAATATATGGATAATATTTTACTTTCTCTATTATTCACTCTCTCTCACACACTCATGCACACAGCTGACATTTGGTCCCCACAATGTGATAAATACCAGGTACACACACACACACACACACACACATTCTGGTTTCCATGTTTTGTGGGGACATTCCATAGACGTAATGCATTTTATACCATACAAACTGTATATTCTATTCCCCTAACCAACCCCATTCCCTAACCCCAACCATCACAGAAACCTTTCTACTACTTCACATTTTCAAGAAACATCATTTTGTTTGATTTATAAGCTTGTTTCCTCATGGGGACATCAAAATGTCCCCACAAGGTCACAAAAATACTGGTATTCCTATCTTTGTGGGGACAATTGGTCCCCACAACGTGATAATTACCAGGTACACACACACACACACACACACACACACACACACACACACACACACACACACACACACACACACACCATAGGTTTTGTGGTAAACCCATGGTTTTACAAATGGTAACCAATATACCAAATAACCATAATTTTACTACAATAAAACTATGGATTTTTTGTAAGGGAGATAATGGTAAAATGTAGAATGGTTCCTGTTAGACAAAAGGTAAAGTGTTTGGGACAGTGGGTACAAACAAATGTTCATGCATGATATATAACATGTTGGATGCTTGCAGCATTACAGCAAGAGTTGAATGACAAAACTCTGACATGCATCCATCACATATGTACAGACATGAATACAAACACACTTATGCACTCACGGGAGTCCCAGGAAGGAGAAAAAAAGAGTGAAGTTACATAGCACATTCAATTTTTACACTCTTATTAACCCTGGGTCCAGTGGACCCGAACACCACATATGTAATATAAATGTGTAGGGGGGGTACACAGTGTACAGTAATTATAAAGTTGTTTATTTTTATGTTCTTCATAGAAAATGAGCCAAGGCCAATGAATCTTAGGTTGAAAAAACAATTAATTGCATGATTTTTCTTTCAGTAAACTTTAAAAACGGGTCCCACAGACCCGAACACCACACAAGGGTTAAGAAGGCCGAATTTTAACATTCGAGGTTCATCTTGTAATGTATTGTTTTCTAATTTTATGTTGGTCAAATTTGTACGTGATGTGGCAAGCGGTGCTCTGTATTTGCTTGTTCGGGGAACAGATACAGTTGAAATGTGTTGATATTCTGGTAAGATCGACTCGAAGTTCTGGGATATATGTGATCTAGACATATCATGCCAGCTAACAGACGGACAGTTAAGCTGATCTGTCTGTTTCCTGACCTGGGCCCTGGATAGTCATACTATATCAGAATTAAGAATATTAATCAGATTTCTGGTGAGTATAGCACTTCCTTCTGATGTCGGATGAAGGCCATCTCGGGTTAGGAGAAATGGTCTACCCCAGAAATGCTTCCAATTGTCTATAAACCCTACATTATGCTGAGGGCACCACTTTGACATCCAGCCATTGAGAGACACTAATCTACTATGTGTTTCATCTCCCCGGTAGGCGGGGAGGGGACCAGAGCATATTACATTGTCTGACATTGTTTTTGCAATTTCACACATCTCCTTAATATTATCTTTGGTGATTTCCGACTGTCGGAGTCTGGTGTCATTTGTTCCGGCGTGAATAACAATCTTAGAAAACTTCCGTTTAGCATTAGCCAGCACTTTAAGTTTGGATCTAATGTCAGACGTTCTGGCTCCCGGTATACAGTCGACTAGGGTGTTTGGTGCCTCAATGTTAGTGTTCCTGAGTATAGAATCTCCAATGACCAGGGCACTTTTAACAGGTGTTTCAGCTAGTGTATTCCTTAGGGGATCGAATCTGTTAGAAAGTACCGTAACGTTATGGGTCTTAGATGGACGCCGTATATGACTATGCCGCCTGACAGTCACCCAGTTAGACCGCCGACTTGACTCTGATGTCGGAACCGAGCCATGTGTATTATGATAAACACTATGCGCGCTCGATACAGTATTTATAATGTTTACATTAGCATCTGATGTCGGAACACTATGTGCGCTCGATACATTGTTTGTAATGTTTACATTAGCATCTGATGTCGGAACCGAGCCATTAGTCTTTTCGCTCGATACAGTATTTACAACAGTAACATTAGCGGTTTTGCTATCCTCAACTAGCGTTCGGATGCGCGATTCTAGTTCAGCAACCTTCTCAGTTAATCTTAATACTTCAATACACTTAGTGCATGTAAACCCATCTATGCTAACGGCAGAAGCTAAACTATACATGTAGCAAGTAGTACATGTTACAATAACAAGCGGAGTCTTACCGCTTTCATGCTGGGCGATGGCGTCTTTGTTTACCCAAACGCGCTCCGCGGAGCTGCATCGCGTTGGGGGTTTGGTTGTGGTACGCCTCAGTCGCCTGCGAACGTCTGGGTCCAGGGTGATGTTGGGCATGCTGAATCTGCGAAGGCCGGGCAGCGGCTCCTCCACAGCTTCCCGATCGCTTTCATGTTGGGCAATGGCGTCTCCGTTCACTCGCTTACGGTCCGTAAAGCTGCATCGCGTGGAGCACTCGTTTGTCGCATTCCTCGGTCGCTTGTGGACGTCCGGAGACATGGTGAAGTGGGCGCTGTAGCTCGCGTTGGATCTGCTCAAACCGATCAACTCCTTCGCAGCTTCCCGCTCAGGCGAGGACAGGTCAGAAAAGCATATATCAGATGAATCCGCCATTAGATCGGAAAATGCTAGCTTCTGTCGGCAGCGTTTGTTGAAGCTAGCGGGCTATATGCTAACACTGTGGGTGTTTATTAGTGATAGATAGTTTCACGTGGTAGTACTGCTCAATAATCCTCACGGTAAAGTATTCCTAGGTAAAACATAATATATAAATAGGAATAAGATAGTAAAAAAGGCTTTTAGATGAAGAACTCGACGGAGCATTTGTGTCCTATAAATAAAAAGCATTATGTATGTATTATAACAAATGCCTGCAGGGGGCGATAGTGGACTCGTCTCACGGACTCGTCTCACGGACGCCATCTTCACTTTCACTTTCGAGGGAAAGAAACACTACTTTTTAGTCAAACAATGTTTAAATCCATTTGAATATTTAATATATGTCCATTTATTTACAATAGAAATGATACAGCCACTGTCATTTTTTGAGCAAGAACATGCAGACATTAAATCATGTAAACTCTGTGTGAGGGTTCAATCTGGTGAGACCTCTGACACTGATCAACAGACACACAATGCTTCTCAGACTTAATGTGAGTTCCCGAACGAACATTATTGGAAACCCAACCAAAAAAACAAAACGCAGTAAAAGACAGAATATAAGGCATGCACTGTAAAAGGTTCAAACAGAAAGCTGCATCCTCCAGAGGTTGCATATGCAGGCTGCATACATCATCAAGGTTTATTTCAGTTAATTTATTATCAAGGTTTATTTCAGTTAATTTATTATCAAGGTTTATTTCAGTTAATTTATTATCAAGGTTTATTTCAGTTAATTCATAATCTGAGCATTACATTCGCAATTTGAAGTATACATTTATGATTTGCTTACATTAAGATTTAAGTGTTTTTATATTTTGGATACATGGTAATCATCAATAAAAATCATATTTACAATGTTTCATTCACAATTTGCACAATCATGTGCAATCAAGAACAAACCTCCTAAAGGGCCGTTCAAATTATAATGATAACTATAACTCTAAAAAATAGTTTTGAAAACCATTTTATGTTAAAGATAATAGCGGAGTTCACACCACTTTAATTTTCAGGTTATTTCCACTTTTATGTTAAAATAACTAAATATGATTGGATTTTCTTTTCAAGAATTTAGGTAAACTGTGCATGTGTAAAGGGGCTTCTGTTACATTTTATGCATTAATGCTTCATAGGTAAATTATGTCATTGGACTATTCCACATACCTGCATAGGGCTGTCAAGATGGAAATCCCTCCTACGATAACTTCCATCAGAATAACGGAACTGAAAGGAAGTACCACCTGTTTCAGAAGCCATTTCTGCCTCAGCCATCCTCTGATTCACAATCTGTGTAAATGATTAACAATGAATAAGTGTCTTTTCAAGAAACCCTGTGTCACTACACCACCATATTTGCAAAGGCTCCAGGGGTGCCCAATCGTACTCCTGACAATTGACTGTCCTGTAGAATTTTGGCCCAACTATAATCAAACACTCCTGCCTTTAACTATGAAATGATCCTAAAGACAATGATTAGTAGATGCATGCACCACTAATTAGGCTTGCAATACAAAAAAGATTTGACACCTACATCGACACGCCTCTTCTCTGCCTCCTCTATACATTTAGCAATGCGGTGGGCCTCTCTCTCTCTCTGAGTCTATGCACAGAGACATACAGAGAGTGATTAACTTCATTTTTTTATCAAATTTAAAATTAGATAATATCTTATTGTATTACCTTCTGTCTGTCAGTTTCCAAAGATCTTTGGAATGCTGCATCCTGTTCCATAATAAGGTTACGTCTTTGTTGAAGACTTTCCTAAAATGAACGATCAATAGTCAATTTTGACAGACATTGGATAGTGATTACTTGAATGAAATTTATTACTGAGCACTACTAAATATATAAATATTAAGTATTGTAAAGTGAATATTACCATATTCTCTCAAATATAAGTCAACCCCCTTTAGGAAAAATGCCTTTTAAAAAGCAACTCTTTCCTTTTACAAAGAACATGCTTTAATTTGAAAATAGTTTCATAAGTCAAAGGGTTTCACACATATGCACAAACACATGCAAACTAGATCCACCAAGAGGTGAGAGCCTATTGCCCCGTTTCTAAAACCTCCGGCCACTGTTGAGATTTCTGATAACCATAGTTACTGTATGTGTTGCTGTGTCAACTGGAAAAAACAGGGGTTTAGATTCTGAAACGTCACATTATGTGCCAGAAAATGCTTAATGTCATGTGAGCGCCCTATGTTTACAGTTAAAAGGAACAGGAAGTCGCTCATGTTATTCGTTGGTGCCGATTCTGAGGATTTTGATTGACTTGCATGACTTTATTTCCCTCCCTACACTCCGTTTGACATAGTTATTATAGCACCCGAAGGCATATTTATGCAGGTTAATGTTAATGACAAGTTTTTGAATAACGCTATTATTGAAAACGGGGGCAGGGAAATATTTGTTTCTTTAAATACCCAGCTATGTGGTCTATGTGTGTTTGTTTTGATGCACCTCTACGTAGACCAATCCTGCTCCTGAAGGGTCAGTGTCTCTGCAGAGTTTAGCTCAAACCCTAAATAAACACACCTGAAGCACCTTAGGGCGCACTCACATTATCCAAACCAAACCAAGCCCCAGCGCGAATGTCACCCCTCCCTACTCCCCCATGTGCACGCACTCACACTGTACTTGTATCGATCGAGTCCGGGAGCGCTTTCGTCATTAAGATGTGATTGTTTTGGAAAAAGCAGGAAGTAAAGCTCTCACTGAACACTGGAACCCACCGTAATGAAAGGTCGGTGTTTTTTAATCGGAGTCGTTTGGTGCGCGATTACAGACAGCCCTTTCACATGCCATCATATTGCTTAGTTGATCTGTCACGCATCAAAAGGTTTTTACGAAGGCAGATGATGGTGAGTGGTCGCGCAACTGACGTCTTCACCTTTTGAAGCGCGCCCAGGCGCGATTGCGCTCACACCACAGCCTTCCGCGCCTGAGCCCAAGTGAACCGCGCTCCGGCCCACCTCTGCAACCCGGCCGCGGCGCGATTAACCAATCCGCGCTCGGGCGCGGAACAGAGCACTCACACTAGTCAAACGAACCAGGCTTTGGGGGTCAAACGCGCCCGAGCGCGGTTTGGTTTGGATAGTGTGAGTGCGCCCTTAATTAGCTGCTTTAGAAGTTTTGGATTAGGGTTGGAGCTAAACTATGCAAAGACAATGGTCTTCCTGGAGCAGGATTGGTGACCCTTGACATAGACCAATACAAGCACAGCTCTACAAGAACAAAGATTTCCGTATTCTTTCCAAATGTTCTCGCAGAACTTCACCAAATGCCAGTCGGCTTGCTTGGGCAATTAATTGCATTATTTTATTTAAACGCGTTAATGATTAATAAATTAATTGTATGCATTTATGCTGACATCCCTAGTTTAAACTTTAAATGAATGAAATTCTAAACGTAACTTCAGGAGAAGCACAAACATTTAGTTAGTTATGTTAATCATCAATAAAAATTATAAAAAAAAGGTAAATGCATTCCTCCTCCTTACCCATCTCCTCCTTCACCACTCCACTATTTTCCTTCATGCACTTTTAAACAATGGGGTCGTTTACCATTGAATTGTTAAGACTGAATGGGCATGGGTGTGAATTTACATTAAATTCAGTGATTGTTTTACATATCACTAGGCAGGAGCTACTGTGAGAACCACTGGTCTAAAGCTTAAATATAAGAGCTTTTATTGACTTTCAAATAAAAAAAATTGTATATTAGGACAATACAATCAATTGTTGTACGCTTTTTAATCATGTACATTAACTTAATGTTGTGCATGAATCAATACCATTTGATGTTGTCTGGTTGATTGTGTAACTACACCACTCTCCCCAACAGAATTAACCATTGTGTCCTGTATGGGATGTCAACAACATATAAAAGTCAGTGTTATTTTTGTACTAACAGCGAACATAAATGGTGCTGAATGCTCACCATATTTTCCTCAGTGTTACGTGTGTCTGCCACGTCTGATGTATCATCCTCGGTAATGTCCTCACGAGCAGATGTGTCGGTCACGTGTGATGTATCATCCTCGGTAGTGTCCTCACGAGCAGATGTGTCGGTCACGTGTGATGTATCATCCTCAGTGTCCTCACGAGCAGATGTGTCAGTCACGTGTGATGTATCATCCTCAGTATCCTCACGAGCAGATGTGTCTATCTCATGTGACGTATCATACTCAGGATCCTCATGAGCAGATACATTTACCAAAAAATAATACAAATACAGAAATACATTTACAGTTGCCATTTTTAACTGTGTATATTAGTAATGAAAATTTCAAAGTACTTTTGTTCCTTACCAAATCTACCACTTGACTGCTATCACTGTCACTATCACTGTGAATGTCATGCTACAAAATATGGAAACATTAGCAAAAACATTAATTCTGTGCTACAAACCAGAGAAAGAGATTCTGGAAGTTTTTTTTTTTTACCTCAGGACGAATATATACTGCTGATCGTCCCATCACTTCACCTGAACGAGTGGCTTTGGGAGTAAAATTTTCCACTGGGGTTACAACTCTATGTCTATTGACCTTACAAAGGTCAAAATTCTGTGTTTTTAGCTGTGGAAATATTATTCGTAGATGGTCTTTAAAGCCATTTGCATCCAAATTTTTGGGGACTTTGTAGATCTTTACTGGTTTAGCTAAAAAGAAACAATAATAGGCAAGGCAAGGCAAGGCAAGGCAAGTTTATTTGTATAGCACATTTCATACACAGAGGTCATTCAAAGTGCTTTACATAGGAATGAGAAAACAATATATAAAAGAGAAAAAAGAAAATGTAAAAATAATAGACACACAATAAAATCACAATAAAAACACTTTAAAATGTTAAAAATAATAAAACAGAAATAAAAGTGACTTGAGTTAAAAGTGCAGTCAGTGTGAAGCAGCACAGTGCTCATTCAGTAAATGCAAAGTTAAACAGATGTGTTTTTAATCTAGATTTAAAAGTGTTTACTGTTGAAGCACATCTGATCTCTTCTGGAAGCTGATTCCAGCTAGAGGTGGCATAATAACTAAATGCTGACGCACCTTGTTTTGAGTGAACCCTTGGTATTTCTAACTGACCGGATCCTAATGATCTGAGTAATCTTTTAGGTTTATATACAGTTAGCATATCTGTCATGTATTTGGGTCCTAAGCCATGAAGTGATTTATAAACGAGTAACAATACTTTAAAATCTATTCTAAATGTAACAGGTAGCCAGTGTAAGGACCTGAGGACTGGAGTAATGTGCTCAGATTTTTTGGTTCTGGTCAGAATTCTGGCAGCAGAGTTTTGTATGAGCTGCAGCTGTCTAATGGTCTTTTTGGGGATCCCCGTAAGAAGTCCATTGCAGTAATCCACCCTGCTGGTGATGAAAGCATGAACAAGTTTTTCTAAGTCCTGTCTTGAGACAAAACATCTAATTCGGGCAATATTTCTGAGATGGTAGTAAGCTGATTTGCTTATTGCTTTCACATGACTACTGAAATTAAAGGCAGAATAGGCAGGAATCATCCAAAAAAACTTTTTTACAAATTTGTTTAAACTGACTTTATATATCAATACATAAGTAAAATGTAAGTACTCTGAAAAAGAGAGTACAAAAATCGAGTGTCTGTATACCTCTCAGCACTGTTTTAAACACAGGTAACTTTTCCATTCACTCCACCCCCTCCCTTCTGGGTTTCTTCTTAAGCCACGCCCCCAAAACACATGAACGCGCGAATTACCTCAGACAAGCGGAGAGGAAGGAGCGCGGTGCATGTAATAACATCAAGTCACAATCACATGTAATAATACACCTAACTTTATCACTAGGAATATAAACAGATGGCTTTTATAAACGGATGGCTTTTAGTACTCACTCAGCCAGTGTTTTGCATGGAAGAGTTTCTGTGATGAAAGCATTGTTGACTCTGACAAGGACTACACTCCGCAGACAATACCGCATCATCGACTCGAGGAAAAGCCACGCAATATTTCCTCTCGTTTGATTGCTTCATTTATTCCTTTTTTGCCTTCGCTGACTGGATATGCAGGTACAGTAAGATGTGAATGCAGTTTCTGTGAGTTGTTAGTGCTATTTCTCTGCTGTACTATTGCTCTGCCTATTGCCTCGTGCACGTTCAAATCAATCGGGTGTGCGCATGTCTGGGCAGATCCCATAGCAACGGGTGGAGCCATGGTCGCGAGAGAGAGTGATATTTGAGCAAGCTAATCATATGTTTCGTCCCGGATGGAAATAATTAACTGTGCTTAACACAGTCGTGAGAGGTCTACAGACACTCGAGTTTTATACTCTCTTTTTTAGAGTACTTACATTTTAATTATGCATTTGTATATAAAGACAGTTTAGACAAACTTGTAAAAAAGTTTTTTAGATAATTCCTGCCTACCCTGCCTTTAAGGTCAGACTCTAAAATTACACCAAGATTTCTGACTTTATTTTGTGTCTTTAGACCCCTAGAGTCAAGGTATGTGTTAACTTTGAGAGTTTCATCTTTATTTCCAAATACAATGACTTCAGTTTTGTCTTTGTTTAACTGGAGGAAGTTTTGACGCATCCAACAGTTAATTTCATCAATGCATTTACATAGAGAGTCAATGGGGCTGTAGTCATTGGGTGACAGGGCTAAGTATATCTGGGTGTCATCTGCATAGCTGTGGTAAGCAATTTGGTTCTTTTTCATTATTTGACCAAGTGGGAGCATATACAAATTAAACAGAAGCGGTGCAAGAATTGAACCCTGTGGGACTCCACATGTCATGGATGTCCACTCAGATAATATGGAGAAATATTTAGAAATAAACACATTGATGGTTTTCAAGTCGGTTTATTTTAACTTATATTAAACATAGAGATAATTACAAATAATGATTATTTGACAAGATGTCAATAATTTAAATATGTTTTACCTTTTTGACAGTTGAACATCTGTTGGTGACTCAACATGAGACAAATCCTCATTGAGCATGTGTTGGCCTCCACAGTTTTTGGAGTACTTTATTAAAACAAAAGAACACACAAGCAAAGTTGGTAATGGTAATATAATACATATGCAGTTGTGTTGGGATAAATTGGAAAGTATGGGCACACTTAGACAATCCCCATGTGTGGATATAATTACATGCATGTCAAATAAAAACATATTCAAGTGAGTTTTATAAACTGCATTATTTCATAAATTTCCTTGTGTGGTGAAAATCAAGTTCACAATGTCCGCGCTCGTCAATGCTAGCTACGCTTGTATGCTGTGTGGGCTAACCTGACCTATTCTACCCTTCACAGGATTACCATTTCATTGTTGTGAAGAGTTTGGATTTTAGGATTACCTGTTCTACATCTTCGGCTCTGGAGTGAGTGTGTGTGAGTGTGTGCGCGCACCTGGAATCTCATTTATTTGCATTTATCGTTTATCTCAACTGTTGTTTACTTTTAATCCTGCCTCCATTGTCTTCTGTCACTGACACCTATGTGATGTCTTTGATATGCTTTAAGTAATGTGTAAAATAATAATTTAACTCCATTACTAAGTATCTTCTCCATAAAACATCTGTGGTTACCATTTTAACCTTGAATACCTAAGAGAAGGGAACTAGACATTGCATAAGCTACTGTATTACTGCTCAAATCACCTTTACTGTTTGTTCAGTCGAAAGAATCTGGATATTTTCTGCACAGATGGGCTATATAGTTGGCATTGGCCAGGCGTTGTTCAGTAAAGCTTCAAAGAAACCATAGCGTCCGCTCGTGACACAATGTCAAGAGCGTTTTTACGAAAAAGAACTGGAATTTACAAAACAGTCTCATTTTTATGCTTTGAAATCGCCTCAGTTTCCTACATCACAAACATGTCACCAATCACATCAACAGAGTTAAACGAGTGGATAAGGGGCCTGTATCATGAAAAAGGTTAAACAAACTCAGTGTTACAGGACAAGTTTCAATTTGATAAAAACAAGCTATTATGAACAGGCCTTGTTGTTTCAAGCTAATGTCATGGTAGGGCTGGGCGATATGGAGTGAAAATTATATCTCGATAAACAATATATATCTAGATGGCTTTTCACGAAACATACCCTCCTCAACAATCTACTACAAAACAAAAATGCAAAGTTCCACAAGGTATTTTTTTATTAAAGTGCAAAGAGGTAGTTCACGTAGGAACAAAGTGCTTCTGCAGCATTTAAAAAAATATATACAAAAATTATAATTTAACTATAAAATAAGACAATTTGTGTGTGTGTGTGTGTGTGTGTGAGTGTGTGAGTGTGTGTGTGAGTGTGTGTGTGAGTGTGTGTGTGAGTGTGTGTGTGAGTGTGTGTGTGAGTGTGTGTGTGAGTGTGTGTGTGAGTGTGAGTGTGAGTGTGAGTGTGAGTGTGAGTGTGAGTGAGAGAGAGAGAGAGAGAGAGAGAGAGAGAGAGAGAGAGAGAGAGAGAGAGAGAGAGAGAGACTACTGCTAACCTGTGTGTGTGTGTGGGGAGGGGAACAAAAACAAGGAGGTGGAGGCGAGCACAGCACATAGAGAAGGCAATCAGAATTAAATACAAAAATTCTATCGATATATACGATATCATAAAATCAACATTGTGTTTTACAAATATCGATATAGTTTGAATATCGAGATATCACCCACCCCTATGTCATGGTACACAAAACTAGAGGTCGACCGATTTATCGGCCGGCCGATTAATTGGCCGATTTTTGGCATATTTAAAAAAAATCGGCTTTGGCCGATTTTGCTGCAAAATTAGACAGATTAATAGGCAGGCGCATCTGCGGCACCTAAGCGCTGTTGTAGAACTCGTGACGCTGCCTCTTGCTGCAAGTAGATCGCTCCCGTGTGTGTGCAGCCGTGCCTTGTTCACAAACAGCTTTAGTAAACGATGGCGGGATTGCGCGAATTAAGCAGCCAGTACAACAGCGCGACGGGCTTATGTCTCGTGATGAACTGTCCGTGCAAAGATTAGGCTCATTTCATGTGATTAATGAGTGATGATGATCTTTGTTTGCGTGATAGAGAGAGAAGAGCTGCGCGCGCACGCTTTCTGTCTCCCTGCTTTTATTACTCAAAACAAAACTGACTCGATGGCGAAAGGTCAGAAGACCAAATCATATCCACAAAGGAAATGTTTTTCGTGTTGTTACAGTAACACTTTGTTTACAGTTTTGCGCTGTTCAGCCTGGATTAGAACACAGCGCCCGATTCGCAAACTGACTCCTTTGAACGGATTCGTTTGAATGAAAGGTTGAAACAACAGATCTGTCCCAACACTAAACTCACAAGACGTCACTGTCAACACAGTGACTTATAGCGCCTCAGAAATGAGGATGTAAATGTGTTTAGAAAGATTTGCCCTAAATAACAGTCTCAACTAAAAAACAGACATTTACTATGTTAACTTTATGATGAATAAATATTTTATCAGGTCTACCAAATAAGGATTTTATCCTACAAAGCAATAAAAGCCATGGTAAAAAACTGATCAAAGATGATGACAGTAGAGTGTCAGGTAATATCCGTGTCTGATAAATGCATGTTGCAGAGGAGGTTGTAAAACTCTTCAGAAAGACCAGTCATATATTTTTAAATGCTTTGACTTAAATAGTGACATTTTTGCATTTAAAATATCTGCTAATAATGATGAGAACATTTTGATTATTATGTACATATAGAAAATTGGCCAAACATATTGGCCATCGGCTGCCCTGATTTCTAAAAAAATCGGCATCGGCCAGAGAAAAAGCATATCGGTCGACCTCTACATAAAACTAGGGATAGGCCGATCTTATATTGTATGTCAATATTAGACCGATATTGGCGAAAATGGCCAGATTAAATATTGTAGAAGTCAGTGAGTACAATCCAATCCAATGCCAACACGGACCGTAACAGTCATGGCAACTTGGCATAAAGGTGACTTACTGAGCAACATACCGTAAATTCAATTCAATTCAATTCAATTTTATTTATATAGCGCTTTTCACAATTTGGTAATTGTATCAAAGCAGCTTTACATAATAGATGCAGTGAAAAGCACAGAAAAACGACAGATAGCACAACATAATAAACGATAGCACAAGCAGTTAAATTTGCTACGGCTATAAATCAACATTATAAACAAACGTATTACTAATGTAACGTATAGAAGTTAAGCCCAAAAAGGCTGCCTCCCCGGGTTGAAAAACCCCCTAGGAGAAAAAAACCCCGGAATTTTAGCCGGGGAAGTAAAAAAAGTCATAGGAGGAAAAAACCCTTGGGAGGTATATATATATATATATATATACACATTGAAACGGAAGGAGATTGAGCGGAGATTAAGCGGAGATTAAGCGGGTTCTGCCGGTGGTCTTTGGTCAGGCATCAGCTGGACATCACGTTGAAGAACAGCTAGTAGATCAGTTGTGTGCCGACTTTCACATGTACCGGAACTGGATCTGTTTGTCTCGTCCTCGGGATCAAGGACGAGACAGGGAGAGAGACACAAAATCTTATTAGCGTAGGGGCCGTTCACATAGAAAACAAGTGTCACACAGTAATGTGGTTTTAGTCAGCTCGGTTCGGACAGGCTAACTATTGCTGGTTAAGTGTATTACATATAGTTAATGATTTTAGAAACGGAAACAGAACTCGTTTGACTAAGGCCAGAGGCCCCACTGCCGTCGTTAATGCTAACGTACAGTGGCAAACGGTTTTGTATGACATACTATTTTAAGGTCGTGGGAAAAGGCCAAAATTGCAAGCCGGCCATATTTGGCAGTTAAGACTCAGTCGAAAACCAATTCAAAGTTTCAGCATATTACTAAAGAGTATTAATGAGATTTACCATGCTTTGAAGTGTTGACGAAAAAAAAAGGTTTTAATTTATTCATTAATTAATTTATTTATTTATTAGGTTGTACAAGCTAGCTATTAGGAGATAAGTACCATTGTTAAAACAACTATTTGAAAGCCTTGTTAAAGAGAAAAGTTTTAAGTCTAGATTTAAAGTTATCTACTGTCTCTGATTTTCGGACGTCGGTTGGTAAATCATTCCATAGCTTAGGGGCTAAGTAGGAAAAGGATCTGCCACCTTTAGACACTTTTGATATTTTAGGGATAATTAAGAGGCCAGAATTTTGTGACCGCAATGCACGTGATGGATTGTATTCTGATAATAATTCTCTAAGATATGAGGGTGCTAGGCCATTTAAGGCTTTGTAGGTGATGTTTCCACCCGGACCGGTAAGAGAAGACACCGGACATCCGGTAGCGTCGCGAACGCTGAAATCAGCCAAATCATACACAGCTGGCAGTTATTAAGAGGAGCGCCGGGTGATTGGACGAAAGGGACACCAGGAGAGTATTTTAGAACAAGGTAAATCACAGTCTTGGTTGTTGTTGCGGTGTGTTGTTGTGTATCGTAGCGCCGAGTTGGGCTCGCCGGATACGCTGTTTGGATCGCTGTATTGCTCTCTCTCTCTCTTGCTTGGATTACAGATCTATGCAAAGGAAGATATCGACGACCTTATAGGTGGAATATTAGACGAATACTAACGTTGGATGAGAGAAACGGAGGAAGAGGAAAACTTACTGTTGTGAGTACGCACCTGTGGAAGAGTGGTGTTGGTGGCTGGAAAACACCTCGTTGATGCATCTGGAGTTATTACAGCGTGAAGTCAACCTAGGACGAAGGGAGACAAAATTCGTGAGTAACTACATCTCTTGAAGTAGGTGTTTTACATGCAGTTGATTTATGCAATCGTTTGGAGTGTTTTTCAAGAGAGAACGAGTGGCCCTACCCCTGTACCAGCGTGGTGGGTGAGCCGAAGGGTTTTTGTGTAAGCAGCTACAGTGACGACAATAAACAAACGCTAGGCCGTCTACCATCTCCCTATTCTCGCCCAGAGCAAAGTGGAAGAAGGCGGGTGTCATTGTGTGCACTGAGCGTGGTGGGTGAGTCTTTTGGATGTAGAACTTTTCACTTGAAGTGGTGCTGTGTAATGCTGTGTATTGCAGTGAGAGTGCTGTGTCTTGTCTGACGTAACCCTGCCTTCAGTCACTCGTCCCGGGATGACGAAGAGGAAAAACGGCGCTAGAGAACATCTGCACGATTATGCTGTAGTGTGCTTCAGTCTGACGGTATTATAGAGTGGCGGTGAAGAACTGTGCGAGTGGCGGTGTGCGTGAGTACTACATTTGCTGTTGTTACTTTACCTGTGTCTTTTTCATCATTACAGAGTAGAGGCGAACGAGATCCGCCGGCCTGAGGTCTCGACGAAAGGGCGCCCCGGTCCGGTTTTCGATTGACCAACGGGTCTCGAGGAAAGGGCAGCGCTCGACCCGGTGTGCCGGCGTGACGTCCTCGCCCCTCTGTCAACCAACAAGTTCTCCGAGTGGGTCTTGGTCCCCGGCGTCCCATTGTAAACTACTGTCCAATCGACGCATTGCATAGCCAGCCAGCGTTAAGCCCGCCACCCGTAGCCGTTTGTGAGAGATTGAGCTGTGGAGAGAGCCATACCTACCTAGAAGCTGTAACCAGCACAGAGGTGAGAGAAAACCTAGAAATCGATTCACTGTGTCCTTGTATCCCAGCAGTCGTCTGTGGAGAGAAAGAGAGCCAGCGCGAGCACTGAGATATTGAGCTGTGGAGAGAGCCATACCTACCTAGAAGCTGTAACCAGCACAGAGGTGAGAGAAAACCTAGAAATCGATTCACTGTGTCCTTGTATCCCAGCAGTCGTCTGTGGAGAGAAAGAGAGCCAGTGCGAGCACTGAGATATTGAGCTGTGGAGAGAGCCATACCTACCTAGAAGCTGTAATCAGCGCAGAGGTGAGAGAAAACCTAGAACTCGATTCACTGTGTCCTTGCATCCCAGCAGTCGTCTGTGGAGAGAAAGAGAGCCAGTGCGAGCACTGAGATATTGAGCTGTGGAGAGAGCCATACCTACCTAGAAGCTGTAATCAGCGCAGAGGTGAGAGAAAACCTAGAACTCGATTCACTGTGTCCTTGCATCCCAGCAGTCGTCTGTGGAGAGAAAGAGAGCCAGCGTGAGCACTGAGATATTGAGCTGTGGAGAGAGCCATACCTGCCTAGAAGCTGTAACCAGCACAGAGGTGAGAGAAAACCTAGAACTCGATTCACTGTGTCCTTGTATCCCAGCAGTCGTCTGTGGAGAGAAAAGAGAGCCAGCGCGAGCACTGAGATATTGAGCTGTGGAGAGAGCCATACCTACCTAGAAGCTGTAACCAGCACAGAGGTGAGAGAAAACCTAGAACTCGATTCACTGTGTCCTTGTATCCCAGCAGAGTCTGTGAAGAGATAGAGAATAAAGAAGAAGAGTGAGTCAACGAGCAAGGAACTGTGGGAGATAGGCGGCGAAACGCCGTGCGCTGCAGAAAGGTACACTGATCAGAAAAGTCCATGCCCCCACTCATTGTGATTTTATTCTGCCTCCAGGAAGGAAGAGGAGCGCACCACGGGTAGAGGGAACCAGAGGCGGGAGCCAGTTCCCCGACGCAAAATCCCCTCCCCTTACCCTCCGTCTTCCATTCAGCCGTGGCCCCCTGGAGGACAGATTCTGATTTTAGTTTTAATTCCCCTTTCCCCAAGTCCCCGTATATTTTAACTATTTAAATAAATAAAGAATATTTTTATACTTACCTGTACTCGTTGTTGTCTGGTCATTGGGTTGGTTTTGGGGACCTCCTCGAGGTGGAAGTTTAGAAGGGGCGTGGCTCAACCATTAGCGGCCAGCCCCTGGCTTGTGACAGATTTTGGCGTAATCGGCAGGGTTTCACCTCGAGTTGAGTAACCAGACTAGCCCAATGACCGACAACGCGGGACCCGCAGCCCAACCCCGTGCGGTGCCTGTCTTTATGGGCAGCCCTTGGGTCCAAAAGTATGGAGGGACAGAGTCGGGAGTACGACTTACGGAATGGAAGGCCCAGTTGGAGTATCTAGCCGATCTGCAAGGCCTTAGGGAGAAGCGCGGCGAGAAGTACAGGCCGCCCCTGAAGCTGTCCGAACCAGCGCCCAAACTATATTCCAGTTTCTCACCGAGCAATATGGTGATCACACCCCTGTAGCCGTCCTCCGTTCCCAATTTTTTAATAGTAAACAAGGCCCCCGACAACCCATTAGAGCTTTTGCCCTGAGACTGCGAGAGCAGTTCACCCGGTTACAGACCCGCCGCGATCATGGATTGGGAGATGGAGAGACTTTGCTGCGTGACCAATTCCTTTTGGGGATGAAAGAGGGCCCCGTGAGACAGAGTCTGAGGGTCCAGTTTCGGAGAGACCCCGACCTCACATTTGAAGATCTAAGGAAGGAGGCGCTAGCGTTGGAGGGCGACGAGGTTGAGGTGAGTGAGACCCCAGTGTGTGCGGCTGTGAACGAAAGCGTGCCACCACCACCTGAGCGCACGGATTGGAAACAGGCTCTGAAGGCAGAACTCTTGAAAGACGTCCGGGAACAGATGTCAGAAATATCTAAGACCCTCCTGGGAGAGCTACGCCAAGGAAGGGCGCGGGAGGAACCAAGGCCGGCACCCCGAGAGCGAGTGTACTCGGAGAGGAGCCGAGAGCCACCTGGACGCCCAAGCCGCTACAATCGGCCCCGTTTCGAATGGGATGACCAGGGGCGGCCGATTTGCAACCGCTGTGGTGAGCCAGGACATTATAGCCGTCAGTGTGGGCCCCGCAGGGCATCGGAAGGGGGTTTGTAGGACGACCGGCCACAGTGGGTCGTGTGGCTGGGGCCCCTCGAGGAGACCCGGGAAGAAAGGACAGCTCAAGGCAACAGATGATCGGGCATAGCCCGGTGGCAGAAGTAAAAGTGTGTGGCAAGTGGATTCAGTGCCTGGTAGATACGGGCTCACAGGTAACGATGTTTGCAGAAAGCCTCTCCAAGGAGATATTCGGACGAGGGGGAACACATGGAGCGGAGGCCCCCTGGCTGACGTTGAAGGGCGCTAATGGCCTGGAAATCCCCTACATTGGCTATCGCCTGACGGATCTGGAAGTGCATGGAGTCGTTGTCCCCCAAAAAGGTGTGATCATTGTTGAAGATAAGTGTTTGGGCGCCCACAGGGCCCTGTTGGGCATGAATGTCCTCTCTGAGTGTTGGGAGGAGATATTCCGGGCTAGGCCTGGTCCAAGGATCTCACCTACCGAGAGGTCCAATTGGGAGCGCGTAGTGGCCGACTGCCGCCGGGTCCAGATGAACCAGGTTCGTAGAGATCGGGAGGAAGTGGGAAGAGTAATGTGTCGTTTTGCTTTGTCTATTCCCCCTAGGAGTGAGGCTATCGTATGGGCGAGAGTGCCCCTTCGGGAAGCGAGCCCTGAGGAGTGGGTGTTGGTAGAGCCACACACAGATTGTCCACAAGTGGAGGTAGCACGAGGATTAGCTGCGGTCCACCGAGGGAGGATCCCTGTGAGGGTACGAAACGAGCACCCCTATGCAGTACAATTGTACCGACATCAACGACTGGCCTGGCTGACGATGGTCACGCCCCACCAGGTGAGAGAAGAGAGGGACGTCAGTTTCCGTCAGGTGTGCCCCACTGTGATCGAGGTGGCCCTGACTCAGATGGATGCCCCGGCGAGTAGCCAGGGTAGAGGTGTGCCAAGACATCTGGCGGGTGAGTCACTGCAAGGGGATGACCTGGGACAGGTACAGACACAGAAACTACAGACACTCCTTCGGAAGTGGCAACATGTGTTTGCGAGGCACGATGAGGACTATGGGTGCACCCGGGTGGTGGAACATCACATCCCCACTGGGGATGCAGGGCCCAGCAGGGAGAGGTACCGACCGATTCCACCTACCTTGTATGCAGAAGTGCGTACACTTCTGCAGGGCCTGTTGGGCCGGGGCATCGTCAGAGAGAGTAGTAGCCCCTGGGCAGCCCCCATCGTGCTCGTACAAAAGAAGACGGGAGCCTGGAGGTTCTGTGTGGACTATCGCAAGTTGAACCTGGTAACCAAGAAAGATGCTTTCCCTTTACCACGAATTGAAGACTCCCTTGCTGGCCTCACGCAGTCGGCCTGGTACTCCACCCTGGATCTGGCCAGTGGATATTGGCAGGTGCAAGTAGCCGAGGTAGACCGGGAGAAGACTGCCTTTACGACCCCGTTCGGACTATTTGAATGGGACCGGATGCCTTTCGGGCTTTGCAACGCTCCGGCCACCTTCCAACGCCTGATGCAACGCTGCCTTGGAGGTCAGTTGATGGAGTCAGTACTGGTATACTTGGATGATGTGATTGTGTATTCCCCAGATTTCGACTCTCACCTCCGGCACCTAGAGGAAGTCTTTCGAGCCATGGAGAGATACGGGCTGAAGCTGCAGCCAGACAAATGCCACCTGCTGCGGCGAGAGGTGAAATTTCTGGGCCATGTTGTCAGCGCAGCAGGGGTGGCCGTGGACCCCGAGAAAGTCTCTGCAGTGAAGGATTGGAATGCGCCTAAGACTGTGAGGCAAGTACGATCCTTTCTGGGGTTCGTGGGATATTACAGACGTTTTATTAAGGATTTCTCGAAGATTGCCAAGCCCCTTAACCAGTTGCTGGTTGGCACGGGACGAAGCCGGGCCGTGGATCGCCCTCTATTAACTGGGGTAGTGAGTGCGAGATGGCTTTTCAGAGGCTGAAGCAGGAGTTGTTACAGGCCCCCATCTTGGCGTATGCTGATTTTTGTAAACCTTTTGTCTTATATACAGACGCGAGCAACCTGGGATTGGGGGCAGTATTGGCCCAACGACAAGAGGGAACAGAGCGGGTAATCGCTTATGCGAGCCGGAGCCTTCATCCGGCAGAGAGGAACGATGCAAATTACAGCTCCTTCAAGCTGGAACTGCTGGCCCTGAAGTGGGCCCTGAGCGAAAAGTTCAAGGACTACCTGTGGGGAGCTAAGGTAACAGTCATCACAGATAACAACCCTTTAGTACATTTACAGACGGCGAAGCTGGGGGCCGTGGAGCAGCGATGGGTGGCTCAGCTGGCCAACTTTGATTACAAGTTGCAGTATCGGCCCGGACGAGAGCATACGAACGCGGACGTCCTCTCAAGACTGCCAGAGGTAAAGAGCCCCAGATACCAGGAGTATCGAAGGGAGGATAGCCAAGAGGAGGGCTACATGATAGGGGCTGTAGAGGCGCCAGGAGGCCAGCAGGAAGCCGCACCAGGGAACTGGGGGTGGGACCCCCGCCGTTGGATGGAAAGGCAGGCCCAGGACCGGGACGTGCGTCAGGTGAAGACGTGGGTGGAGCAGGGCCAACGGCCCACGCCGGCGGAAAGGCTAGCCCAGACAGAGACTGGGAAGAAGTTGCTGGGACAGTGGGAGAAGCTGGAGCTACAGGAGGGGGTACTTTGCAGGAAGACCCGTGATCCGAAAGTGGGCGAAGAGGTGTGCCAGATCGTAGTGCCCGCCGACCAGGTAAACGCATTGGTCTCAGCCTATCATGACCAGTTGGGACATCAGGGACAGGAGAGGACTGTATCTCTACTGCGTAGATTCTTCTACTGGCCGGGACTGGAGGCGTCTGTGCACAACCTAATTCAAGCTTGCCCCCGGTGCATGTTGTTTAAATTTAGACGAGAGGCCCGAGCACCGATGGTACCCATTCACGCGAAAGCCCCCCTCCATATATTGGCAATGGACTTCCTGACGCTGGGTCGCCCTCGGGACCGTTATCAAAACATTCTGGTAATTACTGACCTATTTACCAAATACGCCTGGGCAGTCCCGACGCTCGATCAGACAGCCAACACCACCGCCACAGCTCTATGGCGAAATGTGTTCCAGAGAGTGCTGTGTCTTGTCTGACGTAACCCTGCCTTCAGTCACTCGTCCCGGGATGACGAAGAGGAAAAACGGCGCTAGAGAACATCTGCACGATTATGCTGTAGTGTGCTTCAGTCTGACGGTATTATAGAGTGGCGGTGAAGAACTGTGCGAGTGGCGGTGTGCGTGAGTACTACATTTGCTGTTGTTACTTTACCTGTGTCTTTTTCATCATTACAGAGTAGAGGCGAACGAGATCCGCCGGCCCGAGGTCTCGACGAAAGGGCGCCCCGGTCCGGTTTTCGATTGACCAACGGGTCTCGAGGAAAGGGCAGCGCTCGACCCGGTGTGCCGGCGTGACGTCCTCGCCCCTCTGTCAACCAACAAGTTCGCCGAGTGGGTCTTGGTCCCCGGCGTCCCATTGTAAACTACTGTCCAATCGACGCATTGCATAGCCAGCCAGCGTTAAGCCCGCCACCCGTAGCCGTTTGTGAGAGATTGAGCTGTGGAGAGAGCCATACCTACCTAGAAGCTGTAACCGGCACAGAGGTGAGAGAAAACCTAGAAATCGATTCACTGTGTCCTTGTATCCCAGCAGTCGTCTGTGGAGAGAAAGAGAGCCAGCGCGAGCACTGAGATATTGAGCTGTGGAGAGAGCCATACCTACCTAGAAGCTGTAACCAGCACAGAGGTGAGAGAAAACCTAGAAATCGATTCACTGTGTCCTTGTATCCCAGCAGTCGTCTGTGGAGAGAAAGAGAGCCAGTGCGAGCACTGAGATATTGAGCTGTGGAGAGAGCCATACCTACCTAGAAGCTGTAATCAGCGCAGAGGTGAGAGAAAACCTAGAACTCGATTCACTGTGTCCTTGCATCCCAGCAGTCGTCTGTGGAGAGAAAGAGAGCCAGTGCGAGCACTGAGATATTGAGCTGTGGAGAGAGCCATACCTACCTAGAAGCTGTAATCAGCGCAGAGGTGAGAGAAAACCTAGAACTCGATTCACTGTGTCCTTGCATCCCAGCAGTCGTCTGTGGAGAGAAAGAGAGCCAGCGTGAGCACTGAGATATTGAGCTGTGGAGAGAGCCATACCTGCCTAGAAGCTGTAACCAGCACAGAGGTGAGCGAAAACCTAGAACTCGATTCACTGTGTCCTTGTATCCCAGCAGTCGTCTGTGGAGAGAAAAGAGAGCCAGCGCGAGCACTGAGATATTGAGCTGTGGAGAGAGCCATACCTACCTAGAAGCTGTAACCAGCACAGAGGTGAAAGAAAACCTAGAACTTGATTCACTGTGTCCTTGTATCCCAGCAGAGTCTGTGAAGAGATAGAGAATAAAGAAGAAGAGTGAGTCAACGAGCAAGGAACTGTGGGAGATAGGCGGCGAAACGCCGTGCGCTGCAGAAAGGTACACTGATCAGAAAAGTCCATACCCCCACTCATTGTGATTTTATTCTGCCTCCAGGAAGGAAGAGGAGCGCGCCACGGGTAGAGGGAACCAGAGGCGGGAGCCAGTTCCCCGACGCAAAATCCCCTCCCCTTACCCTCCGTCTTCCATTCAGCCGTGGCCCCCTGGAGGACAGATTCTGATTTTAGTTTTAATTCCCCTTTCCCCAAGTCCCCGTATATTTTAACTATTTAAATAAATAAAGAATATTTTTATACTTACCTGTACTCGTTGTTGTCTGGTCATTGGGTTGGTTTTGGGGACCTCCTCGAGGTGGAAGTTTAGAAGGGGCGTGGCTCAACCATTAGCGGCCAGCCCCTGGCTTGTGACATATACGATATTTAACTGGTAGCCAGTGTAAAGATGCCAGAATTGGGCTTATGCGGTCATACTTCTTAGTTCGAGTAAGAACTCTTGCAGAAGCGTTTTGAACTAGCTGAAGCTTGTTGACCTGTTTTGCATGGCATCCTCCGAGTAACGAGTTACAATAGTCTATTCTAGAGGTCATAAAAGCGTGGATAAGCTTCTCTGCATCTGATGCAGACAACATATGGCGTATTTTTGAGATATTTCTAAGGTGGAAGAATGCTGTGCGGCAGACATTGGAGATATGGCTGTCGAAGGATAAACTGCTGTCGAACATCACACCTAAATTCTTAACCGTGGAAGTTGGCACCACAGTGCAGCCATTTATGGGCAACTTGTAATCTGTCATATTATATTTGTAGCGATTCGGTTCGATAACAAGTATCTCTGTCTTATTGGAGTTTAGCATAAGAAAGTTATGTGACATCCAGTCACTTATATCGCTGATGCAGTCTGATAGTTTAGAAAAATTTTGTGTTTCGCTAGGATGCGAGGAGATGTAAAGCTGTGTGTCATCTGCATAGCAGTGAAACTGTATGTTATGATTTCTGATAATATCTCCCAGAGGTAAAAGCACAACATAAGTAACATACATGGCTTACTTCACAGATTTACTTTACCTTTTTTTGGCTAACAAATGTGTTATTTACAGCTTAATGATTAAAAGGGCAATAAAGATGATACTGGATCGGGATTGACAAATACTCAAGGTTCTGGTATCGACATCGACCCAGCCCTACGCAAAACCCAGGATTTGCACAAAGTAATCCTAAACTTACCTGGCTAACCAACTAAAACGCCTTCATGGTATTGTATGTGGATGCAACACAGACTGAGCGCTAACACGATTGCAGCATTGCTGCTTCAAATCCACTTCTGTGATGCTAACACGTGCAGTGTTAATGCTGTTAACATCAGTGCTAAATTAAAGTTTGTGCTGCAAATGTTCAATTAACGTAAATGCATTGTGTGAAACTAGACTTCACAGTTCTCTATCTCTATCTCTATCTCTATCTCTCTCTATATATATTATACACACACACACAACTACATGTATATTAGACATGTCATTGACCAGTGGTTCTTAACGTTATTTCTGGAGGCCCACTGCCCTGCACATTTTGTATGTCTCTTTTGTCTGACAGACTCAGTTCAGTTCATAAAATCTCTTCAAATGAGCTGATGATTTGATTCAGGTGTGTTAAATAAGGAACACATACAAAATATGTAGGGCAGTGGGCCTCCAGGAATAACGTTAAGAACCACTGCAATAGACGGTTTGTTGTTAAGGAGCTAATCGGTTTACAGCTTTGACTTTACAGGTTGACTTTACAGCTAATCTGCATGTAATATAATAAGCTAAGGGTATGCTGCTTTTAAATTAATATCTATTAATTCACAAAAAGTTCTTCTTTGGCAAGATTAGGCTAGATTTTTTATAGCATGAACATAGTCTTTACTGCCTTCAAACTTTAACTGAAATATCGCCGTTTCTGTCATTGATTAAAAATCTCTGTATAAAGGCTTTACATTTTTCCTTCCCATTATTTGCACGTAAGACAGTGATAACATAATAAACAAATGTAATTTCTATTGTTGTTCTCAGTTTACATTTTCTTCACTTAATATGTGGTAAAAGTTGTTTACAGAAACAGTATAAAATGTCTCTGTTGATAATGTTCTCTGCATTATGAGCTTTGCTACTGCAACAGCCAGAATTTAGGCATTTAGAACTTAAATATGAAAATAAGAATGAAAATAAGTTTAAACATTTTTGTTTTTTTAACTAATTTGGCCTTTTCTCATTTTTTTTGTGTTAACCACATGCTAGGAATGAAGCTAGAAAAATGTTTATTTACATATTGCCGAAGCTTGTCATTGTTGCAGTGACACTGCAGAGAAAACAAGGAGCCAACATTAAAGGGGACAGAGAATGAAAAACCATTTTTACCTTGTCTTTGTTGAATAATGTTAGTCTACCCACATTCACAAACATACAAAAAATGCTAAACATGCCAGTCTGATAGAAATTCCTCTTAGAAATGTCAGCCAGAAAACAGCCCAATCTGAAATATTGATGCTTATGACATCACAGGCATCTAACTGCCCCTCCACATTAAAATAATTGGCTACATTTTTTGAGTGGCAGCAAAGTCAGCCAATCAGTAATGAGATTGCAAGTTAAGCCAGTAGGGGGAGCCAAATAGGTGCAAAACCACTTGTTTAAATCCCCCACCCTAATAGAGCTATCTGAGAGAGGTTTTTAGGAAGCTTCTAAAGCATTAAAGACCCAAACAATAAATATTTTGTCTACATGTCACATCACAGAATGATTGAACGTGGTATTTATCCTTGTGCTATGTCACCTTTAATTTGTATAGTTGGATTACTTTTGTTGTTTTATCTATTTTTAGAAAAGTGTAACACTTTACAATAAGTTCATTAGTTAACATTACTTGTTTTATATTAACTAACATGAACAAAACATGAGCAATACATTTGCTACAGTATTTATTAATCTTTGTGTAACATCTGGCTGGACGTCAACTGGAGGTCTCTTCAGTCTGGGTCGTTAACGGTTTCATGCTGTGACCCTAGATTGAGTTTTGTCACCAGGTCTGCTCAGACGCTTTCATCAGAAGATCCTAATCTCCTGATGACACACATTTACAGACCCATCGACTCTCTCTGGCTGTCTTTATTGCACCAATCTAAGCAAATTAACACCTCAAAGCAAACTTCAAACCGTGGCCAGAGACGAAGCAGCCATGACACAAAAATGTGTCTGTCTAAGATCACAGCTAAGACCAAGATAAATTTGTTTAAATTGTATATATTATATATCCTTGTATTGCATATTTGTTTCTGTAATGAACCACTTTCTTGTAACACTATAGGGATACTTCGTTTATCTTAGCATGTCTCATAATTCACATTTATGAGATTACTATTTGATTTGTGTTGAAGTAATATCTTGTCTACACTCTTAATAATGCCCTTTTCCTTTCCTGATCAATGATGTGCATCATCTTACCATAACTTATATCAAACTTGTTAAATATTAATCTAAATTATTATTGTAACAAATCCCTGGCATAGCACATCTATGCAAATGAGTCTGGTGAAACAAAGACAAAGTTTCCCTGCTCGATTAACACCCTTTTGGATTGGTCATCTGAACTTCAAGGGGTTGGTCTAAGCTCAGGTTAAAAGGCCTGCACCTCAATTCATCGATGCTCATAGCTCGTGCCCGGCACGCCACACGGCTGCTCAACAGCGAGGCCGTGGCGCCCATCCGGGCTTCCTATGAGAACTGTCCCTCTATCGAATAGTTTTGGGTACCCTGCCACTTGGACTTAAACTTCAACTCCTACGGACACCTCCAAGAACTCCGTCACGTGACCACAAACTCAGGAACTCTCTTCCTCGCATACGCGCCCATATACAGCCTGTGTCTCTATATAATATATATTATTAAATACTCACGCCAGTCTCCGCAAGTCCGCATCGCAAGACTTCACACCCGCGTCTCCCAAAACGAATGATGCGTTAAAACTTTACACAGACACACGCCCAACAATATTTACAAGCCTGGCTCCTTATTTAAAACAAACTGAAATACCATTTAACTTGGTTGCTAATGTCACTTGAATGAAATGACTTTTAACGCATTTGGATATTATATTCATTTTAAAAATCCCAAATGTAGCTATTTAATATTTTGATAGTTATGAAGTTGAGTATTACAGTTCTTTGTTTACAAAAAACAAACATGCATTCAAATCTTTCCAGTTAAACTCAGTCACCCATTTAAATATTTTAACTTCTTGTTAAAGTTGAAGCTATAATGAACCTACTTATTTAAATACGGTTACAGTGTTCATTTCATTAATATGTGTAAAGAACTGTATGCAAAGTGTTTTCTATTAAAATAAATTCTTCTGATACACGTGTACACAAAAACACAAACTGAATTTAAGAGGTATGATACATTATCTAAGAGATTTAGGTATTACGTGACACAAGTAGCTCTCGACCACTTTTATTTTTTAGAATGTATGGTACAGTATTTTGTTTACTATTTGTACTGTCATGGCAGTGATGGTGCTGTCAGTTTACCTTGTTGTTGCATTTCAAAAGTGCAGAATAAATTGTGACACTGAATTTGAAACATCACATTTGTAATTTCTGCATCTATTATTAAAGTATTTATTAGTAATAAAGTGGAAATTAGTAGATTTGGTTACCATTTTGATTTACGTTGTGCGCCCCTACATTTTCTGGTTGTGCTCATAAAATTTTCAGTTGGGGGCCACTGTGCTCCTAGCGAAAAAAGTTAGTCTGGAGCCCTGGTGCCTCACAAAAGCCAACGCAAGTATCGCTTGTTCATTCGCTGTAAAAAAGTTATTGCCCCTTTTAATTAAGGTGATTCTTAGAGTTCTGATGGTTTGTGCAGAAGTTAAGTCTATAGTGATATTGCCCTTCTTTTACTCTCTCTCTCTCTCTCTCTCTCTCTCTCTCTCTCTCTCTCTCTCTCTCTTAATTTTCCATTCTTTCTCTTTCATATGTTTCTTGTTTGTTTGTATGTATGTATAGTTAGTCTGGTGTGTTTTTGTAGTGTAACGTAGTTTAATAAACCGGTTTTGCATTTCACAATTGAATTGTTTCTGTGTTCAATGCTAATGAAATCAATGTCACTTAGGCTATGTTTACATTAATGCGTTTATCCTTTAAAACGCGTTACTTTTGCTACGTTTACGCCTTTCATCTACACTACAGCACCGTTTTCGACCCTCATAAACGGATTCGTTCGCAAACGCTGAAGACCCTGTTTTAGTTTGAGAACTCAGACGTTGCACTGCAGGGTAAACGAACATAGACGGAGTCTTATGTAAACGAACAGCTAATGTTAACGTGACGGCGCATCATTTTCAAAGTAAAAAATATTTTATTCAGGTAAATGGAGGTTTGCTACGGAGGTTTTGCCAAAAATAGTAAACCTCTACAAACCAGCTATTATAAATGCTATATCAGATTGTTTTAACATGTACCCTTATAGATAATGTCTGTTTTATATTTATGTTTGAGTATTGTTGAGTTTGAATATTATTGTAATGCTGTTTATGTTTTGTTTAAATTTAGTTAGCTTATTACGAAAGATAGACTGTAATTTTAAACGCCATAGGGCGTTGTAAAGGCCAATATGAAGGGAGAATTGTAATGGGTCAGACATTATTTTCGAGTTTAATTGAAGTTTTGTTTGCTAAAAATTAAATTTACATTTAAAATTAATTTTGTTTCATATCATTTGTCACTTAATTTTAATCGATGTTTTGTTGATAAGTTTTGTTATATAAATTAATAAAAACAATAAAATCAATATCATTAATATTTAATACTCGTTTAGCCGATTGCGCTTTTTGCTATTTCTGTGTTGCTAGCGGAGGACGTGCACGGACCTCGCACACTTTTAAAAATTGACATCATATTAATTTTTAATACTTAAGCCGGCCACGCTTTTTGTCGGAGAACGTGTGTGAGGGAACACAACCACAAACGCACTGAACAGCGACAGGTGAGGGAAGATAAGTTATTTGGTGTTTTTCTGAAGAATACAGTCAGTTCACGAAAATTTTTAAATGGACTAAGATCATAAATATGAACTGCGAACATTGAACTATTATAAATATAACAGCGTAAAATGGCTGAAGAGGAACTCCCTACATTAAAGCAATAAGCATTTCTGTAGGCTAAAGCTATACTTCACCTCTTATTATGTTTGATTGAAGTTTGCATTTGCAGAAATTTATTTTTGCTTCAAGTTCGCTTCTGTTTAGTACTGTTCACTTGAATGCTTCCTTTTTAAATCATAAAGACCTTTCTGTTTGGTTTAAAACATCAACATTAACCCATTAAAGGCGGAGTCCACGATGTTTGAAAAACGCGTTGGAAAAGGAGACGGGCCGACTACCAAAACACACTTATAGCCAATCAAATCAAATCAAATGCCGGGTTGCGTATGTGTGGGGCGGGTCTATCAACAGAAGGTCCAGATTCTATTGGGGTAGGGGCGTGTTTGTTTAGGTGATTTCAAATATCAACATTGGCTTTCAAACATCATGGACTCCGCCTTTAATCAAATTAATTTGTAGGTGGGAAGTTAGAACAATATAAGACTTTCTCAAACACATTTTTATAGGTTCAAAAATAGTGTCTGTTGTAGTTGCTGGAAAAGGATCCAGGTATTAATTCTTGTCATTGTCGCACACCCCTAATCTGCATAAATGTGCAAAGGTAAGCTATTATTAGAGTAATAATTTATTTTACACTTTAATGCGCATGCCCAGTTACGTGATTGGTCATGTTTCATGCGTTTATGGTGGTGTATAGTGTGGATGAAGATTCTTTTTAAAATGCCAGTATAAACGAGGATTGTTTTCATTTTAAAATGCCGTTTTAAAACGCAAATGCTCTAATGTAAACGGCCTTAATCTGCCTTTTAAGATCTTAAAGCTACATGCTTAATAATACTTTATAGCAGTAAGAATGTTATTTTCTAAAGGCCACGGAATTAACTTGTTAATGTACAAATTATGAGTATTTGCTAGACAAATGTATTAATTAATTTTTATTATTATTCTGCTAAATCACTTAAAATCTTAATAATTTGTATAATTAACTGTACTTATTCCATTTGACCTAAATCTGTGAATTTCCCCAAATTCCCTTAAATTCCCGTAGTGTTTCGGTTGGAGGTTTATAGTGTTTTAAATAACGCCGTTCTCCTCCTCCGGCTGAATTCGCTACATAAGTTAATTTTAGTTAATACAAATAAAGCTTTTAATTGTTTGTTCATGTTAGTTTAATGTATTTGCTAAAAACAAAAACCAAAAGAGTGAAAGTGACATTTTTGTCAAGTATGGAACACACACTAAATGTGACCTCTGCATTTAACTCATCGTGAATACTGAAAACACACAGTGCAAATGGTGAACAAACACACACTTGGAACAGGGAGCACTATAGTGCCCATGGACCAATTGGTGTTAAGGTGCCTTGCTCAAGGGCACCTCACTCGCAACCTGCCAGTCGTGAGACTCGAACTGGCAATAAGTGTAAGATTGAGAGTGGTTTACCTGGTGTTGCACTGTTTTCGGTGGCTTGAAAGCATGTGCAGAGGCACTTCTTGGTTGCACGTTCTGCATATTTGTTTCAAAGTATAATTCTCCACATTCCCATTCTGTAATATTATTTAAACAGACATTAGTGAAGAACATAAAAACTAAACACAGAAAAAAAACTGACATTTCTTACCTGTTGCCCGTTTGCATTAAGTGGGAGATCGCATTGTAAGGGTACAATGTATGCCACAGCTTTATTAAGATTGCTTCTGTTTTTTAAAAATTCTACAGAATACCCTCCTGGCGGGATAGGTATGTCAAATAGCTGTTTGCTCTGGCCACACCGCATTAGCTTAAAGCCTCCAGCCATCTTAAGAGCAGAAAACGCTTCCTCAATGGTATTAATAAAATCAGATGGTGTGCATTGCACATCATCAAATCTCAGTTTTTTTTCCCAAGCCCGTTCGCCTGTAAGCACATGCTTTCTTCCAGCGTTGGTATTTCTACAGTATTCATTAGAGAGCAGCAGAAAAATGTGTGCTCCCATGGCTGGGTAAGATGTTTTTTTTTTTCTTTTTAAACCTTTATAAGGCTGGAACAGCCTGCTCAAACTAGCAGTTACAGATTCCGGACGATGAGATGAAAACTGACCCATACCAAGGAAGGGGGCACGGACAGTCTGTCCTGTCAGATCAGTGGTTGGTCCAGGGAGACCAGCAGTAGGTCCAGGCAGTCGAGTGATCGATCCAGGGGGTATAGCGGTAAGTCTTCCGGCGGGTACAGCGAACGGTCCTGCGGGTGCAGCGGTCGGTCCTGCGGGTGCAGCGGTCGGTCCTGCGGGTGCAGCGGTCGGTCCTGCGGGTGCAGCGGTCGGTCCTGCGGGTGCAGCGGTCGGTCCTGCGCAGTGTTGGGGAAAGTTACTTTTAAAAGTAATGCATTACAATATCAAGTTACTCCCAAAAAAAGTAACTAATTGCATTACTTAGTTACTTTTCATGGAAAGTAATGCTTACGTTACTTTTAGTTACTTTTGCGTTACTTTTTCTTGGCTAAAGCTTGATCTCTTTCAGGCCTTGCAGGTGTTTTTATGACTGAAAAGTTCTGCATTCAGAAATTGCATATTTCATCACAAAAATGTTTAGCTCTGGCCTGCCATTTCAGTTTCTGACTCAAACTGTTTCCACACAGGCACAGAGAGTGCATACCTTTAGTTTAATTCAGTACATATTTTTTTATCAAATTAATTAAACTAGAAAAGTAACTTGAGTTACTTTTTTGAAAAAGTAACTCAAATATTAATGTGTACATTTAAAAAGTAATGCGTTACTTTACTCGTTACTTCAGAAAAGTAATATTATTACGTAACTCAAGTTACTTGTAATGCGTTACCCCCAACACTGGTCCTGCGGGTGCAGCGGTCGGTCCTGCGGGTGCAGCCTGCACACTTGTTTGGTGCCTCAGGAGATGGCTAAGCTCCATTATAAGAGCACTTGCCCTGTTGGAAAAAATAAAAAGCAAGGAAGCATGAAATAGCTCTGTAGGTAAAAAAGTAAAAGCTGTTATTTTTTATTACTGTGTTGGTGTTTGTCTTTGGTTGGCTTAATCTCTGCATTTACTAGCTGCAAAATCTTAGCCTGGCTAACACCAGACCAGTCTCATAGAAAATGAGACGTGGTCTGGGAACCATATGCTCATTTTCTCGTATTTGAGGCGTGGTTTACGAATGCCCAGAGCCATTTATTGAGCGCTACGAATGTCTGTCAAACATGTCTGTACGCAGCTCATAGCCAATCGTTTAAATTTTACCAGATTACGTATGTAGAGCGTATGTAAACAAATTTTATCGGGTACGAGTGCAGCTGAGAGCTATGCAACTAAACCGGTAGCTGTATATTATATTGAAAAGCAACACATTTTAGTGGCACTACGACAACCACCGTACACGCATAATGACAATGATATTAATAAATACCACTTACAATTTATAACTTATATGTACTTCGTCGACGACGATGCCTAGCAGGTTGGTCCTATAAAACTCCGTGTTTATCATGTCTTGCCATATAGACGGTTTCATCAGACACACGTGATTCACGTCTGGATCCGAACCTTACTTCCGGTTTCATTTTTTTAATGGTCTGACTAGTTACTAAACTGATCTCTTGAACGAATGCCTCGTCGAAAATAACAAATGTTTTGGTTTCCTAGATAATCTATGGGTGGTTTTTTTTGCTTGTTATATAAACTACGTTTAAAAACGTTTTATTTATTCTTAGCGGAGTTTACCGGAAGTTACGTGCGGACCGCGACAGCCGCTTGTTTATGTTGTTACTGCTGAAACCGTCTATACAAACATCCTTCTTGGATATTAAATAGCCCAGTTTAACGCCAAAAGGTGCTCTTTTTTTAAAAGGATAGTTCGGCCAAAAATGATATTAAACCACTGATCTATATAAATGACTGGATTGCGCATAGAACGCTTACGTAACAGCGTGAGGTGAAGCCAGTGCAGAGTTCGAGCAGCCATCTTGGTATACCCAACCGGCAGAGGGCGTCATTGACTTCTATTCAAAATCATGATCTAAATTCACCCGCTTTACAGCGTATCAGTCACTTTTAGGATTCATTTTTAGGATATGTGTACATAAATTAATAGTTAATTCTGGTGTTATTTGCAATGTTTATGTTTTAATCGGGCAGGATAATGGATTTATAAAAAACAGTTAAGGTGAGTGTGTCTGCTGCATTCTGTTAATGACATGGATATAAAGAAAGTTGTTTTTTTTTAGATTCAGCTACACCGTTATTTCTCTAAATAAGTTTAGGTGACTTGTAATTTCAGATAACATAATTACAAAACCACCAAATTATTGCATGCATATACAGTACAAAGCATATTTATTTAGATTTCAAAATGAGCACGTTTGTCATTAATAATAGGCTGGTCGGCCGCTGATCTGATACTGTAATAAAGATGAATGTAATTGATTAAAAAGCAAAATGTACAACTTTCAGTAAATAACTATGTACATGTTTAGGAGGTTTGTGTTGTAATAATGTACAGGATAACTTCAGATATAAAAACGAAGACTAGTAAAGTGATGTTTTATCATTAAAATCTGATAACGTCCATTGATTTAATGGAATGTTTGGGTATACCAACATGGCGGCGCGGTGGCTTAACAAGTGTGACGTCATGCGCAATCCAGTCATTTATACAGATCAGTGTATTAAACCCATGATTAACTCACCCCCAAGCTGTCCGAGTTGCATATGTCCATCGTTTTTCAGACAAACACATTTTCGGATATTTTAGAAAATGTTTTAGATCTTTCAGTTAATTAAATGTAATGTTACGGGGTCCACGACCTTCAAGTCCAAAAAAGTGCGTCCATCCTTCACAAATTAAATCCAAACGGCTCCAGGATGATAAACAAAGGTATTCTGAGGGTAATCCGCGCGGTGTTGTTGTAGAAATATAAATATTTAAAACTTTATTAACGAAATTAAATACCTTCCGGTAGCGCCGCCATCTTAGTCGCGTCCGCATTCAGGATGAGATCTAAGATGGCGGCGCTACCGGTTATTTTCCTTTATATAGTTTTAAATTTGGATATTTGTTGTATCAGATGGTATACAAAATGAAATGCAATATACTAATCGCCCACAGCAGACTAAAATTCATGTCACTGATCAATCAAGGTCTGCAAAAAGAGAAAGACAGACGGACCAAAAAAGAGCAGAAGAAAGACAAGAGGGGACGAAAACGCTTTAATAAACAAAGAAGAGTTCATCAAAACTACAAGCCTGATGATCCAAGTAATTAAGAAACAAGAACAACAAAACAGGGTTTTGATAAGGATGTTACGAGAATTGACCAAGCTAGTAACTAACTTTTATATTGGAACAGAGATGAACATTGTAACAGACGAGGTTGCATCTTTATTAATTTAAAGATGGAGCGCCGGCTGAGTTTAAGAATTGTATAAGATAAAACTTATGGTTTTCAGTAGATACGCTTTGCATACAAAAATATAAAGGTGTTAATGTAGGTGTGTTTGCGGGTTTTAACAGAAACGCTGTGCATAGGAAAAAAGCTTCTGGCAACGAGGGTGTGAAAATCGTTTATATCAAACATGCTTATTTTTCTGCTTATCTTTAGTTAAGGTGTCATGATGGGTGGAAAAAATGACTAACCCGCATAAGGGTGAAATAAAGTTCAGCTATGATTTTCGCAGATATACACACGCAAGTGTGAATACGGGTTTCGGCTAAGTAGAGAACTGAAAGGTGAAAAGGACAGACATCCGAGTGTGGGGAGGGGTAGGAAACCTCTCTGTGACTACGCCTGGACCGAAGTCAATAAATACTGATGTTGAAGAATGTTCGGGGCCGAACCTCGTGGTGAAGACTTATCGCTTTATTATTATTTTTGATTCATGATTGTATGTTATGAAAAATTGTTCATTAAACCGAAGCCAGCTATAAATGGCGATTCGTAAAATATTCTTTAAATGAGTCTCAGAGTGAAGTTATTCATTTTAAGATAACAATTCATAATTGAACAAGACTCTAAACCTGAGCTCCGAGGCTGAATCTAGCTGAAGCTGGCACTGGCACCGCCCAAGGTTACTAAATACCTATCTACGCACTCAACCTAACGGTAAGAGAGACCTATTATTAAACACTGTGATGTTGATGTATTAAAGAGTACATTCATTCATGTGTTGGGGGATATTTTATTGTCAAATAAGGTAAATGCAAGGTATTTAGGGAATACAGGCGATATATCAAATACAACATGGCGCCCTAACGTAAAGGGGCTCGATGAAGGTTTAAAAGTCAGAATCAAAAACAATAACGAGCGAGAAAAGCTCCACACACTGCGGCCACAAAAATCGGTTTAAGGAAACTGAATCTCTAAACACGCGCGCGCAGGCTTATAAAGACCTGTTAGAGAAAGAGAAACTCAAAATCTCCCAAGGCGAGGAGTGAGTTACTTGTGTTGAAACCGGTTTCAAAGAGAAATGAGCCAAATGGTGACCATTGAGCTAGTTCCCGTAGACACGGGAGGGAAACTAGAATGGCAATCACCCACACAAATCAAATGTGGTTTTGGCTACATACCATGGGGAGAGATCAGAAAGATCGCTCCCGTGGTGAGTTTAATAGTAAAGGAAGGGGCAGAGGCCCCGACCTTTATATACTCGGACAAAGGGGGCCAAATAGGAGCTCCTAGAGTAAGAGTGTTCAATAACGAAGGATCCGAAATAAAAAACGTGCTAACTAAAAGTTGGGCAACCTTAGGTGAAAGTGATCCTGAGGAAGGGTCCGAACGGGGGTCAATAGCCCCTGCGTTAACCCCTCGAACAGAGAGGTGCGAAAGTGCTCTCGATCCAAGTGCACCTATACCCGATAACCCACAGAGCCCGGTAGACGAATACGAACTCGAGGGCGAAGTGCCGGTGAGATTGTATTTTGGTAAAGGGGCAAATTTAGTTGTACTAAAGCAAAGCCTCTTACAGGACGAGGAGGAAACAGATGCATTAGTAAATGCTGCTAATGAACAACTAAACCACGGGGCCGGGGTGGCTGCGAGCCTTCGAGAGAGGGCAGGGCAAGAGTTCCAAAGAGAATCAAACAGGTTGATAAAACTAAGACAATACCCACTAAAAGAGGGAGATGTTTTGGTACAAAAGCTGTATGGCCCAAATGGAAAACCCGTGATCCACGCGGTAGGGCACCGGAGAGGGCACGGAGAAAACATAGAAGAAGAGTTAAGAGCGATTAGCACGCTAGATAGGCTAGTGGATAAAATCTGTGATGTAGCCAGAGACTATAGATACCAATCCATAGCAATGCCCATAATATCAGGCGGGATCTTCGGCTTCAGTGACGCTGAAATGGGTAAAAACCTAGTCCAGGCACTCCTCAGAAAGGCAAATAGAACAGGATGGCCTACAATGTGGATAATCTGTCACCCAAATGTTGAGTTACTATACAAAATAAGAGATATGGTTAACAGAGACGAAATGGCATGTGAGGGAGGTTCCCAACAGACGATAAGAAAAGGTCGAAAAACCCACAGTCTCAGGGCAGAGGCCACAGACTATCAGCCAGGACCAAGTTGGCCGGTATTAAATAGAACAAAGACCTCGCGGGGGAGAAAAGATGTAGTAGAGAATCCTTTTCCCAAACTTAAACACGGGGCAGGTCATGAGACCTTTTGGCTAGACAACGGGTGGTATAGGCCCACACACGCAAAGAGCAAGAAAAAAGAGACGGCTCTTGACAGAGAAGACAAATGGTACACAGATTATGTGCCAGGTATAACATGCGGCCAAGTGTGGAGTCTACTGAATGGCGGGAACGCAATAAAAATTTTGGAGGACACCACACTAACTCAGAGAGCTAAGAAAGCAATATTAGCTCAGAAAGATTTAACGAATAGGGCCGCGTTAACGAGAATAATAAAAGCAGCCGTGGGCAAAGAAGCCTATGATGAATATTATTCCGATGCCGCAACAGACAGTGAGGGTTCAGAGGATGAGTCAGATGACGAAGAAGATACAGACTCTGACTATGAAAGATTAGTGGTGGAAGCACCAGCTAAGACTCCAAACCCCACTAAAACAACACAGCGACCCAGAAGGTTGCAATTTGCAGAGGGAACTCCGGAAATAATGTTCCAAGAGACCCCAAACACAAACCGACCACTAGAAAGCGAAGAGTTTAGCCGGCGATTGAATGCAGTATGCATAAGTACACCGGCACAAACAGAAGGAACACCGCGGAGCCAAGAAAGGGTGCAAAGCGGAGCAAGAACAGCACAGACAGGAACTAGTGGTGGGTGGGAGAAACTAATAAGATTAGATCATGAGATGAAAATGCTGCAGGGCACTAAATTGAAAAACACCACCGTCAAAGGAAAAATCAGAGAAATAGTGAGATATGCTGAGAGAGTAGGGATATCTGCAGAGGCGGTGGATAATCACATCCTGACCGAATATGGGATGGAAGGAGGAAAGAGAATGGCAGAACGGTTAGATTCAATAATACCCTTAGATGTTGATGAAATAGAACAGAAGAATTTTGAAGAAAGATGGAACGAAATAGGTGCCGTCACAGCCTGCAGTGAACTAGCAGAGAAAGGTACAAACCTGGAAAAGACGCTTAAACGGATCGTTCAAGCAATAAAAGGAAAAACGATAATAGGGGCGAAAGAGTTTTTGTTACTCGGTCCCGAAACAACGCCCGAAGAGTTAGGGAAGGCGTTGGTCAGATATGATAGAAAGACTCACATAATTCAAACAGAAAAAGGGAAGCCTAGTGGCAGACCTCAACAAGGGAAAAATCCACCCAGGAGGTCAGAGAGAGAAAGAAAACCTAACAGTAGGTACGAACAGGAAGGCAGACATACATGGCAGGCAGGCCGTGGAGAAGACAGCAGTCGAAGCAGGAAGCCTGTTAAGGGGCACGGTAAGGGTGCTGTTAAAGAAAGGCCCCATCCGAGAGACAGAGCTGAGAAAGAGAAGGGAAGTTACATTAGCCCTGAAAAATGGAACAAACTCTCTCAAGAAGAGAGGGCAAAAGTCATAGCAGACAGAGAGAAGAACCGGCCAAATGCTCGAGTTGGCAGTGTAAAGACACAGGTAAAAGAGGATAGTGAAGTGCCTAAAATAAAAGTCAAAAGACCCAGAAAGAAACAGGCCGAGGCCAAGCAAGATTAGGATTTTTCGGCTCCTCTTAAGAATGCTATATCAGCTGTAGAAGAAATGGATAAAAAATTGTATAAAACATATGATGAAACCACGTTCCGAATCGACACCGGAGCCGATTTTTCAGTAATTAAGGAAACAGAGAGACATGGTAGATTGGTAGATTCGATAACCGTGGAGGATTTTGAAGGTAAAGCCAGGGAAAAAAGTGTCTGGGAAAAAGGCGAGATCGAAGTGATCATGGGTAGCGACAATTTACTATGTCCGGAAGACTTAATACGAATTGGAAAGCTCGGAATAGTAGACAAAGAGAAGGAAATAAAAAGAATCGTGGCGGAATCTGAATTGTCTGACAAAGAGGGGCTGGAAAAACTGTTACGTAAGTACAAAAATTCATATGCAAGCAGCAAAAACGATTGCGGAAAAGTGCAGGCAAAATATGAACATGTAATACAAGGAGGGGTCCCAAGCCCCCAAAGGCAATATAAAATCAATGCTAAAGCAGAGAAAGACATTCATGAGACGATTAAAGAACTGAATGACCAAGGAGTCATAAGAGAATTAAAGAAAAATGAAACTGCTATCACGAACTCCCCAATCCAGGCCGTAGCTAAGCCGGACGGAGGGTGGAGGTTAGTGACAAACTACAAAGCTCTGAACAAGGTTACAATACCAGACACCAGGTATTTGATTAACTGTGGAGAAGCGAGTGGAGAGGTTGGCAGAGACAAAAACTGGCTATCAAAAATTGATTTAGCTAATGGGTACTGGAGCGTGCCGTTGGCCGAAGAGAGCCAGAGTAAAACCGCGTTTACATATAACGGTAAACAATATGTTTATAAATGCCTTCCACAGGGATATTCCAATTCCAGTAACGTTTTCCAGAGTATGATGCTGGAAATCCTGGAAGGGATCCCCGTAACAGTATATGTTGATGATATCTTGATCGCGTCTGAAACAGAAGAGGAACACATGAAACTGTTAGAAAAGACACTAAACAGATTAACAGAGGCAGGGTTAAAACCCAGTTTAAAGAAAATGGAGATTGGAAAACATGAGGTGGATTTCTTAGGCTTTAAGCTAGGAAAAGACACAAAGGCCTTAACTACAAACACGAGAAGAAAGTTGGAGGAACTAGAAAAGTCTGGCCCTCCTAAATCTCGTAGACAGCTGCAATCTCTGTTAGGGACTCTCAATTATGTCCGAGAACTAATACCCAAATATTCGCGAGAAGCCAGGGTATTATATCAAGGCACAAAAGGGGATGTGTGGAAGTGGACAGAGCAGATGGAAACAGCCCGACTGAAATTGATAAGAATGGCTTTAGACAGTGGGGAATTAGAGAGGAGAGCAGAGCAGGTGGCCTTGTGTGTGCATGTGTTAGAAGACGAGCAGGAAGTCACTCTCACAGTTTCTAACCACAAAGGTAAGGGCCCCCTTGCCTTTCTCACCCACACACAAGAGCCAGCAATGTGTAAATATGAACCGAATGGGCCAGAGAGAGTTTTAGCCTCAATCTCTAAAAGACTGTTACAGTTAAAGGCATTGGCTAAAGAACAACCTATAATAATTCACTCAATGGCAGGAGAGCTAGCACGACTAAAGAAAAATCTCGTGATGAATCAAGCAAGGATTCATTCACATAGATGGGATCAATGGAATTTGATCTTAGGTGACAACCAGTTAGACTGGAGAATGATCAAACAGAACAGGAAGGACAAAATGACCAAGTATCATGATACCCATCAAAACCTCCCAAAGTACTACACAGACGGTAGCGAGAGAGGGGGAAAGATAAAATGGGGATATTTAGTCAAAAAGGATGGCAAACTGTTAACGTCGCAGAGTGGTGAAATATCCGGGACATCTCAGTTGGCAGAAGTAGTGGCAGCCGAAAAGGCTTTAGAAAAAGCTGTGGAGCTAGGCCATGAAGAGATAGTTTTGACATGTGACTCTGAGTATGTGGCAGAAGGAATAAACAAAGAACTAGAAACATGGAGAGTTAACGGGTATCACACAGCTCGTGGTAAACCGATGGCCCACCAAGAGCAGTGGAAAAAGATTGCTGAACTTTTGACAAAAGTGAAAACTCACTGTTACCACCAAGTCAGTCATACGAAACAAAACACTGAAGCTGCAACAGGGAACAGAGAGGTGGACAAGTTGATAGGTCAGGTAAAACAAAAAGAGGTCTTTGAATTGTTCAAAAGAATGCATGATGAGTTAAACCATCCTAGCTACAATATGATTCAGATGGAGCTGAGACTGAGATGTTTAAAAATACCAAACTGGAGAACGCGCTACAGGGAGGTAAAAATAAGCTGCGAAATATGCAGGAAATTCATGACCGCAAAAGCTGCTGCAGAGAGCAAACTGCCACAAGAATATGAGGGGCAGGAAGTAAGCATTGACTTTGCAGGGCCACTGAGGCCCAAGACGAGACTAGGAAATTGTTATTTTCTATTAGCCGTCGATAACTACACTAAAAAGAAAATGATTTGGCCAATGCGAACGGCATTGGAATCAAATGTGGTAGAATGTCTAAAAGAATGGATAAAGTGGCAGGGAAAGATGCAAAGTCTCAGAGCGGACGGGGCTCACAATGTGAGCGGAAAGTTAGTAGAAGACTTTTGCAGGGAGAATAAAATAATACTAACAAAAAGTATCGCATATAGGCCCGAAACGAACGGAATAGCCGAAAGGTGGATACAAGAAGTTAAAAATTATTTTAATAAAAACCGGAATCTGGGAGAATGGGACACGATTATTGATAAATGTCTCTTGGATCTTAACAGGTGCAATAAAGTGGGACCCAGAGAGAAAGAGGTTAAAGAGAACTGGAAATTCCAGCCTGGTGACGAAGTGATAATTACTAGAAGAAGGAAGGTAGGAAGATTTTGTGAAGGTCTAGGGACCATCGACACGGTAAAAACAATAACAGGTTCCAATACTGTAGAGTTGGAAAACAACGGCATATACAGTAATAAAGATCTGATTAAAGTGTGAAACGATGCAGGAGATCATCGAAACGTGTAATAGAAGGGGTTTAATCAGGGTGGAACACGGTAAGCACGGATCGAGAGCAATGCTTTGGTTAGGCCCGGAATTAGAAAGGGTCATGGGCCTAAAAGCAATCCCGACCACACCGGTAGAGGTCATTGTGCGACCGTACCAGTGCATAATATGCAATGAGGTCCGAGCTATGCCAAACATCAGTCCGTTCGAAAGAAAGGAGATGGGAGCTGAATGGCTAGTAACGGAACAAAGTCATATTGAAATAGGTGGAGTATTGATATGCGGGAGTTGTAGGTCAAATCACGCGAAAGTACGGGTAGACTCGTATGAGGTATCTGGAAATATCGGTGAAAAATGTAGCTGTAAATGGGACGGCGAACTAATGTGGCAGTGCGCAGTGTGTGGGAGCAAAGGCCGAGAACTGAAATCATCCCGAGCGATATGGGAGAGTATGAGGGTCATGAAGCCCATAGGCCTGTTCCAAGAGGGAATAATACTCCGGTTCTCCAGACATCCCTACCTAGGGATGAGGGAATGCGAAAAGAGTGCATTCCTAGACGCAAGAGTTCCTATCTTCTTTAGTGATGGAAGAGAAGCTAGGAACAAAGCTAACCAAGAGAGGGAGAAGTTAATAGAGGAAATAAGGAATAAAGATCGAGAGAGCGACCTCTCGTTAGCAGACTATGAGACCATGAAATGGCATCTCACATTATGGCATGAGCCGTTAAAAAAATGCTTTCCCGAAGTAAACCCCAAACTAGGCTATAAGGGAGCGCTAGCATGGATTTATGTTAAAAGGGGAGATAAATGGGAAGTCAGGAGTTGGTGCTCACTGGCGATAGAATTAGCCCAAGAAGGGGGGTGGATAGACACTCCAGAATATACAAAAGACTTCAGAGGCAATCAGCAGAGGTCAAACGTGACAAAAGAAAAGAGGAAGTCAGAGAGAAAGGAGAAGTTTGTTGAGCTGCTGGTGTCAAAAGTTAACCCGACAGGCGAGCACAAAGTGTGGTCTGAGGAAGACAAGAAATATATAACAGGTGTTCCTTATCATGATGAACAGATAACGGAGGAACCAAAGACACAAGTTGAAGTAGTCATGCACATTAAATTGAATATATTGAAATGCGCACATCCTGACTTCAGTTGGTTGGGAGGCATTGAGGCGGAACTTCACAGGAAATCCTTGGATTTAAAAATGGAAAAATGTGGATTTTTGAGAAAGAAGACAAGGCTCGTAACAGAGCCTAAGACTAACATGTAATTACAGGAATGGGGAAATCACCGGACATAAGAGGCCACATGGAGGGAGTAGGAACGGCTGAAGAAAATGTCCGAAAACGGAAAAAACTGAGACAATGGAGCAGATGGATAAGTATATGCTTATGGTTTTTATTTGGAATGATAACATTGTCATTAACAACTGTGAGATTAAATTATGAGTTACAATGGGAAATTATGTGCGGAGAAATCGTATTGGCTAAAATACAGGTTGAGAAGGAAAACGTGTCGGGATACGACGTGACCGTGTGGGCTACGAAAAATAACGAAAACAAGGTAAAGGTAGAAACGAACACGGAAAATTTTTGGAAATGGATAGAGATTAATGACACGCAAAATAACGAAAGCAGTGGAGTAATGTATTACATGGTTAGAGAGCCAAAAATTAAAGAAAAAATAACTGTCTCAATCAGAAGTTGGTACAGCGAGAAAGTAGAAGTGTACGAAAGTAATAGTTATATACAAGAGTCCGAAGGGAATAAAACTAAAAATTACTTCATTGGAAACACTTACCGAACGGGGGTGAATGAAGAATTGGAAGGGTGCTGGGTGTTTAGGTCTAGTAAAAAGTTCAACCCGTGGGAAGTAGAGGGCTGCGAAGGCAGAAAGAGTTCGGAGAAACGTAAACGGGAAGAAAACATAGAACGACAAAAATACGCGGGAGAAATCCGTAAGAGCGTAGAAGAATGGATTAAGTCAAGCAAGATTTTAAATCCAGAAGGGGAATTTGTATTGTTAACCACCGTGAGGGATCGCTATTTGGGGTTCAACGGATGGGAATATAAAGAGTACGAGCGATATTTCCCTAGTTCGTTAAGTATAGACTTAAATAAAACAGTACCTTGGATTTGGCGGGAGAAAATGAAACTGCCTAGAGTTAAATATAATCATAAAGTGGGATTCTGGGAGATAGAGGAAAATAAAAAAGATGAAGACGTATACCTGATTAAAATGGGCCTTACAGAAACGCCGTCAACGGAATCTGAATTCCGGAATTATTATGAGAGAGAAGTAAAAGAGATGGATAGGTGTGTAAGAGCTGTGTTAAACAAAAGACACGGAAAGAAATACTGGTATGTGAAAAACGATTACAACGATTTTTCGTATAATAATCTATGTGACAAAGATGACGAGAAAATGGATTGTAGGGATATTGTAAACGGTACAGATCCAATGACGGGAAACCGAACAGTAGAGACTGTAAGCGTAAAAAGAAAGCTGTGTATTAAGAGAGTTAGTCTAAAAAGACAAAAAGGTAAAGACGGGGTATATAGACGACACCTGGTCTTTCACGAAGATGTCCTGTATGGGTTAGCAGGAAAAGAGTGCGGAGAACTAATTAAGAGTTGTTCGGAGGGACGTGACTCTGTAACGATTAACCAAATGGCCGCAGTGTTGTGTTACTGGAGCAAAGGCATGGTCCCACTACCGTGGACATTCCGAGAAGGTAAGACACCGAATCGGTACGAGATGACTTACGGCCTAGGAGGGGTGGTAAGGATAATAGACAAAAATTTGAAATGGAAATTATTCCACGGGCCTGCACGAATCAGCGATAATAGCAAAATAAGATATAATTTCACATACGGAGGAGAAGCGGGAGTTATGCCAAACCTAGACGCATTAGCTATTGATGACTTAAGTGACACGATAGAGAGAAAGAGCTGGAAAGAAGCATGGTGCAATGGAAAGGACGGAACATACTATTTAGGGCTGGGTTGGATGAGAAATGTAAGCTGTGGTACTAGTGGAGAAGTAAGAGGAGAGAATGATGGAGGTCCAAAATGGTATGAAGAGCCGGTGAAATTTGTGGAAGCTGGTATCAAAGGAGTAAAGACAGCTGCTACAGCAGTAGGTAATTTCCTTACTAAAGATATATGGCATGGGTTTGTTAGTGCATTAATTACTGCAGGATGGTATGCCCTGTACATAGTCCTAATAATGATAGGATTAGGCCTTATAGTCATAGTGGCGAAACTTCTAGCAAAAGAAGCTGGGGGACGCATATGCTCAAAGAAAGCCAAAAAGACAGATGAGTTGGGCCTAATAGAAAGGATAGTCGATGTACAGGAAAGGGGGCATGGGCCACATAGAAGTAGGAAGGACCCGCACTACGAGGAGATGCGTACATTGATGAAACAAGTTGAAGGGGGTGTAGACAGGAGGAGTCGGAAAGGATAGAGAGGGTCTAAGAAAAAAAAAAAAAAAAAATAGGTATATATACATATAAAGACAACAGAGACCGATTCCAACCTGAAAGACACAGAGAAAACCCTTCACCAAACCAAAAGCTGCTTATGAGGAGAGAAAAACCTTTGGGGACAAAAGAATTGCAAGATAAAAGAGCAATTGTTCAAGATAAAAGACCAACAGAGATCCAAAACGATAAATGGTAGAATGTCATCCAAGGGGGAAACCAATATGACTTATGATAACGAGACCTCAGCCGGAGCTGGAAGTTCTGGGATTGGAATCAATCCCGAGCAGGTCAGTGAAATTGGGGTCTTTATTATATGGATGATAATACTATCATATGCAAAACATCTCTGGTGGCACATATTCATTGGGTCGTTACAAGTGATAAGGATACTGATTATGGGAAAATTAAGTAAAACCATTTTAGTATGTGACGTGATGATTACATCTGATGGATGGAGTGAAATATTGGGCAATAAAGGAATAGCCGTTTTAATTATGACAAGTGTTTGTAAATTTGGTATAGACATGACAAGAAAACTATCACACTGGGATGATATAATAAAATGGTGTGAGGTATCAATGATGATTGTTGAGACCATAAGTCTTACAGGGGTGATGATATTAAAGTACAAGAAATATGCAGGCCTATGGGTAATCATAGGAAGTCTAACTATGGGAATCTTTATGTTGGGCTTTGTACTTAATGATGATAATGTCATAATTTTGGGAATTTTAATTCTTATGAATCGATGGGACCGAATAAGAAGAAAGATTAAACAATGTAACATGTGCGGATGTCGTTGACATAAGTAAATGTGTTTAGCAGATGTTATTTTCGTTTATTATGTTTTGCTGTTAAGATAAAATCAGAGCAAATACAAAACTTATGAATGTACATACTGGTCGATATGTATATGTATGGAAAACAAGATCATTGATAAATAATGAAATAAGTCACTGAAAATACGTTTGATTTTTACAAAATGTAAAATTAACAAAATACGGGCCAAAGGCTCGGAAATGAGGACCATGATTAAAGTAAGAGTGACTAAAAAGGGTTTTTATGGTACTGGCATGTGCTGATGATTCGCGTGTATCCTACAGATGCCTACGTTGATTCAGGAGGGCACCGACAACCCAGTCGGATGGACATTCGGACAGTTTCTCTACCGGCTTAAAACCCAACCAGAGAAAATTGAAAGAATGTGGCTCTCTGTGAGGATTCTAGACGCATTCGTAGAGAAGGACGGAGTTGGGTTCAGCCAGGCTCATAAATATCCTAAAAATAGGGAACCTCTTAGCAGAATGGCTAGGGAGAAGTACCGTGAAGTCACACTGAAGAGAAACAGAAAAAACGTATTTGATGTGTATATTGAAAGGGAATATGAGAGTGTGATGATAGGAACATTGCTGGTAAGATGTAAACTAGATAGAATCCCAGCAAAGGGGCATTACACCAGAAAACTAACTGCTGAGATCGATAGTATGATTGCAAGAGAGGGTGTTGTATCAGATGGTATACAAAATGAAATGCAATATACTAATCGCCCACAGCAGACTAAAATTCATGTCACTGATCTGATCAATCAAGGTCTGCAAAAAGAGAAAGACAGACGGACCAAAAAAGAGCAGAAGAAAGACAAGAGGGGACGAAAACGCTTTAATAAACAAAGAAGAGTTCATCAAAACTACAAGCCTGATGATCCAAGTAATTAAGAAACAAGAACAACAAAACAGGGTTTTGATAAGGATGTTACGAGAATTGACCAAGCTAGTAACTAACTTTTATATTGGAACAGAGATGAACATTGTAACAGACGAGGTTGCATCTTTATTAATTTAAAGATGGAGCGCCGGCTGAGTTTAAGAATTGTATAAGATAAAACTTATGGTTTTCAGTAGATACGCTTTGCATACAAAAATATAAAGGTGTTAATGTAGGTGTGTTTGCGGGTTTTAACAGAAACGCTGTGCATAGGAAAAAAGCTTCTGGCAACGAGGGTGTGAAAATCGTTTATGCCAAACATGCTTATTTTTCTGCTTATCTTTAGTTAAGGTGACATGATGGGTGGAAAAAATGACTAACCCGCATAAGGGTGAAATGAAGTTCAGCTATAGTTTTTGCAGATATACACACGCAAGTGTGAATACGGGTTTCGGCTAAGTAGAGAACTGAAAGGTGAAAAGGACAGACATCCGAGTGTGGGGAGGGGTAGGAAACCTCTCTGTGACTACGCCTGGACCGAAGTCAATAAATACTGATGTTGAAGAATGTTCGGGGCCGAACCTCGTGGTGAAGACTTATCGCTTTATTATTATTTTTGATTCATGATTGTATGTTATGAAAAATTGTTCATTAAACCGAAGCCAGCTATAAATGGCGATTCGTAAAATATTCTTTAAATGAGTCTCAGAGTGAAGTTATTCATTTTAAGATAACAATTCATAATTGAACAAGACTCTAAACCTGAGCTCCGAGGCTGAATCTAGCTGAAGCTGGCACTGGCACCGCCCAAGGTTACTGAATACCTATCTACGCACTCAACCTAACGGTAAGAGAGACCTATTATTAAACACTGTGATGTTGATGTATTAAAGAGTACATTCATTCATGTGTTGGGGGATATTTTATTGTCAAATAAGGTAAATGCAAGGTATTTAGGGAATACAGGCGATATATCAAATACAACATATTTCAACAACACCACCGCGCGGAAGACCTTTATTTATCATCCTGGAGCCGTTTGGATTTATTTTGTGAAGGATGGATGCACATATTTTTTATCATGGGTTTAATATCATTTTTGGCCGAACTATACTTTTAATATCACACTATTGTGACTTGCCACATCTACTGGCAGGATGAGTTTCATATTTTAAAAAGAATAAACTTAAATTTAGACATCTGCCATTTTAGATTACGGTATTCAAAAAATATATATTTTTGCATCTGAATTTAATTTGTATAGGGGTTACTTCATTTAATCTAATTGCCAACTTTATTTCGCGAAAATGATATATAAAAATTAATGTGATTATTAATGTCAAATGTCTCTGAAATAAAATAACTTGTGAAAATTATCACTTAAAGATTCTGTGTAACGTTAAGTGAATCATCATTTACTGTAACGTTAGGCAACGACAAAATCCCACATCATTATTAATGTTACACCCAGCTTGTATTAACTTCTTTCGACTCGGCTGTCTCGTATTTAAAAAATTAACACTTTAAATAAAAAAAGTGAGTTATAGGACTAATGTTATTAAAAACTAATTTACCTTTGATGCTCTGAAGACATTCTCTCCGATGCAGAAACCACAAACGGAAATGTTGATTTTGGCGCAAATCCGCCTTTTCATATGTAGGGGCGTGGTCAATAACTGTCTTTTCAAATTGATTGGCACAACATTGATGTCAATCTATATCGAGACCAACGGGATACATTTAAATATTTTTATTCTGCTTTTTATTTTAACCTACTTAACAAATATTTCATATCGTCCAATATATTAACTTATTTTATAATTAATTAATTAATAAATCAAAACACACAAGTGTCTGATGAATTAAGACAGACTGCTTTCTACGAAGAGGCCAATAACAAACAAAAAAGACAAACACAGTCAATGCAACATGAACAATCAGGATGGTTGAGAAGCAAGACTATTCAAGTTGATCGGCAGCAGTGGCAGACACTTAACCGTGCTGGGTGTGTTTCATAGTTGCTAACTGATCAGGGAGTCGGCCATTTTAAAGGCTGTCACAACCGCAAAATCCTTCCAGTGCATTGGAACCTTCGTTCCCTAAAAATGCCCATAATGCAACGAAAAAATCAGTGAGCATCGATACCGGAAATCACGTGACCTTTTCTGAAACTCGTCAACCGAAAATCACGTGGGCCAACTCAAAATTTATGAAATGTGACAGAACTTTTCATACAAACATTTCTTTTAGTTTTAAATATAAACACACATTACAAGTTTTAAATTCCCCTAACCTCTAAGGTCTGGAGGGGAGATAAGAGAAAAAAGGCGACCCACTTCAATCCTCTGTCCCAGAGGATTGACAACACCAGATGGTATAATAAAAGAAAAGGCTTTATTCAGAATTAAGGGACAGAACAGGATACTAGGGAGCAAAGGCTCAGGGGAGAGCAAGGACTAAAAATAACAATTAAAACAATACACTGACTACTTTTGGGAGCAGTCCTAACTAACCTAAGAGAGGTTAAACAAAAAGAAATAAACTTTCCTCAACTCCCTAGCTATTGAGAGTGAGGAGTCACGTGCCGATTTGGGCGGAGTCTGGGCCAGTCGGCCATGATGGTAGGAGACGCTGTCGGTTGCCAGAGGCAACTTCACAGAGGCGCGACTTCCAAAGCTCTTAATTTATTATTTCGGCAGGACAGAGACGATCTACAAATACGATAAAGAAAAGGAATATGGCAATGCAAAAAGATAAGGCTAAAGAAAGGGACCTTTCAGGAACAAGCTCACAAACAGCGTTGTACTGGCAAAGGTAACTTAAGTTTCTTCACATGCGTTTAGTGTATTTTAATTACATTGCATTTAGCAGACACTTCTTGACCAAAATGACAAAGTAATTAACTGCAACGGTTTCTAAACACGAGATGTCCAATGTACACAAACGTTTCCAACATGTTGTGATGTAGAATATTTAGGTATTTAGTTGTAATTTGATTTTAGCCCAATACCACTGTTGTAACTTTACCAGGTTTTTGTGTTGGGGCTGCAAAGTGCCTATGGTAGTTATATGTGTGATTGCAAGATGTAAATGATTAAAGATTAAAGCCATTAACCGTGTGGGTAACACTTTACTAGAAGGGCTGTGCATAAGACTGACATAAAACTTTCATAATTATTTATGACCTGACATGTCATGAATATAAATGAGGTTTTATGCATGTTTATGACAATTGCAAGTGTCATACATTCAATTATGACATTTTTAATGCAAATATGCCATTGTTTGAGATGTCTTTGTTATGCATAATGGTGTCTTCATTTCGGTAACCTAAAAACGGTATTCCACTGTTCGTATGTCTTCCATATTTATCGTGTGAGGTACTGGAGCAGTTTTTAACGCAGCAGTAACTGCGGGGCATGGTAAAACAGTGTAGAATTGCGAAAAACTACCCTACTACGGAGCTAAGAACACACGTAAACAATCATGTTCTGCCGCCGGAATCCTGCCAACATGGCGGAAAGGGGGAGGGGCTCTGTACGATGACGACAGCTCCTCACTCTCAATACAAAAAAAAAAACCCAGATAAAACAGTATTAAAGGAAAAAGGCACTCACCACCTACAACAAACAAACATACCTTCTCCTTAATGTTTAGTTGTAGTAAGATCAATTTCACTGAATACCAGCCACTGCTAAACCACAATTACTATCTCTGAATGTCAAAACATATCAATACAGCTTTCAATCTGGAGAAGTGTGGACTGCTCTCTTATACTCTCCGTCTCAGGCACACTCACAAACAAGTTGCAGGTGCTGATGATTAGGCCTGAAAGTGAGTAGAGAGAGAGAGAGAGAGACAGAGAGAGAGAGACAGAGAGAGAGAGACAAAGAGAGAGAGACAGAGAGAGAGAGAGAGAGAGAAAGCAAAAAACACAGGTCACACAACCAGTCCCACACTTTCAGAAAGTAAATCAAAAAGGTTCAGGAAAAAAATCATCATAATAGTATTAACATAACACGTCCTGGGATGAAACAAAAGACTGTAAGGGACCACAATTTACTCAATATTTAAAATATTTTTACATTTGACGTTTAATTATACTCCTCCAATTTTATGCATGTGTAACAGAATAATGATTATTTTTTTGCAATGTACTGTTTAAAATTGAAGTCAGAGAGATGTTGGTTTTACTGGTTGTTGATGAGTAACAGCTGTGAATGATCATTCACAACCCACTTAAGCACCCACATGACAGAAAAATAAGTGAACAGTGTCCCAATGTCAAGTGAGCTAGGGTCCTTACTAGTGCCCGAACCTGTGTACACGATATACTGATTCACGACCTCGGGAGCTAGGGAACGAAATGAGAGACATGGTTTGTTTCAGGAAGCCAAGCTGCATGGCTAAGGATGACAGGCAGAAATATTGAAACAGCAGAAATAAGAGCCAAGGTGGACCCATAGGAACAAGAGTACATGTGGAGGGAATCCTGAGCCAGTGGACGAGAGACTAGGGAAGATGGCATGAGCAATAGCCTACAGAGACACATAGAGAGGGAAAGTTAGACCACTGGCAAACTTACTGGACACATTGAGAAATTAGATCTTCAGGAGAAAATACAAGACTAAGGTAGAACTACAATTACAGGACTAGAAGCATATTAATTACTAAACTGGACAAGACTAGAGAAATACAGCATAACACCAAAACAAAAGCACCAGATGAGGTACAACATGGGGAAAATAGAGAACAAAACAAAACAGGTCAGTTGAGTGCACTGCTAGACAAAAATTAATGAGTTAAGATGGAAAGACGTGATCATGTCAGTTAAGCACATTGTGGGCTGTCAAAACAATGCTGCATGCACAATAACCACAAACTAAAACACACAAAGACAAATTCAAATTTATGACATCACAAAAATATTTAGATGGCAGAGTCACGACTACCGTATTAAAACATTAAAAAAATGTTAAAAGTAAAAAATAAGAGTAACGCTTACATACCTAGGTTTGTGCAGCCATAAAGACTTGGATCTCGGACATGGCTTTAAGGTAAATATCTGCACCAAACACCTCACTAGTCATAAAGGGGTCAATAGTAGTTCTTAAATGCCCATTAACTCTCTGAAGCAGGTCCACAGGAGCTGCTGGAATCTCAGCAATGTCTGCATCAGGTGCTGCCACTGGCCCACCCCAGTCAATGCCCCAGTGTGTAGCATCAATCTATCGAAAAATGAACCAGATTAGGTAAATATGAGTGAGTTTGTCTGAACACAGTCTAATGTGTAACAAGGAAAAATGTAACACCTGTTCAGGATCGACTTGCTGCCCTAAAAGGAGACCAGCCATCCACAATTGCTGTGGAGACCTGTTTCCCTCAGTTGTAAGTGGATGCCTGTCCCACATCAGGGTGAACTGATGAAGATGCCAGTTCAGTCTTGGCAGAAAGACATAGTGCAAGCCTATTAAATGAAGGTCTTGATCAGGATCCAGTACACCAATACTTTCAAGGTACCGGAAGGTGGTGAAATAATTGCAAACAACTATACACCACACATCACGCCAAAGCCTTTCAATTCTCTGGTTGTGTACACTTTTCCCAGTGATATGGCTTCTTCTCTCTGACGTAGATCAGTTGAACAAACAGGAAAGATGAAGGAAGATAGACAGATAGATTGTCAGTGGGGAGGAGCTTGCCACAATGAATATGAACAATGTCTTTCCAGCATACATCTACATTCAAAATAAGTTTGGGAGTGGGTAATTTTAGATAACTCAAATGGTTTTAAAAAAGGTACAATTTTTGTGTTTCCACCTACATGCAATACATTTGTGCTAAGGTAAAAAAAAATCTAGAGAGTGTGAACATTTTGATATTGGGACAATGGATATTTAATTTCCAGCCCTGGTTATCACATGATGCAAATATTAAAGCAAATTAACTAAATTATTTGATACCTTGATTAACTTTAAACAGAAACAAAATGTTTTGTTTACGGTACTGAGGGTGGTTACTAAAGGTGATGTGCAGTGATACACAGAATCATTAGGCAAAGCTGTCATATAACAGCAACCATTTTTTAATAAAACAAAATGTTCAACAACATTATTGTTGTAAACTTGGAATTATTTTTCGATATGTCAACCAATATGTGCTTCACATCTCCAGTAAGGAACAGACTGTTAAAGTTTACGAGTTAAGACTTACAAACTAGTCAGAGTTATTGAAATGGATAGTTGCCGTGCTGTCCGGGGAGCACTTGGCTGTTGGCCTAAACCCACAGCACACACCCCTGTTCTGGTTAAACAGCTGACTATACGAGAGGTGGTGGAGGGATGATGAAACTATCGAGGAACAAGAATGAATCCATTGCCAGCTATATAGGTTTCCCTTAATGCAGATCAAGTGGCAATCTGTCACAATTACGAGGTGATTGGGTAGATTTGTTTGAACATGTTCCTCCCGAACTTTGTTAAAGGTCCCATGTCACAAAACATTTTTAAGATGTAAAATAAATCTTTGGTGTCCCCAGAATACATATATAAAGTTTAAGCTCAAAATGCCCCACAGATAATTTATTATATGTTAAAAATGCCACTTTTTAGGTGCAAACAAAAATGTGCCGTTTTAATTGTGTCCTTTAAAGGGCGTTTTGCAGGTAAAATTTTTCAACGAATTTGTGCAATTTGCTTGTTGATAATAAACATTTAAACTGTTATCCATTGTATTTTATGTTGTTGGGTATCACAAAACCCGAAAAAGTATGAAAAAGTACAGCAATTTGCAATGATTCTCCTTTCCCTCACAACGCACTGTATGACGTCACGCTGGGGAGAGAATTGACCAAAGCCGCCTTGAGAGCATTGAGAATGACTATAGAAAGACGAGTAAAGTACAGTTCTGATAGCGCAGATTATAGATAGATAGATAGATAGATAGATAGATAGATAGATAGATAGATAGATAGATAGATAGATAGATAGATAGATAGATAGATAGATAGATAGATAGATAGATAGATAGATAGATAGATAGATAGATAGATAGATAGATAGATAGACAGACAGATAGACAGACAGACAGACAGACAGACAGACAGACAGACAGACAGATGGATAGGCTAGTATAGAGAGATAGGCAGACAGCCAGATAGCATAACGTTAGCATATCTTCGTGTAGAAAGTAAACAAACAATTAACATACTCGTGCATGCTGGCTTGAGGGGGTCCATGATCCTGCCTGAAATGGGTGTAACTTTATGCGATCTTCAGCACAAACGGTTTTGGCAGCATGTCTCTAATCCTGGAAGGTGAGTGAAGCACGTCACGTCTGTTCGCGGGGACCAGCGACCCAAACGAACTCACTTTCTTACAGCCAGTAGCGGAATGGCAATCGAGAGTCGGGACTTTCCCGGGCCGATCTGATAATAGTTATACATTTCGATTTATATTAGCAACACCGTCTGGCGGCGTGATGTGCGCCGGTTCCCGCAGCCCGCTGGTCAAACTGTGCAGGCAGCCTCTCTGCTCAATAAAGTATATAAAAGTGCTCAACCTGTTCGGCAGGTCCAAACATGTACAGGATTTATAAAAATACGGTGATCAATGAGCGGTTCCTCCTCAAATGGCATAGTCTGTCGTGATGTAAAAAGCCGCCGAACGCCTGTTTATTACAGTATGTATGCGGTCGGATCCGAGTATGCTGCAGCTGCTGACTGCTGCTGCATAAAATGATCGTGTGATTCGTTATAATCGCATAAACAATATAACAAAGCATCATTTTATTTCCCAAAACAATATATTTGAGATATTATTTGATAGACTAGTAAGTGTGGATTAAGGATGTTTAAAAATCTCTAGCCTGGTGGTCAGGACATGAATGGATCAAATCAGCAGATTTGCGAAGTTTTATTTATCTCCACATATATCATAAATAATAATTAGCAAGGTAACTTTGCAGTATAACACATTATATATTTCCTACGATGTATATATGATTTCCAAATTATATACGTAAGTATTAAATAGCAATAAATGTCTCATCTATCTCTATGGCTCTGGCTGAGTCTTTCTCCACTTCTCCCCAACGTGACGTCATCGCAGAATTGCGTTAAAAAAACCGTTAATACCAAAAACGTAAAAAAAGTGGTCTTTAAGACCATTTTTGAGACATTTTAAAAATTATACACATATCTTGAGTGATTTATGTACCCATTAATCGACAGTGGTGGTTAACCTGCAACATACACTTTAAGGCCCTGTTTACACGTACACGGTTATTTTGAAAAACTGAGACATTTCCCTTCATTTGCACCCTTTGTACATGCAAACCGAGACCTTACCTCTGAAACCGATTCTTTCTAAAAAACTCCGGCCAGAGTGAATATTTTTAAAAACCTTCGGTCGAGCGGTTGCATGTAAACTGAGACAAACGGATATTTAAGCAGCCAACGTCACAGTTCGTTGCTGTTTTCGGGATTCTGATTGGCTTACGTGGGCTTTAGCTTCTCGTTACACCGCCACCTAGAGGTCTGGCATTCTCTTGACCGTATATACAGTGACTGGATGGCACATAACTTTCTTATGCTATATATAACTCCAATAAGAAAGAGATACTTATTATTGAGTCGAATCACTACAAACATATGTCAGATTACAAGTTGCCCATAGATGGCTGCACTGTGGTACCATCTTCCACAGTTAAGAATTTAGGTGTGATGTTCGACAGCAATTTATCCATCGATAGCCCTATCTCCAATGTCTGCCGCACAGTATTCTTCACCTACAAAGCCTTAAATGGCTTAGCACCCTCATATCTTAGAGAATTACTATCAGAATACAATCCATCACGTGCACTGCAGTCCCAAATTCTGGTCACTTAATTATCCCTAGAATATCAAAAATGTCTAAAGGTGGTAGAGGCTTTTCCTACTTAGCCGCTAAGCTCTGGAATGATTTACCAAACTATGTCCGAGAATCAGACACAGTCGATAACTTTAAATCTAGACTTAAGACTTTTCTCTTTAACAAAGCATTCACATAATTTGTCAAGTAAAGGTACTTATCTCACAATAGTTAGCTTGTACAACTTAATAAATAAATAAATTAAAACCTTATTATCATGAACACTTACACTTCAAAGCATGGTAAATTTAATTAATATTCTTAAGAAATATGTTGAAACTTTGAATTAGTAGACGGTTGAGTCTTAATTTGGCCACAACTATCTCTGTGTTCAGCAAAGGGAATGATTTTTGGTGACAAATCTTATTTTGACACATATTTTACTTAGTCTATATTCAGTTCCATCATGAGTATAATAGGCCGGTGTTGTAAGGTAATTGCGGTAGATAGTTTGCCACCGAACCTGCATTAAGGACATCAGTGGGGCCTCTGGCCTTAGTCAAATGGTTTGGCACGTGTGGTCGGGTTGCGATTTTGGTGTTTTCCTGTGGTCTTGTGAATAGTATGCCATATAGACCCGTTTGCCACTTAACCTGCATTAATGATGACAGTGGGGCTTCTGGCCTTAGTCAAATGGGTTTCTGTTTTAAAGATCAGATGGGGGGCCCCATACATAGCTTTGCCTTGGGGCCACCAATTTGCTTAATCCTCAACTGTGGGTAATATACTTATGCCGCAATAGTTAGCCTGTCTGGAACCAAGCTGATTTTTTAACCACATCACTGTGTGACACTTGCATTACATGTGAACGGCCCCTACGCTAATAGGATTTTGTTTCTCTCTCCCTGTCTCATCCTCGACCCCGAGGACAATGAGACAAACAGACCCAGTTCCGGTAAATGTGAAGGTCAGCACACCTCTGATCTACTGTCCGTCCGTCAACGTGATGCCCAGCTGATGCCTGACCAATGACCACCGGCAGAACCCGTTTAATCTCCTTATTCGTTTACATATATACAGTATATATATATATATATATATATATATATATATATATATATATATATATATATATATATATATATATATATATAAAACTCCCAATGGTTTTTTCCTCCTAGGACTTTTTTCCTAGGGGTTTTTTAAACCCCGGGAGTCAGCCTTCATTGGCTTAACTTAGCACTCTCTTCTATACATTACATTATTAATACGCTCACTTATAATGTTGTCACGTTCCTATCTGTGTCCATTGCATGTTTTGAGTTTCACCTTCCTAGATTAGTTATCCTCTGTTAGTTAGTCATCATCCTCTGTTCATCTGTCTAATTGTCAACACCTGTTTATCATTAATTATCTAGTTTAGAGCCCTATTTAAGTTGTGCTTGTTTCAGTCTTCCTTGTCCGGTCTCAGTCGTGTTAGTTAGCAAAGTGTGTTCGTGCTGTGTTGTGAATTCATCCTGCTTTTGAAAGTAAAGTTTATATGTTATTTGGAAACTACTTGTCTTCTTCTTCTTACCACACACACGTATGTGATAGAAGACCGGACCAAAAACTGGAATGAAGATGGATATTGCTGCCATCAACATACACCCTGGAGGTAAAGCAAGACATTCCTCAGAAAGAATCGTCTTTCTCTTCCAGAACGGCAAGAGTCTAGAAGAATATGTGGAGGAGTTTCTAGACATCTGCCACCACACCACTTGCAGTGATCTTACCCTTATGGAGGGGTTCTGGGTTGGACTGGACGAAGAGTTGCGGTTTGTAATACCACAAGCAAATCCAGTATGGTCATTGTCAAGTTACATTAATATTGCTTTGTGTATTACACAATCACCTTTCATCGTCTCCCCCGTAGAAGAATATGACCCAATCGTCCAATCCAACTCAGCACCAGCGAGACAGCCTACCTCAGAACCCGATCCACCACCCATGGCCGCAAAGATATCATGTGAGCCCCCCGCAGACGGAGAAGGACTACCCGCCACGATGAGTAAGCCAGATCCCAATGAGAAGAGGACTGAGGCTACTATCGTACAGGATGAAGAGCCCACTCACCAATCTGACCAGGGATGTGAGCCCGTGACTTCAGTGGCCGAAGGGGTTTTGGTGGATATTGAAACCGAGGACTGGCTTATCGACTGGAGCAGTGAGGTCCTGCTTCCCACCCATTCCCACCCATCTGTATCTGTCATCTTGCCATCACCTAGTTTAGTCAAGTCTCAGTTCACGTCTTTGTTAGATGTCTGCAGCCCGGTGCCCAGTGACGCTGTATCGCTGGCCATGCAACCTACAGCAGCATCTGGATGCGAGGATCCTGCATTCACACCGTCATCCTCTGTTCCCTGCACTCCATCCTGTCCTGTCGACCTATCGACTCAGCCTCAGCTCTTCCCTATTTCGGTCTCACCCGAGACCCGCAGCCTTGTGGCGTCGCCGGGTTCCCTCGTCCTACCGGCTCCCCTTTGGTCACTCGTCACTCTACTTCCACCTTGGACTTGCGAGTCGGCCGCTACGCTCTGCCTCTCCACCCCTCTGGTTACAGCGGGTTCCTCCATCCCTCCGGGATCACCTCTGTCCTTGGTCTCTCCAGCTCCCCCTCAGTCCTTGGGCACTCTGGCTCCACCTTCAACGCTCATCACCTCGACTTCGCCTGGGTCTTCTAAGCCAGAGATGTTGCTTGTCCTCATCGTCTCTCCATCTGCTCACTTGTTCTCCTCCAACTGGTTTCCGTCGGTCGTAGCATGGAGGCCATCCTGCCGTCGTCCTTCACTGCCCGTTCCATGGCTCCTCCCTCCGTCCATTCCTCCATGGCTCATTGCATCTCCCTTACCACCATGGACTTTAATGTTTATCTGCCTGTTTATTTGTGTTTCAGTTTTTTGCCCATTCCTCCTGTGTCCCAGTCCAGCATCCATTCTGTCATCATCTGTCTCTCACAGCGCGAGGTCGCGCTTTGCCGAAGGGGGGCGAACTGTCACGTTCCTATCTGTGTCCATTGCATGTTTTGAGTTTCACCTTCCTAGATTAGTTATCCTCTGTTAGTTAGTCATCATCCTCTGTTCATCTGTCTAATTGTCAACACCTGTTTATCATTAATTATCTAGTTTAGAGCCCTATTTAAGTTGTGCTTGTTTCAGTCTTCCTTGTCCGGTCTCAGTCGTGTTAGTTAGCAAAGTGTGTTCGTGCTGTGTTGTGAATTCATCCTGCTTTTGAAAGTAAAGTTTATATGTTATTTGGAAACTACTTGTCTTCTTCTTCTTACCACACACACGTATGTGATAAATGTTGATTCATAGCCACAGCAAATTCTGCTGTTTATGCTATCTGTATTATTTTATGCTATCTGTCAATTTTTCTGTGTTTTTCCCTGCTTCTATTAATGTAAAGCTGCTTTGAAACAATTACCAATTGTGAAAAGCGCTATATAAATGAAATTGAATTGAATATACACAAGTACGTGTCAATGAACACTTTTCTGAAAACTGATATGCGTGCACGTTATTTTTGAAACCAAAGACGGTAGAAATGTCAGTTTATGCAAATAGCCCCACGTGTAAACGTAGTCGAAAATGCAAATGAGCTGATGAAATGCAAACACTGATCACAGTGATGGTGGTTTGTTGAAATTAAAACTCAATTGTGCTGTCAATTACTTTTTCTTTCTCTCTTTTTCTGCACTAAATGGCAGTAGCATGGTTGTACTGTGCAGAGTAAAGGCTGGGTCCATGATTTCTGAAAGCCAATGTTGATATTTGAAATCACCTTAACATCACGCCCCTACCCCAATAGAATCTAGACTTTCTACTGATAGACCCGGCCCACACATATGCAATCCAGGCAAAGATGTCGGTAAGTAGACACGCCCCTTACTGCTGATTAGCTGTTTTGGTAGTCAGCCCGACTCCCTCTTTCAAAGCCATTTTCAGATATTGTGTACCCCGCCTTTAAGGGGTGGTATTATTATAATAAGATCCCCTTACAACATCATGTGGGGTCAAATTTTAATTACCTTATATATACTGTAAGTTACTGGGTTGAAATTTCACATTTTTAGGTTGATAGAAGCACTGGGAACCCAATTATTTCACTAAAACATGAAAAACGTAAATTGTTCATGCTATGTGACCTTTAATAAAACCTTATACAGTTGATATATTTTGTTAAAACGTATTGTATATTATGGGTTTGGATATGTACATAGTACATCAAGGACACATGAATTGGGTCATGACAACTCACCTGAGCCCCTTTCTGGATGTTCAAGCATGTATCTAGCCACCTCAACATTTTCTCCTCCCTTGTCACTACGTACACGGTGAGGCAAACCATGTGAACTGACAGCAGCAAGGAAACACTGGAGCACAGTTGATGCCCTATTGTTTGTATTGGCTTGAAGATACATTATACGCCTACTGAATCCATCTATGCCTCCATGTATAACAATTCTCCATCTATAAAGATTTACAAATTTATCTGCAATAAGCTTTACTTACTTAGTAAATAAGATTTACTTAGTTATCTGCAATAAGCAGATAAGTAAGTGTTGACATTAAAGTTTTGTAAAACTTCTGATCTTGTCAGTCACTTAGTGATTTTCTAAAATCATCCATCATTTGCAAATTAGTAAATGCATTTCTCAAAACAATTTGGAAAGGTTTCAACAGCATACACTAGTGGAGAACCACTATAAGACTCTCTGGTCAATATTTCTTAAAGGGACACTTCACCCATTTGCATTAATCTTTGTATAGTTAGAACCCCAGTCATGTTTTTGAATGGTCGTGCATCATTTCCTTAGTTGACACTGAGACAGGAGAAATACAGATTTCAGTGTTGCACTTCCTTCTTTCAATGATGTTAAAATCATCACTTTGCATCATTGAAAGAAGGAAGTGCAATATCTTTGTTGAGGAAGTAAGACTACAAACACCCATTTTCTCTGTCACATAGGCACCAAATTCGAAATGTATGTTACATTTTGACCACAAATATGACACACTTTCAATAAAGATGAATGTTTCTACGGGTGAAATGCTCCTTTAAGCATAATGTCAGGTAAGGCTAGAAACAGAAACAACTGTACACAGTAAACTGCATAAATGTACTGCCCTGCTAAAAAAACAATAAAACCATTACAGAAATTCTAATGGTTTCCATTAAAATACCAATAGGAACCTTAAGCTTTTACCATTACAATACAAGCACTACAGAATTCCTTTAGGATTTAATGGCCCCACCAATAGAACCCAACAAATACCAATGGAGACCAACAGAGACCATTATAGTTTCCAATACAACCAATAAAATTCCCATCACTAAATCCAATAGAATCTATTATATGGTTTCTTTTGATGTACACAAGTGATTAGATGATGTTGAAGATTTAACAAGTATTTTCATTGTTATCTGAGTAATTCTCTAAAGCTACAAAGAAAATAAATAAATAACTTTTTGTTAATAAACAGAATAAATAAAATTCTAACCTTATCAGTTTATGGTTACCATCTATGTGCCACAGGGAGAGAGGACCCGGAACAGAGTATGGCACTCTTGGGACAATGTTAAGTTGAAGCCCGCGAATAAAATTTCCAACAGGATCAACTTCTTTTAGATGAAGCCGCACCCGGAACTGCTGAACTCTTCAGAAGGAATGTTAGGTAGAATATGGATGATAATTTCCAGTAAAAACATAGCACAACATAACAACATATAACAATATAATCTTGCACATTATCCTTTTCACCAAAAATGCTAAGAAGTCCATCAAAACACAACTAACTTTTAATCCCATGTTTTCTTGCATGCATGGATGGACTTCTGTATTAACTTAAAAGTGTGACAACCTACCACACTCTCCCGTACAATATGTGAAAATTACGTGATCTCTTAATTACCTTATTCCTTGAGAATTAAGATGTCCAGTCACAGTCCTTATACCTGCGTTTGGGTAATGAGCAATAAAGTCAGAGATTACATGCTGGAGGTCTTCATCTGTGATGTCTGAATAAGTCTGTCGCACAGACAGTCCATATTCCGACATTCTCCTATGAACAGTTCTCTTGCTAACACAAAAAATTTGTGCTATGTCACCAACTCTAAAGTTGTTTTCTAGAAGAAATAGCAGCTGCTCCCTTGACATCACAGTGCTGAATCTGCATTGGTCCACCATCTGAATTATCATTTGCAATAAATGAAAAACATGCTCTTCATTAGGTAATTCTGCAATAGCAGCTAAAATTGTCAAGGCACTATATGTTCTCCAAGCTGATGACAACTCGATCAATCTCAGCTTCAGGTCTTAAAATTTCAGCTGCCAATATACCCAGGGCATCTGCAATATGGTCCAACTGGCTGAAAATAAAGATGGCAACATTTGAACATTAGATGACATTTGATGTGGTTAAAATGTGTTCATTTAAATGTGCTATGTACATAGCTACATAGGCTATATGCCGAAAACTATTAAAGACGTGAAAGTAAGGTTGGGGGATAAATTGCACAAATAACACTATTTTCTCACACTTTCAAAACACATCTAGTATTTAAATAATAATATATATTCAATATATGTACATACGTTTAAGCTGTAGGTTGCAAATTAGACTGTTTCCTGGAGCGAAAATGTATTATTGTGTTTAATGTGTAACCATGTTTTTTTATTATTACTGGAGCAAAATCATGGTTTTACTACACTAACCATGGTTTAACTATGTTTTTTTAAAACCATGTTTGTTAAAACCATGGTTATTTTGTGGTTAACATGGTTATACTTTAGTAACCATGTTTTTTGGTTTTAACTGTTGTACAACCATTAACTTTCGCAAGGGCACATGAGCATTCTGTGTCTGCGTGAAATAATCAAATGACATATATGGGGTAACTGGAAATTAAGACTCTTGAAAACAAAACAAACTCCGCTCCACATCACAAAAAGTTTAAACCGTTGAAAAACGTAATAATTTCATAAACGGCATTTTGAAAGGCTGACTGACTGACCTAGAAATATCTGCTGCCATGTTTCCCAGTACCGCTGACTGTTTACGTAGGTGTAGATGCTCTTGGTATTAACTTCCGCTGCGATGATTTAACCGCTTATGACACGGAAGTTTCACCGCAACTGTCAATGTGGTTCAGATAGTAGGCTACCCTAAATAACTTAAGTGGCACATTTAGCAAGATTTAGGTTAATTTTAGACTTCACTGAGCATATTAGCAGTTATATTTCTTAAAATGCTAATGTATGCTAATTGTTGAAGCCTTAAAAGAACACGTTTATTAATAAGAGCTTTCAAATGAACTCAATTTACCCTTATTCAATGAACACATCATCATCATTAGGCATAAACACCAGTCTATATAACCAATAGTTATCACCATATTCAACCAAATATGAAACCTGAAACCATGACACAACGCAGTTTTTTAATAAACATCATAATCATTCAAATGCAGCATCAAAGGCATACAGGGCAGTTAAAAGTAGTCTACATCACAAATACATTTAAATTTAACGTGTGACACCTGAATGCTGCAATCTTAGTCCTCTCTTTCAACACATTCCCTATCCTAGTCAAGCTTTTGATTTGTTTTCAAATAAGTTGTCAGGAGGTTAACAACAAACATAAGGCATTGATGTCGAACTTGGCTGACCAACAAGCAGTTAACTTAGCCATCAGTCTTACTTTAATGGGTTTAAATTAGACCAGTGTGTAAGCTTTGTGTACATGACATATATATAAAACATCAAAGAAAAAGACCAAAACATTGACCAATTGTCTAAACATGTTTAATTTGACGTTTGTGCTTGGGGGTCACCTACCGGCAGACATGGGAACTGCAATACTTTTGATTAGTGAGTGTGGCCTTCTAGTTCTCAAAAATATTTTATGCTTAGGTTACTCAGTCTACCTACTAAAACAATAACATTAAACAAATAAAATGGGGAAATATGTATTATTTTATTTCATAAATCATAATTGCTCAGGTCTTGGGGTATACAACAAAATAAATATATACAATTATACAAATAATCTAAATCTCACTATTCATAAAAGTTCTTAAACTTGTAAACTCAGTGTAAACATGTTTAATTTATGTTAACTTACACATTCGATTCACCCTGCAGATATATTGTATATATTTGCACAGAATGTAACAAATATTATATTGCCTGGGAATAAATAGTCAAAAAAAGTAAAGTAGATAATACATAAATATTAATAGATAATGTGGCGTGAAGGTATAAAGTTATATAAGGTGAAATTTACACATTTATCTATTGTTATATATACAATTTTATCTTATTTAAAAATGGATGAATATATTAATTAGGAAATATAACTAGTTTTAACAAACATGCATCACTAAAAACATTACTGGTGTGCATTTTGAGGCAAAACAAAGGGCACTGACAGATTTACAGATATGTCAGTGCAAGTTGTTTTCAGTTTGGACAGCTCTTACATTTATTTTAGTCTAGGACTAATCTAATCCCTGTCCGGGAAACCGTCCCATATGTTTCAACATGCCAAAACCTTTACTCACAACAGTAAACCATTAGGAACACATACTGTAGCCACCCGAACATGCATGACAAACACTTTATTACTGTTATTTTAAGTTAATGTGGCTGTTAATGTATATTGTCTGAACATACTTGAATAACTTAGTATCATTTAAATAAATAATGTCGTTGACATATGTCTTCAAATGAACTTTAAATACTCAAACATCTGAATGTTAAGATTTTTCCCCTCTTTTCTCAATTGTTTGTCTATATGAAGTTCAAAAGGTTCTGGAGGAGCCTAATCATTTAGTCATGTGGCCAGTTGCATAAACATAGTTGTTTTGACTTTGTCTTAAGAATGAATATGACTAACTAGCAATTAGTTAGGGCTAATCAGTCTTATTATTTGTATTTAAATTAGACCAATCTACCTTTCTAACACTTAAAACACCAGTCTGGGGGGGGGTTGAAGTTTCCCTTAAGCCACAGCCTCATGTTCAAGCTCTTTGAAGGTTGGGGTGTTGAAGTTTGGGCTCAATCCTTGGCCTTAGGTTCACAACTCCCTTCGAGGACAGAAAGCCCAGTTAATTTACCATTACACCGTGTTCCAAATTATTATGAACATGCCATTTTTGTTTATTTTTCCAATACAGTCAGTAAGTTCACTTAAAAATGTATTAAGTAATTAATTCCTGTAACAATTTATATCTGGTGGACCTAAACAGAAATTATTGAACTATTATAAGATTTATGAGTGATTCACAGTACAGACAGATTTGAATATATAAAGGTTTTTGTATATGTTTTTTTTCACAATATGATATAAAGGGCATAATGTCTTTTGAAATAAATTTACTTTCATGGAGGATAATACACCATCCCATGCTGCAAAAACCATCACTGACTATTTTAATTAATATGGGCATAAAATAAGAAAGAAATCAAGGTATTACCACCATCATCCGCTGACCCGAGTCCTATTTAAGAGCCTGTGGTGCATCATTATATGAAAGATCTGTGAGGTGGACAGAACAAAAGTTACAAAGCATAAACTTTCATCAACAATGAATCAATTAAAAACATCAACTTAGGGATGCAATACTAGCGTCTTCAAGTGGAATAAAGACAAAACCTATACTTGTATACTTACAAGTTTAATGAATGGGAGAGTTAAAGTCATGTCAAAGATATGTCCATATATTATTATGTAACTTGTGTAAATACATTATTTATTTTACATTGTGTTTTTTTTGGACAATGTTTGTTTTGTGTCCATGCAGCACATTTGACAGATATATGTTTTTGGATCATTTAAATCGATTATATCATTATCAGTATGTTTAAAGTGCATAATAATTTGTAACAGCATATTTTGCATATTTTTCTAAGTATTAAAGTATACTTTGACATATTTATTTCATTTAAATAGAATAACATCCACACTGTCATATAAGCGTTGAGTGAAAATTAGAATTTGTAAACTTACTGACTGTATTGGGAAAATAAACAAAAATGGCATCTACATAATAATTTGGAACACAGTGTAATTATCAAGAATAAATGGGCAGGTGAACTAGTAAACTGTCTGTTACATACCTCCACTTCACTGAATTAATAAACAGAGAAAACAATAAATCACTGTTGAGTAAGAATGAAACAAACTTCTTGTGATGGTAAACTGGGTCAAAGAGTACTAGTACATACACACATTGAATGATTACAAACTACATTTACTACAGTAGTCAGTAGAACAATGTAACTGCCACAGTTAAATTACTTTGATCAGGCTATATAAATAAAAACAAAAAATATTATTAAAATTAACTTTAATAATAAAGACAACATATCTGTTAAACTTATACATTCATGTTCCTCTAGAATAAAGGATCAACACAGTTGTGGTCACACAAAAAGCTACCAGAAGCTAATAGTGGCTTTAACTACTATATTAGCAAATCTGCCAACTTTCAAACCAGTTCTGAACCGCACAGAAAAGTTAAAGAAATTAAATTCAGTAGGTGACTCACCCCACGATTATTGTTCACATTTCTATTAAGTGTCCCCTTGTTGTTGGAAATGAAGTTCAATCAGATCTTGTTAAAAACTCGTTACAAACACAAGTAGTTATTTGGAGATGACGTATGTGTCACACGTGCTTAGAGACGACGTATGTATCACACGTGCTTAGAGACGACGTGGGTATCAGACGTGCTTAGTGGCGACGTGGGTATCAGACGTGCTTAGTGGCGACGTATGTATCAGACGTGTTGTACGGCGACGTACATAGTTCAGACGTACTAAGTACACGTAATTTTTATGTAAATTTCGAACATACGCCGTCGTGACGTCGCCGCCGGTAAACGATTCTTCCATGCACTCGCCGTGACGTCACCGCCGGTCTTCCGTCTGCAGTCCCTATCAAATCCATTCAAAACTCCACACGGACTGGCGGCGACGGAAGGTTAGGCTGCTCCTTATCCTTCTCCAGGTTAGGCTTTGAATTGGCAGCAATCACTCGCCATACCCTCGGGTAGAGCGACCGACCCCGAGGGCGACGTCCTCGGACTTAAGGCGCCCGAGCAGCGGCCGTGGGAAAATCCGGAGACGGCCCCCCGTATCTCCGCCGCGGAAAAGGCCAGATACTCGAGGGTTGGCTCGTTCGAAAGGGCCCCTCCGGCGGACCAATCGACCCGAAGGTCGAAGGCCCCGGACCCGAGGCGCCGGAGCGGCGCGGTAACGAAATTCGGATATTCGACCGGAAGTATCTCCGGTCCACGGGGTCGCACGGACTCGGGGCCGGCGTCGCCGGAAAGCCCCGGGAAAGACCTTTCGAACGAGACCGGCCGCGCCTCCGGCGGACGAACGCAGCGGACGCTACGGGCGCGCGAACTCCGGACCAGCGTTTTTTTTTTTCGATCGCCGTATCTCGGCCGCGGAAAGGGTCGGAGGGTCGAGGGCGGGCTCGTTCGAAAGGTCCCCTCGGGTAGAGCGACCGACCCAGAGGGCGACGTCCTCGGACTTAAGGCGCCCGAGCAGCGGCCGTGGGAAAATCCGGAGACGGCCCCCCGTATCTCCGCCGCGGAAAGGGCCAGATACTCGCGGGTGGGCTCGTTCGAAAGGGCCCATCCGGCGGACCAATCGACCCGAAGGTCGAAGGCACCGGGCCCGAGGCGCCGGAGCGGCGCGTTAACGAAATTCGGATATTCGACCGGAAGTATCTCCGGTCCCCGGGGTCGCACGGACTCGGGCCCGGCGTCGCCGGAACGCCCCGGGAAAGACCTTTCGAACGAGACCGGCCGCGCCTCCGGCGGACGAACGCAGCGGACGCTACGGGCGCGCGAACTCCGGACCAGCGTTTTTTTTTTTCGATCCGCCGTATCTCGTCCGCGGAAAGGGTCGGAGGGTCGAGGGCGGGCTCGTCCGAAAGGTCCCCTCGGGTAGAGCGACCGACCCCGAGGGCGACGTCCTCGGACTTAAGGCGCCCGAGCAGCGGCCGTGGGAAAATCCGGAGACGGCCCCCCGTATCTCCGCCGAGGAAAGGGCCAGATACTCGCGGGTGGGCTCGTTCGAAAGGGCCCCTCCGGCGGACTGATCGACCCGAAGGTCGAAGGCCCCGGGCCCGAGGCGCCGGAGCGGCGCGGTAACGAAATTCGGATATTCGACCGGAAGTATCTCCGGTCCACGGGGTCGCACGGACTCGGGGCCGGCGTCGCCGGAAAGCCCCGGGAAAGACCTTTCGAACGAGACCGGTCAAATTTCCAACGGACGAACGCAGCGGACGCTACGGGCGAGCGAACTCCCGACGAGCGTTTTTTTTTTTTCGAACCGCCGTATCTCGGCCGCGGAAAGGGTCGGAGGGTCGAGGGCGGGCTCGTTCGAAAGGTCCCCTCGGGTAGAGCGACCGACCCCGAGGGCGACGTCCTGGGACTTAAGGCGCCCGAGCAGCGGCCGTGGGAAAATCCGGAGACGGCACCCCGTATCTCCGCTGCGGAAAGGGCCAGATACTCGCGGGTGGGCTCGTTCGAAAGGGCCCCTCCGGCGGACCGACCGACCCGAAGGTCGAAGGACCCGGGCCCGAGGCGCCGGAGCGGCGCTGTAACGAAATTCGGATTTTCGACCGGAAGTATCTCCGGTCCCCCGGGCCGACCGAGGCGCACCCTCCCGGCCGCGGTCCCGGCGGGTTCCCCCTTCGCGGGGGACGGTAGGGCGACCAGGTGCCATCAGGTATATAGCTAAGTCGATCGGGGTTGACCAACTGTCGGAGAGGCGAAAGCTCCAGAACCTAAGTCTATGGCAGGAGAAGCGAACGCCCCAGAACCTAAGTCGATGGGGTTGACCAACTGCTGGAGAAGTGAAAGCTCAAGAGCCTAAGTCGATTGGGGTTGACCAACTGTCGGAGAGGCGAAAGCTCTAGAACCTAAGTCTATGGCAGGAGAAGCGAACGCCCCAGAACCTAAGTCGATGGGGTTGACCAACTGCTGGAGAAGTGAAAGCTCAAGAGCCTAAGTCGTTGGGGTTGACCAACTGCTGGAGAGGCGAAAGCTCCAGAGCCTAAGTCGATTGAGGTTGACCAACTGCTGGAAACGCGAACGCTCCAAAACCTAAGTCGATTGAGGTTGACCAACTGCTGGAAACGCGAACACTCCAAAACCTAAGTCGATTGAGGTTGACCAACTGCTGGAAACTCGAACGCTCCAAAACCTAAGTCGATTGAGGTTGACCAACTGCTGGAAAATCTTTCGGGTTGACCAACGGTTGGAGAAATTTTGGGGTTGACCAACTGTTTGGTTCTCCAGAAGGGCCGGGAGGATGGGGCTTAGTCCGGTGGGGGAGTGCTTAAGAGTGGGATGGCAGGGACCAAACGGTGCGCCGGGTACGAGCTCCAGGGTGTCCGTCGCGGGGTCCAAAGCCGGCCTCGGGTGCACGGTGGTCGGGTTGACGGGGCGATGTTCCCGGGGTCGTATCTCGGCCGGGGAAAGGGGTACGGAGACGTGGGTGGGGTCGTTGGAAAGGGCCCCTCCTGGAGGATGAGGGACCCAAAGGGCTAAGGTCTCGGTCTTAAGGCGCCCGAGCTACGGCCGTTTAAAGGTGCAGCGGTGGAAGTCCGTATCTCCGGCCCCCGGGGTCGCACGGACCCGAGGCTGGCGTCAACAGAAAGCCCCGAGAGAGACCTTTCGAACGAGACCGGCCGCGCCTCCGGCGGACGAACGCAGCGGACGCTATGGGCGCGCGAACTCCGGACGAGCGTTTTTTTTTTTTTCTCGAACCGCCGTATCTCGGCCGCGAAAAGGGTCGGAGGGTCGAGGGCGGGCTCGTTCGAAAGGTCTCCTCGGGCAGAGCGACCGACTTCGGGGGGCGACGTCCTCGGACTTAAGACGCCCGAGCAGCGGCAGTGGGAAAATCCGGAGACGGCCCCCCGTATCTCCGCTGCGGAAGGGGCCAGATACTCCCGGGTGGGCTCGTTCGAAAGGGCCCCTCCGGCGGACCGACCGACCCGAAGTTCGAAGGCCCCGGGCCGAGGCGCCCGAGATACGGCCGTTCGAAGTTTTCCTAAATTCGACCGGAAGTATCTCCGGTCCCCGGGGTCGCACGGACTCGGGCCCGGCGTCGCCGGAAAGCCCCGGGAAAGACCTTTCGAACGAGACCGGCCGCGCCTCCGGCGGACGAACGCAGCGGACGCTACGGGCGAGCAAACTCCGGATGAGCGTTTTTTTTTTTCGAACCGCCGTATCTCGGCCGCGGAAAGGGTCGGAGGGTCGAGGGCGGGCTCGTTCGAAAGGTCCCCTCGGGTAGAGCGACCGACCCCGAGGGCGACGTCCTGGGACTTAAGGCGCCCGAGCAGCGGCCGTGGGAAAATCCGGAGACGGCACCCCGTATCTCCGCTGCGGAAAGGGCCAGATACTCGCGGGTGGGCTCGTTCGAAAGGGCCCCTCCGGCGGACCGACCGACCCGAAGGTCGAAGGACCCGGGCCCGAGGCGCCGGAGCGGCGCTGTAACGAAATTCGGATTTTCGACCGGAAGTATCTCCGGTCCCCCAGGCCGACCGAGGCGCACCCTCCCGGCCGCGGACCCGGCGGGTTCCCCCTTCGCGGGGGACGGTAGGGCGAACAGGTGCCATCAGGTATATAGCTAAGTCGATCGGCGTTGACCAACTGTCGGAGAGGCGAAAGCTCCAGAACCTAAGTCGATGGGGTTGACCAACTGCTGGAGAAGTGAAAGCTCCAGAGCCTAAGTCGATTGGGGTTGACCAACTGTCGGAGAGGCGATAGCTCTAGAACCTAAGTCTATGGCAGGAGAAGCGAACGCCCCAGAACCTAAGTCGATGGGGTTGACCAACTGCTGGAGAAGTAAAAGCTCAAGAGCCTAAGTCGTTGGGGTTGACCAACTGCTGGAGAGGCGAAAGCTCCAGAGCCTAAGTCGATTGAGGTTGACCAACTGCTGGAAACGCGAACGCTCCAAAACCTAAGTCGATTGAGGTTGACCAACTGCTGGAAACGCGAACACTCCAAAACCTAAGTCGATTGAGGTTGACCAACTGCTGGAAACTCGAACGCTCCAAAACCTAAGTCGATTGAGGTTGACCAACTGCTGGAAAATCTTTCGGGTTGACCAACGGTTGGAGAAATTTTGGGGTTGACCAACTGTTTGGTTCTCCAGAAGGGCCGGGAGGATGGGGCTTAGTCCGGTGGGGGAGTGCTTAAGAGTGGGATGGCAGGGACCAAACGGTGCGCCGGGTACGAGCTCCAGGGTGTCCGTCGCGGGGTCCAAAGCCGGCCTCGGGTGCACGGTGGTCGGGTTGACGGGGCGATGTTCCCGGGGTCGTATCTCGGCCGGGGAAAGGGGTACGGAGACGTGGGTGGGGTCGTTGGAGAGGGCCCCTCCTGGAGGATGAGGGACCCAAAGGGCTAAGGTCTCGGTCTTAAGGCGCCCGAGCTACGGCCGTTTAAAGGTGCAGCGGTGGAAGTCCGTATCTCCGGCCCCCGGGGTCGCACGGACCCGAGGCTGGCGTCAACGGAAAGCCCCGAGAGAGACCTTTCGAACGAGACCGGCCGCGCCTCCGGCGGACGAACGCAGCGGACGCTACGGGCAAGCGAACTACGGACGAGCGTTTTTTTTTTTTTTGAACCGCCGTATCTCGGCCGCGAAAAGGGTCGGAGGGTCGAGGTGGGGCTCGTTCGAAAGGTCTCCTCGGGTAGAGCGACCGACCTCGAGGGCGACGTCCTCGGACTTAAAGCGCCCGAGCAGCGGCAGTGGGAAAATCCGGAGACGGCCCCCCGTATCTCCGCTGCGGAAGGGGCCAGATACTCCCGGGTGGGCTCGTTCGAAAGGGCCCCTCCGGCGGACCGACCGACCCGAAGTTCGAAGGCCCCGGGCCGAGGCGCCCGAGATACGGCCGTTCGAAGTTTTCCTAAATTCGACCGGAAGTATCTCCGGTCCCCGGGGTCGCACGGACTCGGGCCCGGCGTCGCCGGAAAGCCCCGGGAAAGACCTTTCGAACGAGACCGGCCGCGCCTCCGGCGGACGAACGCAGCGGACGCTACGGGCGCGCGAACTCTGGACCAGCGTTTTTTTTTTTCGATCCGCCGTATCTCGTCCGCGGAAAGGGTCGGAGGGTCCAGGGCGGGCTCGTCCGAAAGGTCCCCTCGGGTAGAGCGACCGACCCCGAGGGCGACGTCCTCGGACTTAAGGCGCCCGAGCAGCGGCCGTGGGAAAATCCGGAGACGGCCCCCCGTATCTCCGCCGAGGAAAGGGCCAGATACTCGCGGGTGGGCTCGTTCGAAAGGGCCCCTCCGGCGGACCGATCGACCCGAAGGTCGAAGGCCCCGGGCCCGAGGCGCCGGGCCCGAGGCGCGGTAACGAAATTCGGATATTCGACCGGAAGTATCTCCGGTCCACGGGATCGCACGGACTCGGGGCCGGCGTCGCCGGAAAGCCCCGGGAAAGACCTTTCGAACGAGACCGGTCACCCCTACGGCGGACGAACGCAGCGGACGCTACGGGCGAGCAAACTCCAGACGAGCGTTTTTTTTTTTTCGAACCGCCGTATCTCGGCCGCGGAAAGGGTCGGAGGGTCGAGGGCGGGCTCGTTCGAAAGGTCCCCTCGGGTAGAGCGACCGACCCCGAGGGCGACGTCCTGGGACTTAAGGCGCCCGAGCAGCGGCCGTGGGAAAATCCGGAGACGGCACCCCGTATCTCCGCTGCGGAAAGGGCCAGATACTCGCGGGTGGGCTCGTTCGAAAGGGCCCCTCCGGCGGACAAACCGACCCGAAGGTCGAAGGACCCGGGCCCGAGGCGCCGGAGCGGCGCTGTAACGAAATTCGGATTTTCGACCGGAAGTATCTCCGGTCCCCCAGGCCGACCGAGGCGCACCCTCCCGGCCGCGGACCCGGCGGGTTCCCCCTTCGCGGGGGACGGTAGGGCGAACAGGTGCCATCAGGTATATAGCTAAGTCGATCGGGGTTGACCAACTGTCGGAGAGGCGAAAGCTCCAGAACTCAAGTCGATGGGGTTGACCAACTGCTGGAGAAGTGAAAGCTCCAGAGCCTAAGTCGATTGGGGTTGACCAACTGTCGGAGAGGCGATAGCTCTAGAACCTAAGTCTATGGCAGGAGAAGCGAACGCCCCAGAACCTAAGTCGATGGGGTTGACCAACTGCTGGAGAAGTAAAAGCTCAAGAGCCTAAGTCGTTGGGGTTGACCAACTGCTGGAGAGGCGAAAGCTCCAGAGCCTAAGTCGATTGAGGTTGACCAACTGCTGGAAACGCGAACGCTCCAAAACCTAAGTCGATTGAGGTTGACCAACTGCTGGAAACGCGAACACTCCAAAACCTAAGTCGATTGAGGTTGACCAACTGCTGGAAACTCGAACGCTCCAAAACCTAAGTCAATTGAGGTTGACCAACTGCTGGAAAATCTTTCGGGTTGACCAACGGTTGGAGAAATTTTGGGGTTGACCAACTGTTTGGTTCTCCAGAAGGGCCGGGAGGATGGGGCTTAGTCCGGTGGGGGAGTGCTTAAGAGTGGGATGGCAGGGACCAAACGGTGCGCCGGGTACGAGCTCCAGGGTGTCCGTCGCGGGGTCCAAAGCCGGCCTCGGGTGCACGGTGGTCGGGTTGACGGGGCGATGTTCCCGGGGTCGTATCTCGGCCGGGGAAAGGGGTACGGAGACGTGGGTGGGGTCGTTGGAAAGGGCCCCTCCTGGAGGATGAGGGACCCAAAGGGCTAAGGTCTCGGTCTTAAGGCGCCCGAGCTACGGCCGTTTAAAGGTGCAGCGGTGGAAGTCCGTATCTCCGGCCCCCGGGGTCGCACGGACCCGAGGCTGGCGTCAACAGAAAGCCCCGAGAGAGACCTTTCGAACGAGACCAGCCGCGCCTCCGGCGGACGAACGCAGCGGACGCTACGGGCAAGCGAACTACGGACGAGCGTTTTTTTTTTTTTGAACCGCCGTATCTCGGCCGCGAAAAGGGTCGGAGGGTCGAGGGCGGGCTCGTTCGAAAGGTCTCCTCGGGTAGAGCGACCGACCTCGAGGGCGACGTCCTCGGACTTAAGGCGCCCGAGCAGCGGCAGTGGGAAAATCCGGAGACGGCCCCCCGTATCTCCGCTGCGGAAGGGGCCAGATACTCCCGGGTGGGCTCGTTCGAAAGGGCCCCTCCGGCGGACCGACCGACCCGAAGTTCGATGGCCCCGGTCCCGAGGCGCCCGAGATACGGCCGTTCGAAGTTTTCCTAAATTCGACCGGAAGTATCTCCGGTCCCCGGGGTCGCACGGACTCGGGGCCGGCGTCGCCGAAAAGCCCTGGGAAAGACCTTTCGAACGAGACCGGCCGCGCCTCCAGCGGACGAACGCAGCGGACGCTACGGGCGCGCGAACTCCGGACCAGCGTTTTTTTTTTTGATCCGCCGTATCTCGGCCGCGGAAAGGGTCGGAGGGTCGAGGGCGGGCTCGTTCGAAAGGTCCCCTCGGATAGAGCGACCGACCCCGAGGGCGACGTCCTCGGACTTAAGGCGCCCGAGCAGCGGCCGTGGGAAAATCCGGTGACGGCCCCCCGTATCTCCGCCGCGGAAAGGGCCAGATACTCGCGGGTGGGCTCGTTCGAAAGGGCCCCTCCGGCGGACCAATCGACCCGAAGTTCGAAGGCCCCGGACCCGAGGCGCCGGAGCGGCGCGGTAACGAAATTCGGATATTCGACCGGAAGTATCTCCGGTCCACGGGGTCGCACGGACTCGGGGCCGGCGTCGCCGGAAAGCCCCGGGAAAGACCTTTCGAACGAGACCAGTCACGTCTCCGGCGGACGAACGCAGCGGACGCTACGGGCGAGCAAACTCCGGACGAGCGTTTTTTTTTTTCGAACCGCCGTTTCTCGGCCGCGGAAAGGGTCGGAGGGTCGAGGGCGGGCTCGTTCGAAAGGTCCCCTCGGGTAGAGCGACCGACCCCGAGGGCGACGTCCTCGGACTTAAGGCGCCCGAGCAGCGGCCGTGGGAAAATCCGGAGTCGGCACCCCGTATCTCCGCTGCGGAAAGGGCCAGATACTCGCGGGTGGGCTCGTTCGAAAGGGCCCCTCCGGCGGACCGACCGACCCGAAGGTCGAAGGCCCCGGACCCGAGGCGCCGGAGCGGCGCGGTAACGAATTTCGGATATTCGACCGGAAGTATCTCCGGTCCACGGGGTCGCACGGACTCGGGGCCGGCGTCGCCGGAAAGCCCCGGGAAAGACCTTTCGAACGAGACCGGCCGCGCCTCCGGCGGACGAACGCAGCGGACGCTACGGGCGCGCGAACTCCGGACCAGCGTTTTTTTTTTTCGATCCGCCGTATCTCGGCCGCGGAAAGGGTCGGAGGGTCGAGGGCGGGCTCGTTCGAAAGGTCCCCTCGGGTAGAGCGACCGACCCCGAGGGCGACGTCCTCGGACTTAAGGCGCCCGAGCAGCGGCCGTGGGAAAATCCGGAGACGGCCCCCCGTATCTCCGCCGCGGAAAAGGCCAGATACTCGAGGGTGGGCTCGATCGAAAGGGCCCCTCCGGCGGACCAATCGACCCGAAGGTCGAAGGCCCCGGACCCGAGGCCCGGAGCGGCGCGGTAACGAAATTCGGATATTCGACCGGAAGTATCTCCGGTCCACGGGGTCGCACGGACTCGGGGCCGGCGTCGCCGGAAAGCCCCGGGAAAGACCTTTCGAACGAGACCGGCCGCGCCTCCGGCGGACGAACGCAGCGGACGCTACGGGCGCGCGAACTCCGTACCAGCGTTTTTTTTTCGATCGCCGTATCTCGGCCGCGGAAAGGGTCGGAGGGTCGAGGGCGGGCTCGTTCGAAAGGTCCCCTCGGGTAGAGCGACCGACCCCGAGGGCGACGTCTTTGGACTTAAGGCGCCCGAGCAGCGGCCGTGGGAAAATCCGGAGACGGCCCCCCGTATCTCCGCCGCGGAAAGGGCCAGATACTCGCGGGTGGGCTCGTTCGAAAGGGCCCCTCCGGCGGACCGACCGACCCGAAGGTCGAAGGACCCGGGCCCGAGGCGCCGGAGCGGCGCTGTAACGAAATTCGGATTTTCGACCGGAAGTATCTCCGGTCCCCCGGGCCGACCGAGGCGCACCCTCCCGGCCGCGGTCCCGGCGGGTTCCCCCTTCGCGGGGGACGGTAGGGCGAACAGGTGCCATCAGGTATATAGCTAAGTCGATCGGGGTTGACCAACTGTCGGAGAGGCGAAAGCTCCAGAACCTAAGTCGATGGGGTTGACCAACTGCTGGAGAAGTGAAAGCTCCAGAGCCTAAGTCGATTGGGGTTGACCAACTGTCGGAGAGGCGAAAGCTCTAGAACCTAAGTCTATGGCAGGAGAAGCGAACGCCCCAGAACCTAAGTCGATGGGGTTGACCAACTGCTGGAGAAGTGAAAGCTCAAGAGCCTAAGTCGTTGGGGTTGACCAACTGCTGGAGAGGCGAAAGCTCCAGAGCCTAAGTCGATTGAGGTTGACCAACTGCTGGAAACGCGAACGCTCCAAAACCTAAGTCGATTGAGGTTGACCAACTGCTGGAAACGCGAACACTCCAAAACCTAAGTCGATTGAGGTTGACCAACTGCTGGAAACTCGAACGCTCCAAAACCTAAGTCGATTGAGGTTGACCAACTGCTGGAAAATCTTTCGGGTTGACCAACGGTTGGAGAAATTTTGGGGTTGACCAACTGTTTGGTTCTCCAGAAGGGCCGGGAGGATGGGGCTTAGTCCGGTGGGGGAGTGCTTAAGAGTGGGATGGCAGGGACTAAACGGTGCGCCGGGTACGAGCTCCAGGGTGTCCGTCGCGGGGTCCAAAGCCGGCCTCGGGTGCACGGTGGTCGGGTTGACGGGGCGATGTTCCCGGGGTCGTATCTCGGCCGGGGAAGGGGGTACGGAGACGTGGGTGGGGTCGTTGGAAAGGGCCCCTCCTGGAGGATGAGGGACCCAAAGGGCTAAGGTCTCGGTCTTAAGGCGCCCGAGCTACGGCCGTTTAAAGGTGCAGCGGTGGAAGTCCGTATCTCCGGCCCCCGGGGTCGCACGGACCCGAGGCTGGCGTCCACGGAAAGCCCCGAGAGAGACCTTTCGAACGAGACCGGCCGCGCCTCCGGCGGACGAACGCAGCGGACGCTACGGGCGCGCGAACTACGGAAGAGCGTTTTTTTTTTTCGAACCGCTGTATCTCGGCCGCGAAAAGGGTCGGAGGGTCGAGGGCGGGCTCGTTCGAAAGGTCTCCTCGGGTAGAGCGACCGACCCCGAGGGCGACGTCCTCGGACTTAAGGCGCCCGAGCAGCGGCAGTGGGAAAATCCGGAGACGGCCCCCTGTATCTCCGCTGCGGAAGGGGCCAGATACTCCCGGGTGGGCTCGTTCGAAAGGGCCCCTCCGGCGGACCGACCGATCCGAAGTTCGAAGGCCCCGGGCCCGAGGCGCCCGAGATACGGCCGTTCGAAATTTTCCTAAATTCGACCGGAAGTATCTCCGGTCCCCGGGGTCGCACGGACTCGGGGCCGGCGTCGCCGAAAAGCCCCAGGAAAGACCTTTCGAACGAGACCGGCCGCGCCTCCAGCGGACGAACGCAGCGGACGCTACGAGCGCGCGAACTCCGGACCAGCGTTTTTTTTTTTCGATCCGCCGTGTCTCGGCCGCGGAAAGGGTCGGAGGGTCGAGGGCGGGCTCGTTCGAAAGGTCCCCTCGGGTAGAGCGACCGACCCCGAGGGCGACGTCCTCGGACTTAAGGCGCCCGAGCAGCGGCCGTGGGAAAATCCTGTGACGGCCCCCCGTATCTCCGCCGCGGAAAGAGCCAGATACTCGCGGGTGGGCTCGTTCGAAAGGGATCCTCCGGCGGACCACTCGACCCGAAGTTCGAAGGCCCCGGACCCGAGGCGCCGGAGCGGCGCAGTAACGAAATTCGGATATTCGACCGAAAGTATCTCCGGTCCACGGGGTCGCACGGACTCGGGGCCGGCGTCGCCGGAAAGCCCCCGGAAAGACCTTTCGAACGAGACCAGTCACGCCTCCGGCGGACGAATGCAGCGGACGCTACGGGCGAGCAAACTCCGGACGAGCGTTTTTTTTTTTCGAACCGCCGTATCTCGGCCGCGGAAAGGGTCGGAGGGTCGAGGGCGGGCTCGTTCGAAAGGTCCCCTCGGGTAGAGCGACCGACCCCGAGGGCGACGTCCTGGGACTTAAGGCGCCCGAGCAGCGGCCGTGGGAAAATCCGGAGACGGCACCCCGTATCTCCGCTGCGGAAAGGGCCAGATACTCGCGGGTGGGCTCGTTCGAAAGGGCCCCTCCGGCGGACCGACCGACCCGAAGGTCGAAGGACCCGGGCCCGAGGCGCCGGAGCGGCGCTGTAACGAAATTCGGAGTTTCGACCGGAAGTATCACCGGTCCCCCAGGCCGACCGAGGCGCACCCTCCCGGCCGCGGACCCGGCGGGTTCCCCCTTCGCGGGGGACGGTAGGGCGAACAGGTGCCATCAGGTATATAGCTAAGTCGATCGGGGTTGACCAACTGTCGGAGAGGCGAAAGCTCCAGAACCTAAGTCGATGGGGTTGACCAACTGCTGGAGAAGTGAAAGCTCCAGAGCCTAAGTCGATTGGGGTTGACCAACTGTCGGAGAGGCGAAAGCTATAGAACCTAAGTCTATGGCAGGAGAAGCGAACGCCCCAGAACCTAAGTCGATGGGGTTGACCAACTGCTGGAGAAGTGAAAGCTCAAGAGCCTAAATCGTTGGGGTTGACCAACTGCTGGAGAGGCGAAAGCTCCAGAGCCTAAGTCGATTGAGGTTGACCAACTGCTGGAAACGCGAACGCTCCAAAACCTAAGTCGATTGAGGTTGACCAACTGCTGGAAACGCGAACACTCCAAAACCTAAGTCGATTGAGGTTGACCAACTGCTGGAAAATCTTTCGGGTTGACCAACTGTTTGGTTCTCCAGAAGGGCCGGGAGGATGGGGCTTAGTCCGGTGGGGGAGTGCTTAAGAGTGGGATGGCAGGGACCAAACGGTGCGCCGGGTACGAGCTCCAGGGTGTCCGTCGCGGGGTCCAAAGCCGGCCTCGGGTGCACGGTGGTCGGGTTGACGGGGCGATGTTCCCGGGGTCGTTTCTCGGCCGGGGAAGGGGGTACGGAGACGTGGGTGGGGTCGTTGGAAAGGGCCCCTCCTGGAGGATGAGGGACCCAAAGGGCTAAGGTCTCGGTCTTAAGGCGCCCGAGCTACGGCCGTTTAAAGGTGCAGCAGTGGAAGTCCGTATCTCCGGCCCCCGGGGTCGCACGGACCCGAGGCTGGCGTCCCCGGAAAGCCCCGAGAGAGACCTTTCGAACGAGACCGGCCGCGCCTCCGGCGGACGAACGCAGCGGACGCTACGGGCGCGCGAACTACGGACGAGCGTTTTTTTTTTCGAACCGCCGTATCTCGGCCGCGAAAAGGGTCGGAGGGTCGTGGGCGGGCTCGTTCGAAAGGTCTCCTCGGGTAGAGCAACCGACCCCGAGGGCGACGTCCTCGGACTTAAGGCGCCCGAGCAGCGGCCGTGGGAAAATCCGGAGACGGCCCCCCGTATCTCCGCCGCGGAAAAGGCCAGATACTCGCGGGTGGGCTCGTTCGAAAGGGCCCCTCCGGCGGACCAATCGACCCGAAGGTCGAAGGCCCCGGACCCGAGGGGCCGGAGCGGCGCGGTAACGAAATTCGGATATTCGACCGGAAGTATCTCCGGTCCCCGGGGTCGCACGGACTCGGGGCCGGCGTCGCCGAAAAGCCCCGGGAAAGACCTTTCGAACGAGACCGGCCGCGCCTCCAGCGGACGAACGCAGCGGACGCTACGGGCGCGCGAACTCCGGACCAGCGTTTTTTTTTTTCGATCCGCCGTATCTCGGCCGCGGAAAGGGTCGGAGGGTCGAGGGCGGGCTCGTTCGAAAGGTCCCCTCGGGTAGAGCGACCGACCCCGAGGGCGACGTCCTCGGACTTAAGGCGCCCGAGCAGCGGCCGTGGGAAAATCCGGTGACGGCCCCCCGTATCTCCGCCGCGGAAAGGGCCAGATACTCGCGGGTGGGCTCGTTCGAAAGGGCCCCTCCGGCGGACCAATCGACCCGAAGTTCGAAGGCCCCGGACCCGAGGCGCCGGAGCGGCGCGGTAACGAAATTCGGATATTCTACCGGAAGTATCTCCGGTCCACGGGGTCGCACGGACTCGGGGCCGGAGTCGCCGGAAAGCCCCGGGAAAGACCTTTCGAACGAGACCGGCCGCGCCTCCGGCGGACGAACGCAGCGGACGCTACGGGCGCGCGAACTCCGGACCAGCGTTTTTTTTTTTCGATCCGCCGTATCTCGGCCGCGGAAAGGGTCGGAGGGTCGAGGGCGGGCTCGTTCGAAAGGTCCCCTCGGGTAGAGCGACCGACCCCGAGGGCGACGTCCTGGGACTTAAGGCGCCCGAGCAGCGGCCGTGGGAAAATCCGGAGACGGCACCCCGTATCTCCGCTGCGGAAAGGGCCAGATACTCGCGGGTGGGCTCGTTCGAAAGGGCCCCTCCGGCGGACCGACCGACCCGAAGGTCGAAGGACCCGGGCCCGAGGCGCCGGAGCGGCGCTGTAACGAAATTCGGATTTTCGACCGGAAGTATCTCCGGTCCCCCAGGCCGACCGAGGCGCACCCTCCCGGCCGCGGACCCGGCGGGTTCCCCCTTCGCGGGGGACGGTAGGGCGAACAGGTGCCATCAGGTATATAGCTAAGTCGATCGGGGTTGACCAACTGTCGGAGAGGCGAAAGCTCCAGAACCTAAGTCGATGGGGTTGACCAACTGCTGGAGAAGTGAAAGCTCCAGAGCCTAAGTCGATTGGGGTTGACCAACTGTCGGAGAGGCGATAGCTCTAGAACCTAAGTCTATGGCAGGAGAAGCGAACGCCCCAGAACCTAAGTCGATGGGGTTGACCAACTGCTGGAGAAGTAAAAGCTCAAGAGCCTAAGTCGTTGGGGTTGACCAACTGCTGGAGAGGCGAAAGCTCCAGAGCCTAAGTCGATTGAGGTTGACCAACTGCTGGAAACGCGAACGCTCCAAAACCTAAGTCGATTGAGGTTGACCAACTGCTGGAAACGCGAACACTCCAAAACCTAAGTCGATTGAGGTTGACCAACTGCTGGAAACTCGAACGCTCCAAAACCTAAGTCGATTGAGGTTGACCAACTGCTGGAAAATCTTTCGGGTTGACCAACGGTTGGAGAAATTTTGGGGTTGACCAACTGTTTGGTTCTCCAGAAGGGCCGGGAGGATGGGGCTTAGTCCGGTGGGGGAGTGCTTAAGAGTGGGATGGCAGGGACCAAACGGTGCGCCGGGTACGAGCTCCAAGGTGTCCGTCGCGGGGTCCAAAGCCGGCCTCGGGTGCACGGTGGTCGGGTTGACGGGGCGATGTTCCCGGGGTCCTCGGACTTAAGGCGCCCGAGCAGCGGCCGTGGGAAAATCCGGAGACGGCCCCCCGTATCTCCGCCGCGGAAAAGGACAGATACTCGCGGGTGGGCTCGTTCGAAAGGGCCCATCCGGCGGACCAATCGACCCGAAGGTCGAAGGCCCCGGGCCCGAGGCGCCGGAGCGGCGCGGTAACGAAATTCGGATATTCGACCGGAAGTATCTCCGGTCCACGGGATCGCACGGACTCGGGGCCGGCGTCGCCGGAAAGCCCCGGGAAAGCCCTTTCGAACGAGACCGGCCGCGCCTCCGGCGGACGAACGCAGCGGACGCTACGGGCGCGCGAACTCCGGACCAGAGTTTTTTTTTTTCGATTCGCCGTATCTCGGCCGCGGAAAGGGTCGGAGGGTCGAGGGCGGGCTCGTTCGAAAGGTCCCCTCGGGTAGAGCGACCGACCCCGAGGGCGACGTCCTCGGACTTAAGGCGCCCGAGCAGCGGCCGTGGGAAAATCCGGAGAAGGCCCCCCGTATCTCCGCCGCGGAAAGGGCCAGATACTCGTGGGTGGGCTCGTTCGAAAGGGCCCATCCGGCGGACCAATCGACCCGAAGGTCGAAGGCCCCGGGCCCGAGGCGCCGGAGCGGCGCGGTAACGAAATTCGGATATTCGACCGGAAGTATCTCCGGTCCACGGGATCGCACGGACTCGGGGCCGGCGTCGCCGGAAAGCCCCGGGAAAGACCTTTCGAACGAGACCGGTCACGCCTCCGGCGGACGAACGCAGCGGACGCTACGGGCGAGCAAACTCCGGACGAGCGTTTTTTTTTTTTTCGAACCGCCGTATCTCGGCCGCGGAAAGGGTCGGAGGGTCGAGGGCGGGCTCGTTCGAAAGGTCCCCTCGGGTAGAGCGACCGACCCCGAGGGCGACATCCTCGGACTTAAGGCGCCCGAGCAGCGGCCGTGGGAAAATCCGGAGACGGCCCCCCGTATCTCCACCGCGGAAAAGGCCAGATACTCGCGGGTGGGCTCGTTCGAAAGGGCCCCTCCGGCGGACCAATCGACCCGAAGGTCGAAGGCCCCGGACCCGAGGCGCCGGAGCGGCGCGGTAACGAAATTTGGATATTCTACCGGAAGTATCTCCGGTCCACGGGGTCGCACGGACTCGGGGCCGGCGTCGACGGAAAGCCCCGGGAAAGACCTTTCGAACGAGACCGGCCGCGCCTCCGGCGGACGAACGCAGCGGACGCTACGGGCGCGCGAACTCCGGACCAGCGTTTTTTTTTTCGATCCGCCGTATCTCGGCCGCGGAAAGGGTCGGAGGGTCGAGGGCGGGCTCGTTCGAAAGGTCCCCTCGGGTAGAGCGACCGACCCCGAGGGCGACGTCCTGGGACTTAAGGCGCCCGAGCAGCGGCCGTGGGAAAATCCGGAGACGGCACCCCGTATCTCCGCTGCGGAAAGGGCCAGATACTCGCGGGTGGGCTCGTTCGAAAGGGCCCCTCCGGCGGACCGACCGACCCGAAGGTCGAAGGACCCGGGCCCGAGGCGCCGGAGCGGCGCTGTAACGAAATTCGGATTTTCGACCGGAAGTATCTCCGGTCCCCCAGGCCGACCGAGGCGCACCCTCCCGGCCGCGGACCCGGCGGGTTCCCCCTTCGCGGGGGACGGTAGGGCGAACAGGTGCCATCAGGTATATAGCTAAGTCGATCGGGGTTGACCAACTGTCGGAGAGGCGAAAGCTCCAGAACTCAAGTCGATGGGGTTGACCAACTGCTGGAGAAGTGAAAGCTCCAGAGCCTAAGTCGATTGGGGTTGACCAACTGTCGGAGAGGCGATAGCTCTAGAACCTAAGTCTATGGCAGGAGAAGCGAACGCCCCAGAACCTAAGTCGATGGGGTTGACCAACTGCTGGAGAAGTAAAAGCTCAAGAGCCTAAGTCGTTGGGGTTGACCAACTGCTGGAGAGGCGAAAGCTCCAGAGCCTAAGTCGATTGAGGTTGACCAACTGCTGGAAACGCGAACGCTCCAAAACCTAAGTCGATTGAGGTTGACCAACTGCTGGAAACGCGAACACTCCAAAACCTAAGTCGATTGAGGTTGACCAACTGCTGGAAACTCGAACGCTCCAAAACCTAAGTCGATTGAGGTTGACCAACTGCTGGAAAATCTTTCGGGTTGACCAACGGTTGGAGAAATTTTGGGGTTGACCAACTGTTTGGTTCTCCAGAAGGGCCGGGAGGATGGGGCTTAGTCCGGTGGGGGAGTGCTTAAGAGTGGGATGGCAGGGACCAAACGGTGCGCCGGGTACGAGCTCCAGGGTGTCCGTCGCGGGGTCCAAAGCCGGCCTCGGGTGCACGGTGGTCGGGTTGACGGGGCGATGTTCCCGGGGTCGTATCTCGGCCGGGGAAAGGGGTACGGAGACGTGGGTGGGGTCGTTGGAAAGGGCCCCTCCTGGAGGATGAGGGACCCAAAGGGCTAAGGTCTCGGTCTTAAGGCGCCCGAGCTACGGCCGTTTAAAGGTGCAGCGGTGGAAGTCCGTATCTCCGGCCCCCGGGGTCGCACGGACCCGAGGCTGGCGTCCACGGAAAGCCCCGAGAGAGACCTTTCGAACGAGACCGGCCGCGCCTCCGGCGGACGAACGCAGCGGAGGCTACGGGCAAGCGAACTACGGACGAGCGTTTTTTTTTTTCGAACCGCCGTATCTCGGCCGCGGAAAGGGTCGGAGGGTCGAGGGCGGGCTCGTTCGAAAGGTCCCCTCGGGTAGAGCGACCGACCCCGAGGGCGACGTCCTCGGACTTAAGGCGCCCGAGCAGCGGCCGTGGGAAAATCCGGAGACGGCCCCCCGTATCTCCGCCGCGGAAAAGGCCAGATACTCGCGGGTGGGCTCGTTCGAAAGGGCCCCTCCGGCGGACCAATCGACCCGAAGGTCGAAGGCCCCGGACCCGAGGCGCCGGAGCGGCGCGGTAACGAAATTCGGATATTCTACCGGAAGTATCTCCGGTCCACGGGGTCGCACGGACTCGGGGCCGGCGTCGCCGGAAAGCCCCGGGAAAGACCTTTCGAACGAGACCGGCCGCGCCTCCGGCGGACGAACGCAGCGGACGCTACGGGCGCGCGAACTCCGGACCAGCGTTTTTTTTTTTTCGATCCGCCGTATCTCGGCCGCGGAAAGGGTCGGAGGGTCGAGGGCGGGCTCGTTCGAAAGGTCCCCTCGGGTAAAGCGACCGACCCCGAGGGCGACGTCCTCGGACTTAAGGCGCCCGAGCAGCGGCCGTGGGAAAATCCGGAGAAGGCCCCCCGTATCTCCGCCGCGGAAAGGGCCAGATACTTGTGGGTGGGCTCGTTCGAAAGGGCCCATCCGACGGACCAATCGACCCGAAGGTCGAAGGCCCCGGGCCCGAGGCGCCGGAGCGGCGCGGTAACGAAATTCGGATATTCGACCGGAAGTATCTCCGGTCCACGGGATCGCACGGACTCGGGGCCGGCGTCGCCGGAAAGCCCCGGGAAAGACCTTTCGAACGAGACCGGCCGCGCCTCCGGCGGACGAACGCAGCGGACGCTACGGGCGCGCGAACTCCGGACCAGCGTTTTTTTTTTTTCGATCCGCCGTATCTCGGCCGCGGAAAGGGTCGGAGGGTCGAGGGCGGGCTCGTTCGAAAGGTCCCCTCGGGTAGAGCGACCGACCCCGAGGGCGACGTCCTGGGACTTAAGGCGCCCGAGCAGCGGCCGTGGGAAAATCCGGAGACGGCACCCCGTATCTCCGCTGCGGAAAGGGCCAGATACTCGCGGGTGGGCTCGTTCGAAAGGGCCCCTCCGGCGGACCGACCGACCCGAAGGTCGAAGTACCCGGGCCCGAGGCGCCGGAGCGGCGCTGTAACGAAATTCGGATTTTCGACCGGAAGTATCTCCGGTCCCCCAGGCCGACCGAGGCGCACCCTCCCGGCCGCGGACCCGGCGGGTTCCCCCTTCGCGGGGGACGGTAGGGCGAACAGGTGCCATCAGGTATATAGCTAAGTCGATCGGGGTTGACCAACTGTCGGAGAGGCGAAAGCTCCAGAACCTAAGTGGATGGGGTTGACCAACTGCTGGAGAAGTGAAAGCTCCAGAGCCTAAGTCGATTGGGGTTGACCAACTGTCGGAGAGGCGATAGCTCTAGAACCTAAGTCTATGGCAGGAGAAGCGAACGCCCCAGAACCTAAGTCGATGGGGTTGACCAACTGCTGGAGAAGTAAAAGCTCAAGAGCCTAAGTCGTTGGGGTTGACCAACTGCTGGAGAGGCGAAAGCTCCAGAGCCTAAGTCGATTGAGGTTGACCAACTGCTGGAAACGCGAACGCTCCAAAACCTAAGTCGATTGAGGTTGACCAACTGCTGGAAACGCGAACACTCCAAAACCTAAGTCGATTGAGGTTGACCAACTGCTGGAAACTCGAACGCTCCAAAACCTAAGTCGATTGAGGTTGACCAACTGCTGGAAAATCTTTCGGGTTGACCAACGGTTGGAGAAATTTTGGGGTTGACCAACTGTTTGGTTCTCCAGAAGGGCCGGGAGGATGGGGCTTAGTCCGGTGGGGGAGTGCTTAAGAGTGGGATGGCAGGGACCAAACGGTGCGCCGGGTACGAGCTCCAGGGTGTCCGTCGCGGGGTCCAAAGCCGGCCTCGGGTGCACGGTGGTCGGGTTGACGGGGCGATGTTCCCGGGGTCCTCGGACTTAAGGCGCCCGAGCAGCGGCCGTGGGAAAATCCGGAGACGGCCCCCCGTATCTCCGCCGTGGAAAAGGCCAGATACTCGCGAGTGGGCTCGTTTGAAAGTGCCCCTCCGGTGGACCAATCGACCCGAAGGTCGAAGGCCCCGGACCCGAGGCGCCGTAGCGGCGCGGTAACGAAATTCGGATATTCTACCGGAAGTATCTCCGGTCCACGGGGTCGCACGGACTCGGGGCCGACGTCGCCGGAAAGCCCCGGGAAAGACCTTTCGAACGAGACCGGCCGCGCCTCCGGCGGACGAACGCAGCGGACGCTACGGGCGCGCGAACTCCGGACCAGCGTTTTTTTTTTTTCGATCCGCCGTATCTCGGCCGCGGAAAGGGTCGGAGGGTCGAGGGCGGGCTCGTTCGAAAGGTCCCCTCGGGTAGAGCGACCGACCCCGAGGGCGACGTCCTCGGACTTAAGGCGCCCGAGCAGCGGCCGTGGGAAAATCCGGAGAAGGCCCCCCGTATCTCCGCCGCGGAAAGGGCCAGATACTCGTGGGTGGGCTCGTTCGAAAGGGCCCATCCGGCGGACCAATCGACCCGAAGGTCGAAGGCCCCGGGCCCGAGGCGCCGGAGCGGCGCGGTAACGAAATTCGGATATTCGACCGGAAGTATCTCCGGTATACGGGATCGCACGGACTCGGGGCCGGCGTCGCCGGAAAGCCCCGGGAAAGACCTTTCGAACGAGACCGGCCGCGCCTCCGGCGGACGAACGCAGCGGACGCTACGGGCGCGCGAACTCCGGACCAGCGTTTTTTTTTTTCGATTCGCCGTATCTCGGCCGCGGAAAGGGTCGGAGGGTCGAGGGCGGGCTCGTTCGAAAGGTCCCCTCGGGTAGAGCGACCGACCCCGAGGGCGACGTCCTCGGACTTAAGGCGCCCGAGCAGCGGCCGTGGGAAAATTCGGAGAAGGCCCCCCGTATCTCCGCCACGGAAAGACCAGATACTCGTGGGTGGGCTCGTTCGAAAGGGCCCATCCGGCGGACCAATCGACCCGAAGGTCGAAGGCCCCGGGCCCGAGGCGCCGGAGCGGCGCGGTAACGAAATTCGGATATTCGACCGGAAGTATCTCCGGTCCACGGGATCGCACGGACTCGGGGCCGGCGTCGCCGGAAAGCCCCGGGAAAGACCTTTCGAACGAGACCGGTCACGCCTCCGGCGGACGAACGCAGCGGACGCTACGGGCGAGCAAACTCCGGACGAGCGTTTTTTTTTTTTTCGAACCGCCGTATCTCGGCCGCGGAAAGGGTCGGAGGGTCGAGGGCGGGCTCGTTCGAAAGGTCCTCTCGGGTAGAGCGACCGACCCCGAGGGCGACGTCCTGGGACTTAAGGCGCCCGAGCAGCGGCCGTGGGAAAATCCGGAGACGGCACCCCGTATCTCCGCTGCGGAAAGGGCCAGATACTCGTGGGTGGGCTCGTTCGAAAGGGCCCATCCGGCGGACCAATCGACCCGAAGGTCGAAGGCCCCGGGCCCGAGGCGCCGGAGCGGCGCGGTAACGAAATTCGGATATTCGACCGGAAGTATCTCCGGTCCACGGGATCGCACGGACTCGGGGCCGGCGTCGCCGGAAAGCCCCGGGAAAGACCTTTCGAACGAGACCGGCCGCGCCTCCGGCGGACGAACGCAGCGGACGCTACGGGCGCGCGAACTCCGGACCAGCGTTTTTTTTTTTCGATCCACCGTATCTCGGCCGCGGAAAGGGTCGGAGGGTCGAGGGCGGGCTCGTTCGAAAGGTCCCCTCGGGTAGAGCGACCGACCCCGAGGGCGACGTCCTCGGACTTAAGGCGCCCGAGCAGCGGCCGTGGGAAAATCCGGAGAAGGCCCCCCGTATCTCCGCCGCGGAAAGGGCCAGATACTCGTGGGTGGGCTCGTTCGAAAGGGCCCATCCGGCGGACCAATCGACCCGAAGGTCGAAAGCCCCGGGCCCGAGGCGCCGGAGCGGCGCGGTAACGAAATTCGGATATTCGACCGGAAGTATCTCCGGTCCACGGGATCGCACGGACTCGGGGCCGGCGTCGCCGGAAAGCCCCCGGAAAGACCTTTCGAACGAGACCGGTCACGCCTCCGGCGGACGAACGCAGCGGACGCTACGGGCGAGCAAACTCCGGACGAGCGTTTTTTTTTTTTTCGAACCGCCGTATCTCGGCCGCGGAAAGGGTCGGAGGGTCGAGGGCGGGCTCGTTCGAAAGGTCCCCTCGGGTAGAGCGACCGACCCCGAGGGCGACGTCCTGGGACTTAAGGCGCCCGAGCAGCGGCCGTGGGAAAATCCGGAGACGGCACCCCGTATCTCCGCTGCGGAAAGGGCCAGATACTCGCGGGTGGGCTCGTTCGAAAGGGCCCCTCCGGCGGACCGACCGACCCGAAGGTCGAAGGACCCGGGCCCGAGGCGCCGGAGCGGCGCTGTAACGAAATTCGGATTTTCGACCGGAAGTATCTCCGGTCCCCCAGGCCGACCGAGGCGCACCCTCCCGGCCGCGGACCCGGCGGGTTCCCCCTTCGCGGGGGACGGTAGGGCGAACAGGTGCCATCAGGTATATAGCTAAGTCGATCGGGGTTGACCAACTGTCGGAGAGGCGAAAGCTCCAGAACCTAAGTCGATGGGGTTGACCAACTGCTGGAGAAGTGAAAGCTCCAGAGCCTAAGTCGATTGGGGTTGACCAACTGTCAGAGAGGCGATAGCTCTAGAACCTAAGTCTATGGCAGGAGAAGCGAACGCCCCAGAACCTAAGTCGATGGGGTTGACCAACTGCTGGAGAAGTAAAAGCTCAAGAGCCTAAGTCGTTGGGGTTGACCAACTGCTGGAGAGGCGAAAGCTCCAGAGCCTAAGTCGATTGAGGTTGACCAACTGCTGGAAACGCGAACGCTCCAAAACCTAAGTCGATTGAGGTTGACCAACTGCTGGAAACGCGAACACTCCAAAACCTAAGTCGATTGAGGTTGACCAACTGCTGGAAACTCGAACGCTCCAAAACCTAAGTCGATTGAGGTTGACCAACTGCTGGAAAATCTTTCGGGTTGACCAACGGTTGGAGAAATTTTGGGGTTGACCAACTGTTTGGTTCTCCAGAAGGACCGGGAGGATGGGGCTTAGTCCGGTGGGGGAGTGCTTAAGAGTGGGATGGCAGGGACCAAACGGTGCGCCGGGTACGAGCTCCAGGGTGTCCGTCGCGGGGTCCAAAGCCGGCCTCGGGTGCACGGTGGTCGGGTTGACAGGGCGATGTTCCCGGGGTCGTATCTCGGCCGGGGAAAGGGGTACGGAGACGTGGGTGGGGTCGTTGGAAAGGGCCCCTCCTGGAGGATGAGGGACCCAAAGGGCTAAGGTCTCGGTCTTAAGGCGCCCGAGCTACGGCCGTTTAAAGGTGCAGCGGTGGAAGTCCGTATCTCCGGCCCCCGGGGTCGCACGGACCCGAGGCTGGCGTCCACGGAAAGCCCCGAGAGAGACCTTTCGAACGAGACCGGCCGCGCCTCCGGCGGACGAACGCAGCGGACGCTACGGGCAAGCGAACTACGGACGAGCGTTTTTTTTTTTTCGAACCGCCGTATCTCGGCCGCGAAAAGGGTCGGAGGGTCGAGGGCGGGCTCGTTCGAAAGGTCTCCTCGGGTAGAGCGACCGACCTCGAGGGCGACGTCCTCGGACTTAAGGCGCCCGAGCAGCGGCAGTGGGAAAGTCCGGAGACGGCCAACCGTATCTCCGCTGCGGAAGGGGCCAGATACTCCCGGGTGGGCTCGTTCGAAAGGGCCCCTCCGGCGGACCGACCGACCCGAAGTTCGAAGGCCCCGGGCCCGAGGCGCCCGAGATACGGCCGTTCGAAGTTTTCCTAAATTCGACCGGAAGTATCTCCGGTCCCCGGGGTCGCACGGACTCGGGGCCGGCGTCGCCGAAAAGCCCCGGGAAAGACCTTTCGAACGAGACCGGCCGCGCCTCCAGCGGACGAACGCAGCGGACGCTACGGGCGCGCGAACTCCGGACCAGCGTTTTTTTTTTCGATCCACCGTATCTCGGCCGCGGAAAGGGTCGGAGGGTCGAGGGCGGGCTCGTTCGAAAGGTCCCCTCGGGTAGAGCGACCGACCCCGAGGGCAACGTCCTCGGACTTAAGGCGCCCGAGCAGCGGCCGTGGGAAAATCCGGAGTCGGCACCCCGTATCTCCGCTGCGGAAAGGGCCAGATACTCGCGGGTGGGCTCGTTCGAAAGGGCCCCTCCGGCGGACTGACCGACCCGAAGGTCGAAGGCCCCGGACCCGAGGCGCCGGAGCGGCGCGGTAACAAAATTCGGATATTCGACCGGAAGTATCTCCGGTCCACGGGGTCGCACGGACTCGGGGCCGGCGTCGCCGGAAAGCCCCGGGAAAGACCTTTCGAACGAGACCGGCCGCGCCTCCGGCGGACGAACGCAGCGGACGCTACACGCGCGCGAACTCCGGACCAGCGTTTTTTTTTTTTCGATCCGCCGTATCTCGGCCGCGGAAAGGGTCGGAGGGTCGAGGTCGGGCTCGTTCGATAGGTCCCCTCGGGTAGAGCGACCGACCCCGAGGGCGACGTCCTGGGACTTAAGGCGCCCGAGTTGCGGCCGTGGGAAAATCTGGAGACGGCACCCCGTATCTCCGCTGCGGAAAGGGCCAGATACTCGCGGGTGGGCTCGTTCGAAAGGGCCCCTCCGGCGGACCGACAGACCCGAAGGTCGAAGGACCCGGGCCCGAGGCGCCGGAGCGGCGCTGTAACGAAATTCGGATTTTCGACCGGAAGTATCTCCGGTCCCCCGGGCCGACCGAGGCGCACCCTCCCGGCCGCGGACCCGGCGGGTTCCCCCTTCGCGGGGGACGGTAGGGCGAACAGGTGCCATCAGGTATATAGCTAAGTCGATCGGGGTTGACCAACTGTCGGAGAGGCGAAAGCTCCAGAACCTAAGTCGATGGGGTTGACCAACTGCTGGAGAAGTGAAAGCTCCAGAGCCTAAGTCGATTGGGGTTGACCAACTGTCGGAGAGGCGAAAGCTCTAGAACCTAAGTCTATGGCAGGAGAAGCAAACGCCCCAGAACCTAAGTCGATGGGGTTGACCAACTGCTGGAGAAGTGAAAGCTCAAGAGCCTAAGTCGTTGGGGTTGACCAACTGCTGGAGAGGCGAAAGCTCCAGAGCCTAAGTCGATTGAGGTTGACCAACTGCTGGAAACGCGAACGCTCCAAAACCTTAGTCGATTGGGGTTGACCAACTGCTGGAAACTCGAACGCTCCAAAACCTAAGTCGATTGAGGTTGACCAACTGCTGGAAACGCGAACGCTCCAAAACCTTAGTCGATTGGGGTTGACCAACTGCTGGAAAATCTTTCGGGTTGACCAACGGTTGGAGAAATTTTGGGGTTGACCAACTGTTTGGTTCTCCAGAAGGGCCGGGAGGATGGGGCTTAGTCCGGTGGGGGAGTGCTTAAGAGTGGGATGGCAGGGACCGAACGGTGCGCCGGGTACGAGCTCCAGGGTGTCCGTCGCGGGGTCCAAAGCCGGCCTCGGGTGCACGGTGGTCGGGTTGACGGGGCGATGTTCCCGGGGTCGTATCTCGGCCGGGTAAGGGGGTACGGAGACGGGGGTGGGGTCGTTGGAAAGGGCCCCTCCTGGAGGATGAGGGACCCAAAGGGCTAAGGTCTCGGTCTTAAGGCGCCCGAGCTACGGCCGTTTAAAGGTGCAGCGGTGGAAGTCCGTATCTCCGGCCCCCGGGGTCGCACGGACCCGAGGCTGGCGTCCCCGGAAAGCCCCGACAGGGACCTTTCCAACGAGACCGGCCGCGCCTCCGGCGGAGGAACGCAGCGGACGCTACGGGCGCGCGAACTCCGGACGAGCGTTTTTTTTTCTTCGAACCGCCGTATCTCGGCCGCGAAAAGGGTCGGAGGGTCGAGGGCGGGCTCGTTCGAAAGGTCCCCTCGGGTAGAGCGACCGACCCCGAGGACCGACCGACCCGAAGTTCGAAGGCCCCGGGCCCGAGGCGCCCGAGATACGGCCGTTCGAAGTTTTCCGAAATTCGACCGGAAGTATCTCCGGTCCCCGGGGTCGCACGGACTCGGGGCCGGCGTCGAAGAAAAGCCCCGGGAAAGACCTTTCGAACGAGACCGGCCGCGCCTCCGGCGGACGAACGCAGCGGACGCTACGGGCGCGCGAACTCCGGACCAGCGGGTTTTTTTTTCGATCCGCCGTATCTCGGCCGCGGAAAGGGTCGGAGGGTCGAGGGCGGGCTCGTTCGAAAGGTCCCCTCGGGTAGAGCGACCGACCCCGAGGGACACGTCCTCGGACTTAAGGCGCCCGAGCAGCGGCCGTGGGAAAATCCGGTGACGGCCCCCCGTATCTCGGGCGCGGAAAGAGCCAGATACTCGCGGGTGGGCTCGTTCGAAAGGGCCCCTCCGGCGGACCAATCGACCCGAAGTTCGAAGGCCCCGGACCCGAGGCGCCGGAGCGGCGCGGTAACGAAATTCGGATATTCGACCGGAAGTATCTCCGGTCCACGGGGTCGCACGGACTCGGGCCCGGCGTCGCCGGAAAGCCCCGGGAAAGACCTTTCGAACGAGACCAGCCGCGCCTCCGGCGGACGAACGCAGCGGACGCTACGGGCGCGCGAACTCCGGACGAGCGGTTTTTTTTTTTCGAACCGCCGTATCTCGGCCGCGAAAAGGGTCGGAGGGTCGAGGGCGGGCTCGTTCGAAAGGTCCCCTCGGGTAGAGCGACCGACCCCGAGGACCGACCGACCCGAAGTTCGAAGGCCCCGGGCCCGAGCCGCCCGAGATACGGCCGTTCGAAGTTTTCCGAAATTCGACCGGAAGTATCTCCGGTCCCCGGGGTCGCGCGGACTCGGGGCCGGCGTCGCCGAAAAGCCCCGGGAAAGACCTTTCGAACGAGACCGGCCGCGCCTCCGGCGGACGAACGCAGCGGACGCTACGGGCGCGCGAACTCCGGACCAGCAGTTTTTTTTTTCGATCCGCCGTATCTCGGCCGCGGAAAGGGTCGGAGGGTCGAGGGCGGGCTTGTTCGAAAGGTCCCCTCGGGTAGAGCGACCGACCCCGAGGGCGACGTCCTCGGACTTAAGGCGCCCGAGCAGCGGCCGTGGGAAAATCCGGAGAGGGCCCCCCGTATCTCCGCCGCGGAAAGGGCCAGATACTCGCGGGTGGGCTCGTTCGAAAGGGCCCATCCGGCGGACCAGTCGACCCGAAGGTCGAAGGCACCGGGCCCGAGGTGCCGGAGCGGCGCGGTAACGAAATTCGGATATTCGACCGGAAGTATCTCCAGTCCACGGGGTCGCACGGACTCGGGGCCGGCGTCGCCGGAAAGCCCCGGGAAAGACCTTTCGAACGAGACCGGTCACGCCTCCGGCGGACGAACGCAGCGGACGCTACGGGCGAGCAAACTCCGGACGAGCGTTTTTTTTTTCGAACCGCCGTATCTCGGCCGCGGAAAGGGTCGGAGGGTCGAGGGCGGGCTCGATCGAAAGGTCCCCTCGGGTAGAGCGACCGACCCCGAGGGCGACGTCCTCGGACTTAAGGCGCCCGAGCAGCGGCCGTGGGAAAATCCGGTGACGGCCCCCCGTATCTCGGCCGCGGAAAGGGCCAGATACTCGCGGGTGGGCTCGTTCGAAAGGGCCCCTCCGGCGGACCGACCGACCCGAAGGTCGAAGGACCCGGGCCCGAGGCGCCGGAGCGGCGCTGTAACGAAATTCGGATTTTCGACCGGAAGTATCTCCGGTCCCCCAGGCCGACCGAGGCGCACCCTCTCGGCCGCGGACCCGGCGGGTTCCCCCTTCGCGGGGGACGGTAGGGCGAACAGGTGCCATCAGGTATATAGCTAAGTCGATCGGGGTTGACCAACTGTCGGAGAGGCGAAAGCTCCAGAACCTAAGTCGATGGGGTTGACCAACTGCTGGAGAAGTGAAAGCTCCAGAGCCTAAGTCGATTGGGGTTGACCAACTGTCGGAGAGGCGAAAGCTATAGAACCTAAGTCTATGGCAGGAGAAGCGAACGCCCCAGAACCTAAGTCGATGGGGTTGACCAACTGCTGGAGAAGTGAAAGCTCAAGAGCCTAAGTCGTTGGGGTTGACCAACTGCTGGAGAGGCGAAAGCTCCAGAGCCTAAGTCGATTGAGGTTGACCAACTGCTGGAAACGCGAACGCTCCAAAACCTAAGTCGATTGAGGTTGACCAACTGCTGGAAACGCGAACTCTCCAAAACCTAAGTCGATTGAGGTTGACCAACTGCTGGAAACTCGAACGCTCCAAAACCTAAGTCGATTGAGGTTGACCAACTGCTGGAAAATCTTTCGGGTTGACCAACGGTTGGAGAAATTTTGGGGTTGACCAACTGTTTGGTTCTCCAGAAGGGCCGGGAGGATGGGGCTTAGTCCGGTGGGGGAGTGCTTAAGAGTGGGATGGCAGGGACCAAACGGTGCGCCGGGTACGAGCTCCAGGGTGTCCGTCGCGGGGTCCAAAGCCGGCCTCGGGTGCACGGTGGTCGGGTTGACGGGGCGATGTTCCCGGGGTCCTCGGACTTAAGGCGCCCGAGCAGCGGCCGTGGGAAAATCCGGAGACGGCCCCCCGTATCTCCGCCGCGGAAAAGGCCAGATACTCGCGGGTGGGCTCGTTCGAAAGGGCCCCTCCGGCGGACCAATCGACCCGAAGGTCGAAGGCCCCGGACCCGAGGCGCCGGAGCGGCGCGGTAACGAAATTCGGATATTCTACCGGAAGTATCTCCGGTCCACGGGGTCGCACGGACTCGGGGCCGGCGTCGCCGGAAAGCCCCGGGAAAGACCTTTCGAACGAGACCGGCCGCGCCTCCGGCGGACGAACGCAGCGGACGCTACGGGCGCGCGAACTCCGGACGAGCGTTTTTTTTTTTCGATCCGCCGTATCTCGGCCGCGGAAAGGGTCGGAGGGTCGAGGGCGGGCTCGTTCGAAAGGTCCCCTCGGGTAGAGCGACCGACCCCGAGGGCGACGTCCTCGGACTTAAGGCGCCCGAGCAGCGGCCGTGGGAAAATCCGGAGACGGCCCCCCGTATCTCCGCCGCGGAAAAGGCCAGATACTCGCGGGTGGGCTCGTTCGAAAGGGCCCCTCCGGCGGACCAATCGACCCGAAGGTCGAAGGCCCCGGACCCGAGGCGCCGGAGCGGCGCGGTAACGAAATTCGGATATTCGACCGGAAGTATCTCCGGTCCACGGGGTCGCACGGACTCGGGGCCGGCGTCGCCGGAAAGCCCCGGGAAAGACCTTTCGAACGAGACCAGCCGCGCCTCCGGCGGACGAACGCAGCGGACGTTACGGGCGCGCGAACTCCGGACCAGCGTTTTTTTTTTTCGATCCGCCGTATCTCGGCCGCGGAAAGGGTCGGAGGGTCGAGGGCGTGCTCGTTCGAAAGGTCCCCTCGGGTAGAGCGACCGACCCCGAGGGCGACGTCCTCGGACTTAAGGCGCCCGAGCAGCGGCCGTGGGAAAATCCGGAGAAGGCCCCCCGTATCTCCGCCGAGGAAAGGGCCAGATACTCGTGGGTGGGCTCGTTCGAAAGGGCCCATCCGGCGGACCAATCGACCCGAAGGTCGAAGGCCCCGGGCCCGAGGCGCCGGAGCGGCGCGGTAACGAAATTCGGATATTCGACCGGAAGTATCTCCGGTCCACGGGATCGCACGGACTCGGGGCCGGCGTCGCCGGAAAGCCCCGGGAAAGACCTTTCGAACGAGACCGGTCAAACCTCCGGCGGACGAACGCAGCGGACGCTACGGGCGAGCAAACTCCGGACGAGCGTTTTTTTTTTTTTCGAACCGCCGTATCTCGGCCGCGGAAAGGGTCGGAGGGTCGAGGGCGGGCTCGTTCGAAAGGTCCCCTCGGGTAGAGCGACCGACCCCGAGGGCGACGTCCTGGGACTTAAGGCGCCCGAGCAGCGGCCGTGGGAAAATCCGGAGACGGCACCCCGTATCTCCGCTGCGGAAAGGGCCAGATACTCGCGGGTGGGCTCGTTCGAAAGGGCCCCTCCGGCGGACCGACCGACCCGAAGGTCGAAGGACCCGGGCCCGAGGCGCCGGAGCGGCGCTGTAACGAAATTCGGATTTTCGACCGGAAGTATCTCCGGTCCCCCAGGCTGACCGAGGCGCACCCTCCCGGCCGCGGACCCGGCGGGTTCCCCCTTCGCGGGGGACGGTAGGGCGAACAGGTGCCATCAGGTATATAGCTAAGTCGATCGGGGTTGACCAACTGTCGGAGAGGCGAAAGCTCCAGAACCTAAGTCGATGGGGTTGACCAACTGCTGGAGAAGTGAAAGCTCCAGAGCCTAAGTCGATTGGGGTTGACCAACTGTCGGAGAGGCGATAGCTCTAGAACCTAAGTCTATGGCAGGAGAAGCGAACGCCCCAGAACCTAAGTCGATGGGGTTGACCAACTGCTGTAGAAGTAAAAGCTCAAGAGCCTAAGTCGTTGGGGTTGACCAACTGCTGGAGAGGCGAAAGCTCCAGAGCCTAAGTCGATTGAGGTTGACCAACTGCTGGAAACGCGAACGCTCCAAAACCTAAGTCGATTGAGGTTGACCAACTGCTGGAAACGCGAACACTCCAAAACCTAAGTCGATTGAGGTTGACCAACTGCTGGAAACTCGAACGCTCCAAAACCTAAGTCGATTGAGGTTGACCAACTGCTGGAAAATCTTTCGGGTTGACCAACGGTTGGAGAAATTTTGGGGTTGACCAACTGTTTGGTTCTCCAGAAGGGCCGTGAGGATGGGGCTTAGTCCGGTGGGGGAGTGCTTAAGAGTGGGATGGCAGGGACCAAACGGTGCGCCGGGTACGAGCTCCAGGGTGTCCGTCGCGGGGTCCAAAGCCGGCCTCGGGTGCACGGTGGTCGGGTTGACGGGGCGATGTTCCCGGGGTCGTATCTCGGCCGGGGAAAGGGGTACGGAGACGTGGGTGGGGTCGTTGGAAAGGGCCCCTCCTGGAGGATGAGGGACCCAAAGGGCTAAGGTCTCGGTCTTAAGGCGCCCGAGCTACGGCCGTTTAAAGGTGCAGCGGTGGAAGTCCGTATCTCCGGCCCCCGGGGTCGCACAGAGACCCGACAGAGACCTTTCGAACGAGACCGGCCGCGCCTCCGGCGGACGAACGCAGCGGACGTTACGGGCGCGCGAACTCCGGACGAGCGTTTTTTTTTTTTCGAACCGCCGTATCTCGGCCGCGAAAAGGGTCGGAGGGTCGAGGGTGGGCTCGTTCGAAAGGTCCCCTCGGGTAGAGCGACCGACCCCGAGGGCGACGTCCTCGGATTTAAGGCGCCCGAGCAGCGGCAGTGGGAAAATCCGGAGACGGCCCCCCGTATCTCCGCCGCGGAAGGGGCCAGATACTCGCGGGTGGGCTCGTTCGAAAGGGCCCCTCCGGCGGACCGACCGACCCGAAGTTCGAAGGCCCCGGGCCCGAGGCGCCCGAGATACGGCCGTTCGAAGTTTTCCGAAATTCGACCGGAAGTATCTCCGGTCCCCGGGGTCGCACGGACTCGGGGCCGGCGTCGCCGAAAAGCCCCGGGAAAGACCTTTCGAACGAGACCGGCCGCGCCTCCGGCGGACGAACGCAGCGGACGCTACGGGCGCGCGAACTCCGGACCAGCGGTTTTTTTTTTCGATCCGCCGTATCTCGGCCGCGGAAAGGGTCGGAGGGTCGAGGGCGGGCTCGTTCGAAAGGTCCCCTCGGGTAGAGCGACCGACCCCGAGGGCGACGTCCTCGGACTTAAGGCGCCCGAGCAGCGGCCGTGGGAAAATCCGGAGAAGGCCCCCCGTATCTCCGCCGCGGAAAGGGCCAGATACTCGTGGGTGGGCTCGTTCGAAAGGGCCCATCCGGCGGACCAATCGACCCGAAGGTCGAAGGCCCCGGGCCCGAGGCGCCGGAGCGGCGCGGTAACGAAATTCGGATATTCGACCGGAAGTATCTCCGGTCCACGGGATCGCACGGACTCGGGGCTGGCGTCGCCGGAAAGCCCCGGGAAAGACCTTTCGAACGAGACCGGTCAAACCTCCGGCGGACGAACGCAGCGGACGCTACGGGCGAGCAAACTCCGGACGAGCGTTTTTTTTTTTTTCGAACCGCCGTATCTCGGCCGCGGAAAGGGTCGGAGAATCGAGGGCGGGCTCGTTCGAAAGGTCCCCTCGGGTAGAGCGACCGACCCCGAGGGCGACGTCCTGGGACTTAAGGCGCCCGAGCAGCGGCCGTGGGAAAATCCGGAGACGGCACCCCGTATCTCCGCTGCGGAAAGGGCCAGATACTCGCGGGTGGGCTCGTTCGAAAGGGCCCCTCCGGCGGACCGACCGACCCGAAGGTCGAAGGACCCGGGCCCGAGGCGCCGGAGCGGCGCTGTAACGAAAATCGGATTTTCGACCGGAAGTATCTCCGGTCCCCCAGGCCGACCGAGGCGCACCCTCCCGGCCGCGGACCCGGCGGGTTCCCCCTTCGCGGGGGACGGTAGGGCGAACAGGTGCCATCAGGTATATAGCTAAGTCGATCGGGGTTGACCAACTGTCGGAGAGGCGAAAGCTCCAGAACCTAAGTCGATGGGGTTGACCAACTGCTGGAGAAGTGAAAGCTCCAGAGCCTAAGTCGATTGGGGTTGACCAACTGTCGGAGAGGCGATAGCTCTAGAACCTAAGTCTATGGCAGGAGAAGCGAACGCCCCAGAACCTAAGTCGATGGGGTTGACCAACTGCTGTAGAAGTAAAAGCTCAAGAGCCTAAGTCGTTGGGGTTGACCAACTGCTGGAGAGGCGAAAGCTCCAGAGCCTAAGTCGATTGAGGTTGACCAACTGCTGGAAACGCGAACGCTCCAAAACCTAAGTCGATTGAGGTTGACCAACTGCTGGAAACGCGAACACTCCAAAACCTAAGTCGATTGAGGTTGACCAACTGCTGGAAACTCGAACGCTCCAAAACCTAAGTCGATTGAGGTTGACCAACTGCTGGAAAATCTTTCGGGTTGACCAACGGTTGGAGAAATTTTGGGGTTGACCAACTGTTTGGTTCTCCAGAAGGGCCGGGAGGATGGGGCTTAGTCCGGTGGGGGAGTGCTTAAGAGTGGGATGGCAGGGACCAAACGGTGCGCCGGGTACGAGCTCCAGGGTGTCCGTCGCGGGGTCCAAAGCCGGCCTCGGGTGCACGGTGGTCGGGTTGACGGGGCGATGTTCCCGGGGTCGTATCTCGGCCGGGGAAAGGGGTACGGAGCTGTGGGTGGGGTCGTTGGAAAGGGCCCCTCCTGGAGGATGAGGGACCCAAAGGGCTAAGGTCTCGGTCTTAAGGCGCCCGAGCTACGGCCGTTTAAAGGTGCAGCGGTGGAAGTCCGTATCTCCGGCCCCCGGGGTCGCACAGAGACCCGACAGAGACCTTTCGAACGAGACCGGCCGCGCCTCCGGCGGACGAACGCAGCGGACGTTACGGGCGCGCGAACTCCGGACGAGCGTTTTTTTTTTTTCGAACCGCCGTATCTCGGCCGCGAAAAGGGTCGGAGGGTCGAGGGTGGGCTCGTTCGAAAGGTCCCCTCGGGTAGAGCGACCGACCCCGAGGGCGACGTCCTCGGATTTAAGGCGCCCGAGCAGCGGCAGTGGGAAAATCCGGAGACGGCCCCCCGTATCTCCGCCGCGGAAGGGGCCAGATACTCGCGGGTGGGCTCGTTCGAAAGGGCCCCTCCGGCGGACCGACCGACCCGAAGTTCGAAGGCCCCGGGCCCGAGGCGCCCGAGATACGGCCGTTCGAAGTTTTCCGAAATTCGACCGGAAGTATCTCCGGTCCACGGGGTCGCACGGACTCGGGGCCGGCGTCGCCGAAAAGCCCCGGGAAAGACCTTTCGAACGAGACCGGCCGCGCCTCCGGCGGACGAACGCAGCGGACGCTACGGGCGCGCGAACTCCGGACCAGCGGTTTTTTTTTTCGATCCGCCGTATCTCGGCCGCGGAAAGGGTCGGAGGGTCGAGGGCGGGCTCGTTCGAAAGGTCCCCTCGGGTAGAGCGACCGACCCCGAGGGCGACGTCCTCGGACTTAAGGCGCCCGAGCAGCGGCCGTGGGAAAATCCGGAGACGGCCCCCCGTATCTCCGCCGCGGAAAAGGCCAGATACTCGCGGGTGGGCTCGTTCGAAAGGGCCCTTCCGGCGGACCAATCGACCCGAAGGTCGAAGGCCCCGGACCCGAGGCGCCGGAGCGGCGCGGTAACGAAATTCGGATATTCGACCGGAAGTATCTCCGGTCCACGGGGTCGCACGGACTCGGGGCCGGCGTCGCCGGAAAGCCCCGGGAAAGACCTTTCGAACGAGACCGGCCGCGCCTCCGGCGGACGAACGCAGCGGACGCTACGGGCGCGCGAACTCCGGACCAGCGTTTTTTTTTTTCGATCCGCCGTATCTCGGCCGCGGAAAGGGTCGGAGGGTCGAGGGCGGGCTCGTTCGAAAGGTCCCCTTGGGTAGAGCGACCGACCCCGAGGGCGACGTCCTCGGACTTAAGGCGCCCGAGCAGCGGCCGTGGGAAAATCCGGAGACGGCCCCCCGTATCTCCGCCGCGGAAAGGGCCAGATACTCGCGGGTGGGCTCGTTCGAAAGGGCCCATCCGGCGGACCAATCGACCCGAAGGTCGAAGGCACCGGGCCCGAGGCGCCGGAGCGGCGCGGTAACGAAATTCGGATATTCGACCGGAAGTATCTCCGGTCCACGGGGTCGCACGGACTCGGGGCCGGCGTCGCCGGAAAGCCCCGGGAAAGACCTTTCGAACGAGACCGGTCACGCCTCCGGCGGACGAACGCAGCGGACGCTACGGGCAAGCAAACTCCGGACGAGCGTTTTTTTTTTTCGAACCGCCGTATCTCGGCCGCGGAAAGGGTCGGAGGGTCGAGGGCGGGCTCGTTCGAAAGGTCCCCTCGGGTAGAGCGACCGACCCCGAGGGCGACTTCCTGGGACTTAAGGCGCCCGAGCAGCGGCCGTGGGAAAATCCGGAGACGGCACCCCGTATCTCCGCTGCGGAAAGGGCCAGATACTCGCGGGTGGGCTCGTTCGAAAGGGCCCCTCCGGCGGACCGACCGACCCGAAGGTCGAAGGACCCGGGCCCGAGGCGCCGGAGCGGCGCTGTAACGAAATTCGGATTTTCGACCGGAAGTATCTCCGGTCCCCCAGGCCGACCGAGGCGCACCCTCCCGGCCGCGGACCCGGCGGGTTCCCCCTTCGCGGGGGACGGTAGGGCGAACAGGTGCCATCAGGTATATAGCTAAGTCGATCGGGGTTGACCAACTGTCGGAGAGGCGAAAGCTCCAGAACCTAAGTCGATGGGGTTGACCAACTGCTGGAGAAGTGAAAGCTCCAGAGCCTAAGTCGATTGGGGTTGACCAACTGTCGGAGAGGCGAAAGCTATAGAACCTAAGTCTATGGCAGGAGAAGCGAACGCCCCAGAACCTAAGTCGATGGGGTTGACCAACTGCTGGAGAAGTGAAAGCTCAAGAGCCTAAGTCGTTGGGGTTGACCAACTGCTGGAGAGGCGAAAGCTCCAGAGCCTAAGTCGATTGAGGTTGACCAACTGCTGGAAACGCGAACGCTCCAAAACCTAAGTCGATTGAGGTTGACCAACTGCTGGAAACGCGAACACTCCAAAACCTAAGTCGATTGAGGTTGACCAACTGCTGGAAAATCTTTCGGGTTGACCAACGGTTGGAGAAATTTTGGGGTTGACCAACTGTTTGGTTCTCCAGAAGGGCCGGGAGGATGGGGCTTAGTCCGGTGGGGGAGTGCTTAAGAGTGGGATGGCAGGGACTAAACGGTGCGCCGGGTACGAGCTCCAGGGTGTCCGTCGCGGGGTCCAAAGCCGGCCTCGGGTGCACGGTGGTCGGGTTGACGGGGCGATGTTCCCGGGGTCGTATCTCGGCCGGGGAAGGGGGTACGGAGACGTGGGTGGGGTCGTTGGAAAGGGCCCCTCCTGGAGGATGAGGGACCCAAAGGGCTAAGGTCTCGGTCTTAAGGCGCCCGAGCTACGGCCGTTTAAAGGTGCAGCGGTGGAAGTCCGTATCTCCGGCCCCCGGGGTCGCACGGACCCGAGGCTGGCGTCCACGGAAAGCCCCGAGAGAGACCTTTCGAACGAGACCGGCCGCGCCTCCGGCGGACGAATGCAGCGGACGCTACGGGCGCGCAAACTACGGACGAGCTTTTTTTTTTTCGAACCGCCGTATCTCGGCCGCGAAAAGGGTCGGAGGGTCGAGGGCGGGCTCGTTCGAAAGGTCTCCTCGGGTAGAGCGACCGACCCCGAGGGCGACGTCCTCGGACTTAAGGCGCCCGAGCAGCGGCAGTGGGAAAATCCGGAGACGGCCCCCTGTATCTCCGCTGCGGAAGGGGCCAGATACTCCCGGGTGGGCTCGTTCGAAAGGGCCCCTCCGGCGGACCGACCGACCCGAAGTTCGAAGGCCCCGGGCCCGAGGCGCCGGAGCGGCGCGGTAACGAAATTCGGATATTCGACCGGAAGTATCTCCGGTCCACGGGGTCGCACGGACTCGGGGCCGGCGTCGCCGGAAAGCCCCGGGAAAGACCTTTCGAACGAGACCAGTCACGCCTCCGGCGGACGAACGCAGCGGACGCTACGGGCGAGCAAATTCCGGACAAGCGTTTTTTTTTTTTCGAACCGCCGTATCTCGGCCGCGGAAAGGGTCGGAGGGTCGAGGGCGGGCTCGTTCGAAAGGTCCCCTCGGGTAGAGCGACCGACCCCGAGGGCGACGTCCTGGGACTTAAGGCGCCCGAGCAGCGGCCGTGGGAAAATCCGGAGTCGGCAACCCGTATCTCCGCTGCGGAAAGGGCCAGATACTCGCGGGTGGGCTCGTTCGAAAGGGCCCCTCCGGCGGACCGACCGACCCGAAGGTCGAAGGCCCCGGACCCGAGGCGCCGGAGCGGCGCGGTAACGAAATTCGGATATTCGACCGGAAGTATCTCCGGTCCACGGGGTCGCACGGACTCGGGGCCGGCGTCGCCGGAAAGCCCCGGGAAAGACCTTTCGAACGAGACCGGCCGCGCCTCCGGCGGACGAACGCAGCGGACGCTACGGGCGCGCGAACTCCGGACCAGCGTTTTTTTTTTCGATCCGCCGTATCTCGGCCGCGGAAAGGGTCGGAGGGTCGAGGGCGGGCTCGTTCGAAAGGTCCCCTCGGGTAGAGCGACCGACCCCGAGGGCGACGTCCTCGGACTTAAGGCGCCCGAGCAGCGGCCGTGGGAAAATCCGGTGACGGCCCCCCGTATCTCCGCCTCGGAAAGGGCCAGATACTCGCGGGTGGGCTAGTTCGAAAGGGCCCCTCCGGCGGACCAATCGACCCGAAGTTCGAAGGCCCCGGACCCGAGGCGCCGGAGCGGCGCGGTAACGAAATTCGGATATTCGACCGGAAGTATCTCCGGTCCACGGGGTCGCACGGACTCGGGGCCGGCGTCGCCGGAAAGCCCCGGGAAAGACCTTTCGAACGAGACCAGTCACGCCTCCGGCGGACGAACGCAGCGGACGCTACGGGCGAGCAAATTCCGGACAAGCGTTTTTTTTTTTCGAACCGCCGTATCTCGGCCGCGGAAAGGGTCGGAGGGTCGAGGGCGGGCTCGTTCGAAAGGTCCCCTCGGGTAGAGCGACCGACCCCGAGGGCGACGTCCTGGGACTTAAGGCGCCCGAGCAGCGGCCGTGGGAAAATCCGGAGTCGGCAACCCGTATCTCCGCTGCGGAAAGGGCCAGATACTCGCGGGTGGGCTCGTTCGAAAGGGCCCCTCCGGCGGACCGACCGACCCGAAGGTCGAAGGCCCCGGACCCGAGGCGCCGGAGCGGCGCGGTAACGAAATTCGGATATTCGACCGGAAGTATCTCCGGTCCACGGGGTCGCACGGACTCGGGGCCGGTGTCGCCGGAAAGCCCCGGGAAAGACCTTTCGAACGAGACCGGCCGCGCCTCCGGCGGACGAACGCAGCGGACGCTACGGGCGCGCGAACTCCGGACCAGCGTTTTTTTTTTTCGATCCGCCGTATCTCGGCCGCGGAAAGGGTCGGAGGGTCGAGGGCGGGCTCGTTCGAAAGGTCCCCTCGGGTAGAGCGACCGACCCCGAGGGCGACGTCCTCGGACTTAAGGCGCCCGAGCAGCGGCCGTGGGAAAATCCGGTGACGGCCCCCCGTATCTCCGCCTCGGAAAGGGCCAGATACTCGCGGGTGGGCTAGTTCGAAAGGGCCCCTCCGGCGGACCAATCGACCCGAAGTTCGAAGGCCCCGGACCCGAGGCGCCGGAGCGGCGCGGTAACGAAATTCGGATATTCGACCGGAAGTATCTCCGGTCCACGGGGTCGCACGGACTCGGGGCCGGCGTCGCCGGAAAGCCCCGGGAAAGACCTTTCGAACGAGACCAGTCACGCCTCCGGCGGACGAACGCAGCGGACGCTACGGGCGAGCAAACTCCGGACGAGCGTTTTTTTTTTTTCGAACCGCCGTATCTCGGCCGCGGAAAGGGTCGGAGGGTCGAAAGCGGGCTCGTTCGAAAGTTCCCCTCGGGTAGAGCGACCGACCCCGAGGGGGACGTCCTCGGATTTAAGGCGCCCGAGCAGCGGCAGTGGGAAAATCCGGAGACGGCCCCCCGTATCTCCGCCGCGGAAGGGGCCAGATACTCGCGGGTGGGCTCGTTCGAAAGGGCCCCTCCGGCGGACCGACCGACCCGAAGTTCGAAGGCCCCGGGCCCGAGGCGCCCGAGATACGGCCGTTCGAAGTTTTCCGAAATTCGACCGGAAGTATCTCCGGTCCCCGGGGTCGCACGGACTCGGGGACGGCGTCGCCGAAAAGCCCCGGGAAAGACCTTTCGAACGAGACCGGCCGCGCCTCCGGCGGACGAACGCAGCGGACGCTACGGGCGCACAAACTCCGGACCAGCTGTTTTTTTTTTCGATCCGCCGTATCTCGGCCGCGGAAAGGGTCGGAGGGTCGAGGGCGGGCTCGTTCGAAAGGTCCCCTCGGGTAGAGCGACCGACCCCGAGGGCGACGTCCTCGGACTTAAGGCGCCCGAGCAGCGGCCGTGGGAAAATCCGGAGACGGCCCCCCGTATCTCCGCCGCGGAAAAGGCCAGATACTCGCGGGTGGGCTCGTTCGAAAGGGCCCCTCCGGCGGACCAATCGACCCGAAGGTCGAAGGCCCCGGACCCGAGGCGCCGGAGCGGCGCGGTAACGAAATTCGGATATTCGACCGGAAGTATCTCCGGTCCACGGGGTCGCACGGACTCGGGGCCGGAATCGCCGGAAAGCCCCGGGAAAGACCTTTCGAACGAGACCGGCCGCGCCTCCGGCGGACGAACGCAGCGGACGCTACGGGCGTGCGAACTCCGGACCAGCGTTTTTTTTTTCGAACCGCCGTATCTCGGCCGCGGAAAGGGTCGGAGGGTCGAGGGCGGGCTCGATCGAAAGGTCCCCTCGGGTAGAGCGACCGACCCCGAGGGCGACGTCCTCGGACTTAAGGCGCCCGAGCAGCGGCCGTGGGAAAATCCGGTGACGGCCCCCCGTATCTCGGGCGCGGAAAGAGCCAGATACTCGCGGGTGGGCTCGTTCGAAAGGGCCCTTCCGGCGGACCAATCGACCCGAAGGTCGAAGGCCCCGGACCCGAGGCGCCGGAGCGGCGCGGTAACGAAATTCGGATATTCGACCGGAAGTATCTCCGGTCCACGGGGTCGCACGGACTCGGGGCCGGCGTCGCCGGAAAGCCCCGGGAAAGACCTTTCGAACAAGACCGGCCGCGCCTCCGGCGGACGAACGCAGCGGACGCTACGGGCGCGCGAACTCCAGACCAGCGTTTTTTTTTTCGATCCGCCGTATCTCGGCCGCGGAAAGGGTCGGAGGGTCGAGGGCGGGCTCGTTCGAAAGGTCCCCTCGGGTAGAGCGACCGACCCCGAGAGCGACGTCCTCGGACTTAAGGCGCCCGAGCAGCGGCCGTGGGAAAATCCGGAGACGGCCCCCCGTATCTCCGCCGCGGAAAGGGCCAGATACTCGCGGGTGGGCTCGTTCGAAAGGGCCCATCCGGCGGACCAATCGACCCGAAGGTCGAAGGCACCGGGCCTGAGGCGCCGGAGCGGCGCGGTAACGAAATTCGGATATTCGACCGGAAGTATCTCCGGTCCACGGGGTCGCACGGACTCGGGGCCGGCGTCGCCGGAAAGCCCCGGGAAAGACCTTTCGAACGAGACCGGTCACGCCTCCGGCGGACGAACGCAGCGGACGCTACGGGCGAGCAAACTCCGGACTAGCGTTTTTTTTTTTTCGATCCGCCGTATCTCGGCCGCGGAAAGGGTCGGAGGGTCGAGGGCGGGCTCGTTCGAAAGGTCCCCTCGGGTAGAGCGACCGACCCCGAGGGCGACGTCCTCGGACTTAAGGCGCCCGAGCAGCGGCCGTGGGAAAATCCGGTGACGGCCCCCCGTATCTCCGCCGCGGAAAGGGCCAGATACTCGCGGGTGGGCTCGTTCGAAAGGGCCCCTCCGGCGGACCAATCGACCCGAAGTTCGAAGGCCCCGGACCCGAGGCGCCGGAGCGGCGCGGTAACGAAATTCGGATATTCGACCGGAAGTATCTCCGGTCCACGGGGTCGCACGGACTCGGGGCCGGCGTCGCCGGAAAGCCCCGGGAAAGACCTTTCGAACGAGACCGGCCGCGCCTCCGGCGGACGAACACAGCGGACGCTACGGGCGCGCGAACTCCGGACCAGCGTTTTTTTTTTTCGATCCGCCGTATCTCGGCCGCGGAAAGGGTCGGAGGGTCGAGGGCGGGCTCGTTCGATAGGTCCCCTCGGGTAGAGCGACCGACCCCGAGGGCGACGTCCTGGGACTTAAGGCGCCCGAGTTGCGGCCGTGGGAAAATCTGGAGATGGCACCCCGTATCTCCGCTGCGGAAAGGGCCAGATACTCGCGGGTGGGCTCGTTCGAAAGGGCCCCTCGGGCGGACCGACAGACCCGAAGGTCGAAGGACCCGGGCCCGAGGCGCCGGAGCGGCGCTGTAACGAAATTCGGATTTTCGACCGGAAGTATCTCCGGTCCCCCGGGCCGACCGAGGCGCACCCTCCCGGCCGCGGACCCGGCGGGTTCCCCCTTCGCGGGGGACGGTAGGGCGAACAGGTGCCATCAGGTATATAGCTAAGTCGATCGGGGTTGACCAACTGTCGGAGAGGCGAAAGCTCCAGAACCTAAGTCGATGGGGTTGACCAACTGCTGGAGAAGTGAAAGCTCCAGAGCCTAAGTCGATTGGGGTTGACCAACTGTCGGAGAGGCGAAAGCTCTAGAACCTAAGTCTATGGCAGGAGAAGCGAACGCCCCAGAACCTAAGTCGATGGGGTTGACCAACTGCTGGAGAAGTGAAAGCTCAAGAGCCTAAGTCGTTGGGGTTGACCAACTGCTGGAGAGGCGAAAGCTCCAGAGCCTAAGTCGATTGAGGTTGACCAACTGCTGGAAACGCGAACGCTCCAAAACCTTAGTCGATTGAGGTTGACCAACTGCTGGAAACGCGAACGCTCCAAAACCTTAGTCGATTGGGGTTGACCAACTGCTGGAAAATCTTTTGGGTTGACCAACGGTTGGAGAAATTTTGGGGTTGACCAACTGTTTGGTTCTCCAGAAGGGCCGGGAGGATGGGGCTTAGTCCGGTGGGGGAGTGCTTAAGAGTGGGATGGCAGGGACCGAACGGTGCGCCGGGTACGAGCTCCAGGGTGTCCGTCGCGGGGTCCAAAGCCGGCCTCGGGTGCACGGTGGTCGGGTTGACGGGGCGATGTTCCCGGGGTCGTATCTCGGCCGGGGAAGGGGGTACGGAGACGGGGGTGGGGTCGTTGGAAAGGGCCCCTCCTGGAGGATGAGGGACCCAAAGGGCTAAGGTCTCGGTCTTAAGGCGCCCGAGCTACGGCCGTTTAAAGGTGCAGCGGTGGAAGTCCGTATCTCCGGCCCCCGGGGTCGCACGGACCCGAGGCTGGCGTCCCCGGAAAGCCCCGACAGGGACCTTTCGAACGAGACCGGCCGCGCCTCCGGCGGAGGAACGCAGCGGACGCTACGTGCGCGCGAACTCCGGACGAGCGTTTTTTTTTCTTCGAACCGCCGTATCTCGGCCGCGAAAAGGGTCGGAGGGTCGAGGGCGGGCTCGTTCGAAAGGTCCCCTCGGGTAGAGCGACCGACCCCGAGGACCGACCGACCCGAAGTTCGAAGGCCCCGGGCCCGAGGCGCCCGAGATACGGCCGTTCGAAATTTTCCTAAATTCGACCGGAAGTATCTCCGGTCCCCGGGGTCGCACGGACACGGGGCCGGCGTCGCCGAAAAGCCCCGGGAAAAACCTTTCGAACGAGACCGGCCGCGCCTCCAGCGGACGAACGCAGCGGACGCTACGGGCGCGCGAACTCCGGACCAGCGTTTTTTTTTTTCGATCCGCCGTATCTCGGCCGCGGAAAGGGTCGGAGGGTCGAGGGCGGGCTCGTTCGAAAGGTCCCCTTGGGTAGAGCGACCGACCCCGAGGGCGACGTCCTCGGACTTAAGGCGCCCGAGCAGCGGCCGTGGGAAAATCTGGAGACGGCACCCCGTATCTCCGCTGCGGAAAGGGCCAGATACTCGCGGGTGGGCTCGTTCGAAAGGGCCCCTCCGGCGGACCGACAGACCCGAAGGTCGAAGGACCCGGGCCCGAGGCGCCGGAGCGGCGCTGTAACGAAATTCGGATTTTCGACCGGAAGTATCTCCGGTCCCCCGGGCCGACCGAGGCGCACCCTCCCGGCCGCGGACCCGGCGGGTTCCCCCTTCGCGGGGGACGGTAGGGCGAACAGGTGCCATCAGGTATATAGCTAAGTCGATCGGGGTTGACCAACTGTCGGAGAGGCGAAAGCTCCAGAACCTAAGTCGATGGGGTTGACCAACTGCTGGAGAAGTGAAAGCTCCAGAGCCTAAGTCGATTGGGGTTGACCAACTGTCGGAGAGGCGAAAGCTCTAGAACCTAAGTCTATGGCAGGAGAAGCGAACGCCCCAGAACCTAAGTCGATGGGGTTGACCAACTGCTGGAGAAGTGAAAGCTCAAGAGCCTAAGTCGTTGGGGTTGACCAACTGCTGGAGAGGCGAAAGCTCCAGAGCCTAAGTCGATTGAGGTTGACCAACTGCTGGAAACGCGAACGCTCCAAAACCTTAGTCGATTGGGGTTGACCAGCTGCTGGAAACTCGAACGCTCCAAAACCTAAGTCGATTGAGGTTGACCAACTGCTGGAAACGCGAACGCTCCAAAACCTTAGTCGATTGGGGTTGACCAACTGCTGGAAAATCTTTCGGGTTGACCAACGGTTGGAGAAATTTTGGGGTTGACCAACTGTTTGGTTCTCCAGAAGGGCCGGGAGGATGGGGCTTAGTCCGGTGGGGGAGTGCTTAAGAGTGGGATGGCAGGGACCGAACGGTGCGCCGGGTACGAGCTCCAGGGTGTCCGTCGCGGGGTCCAACGCAGCGGACGCTACGGGCGCGCGAACTCCGGACGAGCGTTTTTTTTTCTTCGAACCGCCGTATCTCGGCCGCGAAAAGGGTCGGAGGGTCGAGGGCGGGCTCGTTCGAAAGGTCCCCTCGGGTAGAGCGACCGACTCCGAGGACCGACCGACCCGAAGTTCGAAGGCCCCGGGCCCGAGGCGCCCGAGATACGGCCGTTCGAAGTTTTCCGAAATTCGACCGGAAGTATCTCCGGTCCCCGGGGTCGCACGGACTCGGGGCTGGCGTCGCCGAAAAGCCCCGGGAAAGACCTTTCGAACGAGACCGGCCGCGCCTCCGGCGGACGAACGCAGCGGACGCTACGGGCGCGCGAACTCCGGACCAGCGGTTTTTTTTTTCGATCCGCCGTATCTCGGCCGCGGAAAGGGTCGGAGGGTCGAGGGCGGGCTCGTTCGAAAGGTCCCCTCGGGTAGAGCGACCGACCCCGAGGGACACGTCCTCGGACTTAAGGCGCCCGAGCAGCGGCCGTGGGAAAATCCGGTGACGGCCCCCCGTATCTCGGGCGCGGAAAGAGCCAGATACTCGCGGGTGGGCTCGTTCGAAAGGGCCCCTCCGGCGGACCAATCGACCCGAAGTTCGAAGGCCCCGGACCCGAGGCGCCGGAGTGGCGCGGTAACGAAATTCGGATATTCGACCGGAAGTATCTCCGGTCCACGGGGTCGCACGGACTCGGGCCCGGCGTCGCCGGAAAGCCCCGGGAAAGACCTTTCGAACGAGACCGGCCGCGCCTCCGGCGGACGAACGCAGCGGACGCTACGGGCGCGCGAACTCCGGACCAGCGTTTTTTTTTTCGATCCGCCGTATCTCGGCCGCGGAAAGGGTCGGAGGGTCGAGGGCGGGCTCGTCCGAAAGGTCCCCTCGGGTAGAGCGACCGACCCCGAGGGCGACGTCCTTGGACTTAAGGCGCCCGAGCAGCGGCCGTGGGAAAATCCGGAGACGGCCCCCCGTATCTCCGCCGCGGAAAAGGCCAGATACTCGCGGGTGGGCTCGTTCGAAAGGGCCCCTCCGGCGGACCAATCGACCCGAAGGTCGAAGGCCCCGGACCCGAGGCGCCGGAGCGGCGCGGTAACGAAATTCGGATATTCGACCGGAAGTATCTCCGGTCCACGGGGTCGCACGGACTCGGGGCCGGCGTCGCCGGAAAGCCCCGGGAAAGACCTTTCGAACGAGACCGGCCGCGCCTCCGGCGGACGAACGCAGCGGACGCTACGGGCGCGCGAACTCCGGACCAGCGTTTTTTTTTTCGATCCGCCGTATCTCGGCCGCGGAAAGGGTCGGAGGGCCGAGGGCGGGCTCGTTCGAAAGGTCCCCTCGGGTAGAGCGACCGACCCCGAGGGCGACGTCCTCGGACTTAAGGCGCCCGAGCAGCGGCCGTGGGAAAATCCGGAGAGGGCCCCCCGTATCTCCGCCGCGGAAAGGGCCAGATACTCGCGGGTGGGCTCGTTCGAAAGGGCCCATCCGGCGGACCAATCGACCCGAAGGTCGAAGGCACCGGGCCCGAGGCGCCGGAGCGGCGCGGTAACGAAATTCGGATATTTGACCGGAAGTATCTCCGGTCCACGGGGTCGCACGGACTCGGGGCCGGCGTCGCCGGAAAGCCCCGGGAAAGACCTTTCGAACGAGACCCGTCACGCCTCCGGCGGACGAACGCAGCGGACGCTACGGGCGAGCAAACTCCGGACGAGCATTTTTTTTTCGAACCGCCGTATCTCGGCCGCAGAAAGGGTCGGAGGGTCGAGGGCGGGCTCGTTCGAAAGGTCCCCTCGGGTAGAGCGACCGACCCCGAGGGCGACGTCCTCGGACTTAAGGCGCCCGAGCAGCGGCCGTGGGAATATCCGGAGACGGCCCCCCGTATCTCCGCCGCGGAAAGGGCCAGATACTCGCGGGTGGGCTCGTTCGAAAGGGCCCATCCGGCGGACCAATCGACCCGAAGGTCGAAGGCACCGGGCCCGAGGCGCCGGAGCGGCGCGGTAACGAAATTCGGATATTCGACCGGAAGTATCTCCGGTCCACGGGGTCGCACGGACTCGGGGCCGGCGTCGCCGGAAAGCCCCGGGAAAGACCTTTCGAACGAGACCGGTCACGCCTCCGGCGGACGAACGCAGCGGACGCTACGGGCGAGCAAACTCCGGACGAGCGTTTTTTTTCGAACCGCCGTATCTCGGCCGCGGAAAGGGTCGGAGGGTCGAGGGCGGGCTCGTTCGAAAGGTCCCCTCGGGTAGAGCGACCGACCCCGAGGGCGACGCTACGGGCGAGCAAACTCCGGACGAGCATTTTTTTTTCGAACCGCCGTATCTCGGCCGCAGAAAGGGTCGGAGGGTCGAGGGCGGGCTCGTTCGAAAGGTCCCCTCGGGTAGAGCGACCGACCCCGAGGGCGACGTCCTCGGACTTAAGGCGCCCGAGCAGCGGCCGTGGGAAAATCCGGAGACGGCCCCCCGTATCTCCGCCGCGGAAAGGGCCAGATACTCGCGGGTGGGCTCGTTCGAAAGGGCCCATCCGGCGGACCAATCGACCCGAAGGTCGAAGGCACCGGGCCCGAGGCGCCGGAGCGGCGCGGTAACGAAATTCGGATATTCGACCGGAAGTATCTCCGGTCCACGGGGTCGCACGGACTCGGGGCCGGCGTCGCCGGAAAGCCCCGGGAAAGACCTTTCGAACGAGACCGGTCACGCCTCCGGCGGACGAACGCAGCGGACGCTACGGGCGAGCAAACTCCGGACGAGCGTTTTTTTTTTCGAACCGCCGTATCTCGGCCGCGGAAAGGGTCGGAGGGTCGAGGGCGGGCTCGTTCGAAAGGTCCCCTCGGGTAGAGCGACCGACCCCGAGGGCGACGTCCTGGGACTTAAGGCGCCCGAGCAGCGGCCGTGGGAAAATCCGGAGACGGCACCCCGTATCTCCGCTGCGGAAAGGGCCAGATACTCGCGGGTGGGCTCGTTCGAAAGGGCCCCTCCGGCGGACCGACCGACCCGAAGGTCGAAGGACCCGGGCCCGAGGCGCCGGAGCGGCGCTGTAACGAAATTCGGATTTTTGACCGGAAGTATCTCCGGTCCCCCGGGCCGACCGAGGCGCACCCTCCCGGCCGCGGACCCGGCGGGTTCCCCCTTCGCGGGGGACGGTAGGGCGAACAGGTGCCATCAGGTATATAGCTAAGTCGATCGGGGTTGACCAACTGTCGGAGAGGCGAAAGCTCCAGAACCTAAGTCGATGGGGTTGACCAACTGCTGGAGAAGTGAAAGCTCCAGAGCCTAAGTCGATTGGGGTTGACCAACTGTCGGAGAGGCGAAAGCTCTAGAACCTAAGTCTATGGCAGGAGAAGCGAACGCCCCAGAACCTAAGTCGATGGGGTTGACCAACTGCTGGAGAAGTGAAAGCTCAAGAGCCTAAGTTGTTGGGGTTGACCAACTGCTGGAGAGGCGAAAGCTCCAGAGCCTAAGTCGATTGAGGTTGACCAACTGCTGGAAACGCGAACGCTCCAAAACCTAAGTCGATTGAGGTTGACCAACTGCTGGAAACTCGAACGCTCCAAAACCTAAGTCGATTGGGGTTGACCAACTGCTGGAAAATCTTTCGGGTTGACCAACGGTTGGAGAAATTTTGGGGTTGACCAACTGTTTGGTTCTCCAGAAGGGCCGGGAGGATGGGGCTTAGTCTGGTGGGGGAGTGCTTAAGAGTGGGATGGCAGGGACCGAACGGTGCGCCGGGTACGAGCTCCAGGGTGTCCGTCGCGGGGTCCAAAGCCGTCCTCGGGTGCACGGTGGTCGGGTTGACGGGGCGATGTTCCCGGGGTCGTATCTCGGCCGGGGAAGGGGGTACGGAGACGGGGGTGGGATCGTTGGAAAGGGCCCCTCCTGGAGGATGAGGGACCCAAAGGGCTAAGGTCTCAGTCTTAAGGCGCCTGAGCTACGGCCGTTTGAAGGTGCAGCGGTGGAAGTCCGTATCTCCGGCCCCCGGGGTCGCACGGACCCGAGGCTGGCTTCCCCGGAAAGCCCCGAGAGAGGCCTTTCGAACGAGACCGGCCGCGCCTCCGGCGGACGAACGCAGCGGACGCTACGGGCGCGCGAACTCCGGACGAGCGTTTTTTTTTTTCGAACCGCCGTATCTCGGCCCGCGAAAAGGGTCGGAGGGTCGAGGGCGGGCTCGTTCGAAAGGTTCCCCCCGGGTATGGCGAGTGGATAGTGCCACGGATAACCAAGCAAAGGAGACAGTCGTGTACTTTTACGCGAGATAAGGATTTGTCGCCTCCACTGACGCGTGAGACCAACGTCGTGGATAAGTACGTCGCCTCCACTGACGCGTGAGACCAACGTCGTGGATAAGTACGTCGCCTCCACTGACGCGTGAGACCAACGTCGTGGAGAAGCACGTCGCCTCCACTGACGCGTGAGACCAACGTCGTGGAGAAGCACGTCGCCTTCACTGACGCGTGAGACCAACGTCGTGGAGAAGCACGTCGCCTCCACTGACGCGTGAGACCAACGTCGTGGAGAAGCACGTCGCCGCCATAGACACTTACCTCAAAAGTAGTTGCAGATGCTGTCAGACCTTTTTAGAAGTGTGTGATTGTACAAAACTCCGCAACTGTAGCTTGGTCTTAAAAGCTGCACGTGTTATATTCTGTATTTTATTCCGAAAACTGAAATGTTATTATGTATTTATAAGTTACCATTGACTTTTATTTTAGGTTTAGAATAGACCAATTTTAACTACGTGTTATAAAACCTTTCTACTAGAAAATGCCAAAAGCAAACATACAGTAAGTGCCCAATTAACTGTGGCTGTTGTTATATCTAGGACAATACACATTTGCCACTGCAAATTTATAATCCGTTATATTGCAAAATGCAAATGTTTAATAACATTGCAAATTTACACACTTAGCTGTATGTTACACGAGCAAATTTAATAGTTTAAATACTAGGTGTTTAATATTCAACACGTAAATTAAATAATTACAATCTATATTGTTAACTTTTACTCTTGATACTTTTATAGACCTTGATGTGAATAATTTGTAATTTTCCATATAGATTTACCTAATTTCTGAAATAAAGAAAAATGACACAACTTTGTACATTGTGGTGCAGTTTCAAGCCTGTATACATATACAACAATAAATAACTATATAACAAGTATCCACAGTAAACTATTAAAGGCGGAGTCCACGATGTTTGAAAAACGCGTTGGAAAAGGAGACGGGCCGACTACCAAAACACACTTATAGCCAATCAAATCAAATAAAATGCCGGGTTGCGTATGTGTGGGGCGGGTCTATCAACAGAAGGTCCAGATTCTATTGGGTGTAGGGGCGTGTTTGTTTAGGTGATTTCAAATATCAACATTGGCTTTCAAACATCATGGACTCCGCCTTTAATACGTCAGCTGCTACATGGACATGCTGCAGGCTACAATGACTCATGTGCATCATTAAAATGGGGATTAAAGTGTTAATGATTTGTTTGCCCTAGATAAAACTAAAAACAAATAATTCACAACTAATGGCTTAATTTAAATACTTTTTTTTCCTAAACATATTTTTAAAATGTGTAAAATGTTTGGACTCAGATCTTGTTGCTTTTACGTTTTCACCAGCAGGTGGCGCAATATTATGTGTTTTGAGCGCTTTGAAACAGTGAATCATTTGCGCACCCTTCTGCTCGGGAGTGTGAATCAGATAATCTAGCTGCGTCCGAAACCTCTACCTTGTTCACTATTTCTTATATAACAAATGACAATTTAGTCCACTATATGGGGAAGAAGGGAACGAAAATGAGTGAGCGATTTAGAAACTGACGTAAATACCATGCGTCAGAGAGCTGTCGCAGAGATTCGTCATAAACCCTTACCTGTGTGGCTTCATTGATTTTACTGAGAAACGGTACATTTATTTTCTTACTGTTGGTCACATTTGTCATGTTTATTGTATTAGTTATTAATAAAGAGAACAAAACCACTGCTTGTCATATTTGTTTACTGTTGTTTATTTATTGTTTTATAAAAAATTGTATTATGTTTTAAATATAATAAATCGCAGTTAATTTTAATGTGTTAATTTGTAAAAAGTAGAAAATTACTGACAACTAAACAATTGTTTATAAGCGTAAATTTGTGGTGTTCACTGTCAGTATATCCTTAAGCTGATTCCACATAAGCATTCGTCACCCGTTATAGTGCACTATATGTGGATAGGGAGCGGTTTTGGACACAGCTTCTGTTCAAAATGTAAATTATTTTATCCCATTAGGCTTTTTTAAACATGGCACCTCTAGTGGTAGGGAAGAAAACTACACCTATTAACCCAAAATAACCCTTGTTGTCTGTTTTTCACCTTAAACCTGTTTTTGGATTACACTTGGACTGCCTTTTAATAAAATGCTGCATGTGCATCCTTACACATATCTCTCAGACAGTACCATTACAATTTGTGTTTTTTTGGAAAGTAGTCTGTCAATTCTTAAAACTATCATAACCCAGTTTATCATTGTTTTGTCACTGTTTGAATATTATGAACTATAAAAATAATGAACTGGAAGAAATAATGTACAATGGACACAGTGTTTTAAGTACTTAATTTGAACTACATTGATAACACTTAGCAACAACAACACTAGGCTTTTTGCCATAAAACCTATTGTCAACATTGCGTCAGGTAACAATGCTAAGAAATAAGGCATTTATAAAGGCTAGTGATGAAAACACACATACACGCAGATGTTGCGAAAATGCCATTAAACAAAACTCTCAGACGATTAAATACTGAGAATCATAAAACCACCGTTTAAATGTGTTAACGATTACATACGTTAACAGAATTCAGTACAACACTGCAACATACCGGTTCCAAAAACATTACAAATACAAAATTACCAAATTAGACCTAGTAAGCAATTTTGTTCTTTACAAGTAATAAGAAGAATGTTGCGCAAATTGTGTAAACATGATGCACTAAGACTAAGATGCCAACACAGGCCCGGTTGTTCTTTACAAGTCATTTTTTGGTAGTGAGGGACATGACCAGGTAAATTTTATACATTCAGTTTTACAAAACCGCAACAATAATGCAAGAATCTGTGTCAAAATGTCAAAACTGAAATTAAGATAAATTGGACATTACAGGCTTATCCATACGACAATGATGTTTATGTAAAAAGAGATAATGAAGATAATGGAGAGAATGAAAAAACCTCAGCAGGACCATATGTGTGCAAATTCTTGAAAAAAAAGTGATCCTATTGTATGACCAAAACATTAATCATGCTTGTACATGAAACTTCGACAGAAATGAATCAAGGTATGCCAAAATGTGGGGACTGCACAACTCCAGAAATCATGTACTCATTAAATTTTTCATAAGAACTATGAATTGGCAGCCTCAAAATTAATCCACATGTATTGGCCTCTGGAAATTGTCTTTGTTCCTTATCTGCATGAAGGAATCCTAATGTTGGCAACTCATCAAATCCATGTGGAGGAATCCGATTGGTGCCCGTGCTAAACATAAGGACATCCTCCAAAGTAATTTGTATGTTTTCATTCCAGGGCAGCACAGCATCTCCACCTGCAAATAAAATTTGTTTTTTTTTTAACAAAGTGATTCATGGCAAAATTGTTGAATACTTCACATAATCAGAACCTAAGTTAAGTCCTTAATAATTTTCTTTGTCAAGTTGAAAACCTTTTATCTGCTTTATAGCTAGATTGTTTTTATGTTTTGTCATAAAATCAAGTGTTAATATTTCCATAAACATTTGTATGAAAATAGCCTTTCCAAAAATATTTGTAGATAAACAAAACATTCTCTTTAATCCTTGCATGTTTTGATGCATATTCTTGGCTTGGTTGAGCGACCACAAAACTGCTTTAAAAATAGCTGGTGAGGACCTATATAAAATAAATAATTTGCCACAAGATGCCACTGTCTATATCAGTGTTACAAAATAAGTATTTACATAATTCTATACATTTTGTGGTTTCTTGGACAGGGATTAGTCTATGCCAGGACTAGAGATCAACCGATATCTGTTTTTCTATATTTTCCCCGATATTTGAGCATTTTCCGATGATCGGATATCTGTTTTGTAATATCGAATTGACCAATAAGTGAGAGAATTGACAATTGCGCGCTGGACGCATCTGAAGAGAGGAGCTCACAGCAGCAGCGTGCACAGCAAATATGACGGCGGAGTGACGCGACTTTATTAAAAGTACTTTGAGTATACTTACTTTGCATATGAGGCATTTATAGCACAGCTTATTTGTGCATTAATGTATGTTATGTTAAATAAGTTGATATATTAAAAGCAATGTATGCAGCTTCTCCAAGAATAGAGACGAACTCACAGAGTCACGCTGATCCATAAAATCCGCTCGCAATAACGACGTAGCTTTGCATGAATAAAACAACCATGAATTAATGCTTTGTGGAATTAAAAACTCTAAATTAAATTAGTTTTTCTTTTATTTATGCTTATCATTAGCATAGTAAAATCACGTTCATATTGCTGTTCACTTAAGTTACCGGGGTTGAAGGCCTGAAGCACAGCCACCACATGTAGCTAACTTTTAACAAGATTTACCCCAATTTATGTTAAAATTTCCCAGATAAACATTATTTTGCTAAAATATCTAAATAAATGTCTGTTGATATTAATTAATTATTTATTACCTCCGCAAGCAGTCACAGTTTGATACATTTAATGTGTGAGTAAATGCATAGATAACAGCCATTTCATAAGCTATAACAACAAAATATTAATTATTCTGACATCAAATTACATTACCAGTTAAGAAATTCAGTGATATATAAGCCATTTTGTTTGTTACTTTCCTGAATGTAGTATTCCAGTCAGTGATTTCATTTGTCGAACCTCTTTGCTAACTATTGGTTGGATTGCTGAAGGCTACATGTTGCTAGTCAAGACAAATATATTACATCCCAAAAAAGGCACGTAATCCACCTGTTTTACTATATGTAGAATATGCAGCCAACTCCGCTAAACTTTTCTCTCTCTCCCGCTCCCTTACCTGGCAACCTTAGCGCGAACTTTGGATCAGTCCATTTCTGACGAAATGATAGGGGTGTTTGGAATGGTCCATGTATTTGGAATACAGTTTCTACATTATTCATTAAATTAATATTATTCTTCACTCTGTCAGACCCCTCTATTTATTACTTTGTATGCAAAGAGGGAGTGATTATTATTATTATTATTTTTATAAGGGTCTGTTCAGTTCAGTAGTGTTGTAGTAATTATGTCAAAATCAAAAGTATAACAGTAAATAAAAATCGGTTCAGCATATTGGTCATCGGGCACATAAGCATCCAAATATTTGTTATCGGTATCGGTTTAAAAAAAATTATTATCGGTCGATCTCTAGCCAGGACTAGGCCTTAGTTTAATTAGGAAACATAGTATCCTTCCTTACATTACTTGTGTGCATTTTAACACAAAACAAAGCGTACTGATATATTTTAAGATATGTTTTTAGTTTGGACAGCCTCTACATTTTTTTAGTCTAGGACTAGTGTAATCCTTGTCCAGGAAACCACCCCATGTTTTTGTCCTTAAAATAAAATTGACCATTACTGTGAGACAATGCCCAGGAAATGAGGGGGGAAAAACTGTTTTTTTTGTACAGTATATTTGCAGACAATGGTGTAGTAGACCACAACAAATTATGTGAATCACTATATTTTACATTAAGTGTTAAACACTACATGTGTCTTCTGGTAAGAGTGCATACCCTCAAGGTCTATGAGCCAGTCTCGCCACTGGCCAACTGCACGCTCCTCCTCCACCCGGCGCGTGCTTCCTTTTTCAGAATAACAGACCTTAAAGAGGTCTGTTATTTGTTTTGCCGTTAGCGGTGCAGGGGGACCTCCAACAAACAGATCTCTTAGGCACGGGTTATTTTTTAGTGCCTGTAGCACTCCCAGAGTTTCCAAGCCCTCCTTCAATCTACTAAAGACATTCCACAAAGTGATATCAGTGACTTGATACATTACTACCTGGGTGTACAAACCAACATTCAGGACATTTCCCTGCTTAACAAGGTTATGCAGATAATCACTTCAACAAACACACAACATATGGTTGTTTGATATTAACATTATACTGCACTCTATAATGCTTGATTCTGATTGGGCAGTCACAACATGTGATTTTATTCCGAGATGACACAGCCATTTGCTTACTGACATTAGGAAATAATAATAATAAAAAATAGGCTCATGCTGCGTCCGAAACCGCCTACTACATACTATATAGTACGCGAAAAGCAGTAGGCGAAGCGAGTAGTATGTCCGAATACATAGTATTCGAAAAACAGTATGCGAAAAGTACCCGGATGACCTACTACTTCCGGTTAGATTTTGCAGTGTGCATACGATGGACGCTACACTATCCCATGATGCCCCGGACGAGGAGTTATCCAACGAAGAAGAAGAGGCACGCGGCTGTTTTCGCGCTGAAATGACACGACGTGATGACGACGTATGTCACGTGATGTAGCAACATGGCGGATGTAGTACGTCCGAATCTCATTTATACTACCAGGATTCATACTATACAGTACCTACTGTTTTAACGCCAAGTAAGTAGGTACTTCATCTAATTCAGTACCTACTATACAGTATGCGGTTTCGGACGCAGCCTCAGTGTTTCCCCTACCATTATATAAGGGGGGCGCCCCGCCCTCCTAACGTCTCAACCCGCCCCCCTTGAAGGTCAAGTATATTTTATTTGATTTTCTTTATAGCGCCAGATAACAATTTGTTATTTTATTAAACAAACTAAATAGCCCTCAAGTAATGTGTTATTTATCTTATTTCTACGATGGCATGTCTTTTTGTCTGTGTTTGCGCGTTTAAAATTATCCAATTGAGTGCGCACATTTATATTTTACTGTTCGGCTTAATTCACTGAATGCGCGCTCTGTCATGTTGCGTGCAGCGCACGCCTCATAACTGAAAAGGTGAAGGTGTTTTCCCACACACACACACGCGCGCATTCTCTCCCTCTCTATCATGCTGTACAGTAGCTATATGCTATAACTCTGTGTAACATTAACAGTATATGCTGTCATATTTCTGAATTTGCATCGATTTGTGTGCGCTACGCGACCAGGGCTTGACATTAAAACACCCGCCAAATGTAGGTAGATTTTGGTTGTGGCGGTTAAGACAGCCAATCCCACTTGCCACTTTGGCTTGTTAAATATGTTTTTTTAATTGTAGTTTTCTTAAAAGATATGCGAAATTATAAACAATGCGCAATGACACTGGGAAACTACAACTCCCGTGAGCACTCCCTGCACCCTGCGCAACGTACTGAGACGCGCACGCGATGCAGCGGAGGCTCGCCTTGCGGACCAAGCGCCAATGTTTTACCAGAGAGAGCGCAAAAGCTGATGGATTTGCGAATGCACGGAACGCAGTCTGAGCGCATACACGCACACTTTGGGAAGGAGAACACAATTGCATGGAAGTGACTGAAGAGAATTAAAGTGCGTGCACACTCTCTGGGCAAGAGCGGAGAGAAATTCATAGCGCACACCTAAATGCACACGTCCCAGTTTTGTCCGAAATCAAAGGAAACCCACAAGTGGAGAGGTTCGCGCACATTTTAATGTAGGCTACTTTGTGCAAAAATAATACCCTCTCGACATTTGCCATTTAAAGTCTTAAATAACTTTTAACAGCAACCATGATCAAGCATATACATTTTACTGCTGTTGTTAATAAATATTTCAAGTGTTTGTCTAGAGTTTTTGTGTTTATCTTTTTAGTTAATCTTCTACACCGCGCTCCACTGTTAATATATTAAAGTTAATCTATTTATGCCTTTCTAGCATGTTTTTCATGCACCTAAATATATGATATGATCTATACTGATATTAACAGCTAAATAATGTAGTCTTAACTTGGGTGGTCAGTCTGCATTTGAAAGTCAATCTGCATCTAATCTAGCTAAATCGAGTACAATTACTCAAAGTCATTTTAGGATGCCATAGTCAAGTTTAATCATATAAAATGTATTTTACCAGCAACAAAATTGTTGCAAGTGAAAATCCTGAGTGGGTAGTAACTTTGGAAAACAACTAGCCGCTTTGGCTGGTGAGCAAAAAGTTATTGTCAAGCCCTGTACGCAACATACAATTAAACTCACATTTGAAATAAAAAGCTCATAACACAAAAAGACATGATGAGAAAACAGCAGTAAGGCTTCAATGTAAATGTATGGTTATTTTGTCAGACAATTATTAATCGAGTTTATGTATCAGGATTTCAGCAGAGTTAAAGGAACAGCTGGTTGGATTAAACTCAATGTGTGACTGCATCGTGTTTACTCACTACTTTTCTGTCTGTCTGTCTGTCTGTCTGTCTGTCTGTCTGTCTGTCTGTCTGTCTGTCTGTCTGTCTGTCTGTCTGTCTGTCTGTCTGTCTGTCTGTCTGTCCAACCAACCCCACCCCCGAAGCTGTAAAACACTGAGGCTTATAAAAGTAATCATACTTTTAATGTAATATGTCCAAAAAACAGTATTTATAAATGGCCAGAAAACAGAATACAGTGGATCTGAAGCGAAAGTATTTAATGTCTAGATAACACATGGTGAGAACATTTGGTTAATATCACTCTCACTTTTGACGGAGGTTGTATTTAGCAACTTTTATATATACACGAGTGCCACATATTTACTTGTATAGCAACTAAATGTGTACTATGTGGAATAATACACAGCAAGCAGTCTTAATATCACAAATAAATCCCTTCAGGGTGATACAAGTCACTTCAATGTAATGTTGGGGTTCAGTTTACCCTGTCAGTATTTATTTTGTGATAACCAGTTGGATGCACATTATCACTTACTTAACCCTCTGGGGTCTAAGGGGTTTTTAGGGCCCTGGGGAAGTTTTGACATGCACTGACATTTGTGCTTTTTTCAGTTGCTTAAAAACATACTAATGGCAAAAGTCTCATAACACTGTGTTCATCACAAACTGGGCTACAATATCATATAATCAACATGTATGTATATGTTTGTATTTTTGAGAGAAAAATGTTTATGCGTGGTTTTGAAAAAGCTAAATTTTTAAGTCACTGATATAACTCCACAAAACTCATTCTAAACATGTTTTCCCAAGACTTTTCAAAACAGGATCTAGTAGTCTAGAGTTTTTTCTTCAAAATGATGTGAAAATCATATGGCCTACTCATTCACATAAAGCAAGATTTTGATTTACAATTTCGAAGACAATTTTGCTTGGGAAAGGCTGTATGCGTGGATGCGGGAAAGCTCCTGAATAATCAGTGATTGACAGCTGAGAGACAAAAGGGTTGCATAATGAGCCACATAATGAGCCTTGTGGGGATGTTCAACAGGAATGTAACTTTCTCTGTAGTAATGATAAGGTTTACTTTTTAATATAATGTAAATACACACACACACATTATATATATTTCTATTGAAATATTTTCTATTAATTTCACAAGTATAAGTTACCTTTTAAAAACCATAGTAGCCTAATCATAGTAAAGGTACTGTTTGGCTATCGTAAAGTGAACACACTTCAACACAGGGTTAGTGTTTGGTTGGCCAGCGAGAGGTTTACTTTTGTACCGTAAAAAGCTCAAAAGAACAACTGCCTATCGGTGTCTGGACTCTTATTTGTGTTTTTGTAATCATTAGAAACACAACAAGGGACACGCGTGATAAACCTATCAATGTTTGTTTACAGTCGCCGCCATTACCTCACGTGTTGATCATGAATGCAGTGAATGTGTGCACACGCAAGTGATCCTGTGTTTAAAGGAATAGTCTACTCATTTTCAATATTAAAATATGTTATTACCTTAACTAAGAACTGTTGATACATCCCTCTATCATCTGTGTGCGTGCACGTAAGCGCTGGAGCGCGCTGCGACGCTTCGATAGCATTTAGCTTAGCCCCATTCATTCAATGGTACCATTTAGAGATAAAGTTAGAAGTGACCAAACACATCAACGTTTTCCCTATTTAAGACGAGTAGTTATACGAGCAAGTTTGGTGGTACAAAATAAAACGTAGCGCTTTTCTAAGTGGATTTAAAAGAGGAACTATATTTTAAGGCGTAATAGCACT